>NC_139592.1:20926686-21576686 GCF_946808225.1 Silurus aristotelis
TGTAGGCTTTTCTATTATTCATTGACAGACAGTATTGCAAACCTGAGAGAAGGGTCTCTATCGTTTTACATTAGTCCTAAACAGCAGATCAACCAATCAGCAGGCTTTTCCATCATCTTATATGAATGTTTTGCCATGAGATTCTTCAATGTCAGCAGTGTAACAGGTGGCGGTCCAGAGGCCATAACTTTACTTTCTCAGGGTCCGAGTGATGCTTAAACACAAGTTAAATATCACTAGGAACAAGTATAATGTACAGTGCGGTGCCATTTATTTTTTTTCCTCACCACTGATATTTGTTGTTAAGGTCCAAAATAATTTGACGTAGATTTATTTATTTTTTTCCCCCTCAAATAATTGATCAGACTTTTTTCCCCACCTCTTCTAGGTGCTGCAGTCGGCCAAAGAGCAGATCAAATGGTCTCTTCTACGATAAATCGTACTGTTCCTTCTCTCCATCAAGACAACGGTGTATTCATCATTACTCTTCTCATCACTGTTGCCTTCCCCCATTCTCCCCTATTCTTGTTTCTTATCCTTCCTGATGTAGGCTCTCTAAAGGAGACAAAAGCATTAGACTCAATGTACACTTAAGTAAAGACTTCATCAGAAACGGACCGTTCTGGTACTGTTTAAAGTGTGGCAGATGCAGCATCTATACAGCGTTATGTGTATTCAGTAATCCTGACAAAGAGTGAGCGAGAATCTGCACTTCTGTTAGCAGAGACGCTTTAATTATTCCAGCACCACATCGTTTCTCATAGTGCGTGTGTGTGAGGGGGAATATCACAATCCTGTGTGAAAGACAAAAGCGATTTCAGTACATTCCAGTCATTGAGCGTTCCTGCTGTTTTCCATGTCTGTGTTATGAAATAAAAATTATTGTTTGACTTTTAAGATCTTGATTTTGTTTAAAAAAAAAAAAAAATAAATATATATATATATATATATATATTTCCATTATACATTATGGCCACCTGCCTAATATTGTGTCGGTCCACCTTTTGCATCAACAGCATTAACTTTTTCAGCAGTTTGAGCTACAGGAGCTCGTCTGTTGGACCAGCCTTTGTTCCCCACGTCCTCAGTGAGCCTCGGCCCCCCCATGACCCTGTCGCCGGTTCACCACTGTTCCTTCCTTGGAGCACTTTTGATAGACCACTGCAGACCAGGAACATCCCACACAAGCTGCAGTTTTTGGGATGCTCTGACCCAGTCGTCTAGACATCACAATTTGACCTTTCAAACTCAACTCCTTACGCTTGTACATTTTATCTGCTTCTGACAAGTCAACTTTGAGGACAAAATATTTACTTGCTGCCTAATAATATCCCACACATTAACAGGTGCCATGATGAAGAGATAATCAGTGTTCTTCACTTCACCACTCATAATGTTATAATATAATAATGTTATACCTGATCGGTGGCCATAAAGTTTTGCCTGGTGGGTGTATATATACATATTGTGTGTGTGTGTGTGTGTGTGTGTGTGTGTGTGTGTGTGTGTGTCATATCGTTTAAGTCTAGCTTTCTATAGATTGAAAACAGGAGCAACTTATACAACACACACACACGCTCACTCGCGAGAGTTCACAAGCTGGATAAGAGCGCCATCTTCTGGTGAGAGGTCAGAGGTACAGCTCTGGGGTTTATTCTCTCCACAGTAAAAAAAAAAAATATTGTAGCAATAGAAAATAGATTGAACGTGAGGGCAAAATAAACCATGAGATTACTGTGAATCAAATAAAATATATAATTTCTGTTTGTTTACACGTTTCAAGCTTTAAAGTTGTTTATATGTTGGCTTAAGTTTGGCAAAATTAAATATTTGGTATATTTTAAAATATGAATTATGTCTCGTTTTTGTGGATTTTTGCCAAAAAAAGTGTTTTTTGGCAAAACATTATTATTATTATTATTATTATTATTATTATTATAAACCATGGTTAAATAATAAGAGACTAAAGATTCTTGTACATGTGCCTTACTAAATCACAAGGCCTCTTTTAATAACTAGCTTTATTCACTGTAAACACGTAGGTGAATATCTGGGCATATTTGCATATATATTCTAGGGGCAAAAAAACCACCACTCTGACAGTTGAATATATTTCTTCTGTGCTGATATCTCGTGGGTATCCGTTCTACATTTTGTTGTGTCGCAGAACACCAGCTGTGAAGGTTGAAAATTTAGCCTCCCTCCCTCTCTCCCTCTTTTCTTTATGCAAATGAGAGCTTGTCCCTGGAGTAACACCAAAGCCGTGGCAGTGTGTTATGGATATGCAGCCATGATGTATACCTGGTGATTGGATGTGACATAAGACCACTCGTGCTGATGTACTCGATCCCATTAAAGACCTTGTATAGGACACGTGACTTGATACGAGAGGCCTGTGGCATCTGTTCTCAGACCGATGAGCCTTCGACGAGCCGTCTCTCCTCTCTCTCATATACGCTGAAAGATGTTCAGCCTGATCCTGGAGCAGCTCTGTATTGTAACTGATCGTTGTCATGAGAGAATCTTCAGCATGTTCAAGCATGAAGTCTATGTTCTGTTTTTTTTTTACACTCATCCTTGGCATCTCTCTTTTTAATAATCATCTGGAAATCATGTGAAAGAGGTGCTCGCCACCTTTCATCTTGGCTGGAAGTGAAGTCCGGAGGCGTCTGAAGGTTTTCGCAGAGGAAACAGAGCTTAATTTCAAACA
Organism: Silurus aristotelis; assembly: GCF_946808225.1. Lineage (NCBI taxonomy): Eukaryota > Metazoa > Chordata > Actinopteri > Siluriformes > Siluridae > Silurus > Silurus aristotelis. The sequence goes on from NC_139592.1 coordinate 20,929,397, forward strand.
GGACTGCATTTCCTCCACCGTTAAAGTGAAGTAGCTCCTTCATCAGGAGGTGATTTAGGGCCAGCTGTATAGGAGATCTTAAGTACGGGGTACTGGGTGGGCGTACAATTCACTACCGACCACATTTTCACTTTTTTTTTACATATCAATTACTGATTGTGGGTTTTTGTGTATAAGAAATGAACATTGCACTTTACATGCATGCTGCTAAGAAACAAAATCCACAAAGAGGCACTGAAATGGAGCCTGACCCGAAGTGGTAATGATGTTCCCACCCTGAAGCTGATTACTCTCCGATTACTGCATGTCAGCAACTTGCCAATAGTATTAATTTATTCTGTTTAAGTTACATTGTACATCCATATAACAAGACTGTTCCTGTTAGTGCTTAATCCCAACACTTATACACACTATACACACATCCCTCACTCACTGACACTGGAGACTCCTTCCATAAATGCGAAATAAAACGTCGAATCTCATCGTTGAATTGACAATAATGCACGTTTTTTTCCTCTGTTTCGTTTCTCGTTTTAATTTAGTGTGCTGTACATTGTCCAGTCGTATATATTGTCTTCCTGTGGTTGTTCTTAGAAAAAAAAAACCAATATAATAAAGCTACATTTTAATAAGCATATGCTTTGAATTAGGGCTGGAGCTACTGTCTGAGCTGCTGTTACACAACGTTAATCATGATCTGTGGTATAATAATATTAATGCACTAGCATTCCAGGATTATTATAGCGAGAAGGACACACCAAGGAGTTGTACAGCCTAATTGCCTCTGGAACCAAGTTTTTTTTTGTAGGTTGTTGCCAAATAGAATGATTTATCCTTCGGCAAAAATGGCTGCACAAACCGTTCGCTACGGTTTCTAACATTTGAAGGTAAAAAAAATCCACTACAGTGATTTGAATTACTTTGGTTAATATTGATGCATTATGTCTGTATGATTTGCATGAACCAGTGTGTGATTTTTATTTGAGGTTTATTCAAATAGCAATGGTCAGTTTAAATTCAAATGAACACATTTTTTGTGTGTCTGTGTGTGTGTGTTGATACCATTACCACTGATGTTTCTTCTCCCACAAATCAATCAATCTAAAAAAAAAAAAAAAAAACAGACTGGAGCCTCAATAATGAAGGAAAAAGGGGTGGAATTCATGGGTGAGAAAGAAGGAACTGGATTTGGATTTGGTTGGAGCACCTGATGGCACCTGCAGGCATTTCGTTTTCATCTCCTAATTACAGGGGCAGTGCCATAAAAAAAAGCCATAGCAAAAAAAAAAAGCCAATTTAGATTAATTATGGGGTAACGGGTATAATAGAATAAAACACAGCAGCTTGACACATTATACATAACGCGCCATAAAGTTGTCAGGCACGTGTAGGCCCGTGGCCTGGAATTGATAGATGCGCAGAGAATGTGTGTGTTTGGCCGTGTTGTGTTTCTGGCGGCTACATAAGTGAGTAACGGTCAATAGATTACAATTATGAGCCCGCTTAAAAGCGCCGTTTAGGTGTGTGTGTGTGTCTGCGCCCGTGTATTTTTCAAAAAGCCTGATTCGCGTCAAAGGAACATCCAGAATAGCATGAGAGATCGGCCTAATCGAGACCTCACAGAGACAAAACATCAGCGTTGTTTGGGTGAAGCTGTGCAAACAGCATGGCTACGATAAATGGTAGCAGATTACATCATGCCTTTTTTGCTCTAAGCAAATTTAGTGCGAGGAAATAGATCAGGAACCGGCTTGGATTGAAAGGGAAGTCAGGCTGTGGATGTGCACAAGGCCTGAATGAGATAAGATGCCAGAGGCTGTTTCACATGTCTCACTGCTGAGCCCCACACACACACACACACACACACACACACACACGTTGAGCCTTGTACAACCTGACATGTTTTACGGCAGCACACACCCTCACCGGGCCCATTTACGGATTTCTATCGAATAAAAAAAAAATCATTTCAGCTCGGAGGTTGAGGAGCCCAAAAACAACAAGCCGTACCGCTGCTTCAACTATAACTTACAAAGCCTTTTTTCTCTCTACACAACAGCCTTGGTTTTTATTTCATTGTGAAACCAATAGCAATTAAAATCAGTACAGGATTTTTTTCCCCTCCTTACAGATGAGTACGTCCACATTTTTACTGTGTAATACGAAGGGCAGGAATGGCTTATTTTTTTCATGTATTTTTTTCCTTAAATGACTAAAAATCACTGCGTCTTACCAAAATATTTCCGTCCAACACACCATGGTTCTGAAAGTCATTTTTTAGGAAAGATTTCAGCAAAAGGATCTACAGCAAGGGGTCTTTTTAGGCGAAAAAAAAAAGCACATAAATCTAAACCAAAGGTACGGCACATCCATCAGCCTGGCTGGTGCACATGTCCAACTAAAAAAAAAACGTCTTTGGATATTTCTATTTTTCGATTCCGCTTGTGCTATTAGTCACCAGCTTTCACCGTGGACTCCCTATTGAAAACAAGCAGCGGCGCAAACTCTGGTTCTGCTAACCGCTGATGAAAGGAGCCTCCTATTAAATAAAACCCCCAGCCCTGTATGATTTAGGATGAAACAGAGATCCTAGAGACTGTCCTGCTGTGCTATATAGACACGCTGCTTGTCCTGGGCCACGTCCGCATATGTGCGTGAGAACATCTGGTTGCCACTCTTACACATTCGCTCTGAAGCATGCGAGCGTGCACTTTCGAGAAGGAGATTGGTTTTCAGGGTTTACACGCCAAACTCTTGGCCTTCAAACCAATAAAGCCTGGAAATTATCGTATCATTCATGCTCCTATCAAATGAATAGCTCTCGCAACAAGTAGCTTAGCGAGTTACTCTATATCCGAGCTCTCGATACAGATCGAATTCTAGCGATGAAAGTCTAATGGGAAGCGTTCCCATAACGCTGGACACATGACACCAGATAGCAGTGGTAGCAATAAAGCTTTATGACTCTATTTTTTTTTTTTTTTTTTTTTTTTTTTTTTACACAGGCTGCTATGTATTCAGGAAGCAGCCCAGAGACGGACATGTGCTCCCGTTCCCACATACAGTACAAGCTCTCCTTTTTGGTTTTTATTTTATTTCAATGCAAATAAAATGTATAGAGAAAAGAAGGGATTTGCATTTTGGTGGTACACCTCACTGCCTCTTTTATGTCCTTCTACCTTCCTCCATTTTTCTTTTTTTCCCCCACCATCCCCCATACCTCTCTCTCTCTCTCTATCTCTCTTTCTCTCATATTCTCTCACTCCTCCTACCCTCCCTCCCTCCCTATGGATTCCCCCGTCTGCACCACGGTGCCCGTTAACAGACCCTGGCCTGACAGATTTACCGCCGCTGCTCTGCCATTGGCCGCCAGCATGACAGGGCTGATTTAATGCCCCTTCCTGATTGGCCGGCGAGTGACAGGTGGATTTACAGCTGAGTTGTGATTTGACGCCGGGTGCCTTTGATGTGAGTTACAGCACAGTTGCTTATGGGACGCAGAAATGGTGTCAGGTTTCAATCGTTAAAAAGCCTTCTCCCTGAGGGAAGGTGCAGGGCGTGCACTACATTCCTGATCTCATGAGAGAAGCAATGAGAGAGAGAGGCAGGGATGTAAGGGGTGGGGTGGTTTGGGGGGGGCGGTGTAAAGCAAAAAAAAAAAAAAAGAGAAGTGTTTGGATGAATTAAACCAGGAGTTTTTTTTTTTTTTTTTGCCTCTTTGCACTTTTGCACATTTACTTTTTGGAAGAAAAAAAGCTAAACATTTTTTTCCAGCACCCAAACGAAAAGAAAACATCATGCGGGACTCCCTGTGTGCTTGGAAAAATAGCTGGGAAGGACCTCTGGATGTGTTCTTCTGAATACATCTGGACACATGTGCATACACATACATGTGATTTATTTTGTGGATGCTGTGGACATTATTTCCACTTATACAAAATGTCTGACATTAGGGGTTTATTGACCGGATATTTGCATCTGAATACACACATGACACTACCATAAAGCTTCATAATAATAATAATATGAATATGAAGAAGTAGAAGAAAAAAGGAAGAAGAAGAAAATATATTTATTAATATAAAAATATCACACATATCTAATAAAAAGATATTTAGGCTTTTACAATTACACAACATTCACAAATATACGGTTATATAAAATCCAAAGAACAACCATTGTCAATTGATCTTGAAAGAATCATTGTAATCTATCTATCTATCTATCTATCTATCTATCTATCTATCTATCTATCTATCTATCTATCTATCTATCTGTCTGTCTGTCTGTCTGTCTGTCTGTCTGTCTGTCTGTCTGTCTGTATAGATAGATAGATAGATAGATAGATAGATAGATAGATAGATAGATAGATAGATAGATAGATAGATAGATTGATTGTAACTAATCACTTACACACAACATGACACTAATAATCAAAATGCAGATAAACAACACAAAATGCCAGACAATTCAGTTAATACAAGCAACACATACCAAATGAAGTATACTGACACAATAAAGTTTTGTATAGAGTATTAGAATGCAACAATAAAGTACTTAATAAAATACCAGGATAAACAGTGATAAATACTTTTATTGTGCTCCTATTGTATACTTCTCGGCTCAGCACTGCAGTTGATTTGAATGCTTTAGTGTGCTTCTGATACGAAAAACTAGGCTAAGCATATAAAAAAAACACCCGAGATGGTCATTGATTTTACTAAAGAAATACTCTGACATGATTCTTTATTGGAGGAAAGCCATTCATCAGACTCTTTATTTACCCCATCATCATATTTTCCTCAGGCACTCTTCAGGCATTATTTAGCTGATTTGAAAAAAAAAAGATAATTTGCGACAACTACTGCACTACTGCTTTCAACATCAATCTACTTGACTATCCTTTATTTGTAACACACCCAAACTAGATTTGTAACCTTGGGTAAAAAAAAAAAGCATGTTTATACTGTTACTGTGCTAAATGTTTATATTTGGTGTGTCTGTCTTGTGGTTTCATTTTTTGAGCTGCTTCCTAGAATGGAGAGCAGGTGACTGTTCCTCAAGACAAATGGCAGCACGCAATTAGTCGACTGTCACATAAATCTTCACAATATCTCCCTATCAGAGTGTGTGTGTGTGTGGATGTGCCTTAGCAGAGCGAGTGGAGTGCATCTAACTGCACCGCAATTTAATTTGAAATATGACCGCTTTTTAAAGGAATCTTTGGAAATGAAGCTACAACGTGGAGTCCATTTCTTTGCCGTTTGTTCTCAGCGCTTAGATGTTCAGTAGGTATCTATGATGTGTGGCGAAAAACTCCTTGAAGCTTTAAATTAAGAGATCTTAAACAGATCTTCAGAATACATCAAGCCTGGAATTCATAAAAGCATGTGCTGATCGGGGAGCCTCAGATCCCAGATAAAACCCAGGAAGAACCTGATTAGTACCCCTACTGAGAGATTTTTTCCTGTCGTTTTTTACGAACGAGAATCCAGAAACACTGTTTATCCCTCCTGCCCTGGCGTTGCCCCTAACATATGCCTCATATCTCTTCAAAGCGATGCAAGAGGCCGCTTATAAATCAGCGTATCGTCGAGCTGATCAGCAGCGGCCAACTGCCAAAGTCACTTCTGACTAGGGTCCATGTGGGTCCTGGTGGAGCCTACCTGCTCCGAGTTCTTATCTGTCCATTAGCACACGAGGGCTGACAGCTCATCTCTCAAGAGCTCGTCAGCAGCCTGCGTGAACTCTTGTCGTGACTGTGACCCATCAAAACGACTCGGGCTAAACAGCAAGGCGGCTGCTCTTTATCAAGGCCCAAGGATTTCGCCTTGCTCCACTCTTGGCCTGCTCATGTGGAAAATTGCTCTTGGTGAGACTCCAAGACAAGGCGAAAAGACATACCAAGCCCTCCAAACCCCCACCCCCACCCTCAGCACTTTGTCAAAATAATAATCATACAGTGTCTAGAGACGCGCATCACCATCCAGGTCGCCACGTGAACCTCCCTGCCCCTGCATCTTTCTCTCTGTCGGAGGTAGATTGCATAGTTGCTCCTCGCGTCACGCCGCGTTCTTGCAAACAAATCGCGCTTTTGTGGAAACGATCAACAAACAGAAGAGCGCGTTTGTTGCTCACCAGGTGCTTATAGAAGGTTCGGGGAAAGCCGAAAATGTTGTTGCTTTAATTAGTTTTATTAGCGTTCGGCTCTGTCCCAGGAAAAACAACCCTATAAGCAGCTCACAATTTGGGACCTGAAATCATTCTTGGGTTAATAATGTTGTTAAAGTCATGACACACTCACACACACATACCCCCAAATTTAGGCAAAACACCCAGTGTATAATTTGGATGGTGTGTAATTTAGAACAAAAGTAATTAGGCAAACAAGTAATGAAATATTCATAACTTGTACATGTTTGGAGGAAAACTGCTTCGTTGTTTGTATTTGACTATAAGAAGGTTGGTGTGTACAGTATACTTTTAAGCAACGCTTCTCAAATGGTATCCATGAAGAATCCACATGGGGTCTGCATTACTTAGTCAACTTGGTTCCTTAGGGTCGTTTGAATTATATTAGGTAAATTTAAACCTCAGTGACTCAAAAACCAAAATAATATCTTAAGTTTAAAGTTAAGAAATAAAAAAGTCAATAGCTCTATAACTCCCATAGAATTATGAACCCTCTGGACAGTTGAATTCAAATTGTAGCATTGTTTGCAATGATCCTCTAGAGCAGTGGTCCCCTAACCCCGGCACCGGTCCGTGGGTCAATTGGTACCAGGCCACACAGGAAGAATAAATAACTTACATTATTTCCATTTTATTTATTATCTGATTGTGAACAATGTTTTATTTTGGAAAATGACCGGATACTCTCCTCCACATATGTCTATGACTCACTCTTGATGCAGGTCAAGATGCTCGCCTCGGTCACATGTCTTACCTACATTTTGTTGTATTGATCTGCCACACCTTAAAGGCCGGTCCATTAAAATATTGTCTGACATTAAACCGGTCCGTAGCGCAAAAAAGGTTGGGGACTGCAGCTAGAGGTCTTTAGGATAGGGGAGATTACAGGTTTCACTGTTATATAGTTTGCATTCAGTTTAACATTTAACCTGCTGAATTTAAACTCCAAAGTATCAAATATAACCCTGATCGAGGAAAAATGCTTCCTATACAGAACAACTTACATTTACTTTATCCATACAACTGAGCAACTGTGGGTTGAGGTCCTTGCTTTGGCAATGATGTGATTTGAACTCACAACCTTTCATCCAGAAGTCCAACTTCCTAACTACCAACCTAAAAGTATAATAATACAAAATACATCATGCAGATGCACTTTGACACATCATCTGTGATGTATCCTGGGGTCATTGGGTGTTTCGGATCTTTCAACATCAGACACCCTCATCCAGGCGACCCAGCCGCAGTTGATCAGTCCCCGGCCTGTGTCCCAGTAGCAGCACGGTTTTGCCCTCTTAATCCATAGCTATCTAGTGGGTTTCTTTGTATACTATATATGCACAAAATTATTGGGGCACTTAAACTTTCCAGCCATATGTGTTTCTTCCCAAAACCACAAAATTGGGGGCACACAATTGTATAAAATGTAGTAGAATAAAAATTTCCCTCAACTTCAACAGGAGACCCAAACCTGCTCCATCGTGACAATGCCCCTTTGCACAAAGCCAGCTAAATGGAGATATGGTTTAAATAGTTGGGAGTTGAAGAGCTTCTGCTATAGAGGTCCAACCCTAATGAACACCTTTGGTATGAGTAGGAATGCTGACAACACTCCAGCCCTCCTCACCTCACCCAGTACCTGACTTTACTAAAACCCTTGTGGCTGAATGAATCTCCACAAATCTCCATGCTCCAAAATCTAGTGCAACATCTTTCTAGAAGAGTGGAGGATATTAACAGAGGAAATGGGGACAACATGTGGAATGGGATGTCCAGAAAGCACATACCAATCTTATGGTTTTCCATATGTTTTGTGTTACATTTTTTGTGTTTTTTTATGGACTATCAGACACAATGAAACAAAACCATCGGCTTTCCATTTAGTTTACAAAAGGCTCTATTTTAGTGCCGATTGATAAATCTCAAATATGTTTCATTACACCAACACACCCCTGACACCATTTTGGTTTTACCTTTTTCACAGTGTCCTTAGAGTGGTCTTCTGCAGGGCCTCGGAAATGAAACCCAAAGCCCCCTTCGGCTTTCATGAGAAGTCATGACCTAGTAGCAAAGGAGTGGAGCAGGATTCGGGGCGTAACCCATGGGAGAGCCGTGCCTTACTGGGCATAGCAATCAGTGTGCGGCCCTGGGATTGCGCCGGGTCCCCAACGAGCCCCAGATTGATGGGGTGACACGGGACCGCCGCCTGTTAATGTATCTGTCGAGGCTAAATGCCTCTTTCGGAAAGTGATTTTTACACTGTTGGCAGGGCGCCGGGGTGTTTGTCCTGTCACAGAGAATGTGGATGGCTCATGAGTGAGATAAATCTTTGCGACGAGATGCCGGTCAGCTCGAGTCGGCTCGACGCTTCGGGTTTCCACCTCGGAGGCCAAATATAGCTCGAGACAACCATCCAGATGGACGAGACTTAAACGTAAAGGCTTTTCGGAATAAAGTTTCTGCAAAAAGAGCTCTAGCGTGACATAAACGATCTGCCGAGCCAACGCAGCGTCCACTCGGCCATGTCGATTCTCGACGATTATGTACATACGTCTTTTTCTTGGCCTAAATGTTTTGTTATGTTTGGAAAAAGACGCCTTTATATAAGCTGAATCAATCATATTTCTCAAACAGAACATTTTTTACATGACAGAATGAGGGTGTCATTTACCGTTTCAGAGGTTTTTCTTTTTTATATATATATATATATATATATATATATATATATATATATATATATATATATATATATATATATATATTTATTTATTTTTAACACTGTGTGAGGGCTCAGTCACTGCAAAACTCTGCTGATGCAAACGGAAGTGTATATTTTAATTGTTTATTTTTGCATGAATATGTATGAATTATTTGCATAAGTTTGGGTGTGGGTTGCAGGATCTGTTTCTAATTCCCCAGTGTCCCATGCAGTGTTGGTGACAGGACTCATCTCGGTCAGGAGAGAATTCCGGCTAGCTAATTAATCTTCCCCTGAATTTATTGCTAACTTGTTTCTGAATGACAGAATTTTTTTCTCGATCAAATCCCAAGCCCCAAAATCCACATACAGTAGTTTAAAGTATGCAGCCTGAGCCAGGCTTGAAAACTGAAGAAGAATTTGGAGGCCTTTTTGTGAGAAGGTGGCATGAATTTGATTAATTTATCTGATAGTTTAAAAAAGTTTTCATTCATTAAACAGAGGAAATATCTTTGCCTTTCTCGTGTAATTACTGCAATAAGGAATTTCGGTAGACCTACACTCTCAGTGATAATTACAATATGAATATGAAATGTCTCTCAAATGGAACCAAATTACTTGTTATGCCGAGCCTGGAGCTTTCATAAGGGGGAAAAAAAAAAGCAGACGTTTTATTAATATTTCATTTCCATCATTTTGGTGCCTGACTGCGTTAGTGCTTAGTGTGCAGCTGCGTCCTGAGACGGCGGACGAGAGTGAAATCTTAATGAGCAAAGAGCTGGCACGTGCCAACACCTCCGATAATTAACACGAGCCTGCGCTGGCGGGAAAAGTGACAGATGGTCGTGGCTCGACGCTCCTTGTTCATGGCAAGAATGCAAAAGGAGGAAGTACAATCTGAAGTACTGTCTGTGGAACACTGCAGGATAGGACGTCACTAAATTTTGTTATTTTTTGTTATTTTTTTTTTTTTTTTTTCTTACTTACCTTCATGCCCAAATGTTAGATGTGGTAAATATTTTCATATCCACTACTAGCTACTAACTAGCTGAAACCCACATGCCATGGAGGAAACCCTTGTTAGCTCTTACACAACGACCGAATGACGACTTTCAAATGATTAGTTAGAAAACGAAATAAAGGTTATTACAATTACACATTGGTTATAACAATATAGGTTGTTACACTTACAACAAGAAATAGCAAACTAGAAAACCCGCAACAATTCTTTTTTCTTTGAAAAATACCTTTAAAGCTAGCAGCCTCTGATAAAAGAGCAACATTTATGTTTCTGAGGTAAATTCCCTTTAAAATTCCTAATTTTCCCACACAAAGCTGCAAAATTACCTACAACTTTTAAAAAGAAAGAAAGAATTGATTCTCGCACAATCAACCTAGATAAAGAGTTTGGCAAGGGTTAAGCTATACGGTTAGCACAAGCTAATATTACACCTCATATACACACCTACAATAGCTAGCTGGTTCTCATTTTATTCCCCTTATTCCTCAGCAAATTGCCAATAATTCCAGCTTTTTGGATTAGGATGTAAAAAGAACATGGCATATATCTTCATTTAGTAATAGTTGTTTAATGTTGTGAGACAAAAAAAAAAAAAAGTTCTTGTTATCGCTTTTGTTACAGCAGCTGTAAAACATTTGTTTCTTTCCTAACTGTCTGCTAAACTTTGGAGCATGAGGGGGTTTACCAAGAAATTCATCATCCTAAAGACTTTCAAAGGTTACAAAACTTTATCTCTGATCGTTGCATCCGTCTGAGGATAAAGACTCCTTCCATAAATCGTCATGTCAGCATTCCCAAATCTGTATATAGTGTGTCAGATGTAGAAATACTAGTGTTAGTTGTTGCTATAGAAATGATATCAGAACAAGCACACAAACCTTGCAGCTAAAAAATACTGCTGTTGTGGAGGTGGTAGCTCGGTGGTTAAGGCTCTGGGTAACTGCACAGAAGGTTGGGGGTTCAAGCCCCAATATTGCTATGCTGCCACCCTCAAGGCCCCTGAGCAAAGCCCTTCAAGCCTCAGTGCTCCAGGGGTGCTGTACCATGGCTGACCTTGCACTCTGACCCAAGCTCCTAAGCTGGCTGGGATATGCGAAGAAAGAATTTCACTGTGCTGTAACAAGTATAAAGCGCTTTCCTTTCATCATCTACTAACCTGTCAGAATGGAAACCACTGAAATTGTGTTTCATAAATTTCATATGCATTTTGTCTCCTGTAGAGCCATGTTGCAAAGCAAATTCCCCATGTAGAGAATAAAAGACTGAACCGAGCTGAGCTCAAGCTATTGCCCAGTGGAAGAATGAGACATCCTTGATATAGACTATCCAGTCTATCAAATCTGCTCTAAAAGGGATGTATACATCTTATTAGTCAGGAGACAGCAATGTGATGGACACATTAGAACCTAACGGGGTTCGGATAAGGTTACATTAAACCCTACAGTGCTGAGGTATGCATCAGTCACTCCTGCATTAGATGATTGTTTGGGTTGTGTGTACTGTAGGAACCTTCCCAGCCCCCTGTTCTTTCTGTCCCATCCCTGTACTCGTCATAAAAAAGACACTGCAGTAATTGCTCCCCTTCCACACACACTGTAAATCAGAGTGAGAGAGAAAGGATCCATAAAGCTCTCTGCGATCCCAAAGCCAGGCCACTCATTACAGTACATTCATTTATCCAGCTTTTCAGCCTTCATGTCCGTACTATACACCTCATTAACTACCATCTGTACCGAACGTCAACGTTGATGTTCCAACAGGACATTATATTGAGCCAACTGAGCCAAAGACTTAATTGCTTCAGTGATTAGTATCAAGAATCGTCCCCTTATTAACGTCAGCATCAGCAGACACATAGATGTGACTTCACTCAGTAGCGAATCGCCCTCCGCCGTCTCAAGCTACCTTGAAATGAACTCACGACCCTTTTGGAGACCTGGAAACCAATGCACCAGGTCATGGGATGCGTCCTAATGGGCAGCAAATCATCCCAGGACCATGGAACCCTTTTTAGAGGTTAAAAAGTCAAACATTTGTAGTTGTAGTAGCACTTTTGATAGCACTTTGAATAAGGGGTGTGGTGCCACCTGCTGGCAAATAGAATAACTACATCAACCAAGAAAAAATTTAACATAAAAGGTTAAAAATGATATCATAAAAACAAATCATACATATCTGAAAAAAGAAATTCATTTATTGTTTGGGGAGAACCTAAATTTCCACTCACTACGCAGTGCCTAGCTGGGTACGAAAGATTTTTGTGCATGTTTTGTGCCTAAAAAAACGAAACTCGGAAGAAAAAAATATTACAGTTTTTCCTTTCTTTAACAAAACACAACACAAGATGTTGGAGGAACTGTTCTGGAGGGACAATCTACTTATTAGAAAGTCACAGCTACTAGTTTAAACACCTGTAGCAGTCTAAAGATCTACATAAAAAGAAAAAAAAAAGATAGCATTTAACATATGAAATCTACATGTAATCTGTGTTCAGTGTTTAAAGTTTGTCGTACCTGGGTTTATATAGAACTACTGGTTCAGATCCAGTGTTTTAGTGCAGGAAATTATACTCGATAAACGGCAGTGTGTGTGGGGGACACACACACACACACACACACACACACACACAAACTTTTCACACTTTTCTAAACTGGACTCAAGAGAAACAGTTTTATGCACATAAATGAAATGCATTTCAATGAGGACCTGAGCCATGGTGGACCGATATTTCTATGTCAGTCTGGATAAATCCTAGACCCATGAGACTTGCAATGTTTCTTCTTCAAATAATAATACAAAATCTTTAGAATTAACGAGAGAGAACAATTTTCAATGAGACGTAATGAACCTGCATGGCTAAAATGTAAAACTCCTACATCCTATAGCATTAAAAGCCTAATATTCTGAAATTGTCCTGAAATAAAACAGATTTATTAGGAAATAATATTTCATTTTTATAGCCAAGAGAGCACTAAAGGCGTTCTAGGCTCTGTGCACCACAACCTTTTCCAGAGCCACGATTTGAATGAATTATAAGCACCAAATTTAAACGATTAACTCAAGCGATTTCTCCATCAGTGGCCTGGCCCTTCTTCTCCTTCCTCGCTCGCAATCTTTAGTTTACTGTTTGATGCCCCCTTTAACTGTGGATCCACTTTATTCTAAGAAAACAGACATCGCAATCCATCGGGGTTTCAAGTCGAACTGTAAAACGGATCGTGATTTCATGCACTGCGACGTTAAACATGCTGACCAGCCGTTTCTCTTACAGACTTGTAGCCGCTGTCGTGATTGTTCTTACGATCCGTGTCTCGAAATTGAAAACTCCGACCTTCCGTTCATAATTAACGTGGAAAATCCAGAAGGCTGGTATGTAAAACACTAACTGGAATAGGGAAACTGATTAGTCTTAGTGCTCGATAATGATCAAGAGTGGCACAGTGTGATCTGAAACCCCAGTTTGTTTACAGGAGGAAGACAGATCAGAAATTTTGTCCAAGAAAAGACTAAAGTAACGTACAATGTCCATTTCAACGTGGCTTGTCTGAATTACCTCTCCAAGAATATTTGCACGCAGTGTCCATCGTTGTTAATTAAATTAACCTAGTTTCTCTCGCGACCCTCGAGTGACGCCCGGATTAGAGACAAACTACAAACAACACAAACGATAAATCTCTTGCTAATATGAACACAGGGTCATGCAGTTGAGGACACCAGATCCTGGGTTATCCTGACACGACTGAAGAATGGTAGAGAAATCAAAAGGCAACGTGTGACAGCGGCTGAACAGTTGCTTACGATTTTTTTTTTCTAACAAGCTTAACACTCGTGTGGGTGTGTGTGTAAACTAATCGTCATCCACTGTAACTAAGAAAACAAAGGATTAACCCACTCCTTGGTCCTCTACATGACTCATTATTGCCTGTGCAGTATAAAAAAAAAACTACGCCGACCCTCCCAGGGGGTCGATATCATCTATAGAAAATACTACAAAAACATCCCTTCAGTCAAATCAGCTTAAAAAATAGCTGAGGATGACCCAGCTGAAGTTCAGCAGCAGACCGAGTCTTTTGATCAGAGTTTCTGGGATCGGTCTGATGCAGTAACGTGTCCCCGAGTGGCTGCGGTGTGTCCACCCTGCTCTCACAGAGCTGACCGGAGGCGCCTCGAAGCCGTCACGCTGTGAGTCGGCTGCTGCTGTTGTTGGCCTGTAGGGGGCTCCACGACTGCTGCGCAGGTTCCTGCGAATACGAACGTCCCTCGCAGCACGATGTGTTCTCCTCCTTGGGGATGCCGACGACACACATGCGGCGGTGCCGCAAGAGCCGGTCTGTCCTGGAGAAGTTCTGTGGGGGTTAAAAAGAAAACTAGATGGTCAGGAATTCTGTATGATCATAAACGAACACAATACCTCACAGCTGGCTTTAATATAGAGCTCGACTGGATTTTACCGATACCGATAGCTGGGTTGGATCTTACTTGCCGATAACCAATTAATCAACCGATTACATGGAAACTGGATAAAAAAACAAACACGTAATAGTACTAAAATTTATCACAAACATTAAAAACAGTACTGAATCAAGAAAACGTGCTAAATATAAAATAAATATGAATATAGTAATTCATAAATATAAATTGTATAATTGATAAATAATAAATATAACAGCGCTCTCCATGCAGCATGCAGTCTCACATGTAAAAACAAACACCACACAGTGCCAGTTATTCGCCTCTAGAGGCTGCTCTCGTAACGACAGCGGACTGGAAGCCTTAGCCTACAGTTTAGGGAAGAACCACATATAGCTGGAAAAGCCTGGTGTCCCAATACAATCGTCTGCATTTCTTGCATATGTGCGTGTGTGTGTGTGTGTGTGTGTGTGTGTCTCACCTGCTGACAGCGGTCACACTGATAAGGCTTCTCTCCACTGTGCACGCGTTTGTGTCTCTCCAAGTGATAGCGCTGAATAAACCGCATGTCGCACATGTCGCACCCAAACGGCTTCTCACCTACACACACACACACACACACACACACACACACACACACACACACACACACACACACACACACACACACACACAAGCTTTATATCTGATGGATATAACCATTTCGAATTAAGAGAAATCAAATATACATGTGAACGTATGGCAAAACATCCCAGAGCCTTCTTGTAGTATGTGTGTGAAGCCTGAAGAAAAAAATCCTGAATGAAAATCTGAGTCGGGATTAAACAAGTAAAAAAAAAGAAAAAAAAAACAGGCGTCTTGTGGCATAGACAACGAGCACGTGCAAAAAAAATTTAATACACAGAATCTGGATTTGGGAAAATGGGAAATTTACATAGAATTAATGGGAATAAATATATATATATATATATATATATATATATATATATAATGTACTCAAATAAAAAACAAACATTTTGTTTGGTCATAAGATGACATTTATGCAAACTAATACAGATTAAAAAACAAACATTTTTGATTGGTTTATTTGTTAGTATAATTTTATTGCATAGGAGCTTACACACAGCACAAGGAGGTTTTAAACATATATGTATGTAATTTACACCAAACTCACCAAATGGACATTGACATTATTTTTTGTGCAGGACGAATGCACAGTGCATGTAGGGGGCGTGGCCTCAGTAACCCTGTTTTTTTAACCAAAAATATCCTGCAAAACTACATTTAATTTCCCAGTTAGAGGCTAACCTGCAATTCTGTAAATTCCCAGTTAATTCCCAGATATTCTAATGGAAATTTTCCATTCTTAAAAATTCACGGAATGTTGCTAGTCAGGAGATAAAGAGCCCTGACACTGGAGACTCTTAATAAATACTAAAGGAAATCTCTCCTCAACATATCCACACCTTCTGACCAACCAGACCCATTCTGACCATCGAGAACTTAATCAAGTTAAACGGCTTTTACAGGAAGTGCAGCGTTTAAACAGGAAGTGACACGAAGCTCACCCGTATGAGTGAGGATGTGCCGCTTGAGGTGGTAACTGCTGCGGAACGCTCCGTAACAGTGCTCGCAGATGAAGTTCTTCTGCACCTGGGAGTTCAGAGAACCGTCATCACTTGGTGACTCGGGCATCTCCACCTGTGCTTCCATGCACACACACACACACACACACACACACACACACACACACACACACACAAGCACAGATAAGTGTATTAATTTCTACATCTACATATACAGCAGAGAAACAAAATTCCCAAAGCCAGCTCCATGAAGATATGCTTTACATGAGTTGTAACGAAGGATCTCCTGCTATAGAGCTGCTAAACCCTGTTGAACGTGATGAATGTGAACGCTCCTCAAGGCCTCCTCACCTCATCTACATCATTACCTGACTTTACTAACACCCTTGTTCCTGATTGAATCTCACATAAATCTCCACTGAACATCTTCCCAGAAGAGTGGAGGTTATTCTAACAGCGAATGGGGACTAAATATGAAATGGGATGTTCAAAAAGTAAATACGAACCAGGTGTCCACAAAAGTTTGTCCATAGTGTATTTGGTTAGAAAACATAATATTCATCATCCAAATGATTGTGGTACAGATCGTGTACTTGCCTGCACTTTTTCTCTCACTTTGCTCGGTGTGCCTGACTTCCTGTGTTTCTTCTTTGACTGCACGTTCTGGCTCGACTGCATGTCCTTCTCCTCCAGCAGCCGAGACGAGTGGAACTCTCTGTCCTTATTAATGAGCTACGAGCGACAAGAGGAGCACATTCAAGCCCTGCAGTGTAGTCACATTTTTTGATTTGCAGTTGTGTTTTTTTTTTTGTTTGTTTTTTTTTGGATTTTCTAATTTGCTGTTATTTTTGTTTTGTATTTTCTAATTAGCAGATGTGTGTTTTTTTGTTTATTATTTTCTGATTTGCTTTTGAGTTTATTTTTGTTTTGTATTTTCTGATTTGCTGGTTTTTTTTTTGTATTTTCTAATTTGGTGTTTTTTTGGTTTTCAGTTGGGCGTTTTTTAGATCATTTTCAGATTTGCTTTTTTCTGATTTGCATTTTTGTTTTGTATTTTCAGATTTGCTGTTGAGTTTATTTTTGTTTTTTATTTTCTGATTTGCATTATTTATTTTTTTTTCTGATTTGCTGTTTTTGTTGTTGTTTTTTTCTGATTTGCTGGTTTTTTTTGTGTTTTCTGATTTGCTGTCGAGTCTTACCATGGGTGAACAGCTGACCCCGGATGGCAGCACCATGTGACTGTGGTGATTATGGGCTTCCTGGTTGTGACTGTGGTTGTGGTTCAGTGCCGATGCCATCTTCTTATGGCTGTGTGGAGAACTTGCCTGCATCAGAGCCATGCTGGAGAGCACTGCCTCACAGCCCAGCAATCCAGCCTGCCACAAACACACACACAAATACACACATAAAGGACAGTCTATATCACACTTCATGCTTGTTCTCCTTCCTACAAAGCAATGTTTGCAGATGAAGACAGACCAAGACTAAATGCTTGGGGGGGAAAAAAGCATGTTATGACACTGCAGGATTGACAAGCGCTGGCATGTGACATGAAACAGTACAAAATGCAAAAGTAACATGGGAAGAAAAGCACTGACCCATTTCATGTGATCTCGGACTGGGTTGTTGGTAAGCTGTGACATCGCAGTGGTGTGTGTGCGTGTGTTGGAGGGGTGAGAGAGAGCGAAAGCGTCGTACTGGGCACACAGAATAGATAGGTAACACACAGTCAGCAGGGGCGTGAGCCAAGGAAATATCTACGAAAAGGTTCGCTAACTCCTTGAAGATCAGCGGATGGTACTGGGTTCCAGCGCACCACAAATAGAACTGCAGAACCTGCCTCTGTATATGCTCAGAAATAAAAAAGTACCAGACTTGTCACTTGGGTAGCACCAAACATACTTGAAATCGGGATTATGACATCTACGTTCCACGATTAAAGGTGCACTAAAGGTACAAAAGATCTACCAGGATTGGTATTACCCTAGCAACAAGGGTACAAAGGGTACAGCTTGGTACCTTAATTTCTTAAGAGTGTAGAAAAGTTGGTTAAACACAAATCCAATAGTTTGCAGACTAGAATGAAGAACACAGCAGGGTTTCAGATTTGACCCAATCTTGACAGTGAATTAAAGATTTCAGAGGCAAGATGACAATAAAGAACTAATCAAAGATCATGTGATAAGAAAAGAAATCCCCAGGCGAGAAGTCGACCGAGTGATTGGTTTTGCGGATGAATCATTGCTAGTAGTTGATTGCTGGAACTATCTGCAAAAATCCATACCGATAGTTTTTCCGGGTTGAGTTAAACAGGACGAGGGCGGCCTCTAGAGGCAAATCACTGACACTACGTTTTGTTTATTTTAAGTGTCCTAATTCATGTTGGATGTAACTGCTTTTATTTATTTGGAGTATTACTACTTGTTTTAGTTTGAATGCATGTCTTTTATTTTCCTCAATATTTATTGATATAACAAATATATTAATATTTATTTCATTTAGCACATTTACATGATTGAGCACTTTTTTTTTTTTTATATATATATATAATAAGGTTCAGGACTATTTTAGTGATATGGTTGTTTTTCAATACAGGTCCATTTTGTAAACTATCTGAACATTAATCGGCTAGCAGCAAGTACAATCCAACCTAGCTATTGCGTATCGGTAAAATCCATTGACCTCTAATCCCGAGTCATCAATCACTCTGAAAAGCTCCATACAGGTACAGCTGAGATTATTCAGTTTACATTCACCTTGCAGAATCTGCAACATGTTGATCGATATTTGTTTAGTTTTTTAAGTTAACATTATTTATTCTTAAAACCTAAATGATCAATTTAATGATCAAGATGGGTCCATGAGCAGTCCTTCAAGAAAAAGAAGAACACACATTTTACATTTACATTTCTGCCATTTGTGTTAAGGGCCTTGCTCATGGGCCCAGTAGCATTAGCTTGGTGGTGCTGGAATTTGAACTCATCCCCTTACGATCCATAGTCTAATGTCTTAACCACTATACAACCACCTTAACAGTTTGGTACGAACAAGAAACTAACGCACGGCCATCAATACACAAATACAGTCGCTTATCGTCCAGAAAACATCACACACAGCATTAAAAACCAAGACACAGTGTAAATTATTGTGACTTGTGGACGATTTGTAAAGATCTGTTATGTGAAATAGCTAAAATAAAATCATTTTATTGAGATTTTGCAGATTCTGGTGTATGGTGTATGCAAACGTATGACGTCACAACTGCAGAAAGCCTTCCATGCATACACAAAAACGGTGTAATGACGGCAATGGAGGAGGGGAAAGTCATAGTGACGTAATAGTGCAGAATAGACAGAATGATGAGCATAGATTTTTTTTTCCCTCAAAAAAAAAAAATAATAATAATAAAAATGGGATTGTATAAGATGCAGGGGATCTGCAGTTAAAATACAAGTCCACTGAAGCCCAACTGAACCAGACCCAACAATGAGCTGAAAATCTCAACCCCAACCGATCTATTTACTGTATAACAACCAACGGCTTTGCGTAGTGCCCTATAAATCCAGTGGAGATGTTTTTGGGATCCGGCCGCCGGATCAACCACCAAAACCCTCCGTCCATAACAACACAACACAACACCAGACCAGACCAGGGCGTGTGATTATTTCGCCTTCCTCACTTTAACGTGTTTGCAGAGCGTCTTATCAAACAAACCCCTCCCTTTACCGAGCATTTATAGCAATCCGCTGTCGAGAACACGTTCATTTCTTTTTATTTTGATTTACCTTTCGTTTCTTGGCGAGCAATATTTCTCGTCGGAGTTCCTATTATTTTTTTCCCCCAGTTTACAAACACAGGAAACACCACCGGAAGTGCTCTCGGGGGAGAGCCGAGCACGTGACCAAGAGCCCAGTTGAGTGTCTTCCGGTGCAATAGAGGGCGCTCGAAAATCAGGAATGTCCAAAAATAAAGTGAAAATACAGTTGTATGGTTTCGTGTCCTGAATTAATATTTATAATAATTATAATAATTACAAATCTAATTGTAACAATGGAAAACAGCTGTTTTTGGGTGAACCCAGAGAAAAAAAAAAAAAAAAAAGAGAGAGAGAGAGAGAGAGAGAGAGAGAGAGAGAGAGAGAGAGAGAGAGAGAGAGAGAGATTTCTGAACACAGTGTTTCCTTCTGTTATTGTATGGTTTTCTGCTCAAAGTACTGGGAAAAGAAAGAGAGTAAAAAAAAAAGAAAGAAGAGAAAGATAAACGAAAGTAAGAAAAGTTGTAAATAATGAATATTACTGGTAATTGAAAGAGTGTAAAAGAGATTAAGAGTGTATGTGTAAAAAAAAAAGTGGATAGATAAATAGATAGAAAAATAGATTGGTAGAATGATTCCCAAACCCAGTTTATAGATAGATAGAAAGATAGATAGATAGATAGATAGATATATAGATAGATAGATAGATAGATAGATAGATAGATAGATAGATAGATAGATAGATAGATAGATAGATAGTGGGGAATGAGAGAGAGAAAGAGAAAGAGAGAGAGATAGTCATGAACCCAATGTTCCTGTCTGTTATTGTAGCCCATCCACATCAAGGATTGTTCTGAGATGGTTTTCTACTCACCACAGTTGTAAAGCATGATTACTGGGAATAGAAAGAGGGGTAAAAAATTGACAAAAAAAAAAAAAAAAAAACGAAGGAAAGAAAGATTGATTCCTGAACCCAGCATCCCTTCTGTTATTGTAGCCAATCCAGGATTGACCTGTTGTGTGTTGTTGTAACAGTGAAAATTTTAATTCTGAATATCTTGTGTTTATCCTGAGGTTCCACCTAACCAATGTCAGAGAATTCTGTGTGGATTTGCAGAAACAGTTCTCACTGTATGGGGTAAGAATGTTTCCTGTACACATGAATCTTATTTAAGCTACTGCAGACTTTGTGTCACCAGTTATAGACAAACAACACGAGCTGATGTGTGAGAAAAGGAGTTCAGCAATTTCTGAAATACTCTAAAACAGACATCAGGTCATGATCAGAGTTTTCGTCCCATGATAACGCTGGACCTGTTTCAGCATAATATGATGATGCACTTCTTCCACATGATTGGATGATTGGCTGAATTGTCAAAAACAAACCGGTCTATTATGCACTACATTACTCTCGTTTTTGGCACATTCAAAATGTTCCTGTAAAAATCCTGAAAATGTTCACAATGTTCCTTCCTATTTAAGGACAATGAGGACGGCTGGGTTTTGCAGCAGCAAACAAGTAAGTGCAAAGTCACAGTCTCCAGAAAAGCCACGGCAGCCAATGACCTTCTAAAACAACACAAACTGGATGAATTTCATGGTTTTATATTTTGATATATATCTGTTTTTAAAGCAAGGGTCTGTTACACCAAATATGAACTCTTTCATTGACTCTGTCTCAGGCATAATTTTTAGAAATATTTAATACAGTAATATGTCAGGGGATATATAGTTATAACAGGATATATATCAGATTAAACAAGTCTTATACAACCAATTGACATTAATTAGCCATATTTAATACACTTGAAACGGCGGTTAAACATTCAAGATGCTTTTTTTTCTTAAAAAAAAAAAAAAAAAAAAAAAGAAGAAAATGTAGAAGTATGCAAATGCACTTAAGTATCAAAAGTTAATGTTTACCCCCAAAACAAACAAAAAAACAGCTATAACTAATTCATTACGTTCTGTCGCCAATTTATTCCAAACCCCGATTTTTCTATTGAAGTCTCTTTGCATTAATATACATTTAGTTGTCAGTTTATTACGGCCAGTTTTATCTACATTTTTCAGGGACAAATACCATAGAGGTGAACAATTCCTCCTCGTAGCCCAGTTGCTGTGAACAACTTCTCTCTGTCTATATGATTTTATCTCTATAAAGTGCACGGATACCTAATAAACTGCTCAGACCTGATCTGTCTCAGAAAACTTCAGGATCATTGTCAGGAGGTTATTGACTATAAGAAACGGTGCCTTTTTCCCATTATTATAAAAAAAAGTATGAAATTGACCTACATTAAATGTTTTGTTTAATTGGAAAAGTTGGAAGAAAGTGGAAGACAAAGTCCATAGAAGAAGAATAGAAAAAGGCTGAACAGGAAGTGAATTAAAGAAGCTCCAGCAATTTTTCTAAGACATTTAAAGAAGGATTTTGAGGAACTGGGGAAGGAAAGACAGTGAGACAGAGAGCGAGAGAGTGAGAAAAAGATAGAACAAACACAAGGGGAGGTCTGTTTTAAAAGTCAGTGGTGAGATCCTGGAAGACAAAGTCCACAGCCAGAGTAGAAGAATGAAAGAAGGTCGAACAGGAAGTGATGAATAAAAGAAGCACCAGCAATGTTTCTTAAAAACTTCGTTCTAAGTCAGTGGTCCTGAATCTTATCAGCCAAGCGCCGCTCCTGTTCCGGCTAAATTACAAACTGATTTATGAAACCCACTGCTTGTCTAAGAAAATCTAAAGGTGATCGAGGGCCACCTTAAAGGGTGCCTCTGGAAAGAACAATGATGGACAATGACTAAAGAACGAATGATCAACGGCACCCGGAGCTCATTTACAGATCTTTCCCCAGCCTCTCAATCTCGTCGAGGAAGAAGTCCAAGTCGCTGTGTCGCAGCTGGGGAGAAAGGATGACCATGCGGAAAAAATTTACCCGACCATCCAGTGGCTGATAACCCACCATCATAGAGCCACGTTTCATCATGCGTTCCTTGATGAGTGGTGCCACCTGGTGGACAAGGTACAACATTATATCCTTTGAACAACAAAACAGCGCATATTCAGTTAAAAAAATATAATATATGGCAAAAGTATTGGGACACCTGACTTTTCCAACCATATGTGGTTCTTCCCTAAACTGTAAACACATCCTTTTCTTTTAACTTTGACCAGGAGACACAAACCTTGTTTCAGCACTGCTCAATGAAGATCTGCTTTACATGGGTTGGATTAGAAGATCTTTAGTGACCTGCAATAGAGCTCTGACCTCAACCCTAATGAACACCTTTGGGATGACCCCAGACCTCCCTCACCATCATTATTAACATTACGGGGCTAAATAAGCACAAATTTCCACAAACACGCTCCAAAATCTAGTAGAATATTTTCCCAGAAGAGTGGAGGTTATTATAAGAGCAAATGGGGATTAAAAGTGGAATGTGATGTTCAAAAAATATATAGGAATCTTATGGTAAGGTGTCTACAAACTTTTGTCCATATAGTGTATATTCAGATATTCTCTATAGGCTAACCTTGGCTAATTTTTCCTGGTAAACGGTGTCATTCTCTTTTCCTCTCAGGCTGGGTGGCACAAACCAGAAGCACACGTTCACAAACTGCGGCTGTGGAGAAAGTCATATTGAACAGCGTGGTTGCAGGTTGAATAATTTTACTGTGTAAAGTTGAATCGTTTTTACATCACCAATTCCAAAAAGATAGGACACTTTAGGATGTAAACTTCCTAGCAACTAGTCTCCTCAGTTTCCAGATGTATAGGAGACAGAAGAGACCTTGTTGCAGCCAAATTTTTGTTTTATTGTGAATAGAAAATGGATTTACCCAGTTTCCATTTTACCGAGTGTCCCAGCATTTTTGGAGTTGACTGAACGCTAACACTTGTATATAACACGTGTGTGTGTGTGTGTGTGTGTGTATGTGTGTGTGTGTGTGTGTGTGTGTGTGTGTGTGTGTGTACCCTGTGAGTGTTTGTGTGGGTTTACATCGGGACTAATTACCTTTTTTTTTTTTTACCTCACATATTGTTTCTAATTAGTGGAAGTAGAGTTTTAAAGGTTCAATGATCAACAATTTGTATTTCTTACTAATATATTTTCATGAAAAACTGGTCAAAATTAATAGTTTAAACTTGATAGGTTGTTTTTCTTCATATGTATTAAGTTGGTGAAACGTTTTTTTTTTTTTAACTGCCTTTAAATCCAGAATGTTTGTTTCTAATTGGATTGGCCTCTTTTCAATCATCTAATATAACCTCCCTCAAAATCATTATAAACAGTTACTTATTTATAGAGTTGTAACTCGGCTTAAACGAGATATCATGACAGTCCTATGCTAATACTAACTCTAGTTTAACTTCTGTATGTTTTAGGGGATAGTGTACATGGGTTGATATGGCGGAGAACTCAATAAGCATAAATAATCTTTTAAATCCTAATAAACTCCATTAATAATTACTTTTCTGTGACCGAATTTCTACTCATCTTACATAATTGCACCTTTAAATGTGTAGTTGTACCTCAGAGACCAGCTGAAAACCTGCTCTTTTCTTCATCTCCTCAACAAGATACCTAAAGCAAACGAGAAGCTAGTAATCTATAACCACACCGACTCGTATCAAAATATATGAAATGTTTAGCAGACCAGACAAAATTTATCAACTAATACTGTTAAAATGAGAAATGAATTTGCATTGATTTTTTTTTACTTTGTATTGGCGAAAGCCTTGTCGATCCGGTCAGCGAGGCCCTGCGAGCCTGTTGCCTTCCACATCAGCCACAGTTTCAGACAATCCACTTTGCGTCCACATTGGATGGACTTGTCCCCGGTGTCCAAACGTGTGTCATAGAACTTGTCTTGCTGGAACAAGTAGGTGGCGTTGGCGCAGTGGCAGTGCATCAGAAGATTCTGGTTTCGAAAATAAATGTTTTTTCCAAACAAAGAAACAGAATTCACAATATAGACAGTATACACTTTCCCAGCTATATGTAGTGCTTTCCCAAAGTGTTACAACAAACTTGGAGCCGCACAGTTGTCTTTGGATGTGGTATGAAATTGTCTCACAAAGCCAGCTCCATGAAGATATGATTTGCATGGATTGGCCTGCAATAAAGCTCTGACCTCAACCCTATTAAACACCTTTTGGATGAACTAAAATGTTGACTGTACCCCAGGCCTCCTCATCCTTTATCAGTACTTGACTTTACTAACACCCTTGTGGCACAGATCTACACATGAACACTAAAATCTAGTGGAAGATCTTCCCAGAAGAGTGGAGGTTATTATAACATGAAATGGAGACTAAATGTGGGATGGGGTTTTTACAAATATCTCTCTCCATGACATGATACTAAACACTGAGTATTTTTTGACAAACCATCCCACAGGATCATACCGTCGTGTCTCTCAGCAGAATGACGGAGCACTGAAGGCCAGTCATCAGCATTTTATGTGGATTCCAGGTTACAGAGTTTGCCCTGAAAATAACAGAAAGAGGAAATGCAACAGAATGAAGAAAGAGGAAGTTACCCCATACTTTTTGTAGATGTCACGATTAACAAAGGTTTATTGAAAGTTTACTGGCATTGCGCAAGGAACTTATTGCACTCTGAACTGAGCAACATTAATGTGAACAAAAAGAGGTTAAAATGCTTTCGTCTTAGATTTACTCCTTATTCTGAACTTGAACTTGTTTTATGTGAAAAGTCATGTCAGTTAACAAAACTGACATGGCTTTGACTATCTATCTATCTATCTATCTATCTATCTATCTATCTATCTATCTATCTATCTATCTATCTATCTATCTATCTATCTATCTATCTTGTAACATTTTAGAATTAAGCTAGCTAAGTTAGCTAGCTAGATAAGTTTTGTCACTGAACCATGTAAACGAGCTAGCGAGCTAAATTAGCGTATAGTTTACTTCTGTAATTTAGCTTGTTAAATTAACCAGTTGGTTAAGTTAGGATTCCAATTCATATTCTGTACTGGAGTTCAGTCGAAAAGTATTAGCAAACCAGTTGTCAGTGTCAAGTGTATAAGTGGCCTATTTACAATAATATGATAAATGAGTGTATAAGTAATATATATATATATATTCATTACTAGTTGCATATGTTAAAATGTGATATGACTTTCAGTTGAGTAGAATTCTATCTGTTTGGTACTCTTGGTACTCTTTCATGAATGGTGACATAGAGTACGCTTCAGTTGAAATAATGCCAAAATGATAAGTGTATATACCTTTCGATTCCTGCGATTAGATGTTTGTGCTTTTTGGAAAACAGGACACTTCCTCCCCAAGCAGCCTGTGGAACAAATAATGGAAAAAGGCTACTTATCTGTCTTTAAGATGACTTAGCTGACTTAAGCTAGCTGAGACATTACCTAATATTTTCTTAGAGCTAATGGAATTTCAGGTTTGCATAATACTCCGAAGGTGTTTTGCATCAAGGAAATATACTATGTTTTAATGTTCCCATATGATTTTATCTAACACGACAGCTGATAAGGAGGACACGACGTACATCGACATGCATCCACATTCCGTTCCTCTCACTGACGTCAGCTATGCGGTCCAGTGGGTCGAAGGCTCCTTGAACAGTGGAGCCAGCTGTGGCATTCACGAAGAACGGGTAAGCGCCCTGTAGTAACGAGAAAAGGCTAATCAGATGGCAACCACCAAAATTTCCATTACGTTTTTCATAAAATGTGATGAAATAAAAGTTTGTTGAAAGAGTAATGCATATACTTGTGATTTGGCATGAACAATTTTAGCCTCGAGATCTTCTGGGATCATTCTGCCACTGTGGGTACAGAGAGGTTAAAGAAGATTGAAGTAGACTCCAGGTGACAAGGCGTATTCAGAAGAAGACAAAGCAAAGACTTTGCATTAACAAGTGTACCTTTCATCTACTTTCACATTGTAAATGTTCTCTGTCCCGATGCCAAGGAAAGCAGCTGACTTTTTCATGGAATAGTGGCTCTGTAAAGAGACAAGCGTGGAATTTAAATTGTACTTTTACTCAAATACATTTCAGAGAGTACCTCACATTTTCAGTTTGATCCACAAACACATTCTGGAGTTCATGTCCTGCTTGCCTCACACATAAAGTGAAATGTTGGCCTTCACTATGTTCAGCTTACTTTAGGTTAGTAAAATTATCCAGTAAAGTTTGCAGTTTAACTAGTTAACCTAGTTTAGCTAGCTAGTTAGCTTTTGTCATTTGGCCGTTTAAATAAGCTAGCTAGATAAATAAACAAGCTAGTCACTTTTGTAAATCGGTTTGTTAAAGTTACTAACTTGGTAGTCATTGCTAATATACTGTAATTTATAATTTACAAGGGATCTATAAGGGTTATTAGATATCATCTAAACATTAGCTATGTGTAACTGAATTAGCAGAATATTTTCATAATGACTATTGTTAAGAAAACTAGCTAGACTTGCAGGAGTAGACATGATGGGCTTGTGAATCAGTTACATTTTTTCTGTTTGACGGTTGAGTAGTTGAGTAGTGGTAGTTAATGTACTTTCTGACTTTCATTTAGGTAGGTTCTGCCTCCATAATTCAACTTTAAACCGGTATTAGCCATACTTCTACTTAAGTCCAGTTTCCCTTCACTTGACCCTCCCCTTGCAAGGAATACGAGAACAAAGTGATTGTTTTTTAATTGGAACGAAAATTCTTCTTCTTTTTTACCTCCTGCGATGTGAACACAGCCAGACGTGGGACAGACCACATGCCTTGCATCTTCACCTGTGGAAACGCCCAATATCGAGCCACATTCATGGCATACATGTTAGAAATGGAGCCTCCTGGGCAGAATATACCATCCCCCTCAGACCAGCCTACTCGGGAGCGCAGACTGCGGAGGACCACTTCTTCCATCAGAACAAAGACCGGAGCCACCTCGTAGGTGTACCTGTAGGATAAACCATTTTGGTTGGATGTTTTGCAGATTCTGAGCAAGTCATCCACTCAGTATGCCAACAAGTACAGGCCTGGTGTTGCAAATGAAAACTAAACAATCACAACTGAGAATACAGCAGCACTGAAGGTGTCAGATTGTCACCATGGGACAAACAATCTTGATAACAGGAACCTAACTAGTCACACCCATCACACCAACCCATCATGCATTGGTTTCCTATAAACGCCCCCTTTGTGTATCATTCCTCACTCAATCATGCAGTAAACATGATTGGTTATTCTTTGACTCCAGTTTTACTGCTGCCTCAACACAAGGATGAAGCACTTTGCTTTGATGTACTGGTAAATCGTTGACTGCATGAGGGAGTCGTGGACGAAGTAGACAAAAACGTGTACTTGAGTAAAAGTAGAGATACAGTAGGTAAAATATGACTCCAGTAAAAGTAAAAGTGTCCCTTTGAACTTTCACTTGAGTAAAAGTGCAAAAGATTTTGCCTTCAAATGTACTTAAGTATCCAAATTGCTATGATTTATTATGGCTATAATGTCCCTATGATCATTTTTGTCATAAGACTCTTTGCCTAATCAACTCAGTTTATGTGAAAAGACTGAAATGATATTAATAGATGAATAATATTAATGAGTCAAACACTGATTTATATCCATTTAAATGATTATGAGCCTAAAAGATTATTTTCAAATTGGCCACAGGTGTTGTGGGAAGTCAGAGTCAGGAGTTTCTTCCATCATTTATTCCTCTCAAAACCTTCTGCTTGTAAATGATGCGTGAAAAAGCTACTTAAGTACAGTAATAAATTTCATTTACTTTGATACTGTCCACCCCTGGTCCACAGTCTATCTCACGATGACATTTGTGCTGCATTGCTCTGAAAGAGTTAGAGCACTAGTCGAATTATCGTTTATATAACGTGATGTTTATTGAGGTTATTTAGCAGCTGTATCATCTAGTAGCGACAGTAGTAATACTCATTATCTTTTTTCCAAGGACGCACACCTGTGCCAACTGGGCCACACTTACTGACTGGTGTTGAGTGTCTCAGTGAGGAGGCGCCCAGTCAGGGCATGGTAGTCCACTCCAGCGAAGAGCTGATTGAAAAAACGAGGGTGACCTAGAATGAAAAAAAGTGTACAGCTGCAGATTTCTTTTAGGCCTCAAATCATTTCTATTGAACATTCAGACGACTTACTGGTTTTTACACTGTATTTGGCGATGTTGTGTACTCTCTGCAGCAGCTTTTCATGAGATTCCCCATTTTCCCTCAGCTCCAAGTCCAAAAGATCCCTTAATTGGTCGGGATCCTTCCACTCACACACCTGTAAATGTCCGGGCATGCTTTGTTAACATTCAAACTCTTTGTGTGCGACTTAACGCTCGGCGTGATTGCGCGTATGACCTTTTCCTTCACATCTGTAGCTTTATGAACCGCCTCCTCGAGGATCAACTTGACAGCCTCAGAGAGGAAGTGCTCGCCTAACGAACGGTCCAGGTCCACTTCATCCTCATCAGTGTGGCCATTTGTAGCCTTGCTCCTAGTACACTCTAAAGACATCCACAAAAGTCAAGTCAAGTCAAGTCAAGTCAAGTCAAGTTTATTTCCATAGCGCTTTTCACAACAGACATTGTCTCAAAGCAGCTTTACAGAAATCAACAGTTAAGGTGAATGGTGTGTATTTATCCCTGATAAGCATCCGTAGCGACTGTGGCAAGGAAGAACTCCCTTAGATGTTATGAGGAAGAAACCTTGAGAGGAACCAGACTCAAAAGGGGAACCCATCCTCATTTGGGTGACATCAAGAGTGTGATCATAGTCTTAAAGCAATACAGAACACTGGAGAGTGAGAACTAACATGAGCACTGGAGTGTAAGATTATAAGTAATGTTCTTTCTAGAGCCTTCTACAGTCATTATGGTTATAAAACTAGGAGCTACTGAGCAACTCATAATATAGCTCATCACAGATCCAACACCAGCTTCTCCATGACAGAGCCTTTAAACACTCCAGGAGGTCCAATGTCAAAACAAAAGCATGTGAGCGACATTTTTGTTGAGAGTTTCCATCTAACAGTTAGTCTAGATTACACAATTAGTACATCAACACAAATAACTAGCTATGTAACACATAAAATCATAGATATGTATCTCAGCAATAAATATCTGACTCTAACTGTATCCAGTTATTTGATAAGATAAGCATGAGGGAAACAAAAATGCCAGAACTCTCCAATGCTACATCCACAACTGAAACTGGAATTTATCTTAATCTAAACTAAAACAGCAAATGCTGACTCAAACATTAATTCCCTACACAAAAGGGAAGTAAATCTTAAATAAGAATTGATTCACAGATTCAAGGTTTGATTATTTATTTTTTTTACTATTTTTCTGTAAGTTTAGTGCTCAACTGAGTGGCTCTTTAGGGCTTAAAGAGTTAAACACTGGTCTGCAAAAAGAGCAGAGAAGTCAAATATAGTCATGATGAAAATACTTACTAACTCAAACAATAATCCCCTAAAAAGACAGAGATAACCACAATTCATTTCTCCCTCTCTCTCTTTATCTCTCTTTCTTCCTTTTTTCTGTAAATCAGTGATGGAGCCCCCGAAACATTTCCCTGTTCTTGGTCATAAATGAAAGTTCCAAATCCCAACACTGATCCACTGGTAGATAGAAGACTAAATCTTGCACATGAATTAATTTACTGACAAAAACACAGATTCATTAAAGAGCAGAAGAGTTGATTTCATTTGTAAAATTAAAAAAGAGGAAAAAAACCATGAATCGTCTATTTCTAAATTCAGATTGATGGATTGTCCCTTGTTAAGAAGAAAAAACATTAGGCAAATATATATTAGAATTTCTTTTGTTTACTGTATTTAAGGAAACTGAAAAACAAACAAACAACTAGATCTTTTTTTTTTTTTTTTTTTTGCTTGTTGGAACTTAGGATTCAGTTCATTGCAGTTTCTAGTAACATACAAACATCCTTCCTTTCTGTTATCTGTTTTATCAACGGAAATATTACTTTTATTTGGAAAGCATTAGCAATTTAAAACACATGCAACAGTTTTATTTCATAATTCATTGTTTTCTCCTTTTGTTAAAAGGATTGTTTTGTTGTTCCCCTCACCAATAGTAATGGTTGAACTCATCTCTGTAGTCTTCAGCGTGCTCTGCAGGCGCGACTAAACCTATATGTAATCCGACATAAAGTCTAATTTAAGCAGAATAGCTGACCAATGAGAAGCGGGCAGAGAAGACGCATTGTCACGCCATTGGTCCAGAGAGGCTGGACTTCTTCTGCTTGCATAAACCTCCCTGAAGCAACAACTGGGAAAGGTAGTGAACCAAAAATAGTACAGAATGAACAGTCTGAGACGTTTTTAACCCTGAACGTTCATTTATATCCCAACAGGGAGGAACAGCATGGTGGTATGTGTATGTACAGTAACCAGTCCATAACCAGTAATGTACCAGTAACCAGTCCACAGTATTTATCACGATAACATTTATCACCTCATCACATTGAAATCATTATAAAAAAAACCCCAACTCAAATTAAATGATTAAATAAAATGAAATTTGCCTCATTTGCATAAGATTCGTATTAGCCAATCAGCGACCAGTTTCTAAAAACTGGACGGCGTAAAGGTCAGTGATAACGTGATCCCACGTATTTTACCTGTGCTTGACGTGTGTATCTATATGTGTGTGTGTGTGTGTGTGTGTGTGTGTGTGTGTGTGTGTGTGTTTGTATATGTATGACCAAAGTAAACTCATGAGCATGTGGATTCTATGGATAGAATAGTATATATAAATAATGGATTAATAAATGAAAAAAGTGCAAAATCTGAGTAAAAGTCATGTGTAAGACTAAAAAACTACATGTGAAACACATGTGACGTGTCCAAAAGCACTTCTGAACGAACAAACGAACAAACAAATCAGATGTGCACGAAACCTTACAGTAATGGTGATACTTACTTACAGAAACAACAGAAAGCTGCACAGTAAGATTCAGACTTCTCCAGAAAAGAAGACAAGACATTACAACATAACTTTTCTAAGAGAAGTACATGCTAAAGTTGAAGCTCTACAGAATTCACACCCCAAAACCAATGTAGCACCAGGAATCAAACCGAGTTTCAACACTGACAATTTAATATTTAGCCCATAAATCCTGCATTCAAAGCAAAGTGGTTCAGGCCACACTTTTGCACCTGCACATCACACATCAGACCATAATCAACCTGTAATAGAGCCCAAATTATAAATCAGTTAAAAAAATCTAAATTACATTATAAACCCGGATAACACAGTTACTCATTAACTTTCAGTACTTTTCACCACTACGTTAATAATTAACCTCATAATTTTTTTATTTTTTTTTACTATTTACCTAAAATGGACCCAAGGACCCAAACCTATAAAAAAGACCATCAAGTGAACAAATAATAATAAAAAAAAGTCTAGTGATGAGAATAACTACAATGATGCTAATATTAAAGTGTACATTTCTTTACATAACCTCAAATCTGTCATGATGGGGGGGAAGTCACTTTTATAGCTTTGGGAGAGAAATATTCCATGCAGTCTGACTGGTGATGCAATGGAACCGTAGCTCCTCCTCCTATCTGATTACTTGGCACACAGTACAAGGGTGAACAAGGGTGAAAAACCCGGGTGAAAACCCATCAGGGTGAAACAACGTGATACTTGCAGAGAGGACAAAGTTCACCTTGGAAGCAAGAGATAAACTGTTTTAGGTTGGAGAAAAAAGAAAAAAAAAGTTCTTAATGTAAAAGGCTCAACTAATGCAGACTCCACAATGAGTTTAAGTACAGCAATAAATAAATAAAAAAACAAACAAACAATTATAAATGCAGACATGGAGCCCGGTCAGTTAAGTAGATTTAATAATAATCAAAAAAATCTATGAGGAAAAACTCAAAAACCTTTGAATCTGATGCATTTTTTATTTTGCTTACGTATGCATTTGATGTTTTTGACTCCTTTTTATTGTCTGCTTCCTTTTTTTTTTTTTTTACATATTCTAGTTTGACTTGTTATCCTTGATTGTACCTACTCTATAAACAACACATTTTATTCATTGTTTTATGCACCCCCCCATAATTATTTACAGTATAATTCAAGACTCGGTTAGTTTGGCATAAGATGGCAGTTCCTCCTTTTCCTTTTTTTATGCAAACTGATTGTAGATCAACTAATAAAGAAAATCTAACTTAGAGCTGCTCAGTTCACACGAGGACACAATTTCCTACTCTGTTGATACTGAAGCTAAAATTCTTGCACATAAGCCAAAAGGAAAAAGGAGAAAAACTGAGAGCATAAAATTGAGAGCAAAAAATTTATTTTTTTGTGAAACATTACAAAAGTACAAATATAACATATAATAAAAAAAAAAAAATGTAAAGATACTTTGGAATGTAAAATATATATACATAGACATAATATTTTAGTCAGAATAGAACATAGAAAACATCAAATGTTCAAAGTGAGAAAACCATTTGAAGGAAAAATTGAGTTCATTTTAAATTTGATGGCCGTAATTTTTTATCCTTAACGTAGCATGATTCCTCAAACATTCGATATTTGTTCTATTTGTTGTGTGTGTGTGTGTGTGTGTATATATTTATACTTGAAAGTTTTTGCTTGTATTAAAATTCTTTAACTATATGATATGTACAGAAGCTTAAAATCATTACAGAGCTCAGGAAGGTGGACTCGAGTTCTCCTCCAGCAGGAAGTCGATGCTCCCGGGCGACACGCCGAAGTCCTCCTGCGTGAGAAGCGAGTGCAGGCGAAAGGCCGAGGCCTTCTCCTTCTCTCGCATGCTCCAGAGACGCAGCATGCAGAACACCTGCTCTCTGTGGCTGTGTGGGTTCTCCGCTACAATCTGCTCCAGCCTGATGCTGGGGATCTCCAGCGCCACTCGGCCCACCTCCTTCCAGGTGACGCCGATGTTGCGGGCCACCAGCATGAGCTGCTTCTCCGTCACCATCCTGTTGCCTGGTGAGGAAGTGAATAATGTCACTGAGATGCCCAGAACGTCAGGAACGTGGGGGCTGGAAGTCTAAAGACGAATGAATGAACGAATTGACTGAATAGGAATCTGGGAATATTTACCTCTATTAAATTTGCACATCTGCTTTCTGGGAATGTCGTCTGCTGCTTGCTTTTCTTGATTGTTTTGGTTCCTCTTGTTCCCTACAAGGTGAAAATTCATTCCAATTCAGCTATTATTAATCCAGTTTTAATACCCAGCATTATTATTATTA
Source organism: Silurus aristotelis (assembly GCF_946808225.1). NCBI lineage: Eukaryota > Metazoa > Chordata > Actinopteri > Siluriformes > Siluridae > Silurus > Silurus aristotelis. The sequence goes on from NC_139592.1 coordinate 20,963,326, forward strand.
TTATTATTATTTTTTTTTACCTATAGTGAGTGATTTGGCCCATTCCACCTCGTCGAGAAACGCCAGTTTAGGAAATGCCTCCTTTATCTCTTTCTTCTTTAAAAGTTTTAGGAAGATCTGAAGACCTTTTCCGTCTTTGTTCATCACATAGTCCAGGATGTCCCGCGTTTTATCCCACGGCACTACAGACGATTTGACGTGGCTGTATTCTTTCTGGGTCAGTAACTGGGATGCATGGCAGTGCTGGAGCAGAAAGTCAGGGTCTCCAGATAGAGCATCTATCAGCTGCGGTTTAAACTTCTGGATGAGTCGAGCCTCAACCTTCAGCTCCATGTCCATTCTTTATTAAATGATGCTCTTAAATGTTCCACCTGATGAGGGGGAGGGTAAAACACAGCATTAAAATACTCACAGAAATATTTTATAGCTTGTTGACCAAATGAGTTATTAAATTAAATTATGAACCGCAATAACTATGAGGAATACATTGGAAAGCATTTTTTAAAGATTTTTTTATTTTATTTTATTTCAGACAGTAGAGGTCGCTGTTTATTTCCTCCTTTTCGTTATCCAGGTTGCCAAATCCTACCCCTTCTTCTTCTTCTTCTTTCGGCTTCTCCCATTAGGGGTCGCCACAGCGGATCATCCGTCTCCATACCACCCTGTCCTCTATATCTGCCTCTTTTACACCAACTACCTGCATGTCTTCCCTCACCACATCCATGAACCTCCTCCTTGGCCTTCCTCTTTTCCTCCTACCTGGTGGCTCCATCTTCAGCATTTTTCTACCAATATAATTCATGTCCCTTCTCTGCACATGTCCAAACCATCTCAATCTCGCCTCCCTCACCTTGTCACCAAAACATCCTACATGGGCTGTCCCTCTAATAAACTCATTTCTAATCTTGTCCATCCTCGTCACTCCCAACGAAAACCTCAACATCTTCAGCTCTGCTACCTCCAGCTCCACCTCCTGTCTTTTACTCAATGCCACTGTCTCTAATCCATACAACATCGCAGGTCTCACCACAGTCCTATAAACTTTCCCTTTCATTCTTGCAGATACTCTTCTATCACAAATCACTCCTGTCACTCTTCTCCACCCACTCCACCCTGCCTGCACTCTTTTCTTTACTTCCCTAACACACTCTCCATTACTTTGCACTGTTGACCCCAGGTACCTGAACTCCTCCACCTTCTCCACCTCTTCTCCCTGCAACCGCATCACTCCACTGCCCTCCCTCTCATTCACACACATGTACTCTGTCTTACTCCTACTGACTTTCATTCCCCTTCTCTCCAGCGCATATCTCCACCTCTCCAGGCTCTTCTCAACCTGTTCTCTACTCTCACCACAAATCACAATATCATCTGCAAACATCATAGTCCAGGGAGACTCCTGTCTGACCTCGTCCGTCAACCTGTCCATCACCACTGCAAACAGGAAAGGGCTCAGGGCCGATCCTTGATGCAGTCCAACCTTCACCCTGAACCAGTCTGTCGTACCTACTGCACACTTTACTGCCGTCACACTGTCCTCATACATGTCCTGCACCACCCTCACATACTTCTCTGACCAAATCCTACCCCAATCCCCCATATATATATATATATATATATATATATATATATATATATATATATATATATATATATATATATATATATATATATGTGATTTCCTTTAGTATAAAAATAAAACTGCTCAATTAACATGCAGCGTCTTAAAAGTCAATAACATTAATAATAAGTGCATGTTATTTATTATAAATCTTAAATCCCATCGTGGGAACACATTGTTTACCTGCCAGGAGCTGTCTCTCTTTAAAGTCTCAAACTTTCAGCTCATCTTCCATTCATTTTTTTCATGATGAACATGATCATATCTAATATTCATAGTCACAAAAGTAAATGTGTTTATTATAGGTTTTTCTGAGCTCTTTGTTACCACTCTAATGTTGTGTGTTGTCTTTTTCCGGCTCTCTTGTTTTCTTTTTCTTTCCTGTAGTATAACTAATATACAGGTATCTCTACTGCCACCTGCAGGCAGGAAAATAACAGTGCACCTTCTATACATCCGGAAATAAATTTCAATCATTCAAATGTTTTACATTGCGAACTTAAAAATAAAGAAATAAATAAACAACAATCAATATAATGATCAAAAAATTATATAATGACCACCAATCAATATAATAGCATACAAATGTATAAATGTGCAAATATTCGATGTGTGGGAAAATAGAATTATATGTGTGGGAAACGTGGGAAAAGAAATGTGGTGTAAATTCTCCAGGAAATAATAAATAACAATTATTAATAATAATTAAATCTAATAAAAATGGAATTGACTAAATAAACCGAAAAGGTAAATGTTTTAAGCTAAACATCTGTGCCACATGATGATTGGTAAACTTGTTCCAGATGTTTTATTTTGGTGCATAAAAGCAAAAATTTTTTTAATTGCCATTTTTATGGCTCTAATCATCTTTAAATAAAGTAACCTAAGTAGGTATTAAATCTAAAAATGAGAAATGGAATTGAAAAGAAAGTATCAATATAATATAATATAATATAATATAATATAATATAATATAATATAATATAATATAATATAATATAATATAATATAATATAATATATACCTATAGGATCTACAATTTAAACGTGAAGATATATAAACCTAAGTAGTTTATGTGTGCATGTGTGTTACAAGTAATATCAACTAATGTAGCTTTTTAAAATAATAATAATAATAATAATAAAAATTTCCACCATTGAGCATGAAAACAGGTGGTTCATGAATATGTTAAATAGCGGGTGACGTCACACGCTACCGTGGCGGTTGTTTGAGAGTAGTTGTAGTTAAGGTGTAGTGTACATGTGCACTGTGTGGTGTTGTTGCTGGTGGTGTTGGAGGTGAGTAGGTATGTGGTTGGGTGTCTTGCTCAATGTTGCATTACAAAATATATTCACACTGATGTGGACTCTCAAAGGTATGTTCTGATTTCAAGTCTGTGATGTTATAATGTGAGGAATACAACAGAAATTGGGATTTGCTGCACAAAATGTGACCCAGAAGGAGTACTGGTTAACTTTACCTGCTTTCCTGGTTATCTCATTTGTTGGTGGTGTTAAGTGTAGGCATGGGTGAGAGATCATTTCAAGTGATTGCAATGTGGCCATGACTTTATTTGCTGTTAATAATATTGCCTTAAGTGTTTTTTCCAAACACAAGCTAATGTTTTATCCATGTAACAAACCCAAAACAGAATTTTAATATTAATTATTATATCATCTTTACATTCATAGATTTCTAAATTTCGGCCTTTTTAGTCGAATTAAAAAGGTCTCTTGAGTCTTCACTGATGCGTAACGTGTGGCCTTGATGGGGCCTTTATTTATTTGTGGCCACAGATGATTAAAAACAACCAGCAAATCACCATAAAGACCTCTGTCCCACAGTCAGGACACGATTTACACATGTTTATTTGTTTATCATACAGGGTTGAGAGAAATTGTGCTGATCTGATTGGGCTGTGTCTGATTTCCAAACCGTTATCAAGGACTTGATTAAAACACCAGTACACTACAGAGAAAAGAGTAAGTTCAGTGCTTTTATCTTTTCATGTATTTTTGGCATTTCTTTATACAAATGATTCTAAAAGTGTTTAGTTACTAACCTCTCAGGTGGTCATGTGATGCTTTGGCACCTATTGATCAAATTTTGGATAATATACAGAAGGAAGTAGTAGGGTGGAAAAAAACATGCATGACTCAGAACATTCTGGAAAGACAACCTGGAGGGCAGTACTGTGAAAACAGGTGTTTTTTCCAAGCTGTAGAAGCTTCTTCAGGATCAGACAAGTTAGTTTTTTTAACGGTAGCTTCTGAGATACGTCACACTGCCTTTAGGAGAAGGATAAGAGCTAGTGCTAGAGAAGTACAAAAATCCTGTTAAAATATAGCTACAATTAAAGTTCTTGCTTTAGAAAGGACTGAAGAAACAAAAGTTAAAGTACTGATCTGAAACTGAAAGTATTGGGTTTCCAGCCATATGTGGTTCTTCCCCAAACAAAATTGGAGCCACACAATTGTATATGGTGTCTTTGGATGCAGTGAAATGAAAATTCCCAGCATGACTGCCCCTGTGTACAAAGCCAGCTTCATGAACATATACTTAACTTGACCATATACCTAACTTGACTAAAGCCCTTGTTTCTGATTGATATGAATATGAATGTCCACGTACACAATCTAGTGGAACATCTTCCCAGATAAGTGGTTATTGTAATGCAGACTAAATGTGGAATAGTATGTCCATAAAGGACATATGGATCTTATGGTCTGTTGTTCACAAACTTTTGTACTTATATTGTGGATTTGAATGAATTCTGCAATTCAGGGCTCCATTCTCCTGTGCATTATCAGCTTTTTAAGATGGAATTATTACACACACAGTGAGAGAACCCTCACGCCACACAACCCCTCGATGAGGATCGTACAGGTTTCTCTCATGGTCTCATAACAGCTTCTCATTTCACGCAATTTAAGTATTCACCTCAAAGTAGTGAGGAACACTGTTTTTCTGAAAAGTGGTATGGTAAACATCTGACATTAAAATGCAGCGAAGGAAAAATGTGTCATTAATGTACAAATACTTTAAGTACATTGGGGAAGTAAAAACATTTCATTATTTTGCACTGAGGCTCAGTTTCTCATTGAGGGTTATGTCAGATGTGACTGTTAGATTGGATCTCTGGTTGAAACCATGAGCATGAATATGAAACGACTGACAAACAAAAACCTATTGAATAAACCAAACCTTCGAAAGTTGATACGTTGAAAGGCACCAGAAATGGGAGCAGCGATCAATTCTAGTAGGAGATCTGCATCAACAAGTCCAAACATCCTCTCATTTTTCCCCTTTTGCATCCATTTCCGTATCGGAGAACTCTGTTTCCTGAACAGATTTCACAGATCACTGCCTGCTGTGTAAAAAGAGTGATGGGAATTCATTCCTGGTCATTGAGTATAGACTCAATGGCATCTTTGTGGGTTAAGGCACCTAAAATAAAGCTAGTGTGCTCCATATGTGCAACATGTTCGACAAGGAATAAATGTTTTACAAGTAACTGCTACAAGTGCCTGTTTGTAGAGCAATGTAGGTTCATAGAGCTCTGGGTTTGGAAACTAATCGCCATGGGAAGTCTGAAGCCATGAAAAAAAAAAAATTACAGCCTTGTAAATATTTGTCTGTTTGAATGCATGAGGTAAATGAGTGCCTGAGGAAACAATTTGAGGAATTCATGGCTGCTTCATGAATATCTCATTCCACATTTAGTCCCCATTTGATGTTATAGTAACCTTCACTCTTCTGGGAAGTTGTTCCACTGGTTTTTGGAGAGTGTTTGCGGGGATTCATTCAGCCACAAAGGTTTTAGTAAAGTCAGGTACTGATGTGGGTTCGGTGAGGAGGCCTGGGGTGGAGTCACCATTCATATTCATCCCAAAGATGTTCAATAGGGTTTCCTTCTCTATAGCAGGAGACCTTCCACTGGAACCCATGTAAAGCATATATTCATGAATCTGGCTTTGTGCACAGGCGCATTGTCATGCTGGAACAGGTTTGAGTCTCTTAGTTGTATTTTCAATTCAATTCATTTTTATTTGTATAGCGCTTTTAACAATGAACATTGTCTCAAAGCAGCTTTACACAGATAATGTGGTGATTAATATAAGTATTAATTAATAATGTTGTTTTAAAAGTAAGTTTGTCCCTGATGAGCCCCGCTGGGTGGCGACTGTGGTGAAGGAAAAACTCCCCGAGATGGTAAAAGGAAGAAACCTTGAGAGGAACCAGACTCAAGAGGGAACCCATCCTCATCTGGGTTGCACCGAATGTCCATTTATAGAAGATATACGATGTTGTGGGGTGCAGTGATGACGATTAGAAGCGAAAAGTAGTCGTGAGTCATTGTAGCAGACTGTTGACATTAACTACAGTCCAAATCCATTCTCAAAGCGCCCGTTCTTACTCCGGAATTTCATGGAACCACCCAAGGCGTTGATAAGAAACCGTCCCAAGCTTCACAAAGTGGCCTCCATTTGAAGAGAACTCTATTCAGATGCAGGCCTGGACGAAGTGGGAAGATCCACGGAGGGGAGATGGGCAGGAACAGTGGTCACTGGAACCTCAGGAGCATGTTTAACTCCATTTTCTCTATTTTCCAATAACGTCATTCCCTAAAGTCTTTTTTTTTTGCTCTTATGATGCCACAGTGATTTGACAGCAACTACAACCAATACAACACATTGTGCTTTTTATCTCTTTGTTACATGCTGCTGTAAAAGTTGCTGTTACTACGATTTTGACCACGATTAGTTCGTCTGAGACACATTTTGAAAATCCTAAAAGATTCCTATAATCTTTGATCACTAGTTTGTTCACCAAAAGCCGATTAAGGGCCGCTGCGATCATTTGTTTCCTCCGTAGAAATTCTGGCAGTCAGGTGGACAGTACAGTGAGAAGAGAAACTTATTGAGTCATAGAGGGACAAGAAGTGTTTGGATGATGATTTTATTATCGAGGCGTGTCTCAAACAATTAACGCTACAGATATTTTTGTTTGCTGCTAGCTACCGGTAGCAAGAGAACACGTAGGAACGTGTCACAGATGGATGATGGACGAGTCTTTTTCTACTGTGCGTCAGTTTGTGACTGTCTTAGAGTCTGACATCATGACAACTGAGGTCCTACAGTGTGACACGTTCGTACACTGTGTCAAGCAACGATCGCAAAGGACTATAAAAATCGTACAGTGATGATTAAATATAGTATAACAGTTGTTTCCTCGACACTCCCCTCTTGTTTTAGTTTCCTTGAAGTTAAGACGACAAACGCATCTTTTCATTTCACTGTGAAAACCAGAAAGCACAAACGCCTCTGTGCTGAAGATTTTCCTGTGGAGAAAAACCTACTGGCACTGGATTTCCGTTCCATAAAATAAACGACAGTCCTCTTATTTTTATTTGTCAGATGAACAACACTTCTTTAATCTGCTTGTTGTTTAGACACTAGTTTTTGCGCACTACAGAAACAGGTAACATCTTAAACATATTAAAACGAGGGCATTGATATAAGACTTTGCCTTGCAGGATATGGAATTGCTCTTCAAGCTGAAAACAAAAAGACCACTTCGGACCAATCACAATCAAGATTTCTGTTGGATGGCTGATTGTTTCCAGTCAGTTACTCTAGAACTGTGATATCAGATTGGGCTCGGATAGATGACCTCATTTGGAAATGGGTGGAGACTTCCTGGAATTGTCTGTGAATATTCCCAGAGTGACTGAGTCACGGCAAATGGGGCAATGATTTGTGCTCTGAATGTCTGGGATTTACCTGCTAGGTGGAAGAAGGGGGCTGTGTACTCATTGGCTAAGAGGAGACAAAAGTGCTCACCCTCCCACACACACACACACACACACACACACACACACACACACAAACTTAAAGAGCCTGCAGAGTTCAGAGAGAGCAAGCACACTCCCTAGGAAGGCAGTAACAGCTGAAACAATCTGAAAGCTTCAGACTTTATCAAATTTTGACGAGGATTAACTCGGCCACACAGTCTCCTTCCTCATCGTAGGTAATTACTTTCTTTCTTTAGGAAAAAAAAAATCCTTGTTTTGCAATAAAGGTAACTTGAGATTCATTTGTCTAGAAGCTTTGTGTAGGTACCTTGAATGTTCTGATAGGAATGAATTTTTTATATATATTTTTTTTATTGCTTAGTTTTGATTTTGACATGGCATCAACTTGTTTCTATGCTCATGGTGAACTTTTGTCTCTTAAGACATCTAAGGATGCATGTTTTCTTTAAAAAAAAAATCTAAAAGCTGCTGAAGGTTGTGCATATAAACAATGAATCAGATGGAAGCCATGTATTTATTTCTATTCAATTTTCTTCTCAATCCTGATTAAATCTTGTAACAGTGAATATTACAGGACAGACAAAAGGTTGTAAGGGTTTGTCGTGTTGAATATGTCCATCGCAGCTGTCTCGCTTTAGAATTGGAATAGAGAAATAAAAAAAAAGACCTCAGGGAGATCAGGAGGGGCCTGTTTTAGCATGCTGCAGCGCTGAGGTAAGGCTGAGGTCAACGAGACCGAACTTGTCGTATTACTCGAGAAACGTTTCATCACCCATCCATCCAAGGTGAAAGTTTTGCTCTCGGGTTCATTGTGTTCCATTTCCTTCCACGAAACAAGTACAAGTTGTTGAGTCGTCCTGTTTAAGCGTTTAAGGGGACGTTTCCTCTGGGGGAAAACCCCCGGGTTTAACTGGATGGTTTAGAGACTCTGGCCTCTGACCTGCCAGTGGTTTGTGGGAATGGATTTGGAATGGTGAAAGGGCTGAATCATATCCTGTGAACCAACTCGTTATTTTTCCACAGATTATTCCTCCCACTCGAAATATTGTAAATGAAACCTTTTTTCCAAGTGTAAAACAATTTATTCATTATCTTTGTGTGGATCTTTGTTTGGAAGTCTTGAAATATGGAATCATGAATCTAAAAGTGCACTTTTTTTCACTTCTGTACTCTCCATGTGACAGTCATGTGATCTTTTTTTGAGCCTGTCGTTCTTCTATTGTCTTCTGATATACTCTATATGGACAAAATTATTGGGACTTTTTCAGCTGTCTGTGGTTCTCCAAACTGTTACCACAAAGGCACAATTCTAAGACATCTTTGTAGTGGGAGCATTAGATGTTGCAACCATATGCAAATTATACCTTCAAAGCCAGTTTCATGAAGATATGCTTTACATGGGTTAGAGTGGAAGATCTCCTGCTATAGAGCTCTGACCCCAACCCTGTTAAACACCTTTGGGATGAACTGGAACACTGACTGCACCCCAGACCTCCTCACCTTCTCACCTACATCAGTACCTGACTTTACCAACACCCTTGTGGTTGAAATGAGCACAAATCTCCACATGTTAACTCTCCAAACTCTAGAGGAACATCTTTCAAGAAGAGTGAAGGTTTTTATAATATTAATGGGGACTGAATGTGGAACAGGTTGTTAAAAAAAAAAAAAAAAAAAAGGACCTAATCTGATCATATTTGTATTTTAAGGTGTTACATTTAATTGACTTGGACTACCTTGGTCATGCTCCTGCTCTTTGTTCTCAGGACGAATTTCACTTTATCTAAGGATTTTAAATGGAATTTCTGCCCTTTATCTCTGTTGAAGAGCAGTGAAAGTGGGGGTGGTTTGGGGAAAGGAGGGGGCGGGTTCCTGGGTGAGAGCTTACAAAAACTTGGAACTTTGACTCACCATGTCTTTGATTGATGGATGTAGTCATGAGGTCAGAGTCGGCGATGTGAATCACATATGTCAGGGCTTGCTTTGGATCAGTCAGAGTTACACACCTAAAGTGATAAATCTGCATTATCAGGGAATTCTGGACCTTAAGGAGGGCGGAGATTTAGTTTGAGTGACTCGGTACCAGTATAGCTCGGGGTCTGGCTGGAAATTTAAAATGGGAGGAATGACCAAAGTACTGATATTTTGTTTTTATAGATATGAATATTATCAGTACATTTACAAGGATGATTGAAAGTACTTCATTTTATCTTGCTTCATAAACTGTAATGTAAAAGGACACCATGGTTTCAAATAGTTTTTTGGTTGCTTGGTCCACTGGATCCCCTTTCAGATTCTAGCTCTCTAGTTCTGGAAACTCCTGTAACTCCTGTATCGGTCACAATTTCAGTTGATTTTTCCTGTTTGTTTTTTTTAAGACATATAGTTGTTCAACATCACTTGTAGTTGTTTTACAAAGAAGGACTTTTAATAAATGAGGGAAACGCACTCGTGCCTAGCAAACTTAGACACCTTTCTCCAAACGGCCATGTGTTCACTGAACTAGTTCTTCACACAACATAATATTTGCAGGAAGTTAGCCTTGGGAAGGTTACAAAGAAAAAAAAAACATCGTCGCACAATTTTGTGTTTGGGTTTTCAAAGCACATAATCTGAATTTAATTTTTTTCAAGCAATAATTCGATTTCTTTTTTCCTGGCCTTCTGCACGTTACATCATCGAGATCTTTCAGACAGGGTTGATTTACAACGATAATCACCTGTGTGTGTTTTGTGTCCGTACAAGTCTGCACTCGATCTGATTTCGTGTTTGTGCAGTGATGCAGTGTGAGGTTTGTGATGAAGCGTTGACTGTCCTTACTAGGTAGAAGCTCAGAACGTGTGAGAGCACGTGTATTAAAAGCTCAGGTGAGCGACAGGTGGATTGGATATGACTCCTAATGACGACGCTCACTTCCTGTCTGAGGGAGCCTGAGAGCCTCAAAGTGTTCTTTTTGACTGCCATTTCCTGGAATGACTTAATGTTGCTTAAGGGTTATATAACATTTGTTAAGAACAGTGTAATTGTTCTGAAATAAGTTTGTGTGCGTTTGTTTTTCAGTCCAGACTGAGGCAGCAGAGATGGCAGTCAGCTCGTTCAACAGAAGGCAGTGGGCCTCCCAGTCTCTCCGCGTCACTGCGAAAGAGCTCTCCATCGTCGGAACACGGGGGAAAAACACCGCCATTGCGGAGCGATTCTCAAAGTACGTATTTTATCCGCTCGCGCTTTATCGCAAACTTTTTTTCCCCCTTTTACTTACATCAATGCTGTTTGTTCTCTTAGACGTCCAGATCTGTTCCAGACTAGGGGTTATGTTGGTTAGAATATCACTTCATGTCCATAAAATACATATTAATAGACTGCAATACACTTAAAAATGCTTTTCTACTCACTACTTCAAAGAAAATACTAGAATACATCCTAGAACAAACTTACAATATCATTTCATTTAAAACTGTAAATTGGCAGGACAACAGGACACGGGCTGCCCAGATGTTCCACAACATTAAACGGACCTATAATTAGAATTCAAAATACGTCCTTTAAAATATTGTATTTGTTAGCGAACCTCTTATAAGAGGATAAAACACTTGAGAACATGCTAATGGAGTAAACCAGTCATGTTTGGAGCAGTTCTGCGTCTTACTGCATTCTTATTCTACAGCAGCACATCCAAGTGTCTTCTACACTGATGTAGGATTTGTTTTCCATGCGCCACATCCTGCGATTACAGGAGCATCCAAGCTAAGGGTTTTTCCTGCACCATCTCTTTTTTCCTTTTTCTCTTCCAGCTGCTGATGAGTGACTTTCAGTCCTCACTCCTCACACGACCCCAAATCAGAGATGTGTGGTTACAGAAGCTGGAACTCTCATTATAAGCACAAGATCTGAACGTAGTGTTGGACCAAATAAACTATTAAAACAATTGTAAATAATAATAATAATAATAATAATAATAATAATAATAAAAAAAAAAACAGTAAATCTTCACTTCACTTGAACTAGGAGACTCATTACAACAAGTGTGAAAACAGACCTGTTTGTGTTTTGTAAGCACTTTGATTAAAAGCCAGATATTCCATTGTGCATTTAAAAAAAACTACTTTTACCTATGCTTGGGGCTCGTAACGGCCATATTTATACATTTATTTATTCATTCATTCATTTTTTCCCGCTTATCCGTAATTCGGGTCGCGCGGGCAGCAGTCTAAGCAGGCCCCCGCCTTCGACTGCTGCCCAATCCTCACAGCACCGTCCCTAACGGTCCCTCCTGCAGGTGGTGAGCCCACGGGAAGGTGGCCCCACGTCACGGACCTTGATATTTCCCTCGTAAGGGACCCCCGTAGCATAGAGGGTTAAGGGCCTTGCTCAAGGGCCCAAGAGTGGCAGCTTGGCGATACCGGGGTTTGAACCCCAGACCTTCCAATCGGCAACCCAGCGCCTTAACTCGCTGGAGCCACCACTCCCCCAATATATTTATACATCAAAACCGATTTTCCTATTAAATAATTATGTAGGAATGATGGAAAGAGCATGTGAAACGCATGGATGTTTTTGTTTTAATTAAGGCTTCATTCTGATTATTTCACTGATTTGAACTGATCACCTCTGTGCAGGTACCAGAAAGCAGCCGAAGAGATCAACATTGACAAGAAGAAAGTAAGCTATTATCTTTTTCTTTTTTTTTTCTTCCTTTTATGTTTAGTGTGGATAAGTCGGTGAATACATTCAGGCATACAGATGGAGATAGAGGCAGACTGATAGACATAGAGACAGACATTGACGGATACACATACAGTAAGGCGGATACCAAGGCAGACGGAGATAAGTTAAGAGAAAGAGACATGGTCAGATATACTGCATTTATATCTACATGACTGACACAGATAAAGGCACACAGAACAGATGGACAGAGAGACGTTGTTTTTCGATTTAATTGTTCTGTATTGTTTATTAAAAGCTGCTTTTTGAATTTTTTTAAATTAAAATCATAAAGCAGTTCAATATTCTGCATTTGACAATGCAGAGACACCACAAGCATATCCCCATATATACAGAGACGGCGGTAGGCAAAGACACATGGACCACATGCTGATTTCCTGCTCACTGCAGTCAGTGTGCCAGACACATTAATCCGTGTTTATTAACCTGTAGGTTCACACAGTGTCAGCTCTGGTCATTATGTGAGCCCGGGTTCAGCCTGTCAGGCCAGTAAACACAGCTAGAGGTCCGGCAGAGAGGAAACGCAGTTAATGACGTTAAAGAGCTGCTGTTTGTCTTTTTTGAGAAGATGGTGTTGAAGCTGATGAGAATTGCAAACTGACTGACTGACTAACGTCCAGTGTTTATTTCTGTACAATGTTACATCTCATTACAACTAAAAGATTAGTCTAAAAGGGCTTAGGATGGTCACCTGAGGCAAGAATTCAAGCACAGCCCAGTTGGATATCAGACTTTAATTCAGGTTTGAACCCGAAGCACAGGTTTATATTGATGTGCTCATTCTAATGCATTTATTTTTTATAGTAGGATTTCTGTAGGGACCCCACATATGAAAAGTAAACCAATTGAAACAAGGATGTTATTGAGCAAAGTGTTTGTTGGTGTGTGAGGAGACATTTCTAGAAGGAGTCTCCAGTGTCAGTGTGGCTGAAACAGTATGTTTTCCACCATAAAGTCTTTAGAAGGGAGTGTTTGGTTTGCAAGACAAGCTTTAGTTTTGCCTCATTAGGGTATAAATTTAGTTTTGTCACTTTGATATTAATGTACTTATGGAAGGGGCAGAAGGGCAAAAGCCTGCTTGTTTTTGATTTGGGCCTCACGATTTTCCTGGCTTTTTGGGTGTTAAGCAGGAGGTGTCCAAGTTACCACAGAGAAAACTGGCTTGTGGTGACCAAGCGCTCAGAGCAACGTCGCATTTTGATCCTTCGATGCCGGCTCTTCCTGTCAGTCTGAAGCAGATTAATTGTATGTATTTAATGTTTATGGAAAGGAGTCTCCAGTGTCTGTAGCAGTGTGGTGAAAAACAACCTTTAGGACAATGGTGTTCTAGTGCAGCGGTCCCCAAACTATTTTGCGCTACGGAACGGTTTAATGTCAGACAATATTTTCACGGACCGGCCTTTGAGGTGTGGTGAATAAATACAACAAAATAAAATGATATGACCGGCATAATGACTGGTATTTTCCAAATATAATAATAAACGTGAGTCCACTGTGTTTTTTTTTGTTCATTTTGCTCGCTTGGGGGTTTTAATTTAGCGGTATTGTATTATGTGTTAGCGGCCGGAGCAGCCCCTTTAAGAAGGTAGTGGATGGAGGTAAGACATGTGACCGAGGCATCAGGCCCGGGAGGTTTGGGACCACTAGTGAATGAATCTTTGGATGGAAACAGAAGCGCAGTCTTACCACACGCCACCATATAACTGATTACTTCTCTAACAGCATGTATCAGTGTTTCATTCTTTAAATGATCGACTTGTAGGATTCTCTTAATTTCTGAAAAGTCTGCTGGAGTTTTTTTTTTGTAAAGAAAGTAATTGGAATTTAAAGATTGTAAGATAAGGGGAACACATGCATGCTTGGCATTTTTCTTCGTTGTCATGTAGCTGCTTTTCTGAGGAGGACCTTCAAACCATTTTCTGTTTTCTGATTCTTTCTCTGCTTTTACACAACGCCCACTTTTTTTTTTTTCCTCCTCCCTCGTTTTGCTTTTAGGCTTCTCCCTTTCGCCTCCTCAACATTTTTCACTGGCTCTTCTCTCCCGTCGTTAGAAGGGGGGCCGAATCCCTCCTTCATGCTGGGATTTCCTAACACTTCCCATCTGGAACAGCTTCTTTCACTTCCACCTACATGGTCTGAGGGAGCTGTTTCTAAAACTCACCAGGTTTTTTACCCTTTTCTGACATTCTTTTGTAACAAATGGAAAAGAATTCGCTGTCATTGTGACACCAGCTCATTATGCGTTCTTGTTATAAATTATTGTGTAGTTTTTTCTTTTACGTACTACTGACTGAAGAAAGGAGAGTTCCTGAGCAACATCTGCTTTCTTTCAGGCTTTTTGTTTGACTTTACGTTTAGAGGGAAAAAAAAAATCTGATGTTTTTGCATGATTTTTTTGAATGTTTTCCACATTGACCGAACATAAGTGTTGTTTAGATTGTCTGAACAATCTGATCAAACTCTCATGATTGTTTTTTTTTTTTTTGACCCCCCCCCCCAGGCAGTCGAAGGCGTCACCGTGCACCCCGGCTCCCTGAGCGCACTGAAAAAGCGCTGGGAAACCGAACAACCGATCTCTTCTGACCAAAGTCCACACACCCCCTCAGCATCCACTCCACCAAGATCTGCCTTCTCTGATCTGAAGGGGTCCGCGATGGAGAAGACGCCGCAGAGGGACGTAGAGGACGTGGACAAACCCAACGTGCCTCTCAGCAGCCTCAAAACGGTGTTCGAGGGCAAGGTGAGTGCCTCGGGCCAGTGAGAGAAACACCAGCAGAACCTCGCCTTTAAGAACACAAGTATGTGAACGTGGACGTGCTTCAACACTGCTCAGATTCTATCAGTAAAACAATGTTTACGGGTGGAACGAAATGCCTGGATCTGTATCTCTATCGGTTTCAGTTTGGTGCTCCAAATCAGATTTTGGAATTCTGTAGAACCAAAAAAACAAAAAAAAAAGAAAAAACACGTGGAAATTTCAGCGGTTTCTCAGCTACAATATAACAAAAGTTTGTAGACACCTAACCAAAATTTCGTATGTGCTTTTTGAACATTCCACATCGAGTCTTAATTTGTGCTTATTGTAACGTCCACTCTTCAGGAAAGATGTTCCACTACATTTTGAAGTCAAGTAACATACTAATTTATCAGGTTGAGGAGGCCTGGAGTGAGATCTTCCATGTCAACTCATGTAAAGCATATCTTTATGGAGTTTGTGTTGTGCACAGGGGCATCATCATGCTGGATCAGGTTTGGGTCTACTAGTTCAAGTTCATATACAATTGTGTACACCCAAGTTTGTGGTAACAATCTGAGGAAGAACCATATGTGGATGAAAAAGCCATTTGTCCCACTCATTTTTTGACTTTATAGTATTACATCTCTTACAGTTGGAAATATGAAGAACAGCTGTTATAATTCCTCCTCACACGGTTCTTCTTGCTAACATGGTGGCGTCTAAACCCAGTGGAAAAACCCAGTCAGAAGTGAATTCAATTTATAGTGAAACGAATCACTCGAATGAATACAGTTTACCAGATACAAGATGTCCTCTGTGTTCTCATGAAGTCAAAACAGAGGCGAGCATTTTGTACCAACCTGCGATGTTCTTCCAGCTGTTTCATAACATAAACAGTCTGCATGCCTAATCTGAGCCCACTGTGGGGTTTACGAAGGATATTGTTTTTATACAGTTATTTATCTTTCAGACTTCGTATCTTATCACTCGCTCACAGAAAGGAAGGTAAGGAAGAGTAGAAGGGAGAAATGAAAATGTCAGAAAGGAACATTTTTTTAAAAACAAGCCTAAGGAAAAAAAATAAAAAAGAACTGAAGGAAGAAAGTAAAAAAGAAAGGAAGAAAATGAATAGGAAAGTGAGAGATAAAAAGGAAGAAAATAAAGAAAAAGAAAAGGAGAAACAAGAGGAAATAAATAAGAATGAAAGCAATGCAATAAGAAATGAAAGCAAATAGAAAATAAAGGAAGGGAAGTAAAAAGAGAAAGGAAGAAAATAAAACGGTAAGGAAGCAAATGAAAAAAGTAAGAAAAGGAAAATGAGAGGAAAATAGAAAGGAAGAGAAGGCGAAAGAAAAGTGATAAAGGCAAAAAGAAAGTAGGAAAATAAAAAATGCAATGGGAGAAAATTGTAAAAGGTAGAAAAGAAAAATAAATAAAAAATTAAATAAGGAAGGCGAAAAGAAAGGAAGGAAGGAAAGGAAAGGAAAGAAAAGGGGAAAAAAAGGAAACAAAAGAGAAGAAATAAACTAAGGAAGAAAATTTAAAAAAGTAAGAGAAAGAAAATGAGGGTAAATAAAATGGGGGGGGGGGGAGAAAGAAAGAAAAGTAAGAAAGAAAATAAAAAAATGAAAGTGAGAAAAGAAAAGAGAAAAGAAATAGGAAAGAAGGAAAGGAAAAAAAAATAAAGGAAAGAAAGGAAGGCAAAGGGTAGTAAGGAAGGAAGGAAAGAATTTAGGGGGGAAAAAATGAATTGATATTTATCTCATTTACATTTCTTTAACTACATACACAACCATACACAGTACAGTGTG
Organism: Silurus aristotelis; assembly: GCF_946808225.1. NCBI lineage: Eukaryota > Metazoa > Chordata > Actinopteri > Siluriformes > Siluridae > Silurus > Silurus aristotelis. The sequence continues at coordinate 20,980,032 of NC_139592.1, forward strand.
CAGTAAAATGCTGTTATTGGCTGTTCATGGCAAATATAGAACAGAAATATAGACTGGGGGGAAAAAAAGAAAGAAGAAAAGGAGAAAAACAACAGGAATGTTGTTTAGAAAACTAAAATGCTGAAGCACAATGATTTATTTCGAATAGAATGCAGATGTGATTAGGAAACGTTATCTGTTCATTCCAGGATCCAGTTACATCCCTGAACTCCAGCAGGTCTTCGAGGCTTAAATTAACCTGAGACGCTTTTATCCGGAGCGAAGAATATAGAACAGACTGGCATTGGGGGGAAAACAGAAATAAACTTTTATGTGCAGTCTTCCCTTTTTCTGGAGTTTACATGAGTCATAACTCTGAGACAATAAAGCTTTGTGTCTCTTCTACAGGGGTTTTTGGCCTGTGTGGGGGGGGGGGGGGGTGGAATGAAGAGATAAGAGAAACATGCAACTCTTTGGAATCGAATCATCAAATAAGGAAACTAGAAGTATAAATAAAGGAACACCGTGAGATCCGTTTCCACGTTAGCATACACGCTATATGGACAAAAGTTTGTGGACACTTAAGCGTGAGATTCGTATAGTAGTGTTTTTTTTGTTTGTTTGTTTTTTTAAACATCTTGTTCCACAATTAATCCCCATATTCTCTAAGAATAATCAGATTTCAGATTAGAATTTATGGACCTTTTTTTCCACAAGGTTGTTAGTTAGGTCAGGTATTGATGGAAGGTGTGGAGTCCTGGGGTGCAGTCAGCATTAACATTCATCCCAAAGGTGGTTAAAGGTATTGGTGTCTTCTAGTTCAATTCAAGGGAAAAGTTTATGAGCCAGAGCCCCAATACTTTTGTCCATATTATGTATTATTGTTGTGTAAGTTACCATTAGGTCAGGAGTTTTGATCCTCCCCATATGGCTGCTCTGAAAGAACACACCGCTTTTCCAGACTTATGATGCAGCCTGGAGGTCACATGACTGAAGACTCGGGTTCTGAGTGTTGCTCCCTGGGGTTCTGTCATGGGATCAGGAATCCTATCAGCACAACACGCTCACTCGAGTCTTATCAAAGCCTGGCATTTGGTTTTTTTTTTGTGTGCTAGCTTGAGGGAGGATCGGATCATGTGGGAGGCACAGAGATTGAAGTTTTTATTTTGCTCTCAGTAGCGAGGTTCTGAGGACAGATTGTTCTGTTGTGCTTGAGTGAAGACCTTTAGCCCAAAATTTTCCATTCCATATGTGCATTTAGCAGCACATTATAAGCTGAAAAAAATACATTTATTATGTGGGTATTTGAGAAACCCTGAATTTGTCGTGTTTAGATCATTTAGTATTTGTGATGCTTAGTGGACCGAGAAAACCCATCAGATCAGAGAGGAAAAAAAAAAGAAATATTACAGTACATTGAAATACTTTCTTCGCATACATCCCAGTGATTTTAGGAAGCTGGGGTCAGAGTGCACAGTCAGCCATGATACAGCGCCCCTGGAGTACAGAGGGTTCGAATAATGATGGGCTTTGCTTCTTTGACTGATACTCATGATGAGATGATGTTCCTCTAGATTTTCTGAAGATTTGTGCTGATTCAGCCATAAGGGTTTTAGCAAATTCATTCAATTCATCCCAAAGGTGTTCAATAGGTTTGAGTTCGGAGTTCTATAACGTGAGATCTTCCACTCCAGCCCATGTAAAGCATATGTTCACGGAGCTGGTTGTGTGTGCACATGGGCACTGTCATGCTGGAACAGGTTTCGTAGCTAAATTGAAGGGAACATTTCATGCACCTCCATGTTTTGCGTATAGTGTGTGTGTATATAGAGTAGAAAACTAGTTTTTCCGGGTCTTTCTCTGCTCCACTTTTGGTAGGATAATCTCGAATCTGTTTTGATGAGCCTAGACGTAGTGTTGCTGAATCCTTTGAACAGATCCGACCGTCATCTTTTTACACTGTATTACGCTGCAAAAGGAATTCTGTGCTGCCGAAAGCGAAGGCGGTCAACAAGGGGTTTCGCATCAGATTCAATTTCAGCCATATGTTGCTGCTCGACTCTTGGGTGTGGTGAATGGGGTGGGGGCTGGGAAATGGGGTGTGAGGGGTATTAATTCATGGTTTATTTTAACACAGCAATATTTTTTTGTTGTTGTTAATATAGCACTTGAGAAGACCAAACAGAAAGCGTGTAAGGAAAGCGGAAAGCTTCGGAGATGGGAAATGGGTTTTTTATTGATGAAACATGAGATAAAATAAAAAATTTTCATATACTGACATTAGAAAACAGAAGGCATTCATGGCTCGTTAATTAATTTTTTTTTACTTTTTTTAAACAGCAATTTCAGGCCTGTCCCAGGTCTTCAGGCTCTTTTCTTTTGTACGTTGGATTAGTGTAAGAGCTTTTTTGTCTTCTCCGATCCCCCGCTCAGTTCGTGCTCTTTGTGCTTCGCTTGCCTCCTGCTCTCCCGGTGTCACAAGCCCAGTCTGGAGTCTCCCACCTCGCAGCTTCTCTGCTGAGGAACAGGACCGATTCGAAAACCCCCCTTTCTCTGTAAGCTTCACCAGCTGCTCAGCCCTCCCCTTCATCCTCCTTCCCTTCCTCCTCCTCTCCGCTTACTCCTGCCAACAAAACCCAGGCCAGCTCTAATCTGGGTTTAAAACACAAGTCAGTTACACACACACACAGCTCTGTCGCACAAACAGGAATCAGACCGAGGCCTCTTTTTGTAGGTAAGACACAAGACACAAGTCTCCAGGACTTACTTGGGACGGCTGGGTTTTCTAACAGGTTCTGGTAGAAGTCTGGGTAGAAACCGCTTTGCTTCTTTTGCTTGTCAGGTGAGTGAATATCACTACAGTCTACTTTCAACACTCCCCCATTTATTTCCTTTATACTGAATGAATGAATGAATGAATGTTGCCTCTGGAATGAACTGAAAAGGAAAATCGTAAATGTGCTGTTGCTTAAGATATAGTACTTTTTTGTATTTTTTTTTTTTTTTTTTTAAACAGCCAATAGTATAAGTGTACATTTGGTTTAGATTTTTTTTTTATTTTCTTAATTAATTATAATGTTTTTTAAGGCTATAAAGCAGGAAAAGGTGCATTTCTACCAAATGCGTAAATATCAAATGTATAAATATACTTTATATATTTTAATATAAATATTTAAAACAATTAAGACGCACTGTAAACAACTTTATATATAAATGTTTAAAAATAAAAGAATCCTACAAATGTCTACATGTATAATATACGACATGAATAAAGAAATGCATGGTCATTGATGTATTTAAATATAATCCAAAAAAAAAAGCCTTTTCGGCTTCTCCCGTTAGGGGTCGCCACAGCGGATCCTCCGCACGTTTGATTTGGCACGTTTTACGCTGGATGCCCTTCCTAACGCAACCCTCCCCAATTTATCCGGGTTTGGGACCGGCACTAAGAGTGGCTGGGGATGGTTCCCTGACCAGGAATCGAACCCGGGTCGCAGCGGTGGGAGCGCTGCATCTTAACCACTAGACCACCAGGGGACCTTTTGACGTATTTAAATATAATAATATTATAATATTCCTAATATTAATAATATATAGATTTTTATCATTTAATGGAAAAGTTTGTGCAATTTTGAAAAGCAAAAAAAAAAAAACTAAACTGATAATTGATCTAATAAATATTCACCTGTTAGAATATACATTACTACTGTTGAAGTTATATAAATGTAAAAATATGGTTTATTTATAGATTTTATATTTATATATATAAATATAAAAACATTGAAAAGACATGCTATAAAGAAAAAAAATATATAAATGTTCAAAAAGAAAAATCCTACGAATGTGTTTAAATGTATAATATACAGGCTTGAAAAATAAATTCATATTAAATTATACATTAAATATATGAAAAGTTTTTTTAGTTAGTTTAGATTTTATGGAGAAGTGTGCAATTTTTTAAAGTGTATTTTATCTAATTTATTTATCTAATAAATATTCATTTATTAGAATATAGATTGTATTACTGTTGATGCAGTGGCTGAAGTTCTTCACCCACGTGCACCACAGAGCAACATGTACAAGTCTGCTGTCCATCTGTAGTGGAAAAGTGCGATTGACTGATCGTCCGTGTCTCTTAACCAAACATCACAGCCCTCATGATGACCCACGGCCCGTCATGTGCTTTGTTTATGAGAAGAATCTGGTGTTGAACTTGGACAGTAGATGTGCTCCTGCTGTTCTACACTCAGACTAATCCCACAGGGTTTGAGCAGCTGTGTGATGTCTGGTTCTCTCACAACAGGTCCAGGTGTAGGGGCAGACTGGGTTTTTTTTGGACAGTGTGTTTAGAGCGACTAGACGGTGGTGTCTGCCAGTGCATCCGTTATCCTGAGCTCATTAGTGGATTATTAAAGGCGGGCAGAATGGCACAGGCACTTTTTTTTTTTTTCTGCTTTTACATCAACTTTGAGAACAAAATGTTCACTTGCTGCCCAATAATATCTATGAAGAGATGATCAGTGTTCTTCACTTCACCGCTCATAATGTTATACCTGATCACTGTATTATATTATATTATATTATATTATATTATATTATATATTATATTATATTATATACAGCTCATTAAGCTGTTGAACACCTTTGGGATAAATGTGAAATCTGAACCCCAGGCCTCACCCCACCTACATCAGCACCTGACTTCATTACTTGGCTGAATGAGCCCATAATCTAGTGGAACATCTTCCCAGTAGAGTGGAGATTATTAAAGGAGCAAATGGAAAGTAAATGTGGAATGGGATATTCGAAAAAGCAGGACATGCCAATCTTATAGTGAGGTGTCCACCAAATTTCGTCCATCTAGTGTCTTCAACCTGACGATCTTTTCCTCTTCTATATTTTGAAGCTCTCTAACGCGGTCCAAGCGCCGGCCTTTTATAAAGCTGAGAATCGGATCGTTCTCTAATCTTGTGTTTTGTTTGTGCAGGCTTCTGGAGAGTCGGCGCAAACATCAGGAAGCGGCTCTGACAAAATGGAATTCGAAAACAAAGGTAAATAAAGAGAGAGCGCAAAGGTCTCCGTAGAAGCGATTGTTTTGTTTTACGTGGGTCAGAACCGACAGAGCAAAAGGAAAGCGCCGATTCCTGACTCCAAGTGATCTCGATCTCATTTGCTGTGGAAATGTCTGTTTCCTTTTCCTCATCTGACCTTGCGTCCTGCACAGCCCCTTACTCCTTCTCTTTTTCGGTTTCAGGAGCGTTTGAGACAATGGTGGAGACCACGCCCCTCAGGGAGAGAATGGCCCTCTATCAGGCCGCACTGTCTAAACTAGACATGTCCTCGTCCCCTTGTGTGAGTGTCCTGCTTTATCCTTTCCATAAGCATTAGTTCAGGACACTTCCTGTGCTGAAGTGTGGTCAGGATGTTGCTCTGCTTCATTCTGCCATGTTCAAGCAGCTTTGTGACCTTTTTTTTTTTCCCCCCCTTCCTCCACTTAGCGCCAGAGCGAATCGGACATGGAGGCACGTGTTTTTAGCGGGAAGCAGAAGGAAAACGTCCCTCCGGTCCCGCTGGATATGGTACGTACTACTTATATTGATGATCATGATGGGGATGATGGATTGTTTTTTTGCCTGTAGAGGGCACTATTTTGCTTTCTTCATTCTTTATTAATGTGTTGTGCAGACCTTCAGCCCTGAGCCTGACAGCAGGAAATCTCCAGCCACAGATAACAGCGGTAAGCCACCACACACTACCTACTATATCCCTCCACAACACGTTTTATTTAAATGTACATTTTATCCATTTATAGTTACTCATATAATATTTTAGTGTGTCAAATGTTGCTTCATATAGATTTTCCTCTTTCTTCAGACTCCAGTTCGACGACTCCTGTTTCTGAGCACGGGCCGAACAAAACCATTAAGGTAAGGTGTTTTTTTTTTTTTTTTTTTTTTTTTTTTTTTTTTTTTTTTTTTTTTTACAATATTTTGGAATGTCTGCAGTTAATTTTTTTTATATAGATATAAATCTTAATGGCGAATTCGTAAAGGAATCCTCAATCTATAGCAGCAGAAGCTACAGTAGACTTACTACTATCCAAAACGAATTAAAACAACCCAAAAATGACAGGTTTTTGGGTTACTGTATAACCCATACTGTATCACCGTCACCAGGGCGTTTCTAGACTACTGATACTGTCACTGGTGCCCCCCCATCTGTTTGTGCTCTATAGGCAACCACTGAGTTTGCCCATGTCTAGAAACCTTTTATTTAATACTTAAATCTAATTGTGTGTGTGTGTGTGTGTGTGTGTGTGTGTGTGTGTGTTTTAGAAGTTCAGTTTGCCTCCACGTGAGAGTTGTGTGATGTGCACGAAGACTGTGTACCCCCTGGAGCGACTGGTCGCCAACCAGCAGACTTATCACAACTCCTGCTTCCGCTGCACTCACTGCAACACAAAGCTGAGGTACAACGAGTTTCAGAAACGTAGTTCTAATTCAATCCTTAACGTTTGCATCATTTTCTCATTTTCTCCTCCTCGCCGTTCAGCCTCGTAAACTACGCCTCTCTCCACAACAACGTCTACTGCAAGCCGCACTTCTCCCAGCTCTTCAAGGCCAAAGGGAATTACGACGAAGGTTTCGGACACCGACCCCACAAGGAGCTGTGGGACCCCCGAGGAGAGGAGAACGCAGACGACCAGGGGGACAAGGAGGATCCCCCGGAAAGCACCAGCAGCCCTATGATGGAGGAGTGTCCTCTGGTTAAAGTGAACGTCCTCGCTGCGTCGCTGGAGACACAAGCTCAGGATGCGTCCGAGAGAACCGAGAAGCCATTGGAAACAAGACGGCTGAAGATCTCCTGGCCTCCGAGAACAGACACTGAGGAAGCTATGTGTCAGTCTGGTGTGCTGGCTGAGGAGGCCGCAGTGTGTCCCATTCGCCCGAAATGGCCACCAGAGGGCGACTCAAGCCCAGTTTGTACAAAACCAGCAGAGCTCTCCGACATCCGCAGGAGCTCCTCGCTTAAAGAGCGCAGTCGCCCGTTTTCAGCCAGCAGCCCTGCCTCAGCTGTCAATCAACCTGCTCTGATACACCCCACTCAGCCAATCGAAAAGGAGGAAATAAGCGAAGCGGCTGAACGGGAAGAAGAAAAGGAAGTGGAAGTACAAGGTGATGGAGTCACCGAAGAGAAAGATCAGCCTGAAGAAGACGAGCCACCGCCGGTTACGTGCAAGAGCACGTCCCTGGAGGACACGCCTCCTTCCTCCCCTATTAGCGAGGGTGAATCCAACTCCGGGTTCGAGCAGAAACACTCCCAGGATGTCGGATTTTGGGACGGCGAGGAAGAGCAGGACGAGTCGGTCGAGGACGTGATCAGGAAGAACCGTTATTACGAAGACGACGAGGGCGAAAGCGATGACTGATCCGAATAATAATAAACGAGTGAAACGAAACGCAAGTCTGTTTTCATTCCACCGACTTCCGAAGACTCGTCCAATGGTTTTCCTTTTCTCTGAGGTTTTTAATCCTGGGGGTGAATCCAGATTCCACATGGGAAAGTGGCACAAGGTTCTATTTTTAAATGGTACTTTTTATCTATGTCCGGTGTCTGTTTTTTTTTTTTTTTTTTTTTTAAATGTCTCTCGATTTTATAGCATCTTTTTTTATAACGTTAGTTAGAAGAGGTCCGGATCTTGTTCCATGTCAAAAACAAAAATCCCTCTTCCCCTTTTCTCCAACGCAAAAAGCCAAATCGATGACGGGGGACAAAAACAAAGACTCGTCCGCTTCCTTTAGCGCTTCCTCCAACTTACTGTGAACTCATGGAACACTGGTGAACTATTAGAAATGCAGAAGGTAAAAACAGCTGTATTATTAACCACTGTTCAACTTTTCCACTCTTCTTCTGCTTGCGAGTTTTCTCTGCACCTCCGTAATTATTTCATACTCTACAGAAACCCATAAAACAAGTACAAGGATAAAAAGTAGTTCAAGTCATTTAGTTATTTTTTTATTCCAAAAGCAACATGAATGGTTTCTGAGCCTTAGCGTCTTGGCAGTCGTGCACCTGTAGGAACTTCAGAGGCTCTGAAGACTTTGTGGAAATTTCTCTGTAGTCTTTTAAATGTTCATGCTCATGTACTATGTATGGATTTATCAATTTTTGTACACTTTTTTTTTTTTTTTTTTTTTTAAACCAAGGAGACCAAATTTCCTTCAATAAATATTAATGCATAATTTATTTATTTTTGTTGTTTTGGTTCATTCAACATTACACACAGAGTGCTCAATGTTCCGAATGCTAGCTGCGTAAAAGATCGATCTACCGCTCGGATCGCAAACTTGCATGCAAATCGTGGACCTACTCTGTACTACCAAAAGTTTGCAGACACCTGCTCAGAAGTACTAAGTGTTGTCTGAGCATCGCGTTCCACATTTCAGTCCCAATTTGCTCTTTCTTTACTCTTCTGGGGAGATGTTCCACTACATTTTGGTGTGTGCTTGTGGAGATTCATTCAGCCTGTTGGTAAAGTCAGGTAGTGACATAGGTGAGATGAGGAGGCCTGGAGAGACAATCGTGCGAGTTCAGCTTCAGAATAACAGTTGGGGGAGGAAGCACATATAGCTGGGATAGTTGGGTGTCCTAATACTTTTGCCAATGTAGTGGGGATCTGTAAACATTTCTAGTAGCATGAAAGTTATAACAGGTGTGTGTGTGAGACACCATCAGGTTTTTTCAAGATTTTTGAAACAAAAGCTCATTTACAGGGACTCATATAGTTAAAGAAAATAACACAATTATATAAATAGGATGAGGTTTTCTTTCAAGAGATATTTAGCATTTTGAAATTAGTCTCCAGCATCAGTCCGAGAGTTAAATCTCATAGTTTAAAGCTCATAAATTTCCCCCTTTACACACTATAAGGACAACAGTATTGCGACACTTGACTCCCAGCCATATGTGGTTCTACCCCAAAATGTTCCCACTCATTTGGAGGCACACAATTGTAAAAGGTGTCTTAGAATGCTGTTGCATAAAATGTTCTATGAGGATATGCTTTACATGGGTATGGAGTTAAAGATCTCCTGCTATAGAGCTCTGACCTCAACACCTTCAATCCATGAATTGGAAGGCTGACTGCACCCCAGGTCTCCTCATCTCACCTCCATCAACACAATTGTGGATGACAAATCTCCACAAAATCCGAGTGGCAGATCTTCCCAGAAGATAAGCAAATGGAGACTAAATGTGGAACACATTTCAGTCAGGTGTCCATATACTGTAGTGTAAAAAGGAATTCTCAGATACTGGATGAAAGTGAAGTTCGCTTTCTTGCCCGTTTTCAAAGTCAGGAACATGTATGTGTCATGCCATCATCTTAAAGTGCAGCACTGCAGCCCCTTGAGTGTTCTGGCTCTGTATGTTTCCTTAATGAGCAATACTTCATTTTATTTCCAAAATGGAAATGAATACCTTGAGAATTCCAGACTTTGCAGACATGTGGGGGAAAAAAAAAAATAACCTGTCATTTTTAAACACATGACAGAAACCTCCGGATTTATGGCAAGTAAAAAAAATTTTTTTGGGTTTGTCATCTTTTAACATATGTAAAGTAAATAATCGTCTTCCCTTTTAGCAGGAGAGTGTGAAGGGTCCAGAGTGACAGGTTTTGGCATCAACTAACGGGGAAGAAAACCCCACATCGAGTCGCTGTGACATGAATTGTGGGTCGTGGAGACAAGATGAAAACAATTACTGTCTGAGGTGTGCAGATTGGTGGGGCTCGGTGGGAAGATGGCTGAAAATGCACGTGATATAAATTTGTAACGGTGATCCCGGCTCCAAGATACATGCGCACACGCACACACACTCAATCTGCTGTAAAGTGCTGAGGGTGTTAATGACCTGGATTCTCTCACTTTAGAACACACTGCCAAAGAGCGCTTTTTCATTTCTTTTTTTCAGTCAATGATACACGTCGTGTGTGTGTGTGTGTGTGTGTGTGTGTGTGTGTGTGTGGGGGGGGGTGCACACCTTTTAATAAAAAATAAATTCAACAGACTGCTGTTATATTTTTTAAATATTCTCAAACTATTTCGACTTTATTCCTAATGTCGAAATATTTCGAACATAAAGGCGAAATATTTTTACGAATAGAATCAAAATATTTTTTTAGGAATAATGTCGAAATATTTTGACCATAAAGGTGAAATATTTTTTACGAATAGAGTCCAAATATTTTTAGGACTAAAGTTGAAATATTTTGAGAATAAAGTCGTAATTTCAGCATAAAGTCAAAATATTTTGAGAATGAAGTCGACTATTTTGACCATAAAGGCGAAATATTTTTACGAATAGAATCCAAATATCTTTTAGGTATAATGTCGAAATATTTTGAGAATAATTGCGAAAAATCTTGACCATAAGGGCGAAATAATTTTTTTTAAATGAAGAGTCGTAGCAATACAAGATTAAAGTGGAAATATTTTGAGGAAAAAATTACAGAATTGAAATATTTAGATGTTTTGCTTAAAACGGAGGTGGAGTAAATCGTACTTTAGGTTAGGATTTAGCAATAAGGAAAATCTATTGTGTTTTGGCGCAGCAGCACAGTGTTATAATTAAAGAACGCACACTGCAGCGTTTCTGTAGGACACTTATTTTGTTTAGAAGAAAAAAATAAAATCAGACGTTGAGAAAACCGCCTCTTTGGTGCGGTCTAAAGGATGTTGGTTACGTCTGCATGCAGTTCCAAAGAGATGCTGCTTCTTAAGGATGATGAGCAAAGAACTCGTCCCTGAAGGAGTTCAAACACGCCGACTTTATTCTCATATTGCTACTTCAACCTCGTTAAAGCTTCGATTCCTAGTCCTTAAAAAATGAGAGATTGAGAAAAAAAAACATTTAAATAAAAAACACATCCAACCTGAGACAAGGCCTTAAGACTTCCAGGTAAAACCTCGTATTCAGACATTATCTATGAAAATCCCGTGTTGCACCAAGATTAAAAAAAAAAAAAGGGATAGAAAATGCAGCCCTTTGGATGATATTATGGCTTTCACTTTATTCAAGAGCACTAAATCCAGCTGAAGGGTGAAGTCGGTTTTCTTACCTCCCACTTATTTGTCAGTTCAGAGTTCAAAATTGCATTAAAAGTCTCAGACTTGAGTTTTACCCGAAGCCCCCCGACTTGAGTGTGTGTAAGTGAGGGTCGGAACGCGGCATGCAATTTCTGCATGAAATCCACATAAAACTCTTCGAACATGGCCCTGCTGATTTGCATTCACACACTCACACACACACACACACACACACACACACACACAACGAACACACTACGAACACGGCGCTATAAAGAAATAAAGCGTGTTTATTTCCAGATCCCAACCCCTCCCTGATTGCATTTAGCGGCTCGGTGACGCGTACCTCGATGCAAACGACGCGACTGACCTCCGCCCATGACGCGGTTACCTCGTGACATTTCTCTGCTCCTGCTCGGGGCCTCGATTCCACGAGGCAGCGATAAGAACGTGGCACTTTTCTATCCGAATGTCAAAACATTAGAAAAAAAAATTAGAAATGTCACCAGCTTCAGGATTGTGACGGAAAGGGGAAGGTGCAGGAGCGTGACGCTGATGCTAATGCTCAGGGACGTGAACGCACCGCGAGCGTATGCCGTTTATAGAAATGCCATTCTCTCTCTCTTTCTCTCTCTCCACTCATTCATTCATCTAGTTCCTGAAGTGATTCTTTGTTAGTTGCTGTGGCATTAGTACAGCCTGTGATATATATAATCGCATATATAACTGTACATTATATACAAGCTTCTTAAAAAAAAAAAAATTATAGCTACATATGATCTATGCATATGATTGGAACTCATCTTTATACAACTTCTCGTTAGTCAGCTGCAATCGTCTAAGAGCTCGGTTTAGGTTGCTGTATTCAGAGTTGCTGGCAATAAAATAAGAATACATTTTATATTTAGATAATGTTTTCTTTTAAAGTAATTAAAATTACATGCAGACGGTGGCAGAAAAAAAAAAAGAGAAAAATTTGGTGTCAATTTGAAAAAAAAAATTGTGTTGGGGGGGGCTAGACCTTTATTTTTATAAGAAGTCTTATTTTATAAGAACTATAATAATCTGTTATAAAGAAATGGGAATTTATTTCGCCATTGATCGTCTCGTTCACATTTACAAGCTCGGGCGAATAGATAAAGAATTTCTGATTGATTTCTTAAAAATTCTCAATAAAGCGTCTGAATGACTGTAAATGGGAACTGGTTGTTATTTATATGATAATAATCGAGTCGGATGGTAAATTATTATACAAGGTCGTATTTAGACATCTAACAATATTCGGTAGCTGTTCGCTTTTTTTTTTTTAAGAAAGCTACACTATATGGACAAAAGTATTGGGTCACCTGAATTCACACCTGGTTCTTTCCCAAACTATAAGCAGAAAGTTGGCACACAATTGTATAGAATGGATGCAATAGAAGGAAATTTTCCCTTCACTTGAACTAGGAGACACAAAACCTGTACAAGGTGGGCGTTTAGTGGTTAAGGCAGTGGACTTGGGATCCAAAGATCGTGAGTTTAAATCCCAGGCACATCACGCTGCCATTCCTGGGCCCCAAACAAAGGCCCTAAAGCCCAAATCTGCTCATTTTGTATGGATGTGATAAATGTTAGTCGCTCTGGATAAGGGGTGTGGAAGATCTCGAGTGGCCTGCAATAGAGCTCTCAATCCTAATAATCAGTGATGAATTGGGTGAATTGACTGCACCGCAGTTCCCGACTGCTGAAGGAGCATGAAACTCCATAACCACACTCCAAAATCTAGTAGAACATCTTCCCAGAAGAGTGGAAGTTATTCAAACAGGAAATGGAGATCAAATGTGCAATACATTAAAACACATATACATGTGACTCCTACGGTCAGGTGTCCACCATCTTTTGTTCATATAGCATATAATATTGATAATATTGCCAGACAACGTAGCCGGACTTACAGCTACCAGAGACTCTACTCAACTCTGAATACAGCTTCACGGCAGGGTTACACGCCACTGCGACCATCGACAAAATCGTACAACGAGAATACAGTTTAGACCCCATGAAGGACCAAAAAAAAAAAAAAAAAAGACGGTAAGCATTGTTATTCCAGCACGAGTAAAAACTTTTTTTGGTTCGATAAAATGATGCACAAAAAAAAACCCCAACAGTGAGCACTCATGAATAAACAAAACATATCATTTTGCAGAATTAACATTCCCTGATTCCCTTTCGAACCGTTTATAAAGCTCGCGGCCGGATTTGATACAGCTATGGAGCGTTCCGTCATCATCCGCTGAGAGGGTGGAGATCCACCTTCACCTTCTCTCCGCTGCTCAGCATGCCGACGGTGGGGTAGAAACCTCCGGCCGGGACCACCACCTCTCTCTTCCCGATGATCTTCCCGTTGCGGGTGAAGAACACCTAGGGGGCGACAGAGAGTCATGTTTCACGCAGAACATTCAGAAAGACCCAGGGCTCGAACGCCAGCTGCTTCTCATAGCGGCGCACAGAGCTTAGTTATAAATGGCGTGAACTTTTCAGGAATTAGAAGTACGCAATCTTTTGGCTCGGGCTTGTTATTTTTTTCCCTCTGTTTACAAAATAAAACACTGAGGCCTTAGTTTACTTAGTAAATATCTACAGTTAAAAAAAACGGTCAGTGTGGAGTGAGGATGCACAGCGGTGGACACACAAATATTGTTGCAAAAGTGTGGCAGGGTGCACGGTCATGCCCGGCCTGATCTGCTGCAGGCCAAGCCGAAATTCTTTGTGGTTACTTCAGGACTGAAATCCTCCTGTGATTAATGCTGCTCAACTTTCACACCCAGAACGAACCTGAGCACACAGAGATCTGGCCGTTCCTAGAAGACGACACCGCTGGCTTTAAAAGCGCACGCACACCTAATAAAAATGATTCATGCATTGTTTTAGTGTTTGTTTGGTTTTGTTTCTATTCACCAAGCCGTAGTTGTAAAGAGTCAGGGGGTCAAACTCGAGATTTTCAGAGCAAAGAAACACAACCCAAAAAAAAACTATGGTGACAAATCTAACACACATGTTTGTCTGTGCAGAGGTATGTTTTTTTTTTTTATATCCGGTGGGGATTAACTGGAGTCCAAAGAACTAATTTTGTGTATAAGGGTGAGGTTAGATTTAAGCGCAGATACAGCAGCAATTTACAGAGGTGGAAAGTAACGAATTATATTATTTTATTACTTATTTGCATTAGTATAATTAAGTAGTTTTTTTTATGTACTTCTACTTTTCAAAGTAGTTTTTAAAATCTGTAATTTTGCCTTTACTTTAGTATGTTTTGTCTGAAGTCAGCTGACTGTTACTGAGTCAAATAAATAAATAAATAAAAATAATGCAAGGGGGAAAAACTACTGCACCGATCGGTTGCCAGGCGGAGAACAAACACGCTAAAATCACAAGAAAGTAAAACGGAGACGGGCGAGACAGACGCCAGTGATGTAGCGAAATACTGTCGAATGGAATCTTAGTTGCCTTTTTGTTTTTTTCAGATTTTCAATCTTTTTTTTCAAATCACATTTATAAAGTGTGGCATTTTTTTCAATTAAATTTGTTGTTATTGCACTTTCATTTGAACTAGTTTAAGCTACTTTTTACTTTTACTTGAATAGAATCTTTAGACCGGAAACTTTATTTGTACTAAACTAAAATTTCATTGACGTACTTAATGCAACTACTTTAACTTGAGTAGAATATTTTATTACTCTTTCCACCTTTGGTAATTTACAGCTTATTTAAGGTCCTCACAAGGACAGTTTATAGGACAAATCTGTGTATGTGCATATTATACGTGTCCTCTATTTTCGAAGTCAAATTAGATCTTGTAATAAAAAAAAAAAAAGTTCCATCACAAATCTGATATTATGCACTTATTGGATTAAGTCGGATTCTGATCCCTGATTAATCTGCAACAACTGGTTTATTCTGATCGGTGAATTTAAAGCCTGTCTCAGGAGCATCAAGATGAGGTGATAAGAAATACACACTGAACTACAAGCGATCCACCATGTTTTAGGGAGTTAAGAGAAAATCAAAGGACCCAGAAGAAACCCAGAGCCCATGACGAAACTTTTGACTACATTGAAGTGCCAATGCTACATAGCCCGACTGTGCTTTCCTCATTTAGAATAACGTAGAATCCTAATCATTAGGCTTTAAACCTTTTCTACGGAATCTAATAATGGAAATGTCTGGACAGCTCACCATAACCTTCCTGCCTTCCTGCTCCTGCTCTGCGTCATCCCCCTCTTCCTCCTCGTCTTCGTCGTTTAGGTACAGTACGTTCTGAACATGGTTTTGTTTGGGATTCTCGCCTACGTCCTCTCCGTCATCGACCTCATCTAATTGAAAAAAAAGATACGCAGACAATTGGTTCGTACCAACAGTTACAGGAAGTGTGCGATTCCAAACTGCTAGATGGAAAACACTTCAACAACAATTACCAACTTGAAGATGTTCTTATTCTCCAAAACTAGTGTTTTTTTCGTCGTACACCAAAAGAAACTTGACAAAAGAAATGCAACAGCTACAGAGAGGACTTTCATCGGCAGCCTTTAATCTGCCCCACACCCAATCACTTGGAAGTAAAAAAAAAAAAAAAACAATGTTTGTTTGCATATCCAGTAACATGCACAACTTCCCTCTATCTAGTGGTACTTATGGAATCCAGCTTCTCCAATCAGTTATGGCTGGCACAAGGGCTCACCTTCGTAATCCCGAGGAAACATGATCCCACAGCCCATGATGTCGCCTTCGAAGCAACGTGGGCCGAATGGATCTCCGACTCCACTGCCATGGAAGATCTTCCCGTCATCTGCGGGAAAAAGAACCGGCACAAGGCGTTCCAAGATTCAGCAACAGTCGCAGACTAAATACTATACAGAAAAAAATACTATAAAATAAATACAAAAATAAAACAAAGATATGGGAATGGATATGACCGAGAAAGTAGTCCAGATTTAAAGTGTCGCAAAATGTCATTGTCACGAAAGTGTTCATGTGCTGTAGACAGAGAGAGAAATTCTGGTACTGGGTGCTTTCCTGGTCTTTCCATCCCACTTTATGCACCAATACCAGCAGCGAGTGTACAATTTGCCCATTTATTCTGAAGCAGAAACAACTTTGCTGACTGGACAGATACGGCAGACTGATCTGCCCTCGAGGCTCCAGGCTTCCCAGGTATGTAAATGTAAGGCATTTGGCAGGCACTCCTCGGTCGATCAACTTACAGAGCTTGTCTATCAAGTCTTAAGGTACCAACAAGCAAGGGCACTTCCAAGAACATCAAGGCTCGACATTTTCAGTCAACTGCTACAAGCTTTAACTACCAACTGGATGCCAGTCCAATGGGGAGCATTTTTAATATTGGTCAAAGTACAGGTCAGGATTTGCCCACTACCATTGGGTATATTGGAGGTGGAATGGCGCATATGAGGTGGTATTAAAAAGTGTCGAGACTTGTTTTGCAACATGCCAACAGATGGCAGCACAAGGCTGCACGCACAGTCACAGGGGGCACCAACCTTTATAAGTCAGTGTGCCAAAAGACACTATGCTGTGTACATCGGGAGCTGTGTAACTGGTGGTATTCTGAGCTCTACTCACACGTGAGCTCGCTGGAAACATTCTGACTTATGCAGAATTTTTGCCAGTAACCAGTCCAGAGGGCACAGAGGCGGACTGGCAAGAAAGACTCTAAACAAGTCAGACTGATGATTCAGGACCAGTTGCAAGGGTCTAAAATGCCAAAGACAGACTAGTAGACATTTTTAGCCAATAAGCATCAAGTCTCCTTGGAAAGACATGGTCCAATACTGTACAAGAAATTCATGCATGACCAGAACTTACACTTGATTAATGTGCATTTGCTAGAGAATTCCACTCCTCTGGCCATGCTGTTGATGCAAAACCATGCCAAAACAAAAAATAGATTTCTTCGGAACGTCGTCTTTACTGTCTGTTTGTTTAATCTTTCTGATAAAAAGGAAAATGAACAATGGCAAGATACAGACAACATGAAAAAAACCACACACAGACACAGAAAAGGTAAAATGCAGGGAAAAAAGCCCACTGCACCATGTAACCGGTAAATATTTGTGAAGTTGTCATGGGACCCGTTCCTGGCTCGGGATCCGGCTTAAACAAATCCCTATCGAGAATATGGGAGAGTGATGGAGACAGTGTATCATTAAGACTCGAATGCGGGCCCCTGTCACAACACGACACCACAATCGCAAAAAACTCCGCAACCAGTGTGGAAGAAGTAGATGGCTATAAATAGATAGGGGACATAGGTGTGTTGTCTCAACCTGCTGGAACACTTTCAGGACTTTTGGCACCTGACCTACACAGATGCTTTTCCTCGTATGTTTCCTCAGAGCCCTGTCTGGAAAAGATGTGAGGAGATATCTCTGCCGGGATGCTGCTGCTTCCACAATAATAAAAAAAAAAAAGAGGACAACATATCAAGAAGTTTGTTGTGCCATTAGTAGATTCCTCAAATCGAGTCCGGCTCTATCCAGCCAAGGACATTATCGAGTGTCTCGTCGCAAGCGTGCAACATTACAGCAATAAACTGGCAAACGATCGGCTTGACCAAAGTACTAAAGCAGATCAAGAAATCGTTCTCTTTGCAAGAAGTTTGGGTTCCTCACTCAAAATGTCAAACCCAAAAGGCTTGTGCAGCAATTGCAAGATGTATTTCGAAATAGTTTATTTTTTTCTGACTGCCCAAAAAACAGCTGGGATCGAACCCAGTGTGGGTCCTGTGTATAGGACCGCACCTGGCACTAGCGTCAGGTGTAATGGGGGCTCCATATAGATCATGGCATCTTAATGACCCGTGACCCTCTTACCTGTCCCGCTGCTGAAGTCTTGCCAACGCTTAATCTGGAATGAGCACCGTAAACACGGCCCTCCTTTGGGTCGCAATAACAAAATGACGGTTGCCTGATGGGCGGGCGATAAGCTGAGAGGTTTGCTTCCTAGCGTAAGGAAGAATAATAATGGAGGTGCAGCGATGATGCGATAAGCCAAGTGCAAACAGGATTGGGAAATGTACATTACGGCATGGCTGGAATTTTGGAAGAGATATCAATAAAAATAGTGCCGCCAGCAAGGCAACAGACAAGCAGCACAAGACATGTCCCCAAGTTTCAGCATGTGGACTGGGCTTTCGGCTTAGTAAGGGTCTGCGAGTGCGGTGCTTCTGCAGTCTAATCGTGTGGCATGACAGAGGTAAAGAATTCATGGGGTAACAAAGCCATCAGATATGCTACATATACCTCTCTCAACTGGAAGTCTTCAAAGATACAGTTCTGTGTCTCAAAAAGCTCATAACTAATCACAGTCCAATCATTTCCTGAGGCTCACCAAAGTGCAGATCCTGAGATAGACAGAAATGCCCCTGATGATGCTCCTGGTCACACTCAATGGGCTTTCCATGTGCCCCAAAGTCAAGCAGAGGCAAAAAGAGTTCAAGCTAAAGAACAAAGCTCCAGCTTGAGATGAAGATATGTAGAAATACGAGGTGGTATCGGGAAACGTAATCGTCTTTTAATCTTTTATCTTGTAGTGTTTGTAGATCAAAAATCACTGTGCTGGAGGGGGCAGTAAACAACAGAGCCACAAATAACGATGTGCAAAATTCTCTGGAATTTTTAAGACTGGAAACTTTCTGTGACGGGATGTAATAGGAATAAACTGGGAATTTACTTAATTGCTGATTAGCCTATAATAGGGAACCTAGATTTAGTTGTAATTTATGTTTGCATATTATACAGTTTAATTTATTATTTCCCATAAAGTTCCAAAGTTTCCAAATTGGAACATTTCCAAAATTCCCCAAATGGTTCAGAAAATGTACAACCCTGGTGCCCACACACACGCAGAGAAGCAAAGGCCAAAGCAAAAAAGAAAACAGTCAGAGAGACAAACATATAAAATAAAAACAGGCGCATATTCAGACACAACAAATGTACAGAAAAGCAGACAGACGTACACACTAAAATAAATCGCGTCAACAGGTTGCACACGCAGGAACAGAGACCCCGACACCCTCCAAAAAAAGACCCAAACCTGCGGACAGAAACACACGTGCAGCAGACGTACACGCAGGCGTTTACACACCGAGACAGAGAGATGCATTTTTAATTTTTGAGAGAATTCTGAACAGGCCCGGACAGAGCCGTTACTCAGGAACAAACGCAGACACACGCGAAAACGTGTAACGCAAATAGCGGTTGAAAAAGAATACGCGCTGGCAGAATGCGGCGTCTCGGCCTCGGCCCAGTGACGCTCACACACTCACTGCATGTGAACTCACAATAGAACCAGAGCCTTAATCACAAACAGGTGATCGGTGGGTGCAGTGCATGAACACATCACGATCACACACACACACCATCACATCTAATAAACTGATTTGCATGTTCTGGATGATTCCAGGTATAGAAAGTTGTGTGTGTATATGAGTGTGGGTTTTTTTTTTTTTTTTTTAAAGTGCGAGTCTCACCTGCATGATACGCTACTGAGCCTCGGCTCCAGCCTGGATGTCTGTTCTTCGGGTAATCCTAGAAAACACACACACACACACACACACACAGAGAGATGAAGACATTAGATGACCATTGAATCTACATTTACACGATGGTGGGAATTAATTGGACTTATTGGGACACTTTTGTTCTACTTTCACTGCATAAATGCTGACTGCACCCCAGGACTCCTCACATCACCTATATCAGTACCTGACTTCACCAAACACCCTTGTGTCTAAATAAGCACAAATCTCCACACACACACTTCAAAAATCTAGTTGAACATCTTCCCAGAAGGAAGAGAGTTGGAAATGGGGTGTTTAAAAGGCACATACAATTCTTAAGATCAGGTGTCCACAAACTTTTGGCCGTACTGTGCGTATTCTTAAAATGTACGTGGTCGCACTTTTAGATGTGACTTTCCCTAACAGCGTAACCAAGTAGAAATGATGGTATCAGAACGATAATAAAAGCGATCGAGAAACCAGCAGTCAATGGAGAAGAGTTGCAGGACAACCTGAAAGCAGCTGGAACAAGATGTATACGGAGAACAATAAGCAATGAATCGTGTCCATTGGTACACTACATGAGAAATCCTGATACACAAGCAAATTTCAACAAACACTTTTGGAACAAAAGATAAAATGCTCTGGGGGCAGTTGAGCTTGCCGTGTTTGGAGAAAGAAAGTTTGGGTTCTAGTGCTTTGCTGCTTCAGGTCTGGAATTCTGGCCAAGTACAAACGACACTGAGCTTCCGTGGACCTGGTGATTTTGTCCACCAAGGTTACTGCTTTCACGCGGTAGCACAGGATGCGTCTCCGCTATAGTACAGTCCCATGCCGGCAGGAAACACTCAGAGCGGCCAAACAATTTATTTGATCCCGATAAGATCGGAGAAGGAGTCAGAGTTAACGATCGGAAATGTGTTTTCGCATTTTCTTGCATCTCTACGAGCGAAGCACCTGCACGAGCTCTCCACGACTGTTGTTCATTCCTGAAATGTTTTGCTTCTTCCTAATGGTTCGGCGCACAAATGAGGCGTTCATTTGCTTAACGGTGATGCTCTTATCGGGTCCGAGAGATGAAAATAGCATCTTACCTCTTTTGCCCTCGAGGGGGTAAGAATCGTTCGGAGGATCTCGCTGACACAAGGGTGAAAACGCAGATGTTTTTCAACCCGGTTCAAAAGAAAATCAAAAGCGAGAAACCACGGAATGCCTTTGCGTTTTAAAATGTTCAGCGTTACTTCATTTTCACACATTCTGGTTCAACGTCATATTGAGAAAGCAGATTTTTCACGTATCTTTACTCAAGTATTTCATTTTTTACTCGTTTTTGATTGGCGCTTGGCAGTGGTGGATTTAGGGGACATGGGCAGACGCCCAGAGGGGGGAGACAGGGAGCAGGGCATCCCTGCTAGACTCGAATCCCAAGATGTAATGCAGCTGAGTTACAGCAGAGACTTGGTTCAGAAGAAATCTACAAGTAGAGTTTGATGTCTTGACTAAAAAATGAATCAAAGTTCAAATTAGCATGAAAGGTAAACATTTGAAAGAGGACCTTTGAGATGAGGAGGTGAAGGAGCCCAGATAACTAAAAGGACTACCGCATCTGCATTGTTTTCTTTAGGTAGGGTAGTGATGGGAGGATCAGATCGTTTAAGTGGCGTAGGTTCTTTTTTTCACGTAACAATAATGTCAAGATTCTATGAGCAGACTATGAGCAGACTATGAGCAGACTATGAGCAGACTATGAGCAGACTATGAGCAGACAGTCAAATGACATTGAGAAGCCATTAACAGATGTCAAGTCAAGAAGCTTTTATTGTCATTATAACCACATAGAGCTGAGCTGACACAGTACACAGTGAAACAAGACAACGTTCCTCCAGAACCCTGGTGCTACATAAAACAACATGGAGCTACTTTCACTTTCATAGAAGTGAAACTAGAGCAAATAAACATGGAAACATGTTTACATTTCCACACGGTTAAGAAAAAGCCAGCACAGGAAGCGGTAAGGATGCATGAGAATAAAAGCAAAAGGAAGCAGAAGAGACCGAGGGAATGTGTCTTACAAGTTCCTCTCCGGCCTCTTTTTCTGCTCTGTAACCACAAGACCTGCCTTTTTTTTTTTTTTTTTTTTTTTTTTATAAACTCGTCTCCAAGATTACATGGAAATGGTTTTGGTTCGGGCTCAGTAAAGTATGTGGCCGACGGCAGCGCCGCGCTGAGAGCTGGATGTCGTTTGATCTGTTTATCTAATTAGGAAAATTGAGGGGATGAGAAAGCAGCAGAGCAAAAGCTGATGGATTTACTGTCTCAGTAAAAAAAAAAAAGCCACAGAACCAGTCTTCGCAAGATGGATGATACACTTAAGTATCCATCGCTTTAATTTCAACCCACGGTCGCAGTGAAGAACGATCTCAACGTAAAAGCATTCCCATAGGGCATTAGGATTAGAGCATGACGCTGAACAAAAAAAGGATTTCCAAAAAAAGGATTGAGGTGATGACACGCCAGATGAACGTGCTACAATAGAGGACCGATCATGGAAGATTGGAGCTGTCATAATAAATCATTACGAGTAGGTAACTTCATTTTTGTAGACACTTTCCTCCATGGTGAACATCCATACACTGGTACACACTGCATCCACACAGAGAACCAACAATAATATTAACCAAATAAAAGAAACATTATCCTGTCAATCATAATTATGGCGGAAAATTAGGGCAAAGAAAAATGACAGGATTTGCTCACATTAACGCAATTAGTGTTGAGGGGTTGCAAAGGGGCGGAAAACTTCTGGTAAATTTCCAGAAACGTTCTACGGGAACTTCATCTGTGGAATTTTGGAATTAATCCATGTTTGAAACTTACCAGGAATTTATGGGAATTTATAAGAATTTGGGGGAAGATTTTATATTCATATCATAACAAATATCAGGGCTGAAATGATTCCCGAATAATAAATAACTCCAATACAAAAAAAAAATAAAAAATTACCCAAATTATTTGCCTTGATGCTTCGTTTTAGTCAATTTAACGAAACACGGAGCACTGTGTTTTCCCACGGACCATTATTACTGACGGACCACCCTCTAAACTCTGGAGTGCCCTGGACAGGTAACATAGAAGACGCTGCAGAATGGAAAATGGAGGAAAAAACAGCGTGGGCCAAAGAAAACACTGTACAGTGCGTTTACCTTTTTTTTTTTTTTTTTTTTTAAGTAATTTCAAATCGATTTTGATATTTGTATTTATATATTTTTATATATTGCTAGTATCATTTTGTTGCACAATTACACACGGCACAAGGAAGTTGTAAACAAATTTGTTTACGTTTGTGTAATTGACGTCATCATTTTGTGTGCACGATTAAAAAATGTATTGTTGTGTTATGCAGGAATGCACAGTGCATGTAGGGGGCGTGGCCTCAATACCCCTGCAGTAAGTGTGCAGTGTGCATGTGATTACAAATGTACAGGGTAGAAATTCAACAGAAACGCCACAGATCCGGTCAATGTACCCAGGGCAATGTTTTTTGGCACTTTAATGAAGGTCAGTGCTCCCTGTGACTGTGCGTACAGCCTACAGAAGGTTGTATTCTTCAAACTGGTGGTTAAATGCCTTTAAAGTGAAGACATTCAGGCTTCCAAAGAACACAAACAGTCATGCTAGTGTCACTGACTCAGTCCTATCTAATCCATGGTGGTGGTGGTGGTGCAGGGAGAGGGGGGTTAAATCAGTGTTATATGAGCTGCCTGCATTTTCACACTGTGGCAAAATCAACAAGTCGCTGAGAGGCTGTTGATGGAGGTTGATGCCCATCTCTGAACAAATTCAGCGCGAGGTTAAGTGATGGAGGGCGATAGAGTACGGGCTCCGTGGCCACCATAACGATGCTGTAAAGATGAGAGTGGTGAAAGAGTCCTTTGTGCAAACATCTCAGCACTGTCAAGTCAAAAATATGAAATTGGTCGCCGCGAGAAAACGTCCGGGTCGATGAAATACTGCATTTCTGAATAGAAAGTTCCCGGGTCAGGAAGGCCAAAGGGGGTAAAAAAAAAAAAGAGATGGAGATTGGCGAAGTAGTAACAACACATCCAACCCTCATTACCTCAATGTCAGACCTTTGTCCTGCAACCGGAAGTGCTTTAGAGCTACAAACTAGTTCCTGGCTGCGTTCCGGGAGACAAAGTCAGCGATGGGTGATGTTCGGGACCAAAATCAATGTTCCGTTGCTTTTTTTCAATAAAAGACAAAGAGAACTGTTGGGGGAGACCCACAGAAAAGACCTTTTGTTACCCAGTTGTAAAACATTAAGTGTTTCGGAGAAGCTTCAGTGCTTTATAACTCGTGGGACGGATTAGATTTTTGTTTTTGTTTTGTTTTCTTTGTAGTTGCCTGGAGGACGAGAAGGTTCAGCAATAGAAGATGTCTCATGTAGGCTGTGGAGTGATTGAGCTGATGGTAGAATGATTTTTTACTGAACGGATTAATTAGCGTGCACAGATGACAGGCAGGTCTTTTCACAGTCAGGAACATGCAGGAACATGGAAACAGTGACGTGACCAAACCAAGAGAATAAATAGGAAATTTAAACACAACATGCAGTCACCTTGGTTCCCAGGCTTCCAAAACAAGGAAGTGGGCAGACACGTGGAGGAGCTAATTCGCTTATCATGGTTTTTAGATTTCAGCTCTAATCGGAGCAGATCATCGAGACTCTCAGAAACTCGAATGAATGTTACATTTCAGACTTCCTGATGTTAGTTGGATAATATAGAACTTATCTTTTTTTATTTACATTTTCTTTATTTTACTTCGAGCAACTACAACCAAACTATTTCCCTATGAAATCAATAAAGTATTCGAATTCTAATTCTGATTAGGAGCTGCAGAGGTTAAAATGGACTTGGTCAGGGGTCGCCAAATAGTGAACCGCATTCAAGATGATATCAGATGCAAAGCGTTGAGGGGCAAAGCGTTGAGGAGGCGTGTCCCCGAAAAAAGATTTCCATGGTCGAATCAGATTTAAATCAGCTAAATTGCCGGTGCAAGCGCTAAAACTATAAGGCACAAAATATACATTGAAATGAAACTCTGGAGGCTCCAATGCAAAGAATGCAAAGGTGTGCCTGGTAAGCATGCGTGCCATGATCGCTCAGAAACAGGATGCTGTGCGAACTTTGACGTCCAAATGCAAGCAAACTGTAATTAAGCAGCCCTGCAATTATCTGCTTTACCACCTTTGTTGGCATTTTGCTGCATAATAAAATACAGATGCGTTAAAGGCTGCAATGTTCCGTGGCAAGTTACGGCACCTTTGATAAACCTTCCCGCCACTACACCCCCCCCTGTCCAACTTCTCGTCCCCCCCCCCCCCTCCCCGGAGGACAGCGAAGTCAGTGGCCTTGTTCAACCCTTCAAATCGACACGCCTGTTTACTGTCTGCGGTTGCAGACCTGCGAGTAATTAGCCCCAGAACGGTCCGCAGCCACCCTGAGACGAGAGGCAGGAAGGAACGACGGCTGTCCAAGCGATCACAGTAAACGAAGAGGAATGCGCGAGGCAGAACTGTTTAGATGCAAAACGCACCAGTAAAGGGGAAGTCGGCGATTTTGACCAGAACGGCGATTTATTCGTTTGTTTGACGCACCGTTTAAACGAGTCCTTTGATTACGCTTTGGACTCTGATCATCATGGAAAAATTTCCTCTGCTCCAAGCACAGACTCTGAGTGTTGCTCAGACAGCGAGTGCTGAGTGTTTTTTTCATCATGTGGTGGAAAGACAGAGAGGTGATTTGTCACGAGGCCGAGTCGCGTTTACACGCGCCGCCTTGGGGCAGGTGCAAATGGTCTCAGCATGGATTCCAAATGGTGCGATTCTTCCACATTTCAATAGGTTTATATAAATATCATTCTCCAAGAATAAACAGTACAAATCATTTTCCAAAATGACCAAAAAAAAAACCAGTATTAGTTCTAGTATTGAATCCTTATCGCCAAATATTACTTCTGATTAAACAGTTTTATTGTTGTGAGAAATTGTAAGATTTGATGACAAGACAAAATAAAAGTAAAATGTGTGTTATTAAAAAAGGGAGGAAAAGAGGAAGAGAGTGAGAATTGACGAAAAAAAGAAAGAAGAGAGTGAGAATTGACAAAAGAAAGAATTGACGAAAGAAAGAAGAGAGTGATAATTGACAAAAGAAAAAAGAAAGAAAGAAAGAAAGAAAGAAAGAAAGAAAGAAAGGAGAGTGAGAATTGATGAAAGAAAGAAAGAAAGAAAGAAAGAAAGAAAGAAAGGAGAGTGATAATTGACGAAAGAAAAAAAGAAAGAAAGAAAGAAAGAAGAGTGAGAATTGACAAAAGAAAGAAAGAAAGAAGAGAGTGAGAATTGACAAAAGAAAAAAGAAAGAAAGAAAGAAAGAAGAGAGTGATAATTGACGAAAGAAAAAAGAAAGAAAGAAAGAAGAGAGTGAGAATTGACGAAAGAAAGAAAAAAGAAAGAAAGAAAGAAAGAGAGCAGTAAAGCGAAATGAAGGACAGAAAAAAAAGAAAGAAAAAAGGAAATGAGCAGTAAAGCGAAATGAAGGACAGAAGAAATAATTAAACAATTTTCTTCTTTTAAAATAAAGTTTCTCGTTTAGGCCACGCCCACTTCTCTGCTGAACCCCTTTGTAAAGGTTGTATTATAGACACAAAGCTTTTTGTCAGACACGGACTGCATAAACATTCCTTACCCTCCGAGCAAGACCCAAAGCGATGTAGCATTTCTCTCCAGGGTCCACAATCTCCACCTCGAAGTAGTGGCTCCGTGTGCAGAGCGGCTGGCGAGCCTGAGCCAGTCCTACATCCACGATGCTCTTTCCCTTTCCTGTGTACTCCAGCAGCTGTAGAGACAAACAGCACCATTGTTACACCAAATCACATGCTGAAGAACACAATCACATCATACCATGATCACTGAGCTGCTCTCTGCTCGCTCCCTCACACGGTGATGCATCGATTTTAAAAAGCTCTTAATATCCATCTATGACGTATCGCATCGTCGGCTCTTCACCGAGGAGAATGGAGATGTGTATACATAA
This sequence comes from Silurus aristotelis, assembly GCF_946808225.1. Lineage (NCBI taxonomy): Eukaryota > Metazoa > Chordata > Actinopteri > Siluriformes > Siluridae > Silurus > Silurus aristotelis. The sequence goes on from NC_139592.1 coordinate 21,006,749, forward strand.
TATATATATAATATATATAGATATAGATATAGTGAGGAAAATAAGTATTTGAACACCCTGCTATTTTGCAAGTTCTCCCACTTAGAAATCATGGAGGGGTCTGAAATTGTCATCGTAGGTGCATGTCCACTGTGAGAGACATAATCTAAAAAAAAAAATCCAGAAATCACAATATATGATTTTTTAACTATTTATTTGTATGATACAGCTGCAAATAAGTATTTGAACACCTGAGAAAGTCAATGTTAATATTTGGTACAGTAGCCTTTGTTTGCAATTACAGAGGTCAAACGTTTCCTGTAGTTTTTCACCAGGTTTGCACACACTGCAGGGGGGATTTTGACCCACTCCTCCACACAGATCTTCTCTAGATCAGTCAGGTTTCTGGCCTGTCGTTGAGAAACACGGAGTTTGAGCTCCCTCCAAAGATTCTCTATTGGGTTTAGGTCTGGAGACTGGCTAGGCCACGCCAGAACCTTGATATTCTTCTTACAGAGCCACTCCTTGGTTTCCTGGCTGTGTGCTTCGGGTCATTGTCATGTTGGAAGACCCAGCCTCGACCCATCTTCAATGCTCTAACTGAGGGAAGGAGGTTGTTCCCCAAAATCTCGCAATACATGGCCCCGGTCATCCTTTCCTTAATACAGTGCAGTCGACCTGTCCCATGTGCAGAAAAACACACCCAAAGCATGATGCTCCGACCCCCATGGTTCACAGTAGGGATGGTGTTCTTGAGATGGTACTCATCATTCTTCTTCCTCCAAACACGTTTAGTGGAATTATGACCCAAAAGTTCTATTTTGGTCTCATCTGACCACATGACTTTCTCCCATGACTCCTCTGGATCATCCAAATGGTCATTGACAAACTTAAGACGTGCCTGGACATGTGCTGGTTTAAGCAGGAGAACCTTCTGTGCCATGCATGATTTCAAACCATGACGTCTTAGTGTATTACCAACAGTAACCTTGGAAACGGTGGTCCCAGCTCTTTTCAGGTCATTGACCAGCTCCTCCCGTGTAGTTCTGGGCTGATTTCTCACCTTCCTTAGGATCATTGAGTCCCCACGAGATGAGATCTTGCATGGAGCCCCAGTCCGAGGGAGATTGACAGTCATGTTTAACTTCTTCCATTTTCTAATGATTACTCCAACAGTGGACCTTTTTTCACCAAGCTGCTTGGCAATTTCCCCGTAGCCCTTTCCAGCCTTGTGGAGGTGTACAATTTTGTCTCGAGTGTCTTTGGACAGCTCTTTGGTCTTGGCCATGTTAGTAGTTGGATTCTTACTGATTGTATGGGGTGGACAGGTGTCTTTATGCAGCTAACAATCTCAAACAGGTGCATCTAATTTAGGATAATAAATGTAGTGGAGGTGGACATTTTAAAGGCAGACTAACAGGTCTTTGAGGGTCAGAATTCTAGCTGATAGACAGGTGTTCAAATACTTATTTGCAGCTGTATCATACAAATAAATAGTTTAAAAATCATATATTGTGATTTCTGGCCTTTCAAACTCAAAACCTTACGCTTGCCCATTTTTCCTGCTTCTGACACTGGACTTCCACGGAGTACAACTAAATTAGGTATTTCTAATGTTACTAGCTAGAAAGGAAGTAAAATTCTATCTAGTGGTAGATATTATATATTTTACTTCTGTTTAATCCGTTTGCAAACTATCCAACGTGTCTTGCATACGCATTACTTTGATTCGCTGGTTTTTCAGTTTTTTTTCCCCTAACCACCTTAATATGTTTGATATAAAATATTTAAAAAATAAAAAAACTTAATTTTAAATCCAATGCAAAATGCATCTATTAACCCAAAGAAACCATATAAACCGTGTCGTGTGGAAGGACTGCAGAAAACTGCTCAGGACACTCTCCTCATCTTTTCTTCCTTCCTTGCTAGAACAAAGGCACTGAATCCAAGCCACAACACAGAGGCGTAATGACTTTCAGATTCTAAAAACTCTTCATTAATTGCTCCAAAGTTTCCATTCACAATGTCAAAATCACCATATGCCCGAGCAGTGGAAACAATCCTCCGACACCATTTACAACTCTCGGCCCGCTTGTTTACCCCCAGAGAGTGACTGCTGCTCAGGCGCTCTGACAGACAGACGAGGAGTGAAAAACAAATAATCCTGAACTTAAAATACTGTTTTATTTATTTCTATTTATCGTATTATTTAGGTCCGACAGTCCTTTTCACTCCACTACTGTGCATTCGGCTAAAAGTGGTGAGGTTCAAGTGCCAGAAAATGCCTTGATGACAGCAGATTATTGTTTGGCTATAATTAGTTTTATGGCTATAAATATAAACTCATCAAGGTTATGTTTATCTTTTTCACTAGAGCCACAAAGTCTGAATAGATTTATTTATTTTTTATTTTTTTTAAAGCCAAGAACTTAATCTATTGCATCAGTTTTCTCGCGGTTTTCTGAGGCTCTAATCTCCGATCTGATGAGACGCCTTTAGCGAAACCGTACGCAAACCATAATAATAGCATGAATGGACAAGCAGTGTGTTACAAAATCTGTGCAGGTTTATGTTTAGAAAAATAAAGTCTCTGACCTAAAGATACCACCCCCCCCCCCCCCCCCCAAGCACTCGGTTGGATCAGATAAAATTCTTTGCATTGTCTGCATGCTGACGAGCCCCAACCCAGAATGTTACAGTCTGCGCTTTGCTGTGAAACCGGGAATTCTTAGACCTACACCTTCATCTTCAGGAAGAGGGCGAAGTCCACATCTGGAGAGTAGGGTTGGTGCTAAAGCGAGATTGTGTGGCTCGTTCTCCGACGATCATCATGCACAAGCTGCTGGACGGTTTTCGGGGGTTGAACTCGTTGAAGGTCTTCCTGCCTGCCGCTCAAAACACCTCGGACAACTCGTTGCAGCGAGACGTCTCCGTGGCAGATTTGTCCACAGAATTTCACCCTTGCTCTTTGTTCTAACTTTCTGTCCACGGTGAGATCGCAGACGTGGTAACGCACGCGGTCAAAAAAGCACCAGTTTGCACCGTTAGTCTCTAAACTTTTTGACGCCACCTTGTAACACTCCAGCTGTTTGATTGTTGAACTTGAACGTATGCTTCGGTTCATCGTCTTTGTATAGTGAAGCCGATTCCGGTGATTCACAATCCAGACGGAATTGCATGGTGCTGTACGGAAGTATGGAATGGTAGCCATGTTGGTTAAATTCACCCGGGGCTCTAAAACAGCCCCAAACCATTAAGCTGCCACCTAAATGAGGCAGTCTGCTAATGTTTTTCTGTTTATGCCAAAAATGTCAAATTTGGACTCATCTCTTCCCAGATCTTTCTTCCTCATTCAATGTTTACCAATTCAGTTTTTCCCCCTCTACTCAATTAGTTGCATACAGTATAACCAAAAGGAACATGGAAAAAAAGAACCCTTGGCCCTGCCCCGGTAAAACATTGTGACATGCTGAAGTAAACAGCAACCCCTAAAAAACTTCTCCTTTATCTTTCAAGACGGCATGAAGTCAGGAATCTTATAGGGAAAAGCACTCAGAATAAGATTATTCGGCTACAAATAACTTCATGTACGCAGAATCTAGTATCAGTCTCGACTTGCAGATCACATAGAAATGAAAACGATTCTCACATACACAACGCTCCTTGTCTCGTGTGCCTCCTGCGCCTGGTTCTGATCAAAATTTTATTATGATTTCTTCAAATTGGCAAAACCCCTGCGAACGCATGCCGACGCGTTCGGTCGTGCAAAACATCGTGTTCAAATCGGGATTCCAGTTTCTGCTTCTATTTTTTATCTGTATTGGTTTTTGCCAGGAATCCTGAGATCTCAGCTTTTTTTTTTTTTTTTTTTAATACTCTCTGCTCTTGCTGATGTTTTTTCTTCAGGTCGTGGCAAGGCCGGTCGCGTGCGCATTTATCCCTCAGTTAAAATTCCTTGAGTCATACCTCCCTGCCTACTCGGTGCTGAGTAACAGGGAGGCTGGCCACTCCCAGAGGCAACCGACAGCTCCCGGCACGCTCTGGTGACAGCACTGACAGATCCGAAAGCTCTCGTCTGCAGTTCTTCTCCTTGTTTTGTTGAGCTGCTGCCTGGGCAACAGGTGCACTGCTCCACAACCTGCTTTCCGGAGCATCTTACATGAGGTGAAGGAGGAGAAGAGGGAAAATACTTCTCCGTCTCCAAAATCGCCCCTGACATTAGTGCACTCGGTCTGCAGAACTCGTTTGTACTTGCTCCTCGCCCTCTGATTTATTACGACCAAACTGATGACATCTCATGTAAAATCACTAGTCGACGCGAGTATCCTCGGATGCACCCTGAAACGCTTCAAATCAAGCTCCCATTGAAAAGACTTGATGGTGCACTTGCATGCTTTCAAGTGCCACTCGAGGTTTCCAAGGAGTTCCAGAATATTTCGAAAGCTCTCGAGCAGATGCACCTCGGCGCCTTAAAACACAGGCATTAGCGTGACCGCAAGGCTTAAAGATCCTCGTAAAACACGCCTGGGTTTAAAACTTCATTGTGAAGATCAGGGAGAAATTTTATAGTACAGGAGATCGTGGCCAAATCAAAGCAAGTCATCTTTTATTTATGGTACCTCGGCTTTCGGAGGAAGTTGTTGATTTATTATCTAGAACAGCAGCTCTGACAGTAGTGCCACAGGGCTGCTGGATTTGTTCCTACCGTAGAGCAGAGTGCTCCGCCCCGTCGTTCATTAGTTTCAAACAACATGCCACCAAAGAGTTTTCGTCTTCTGGACACCAGCCAATAGCCCGTGCATCAAAAACTTTCGAGACGAGACTCTGTTGACAAGAAAGTACTTTATCCATGTACTATTCCTTCAAAATAGTCCCCTCGCCCAGCAATACGGCACTCCCAGAGTTCCTGCCACTCCTGGAATCTCTGTAGCCATTTAAAAGTCTCAAAAAAAAAGCATTTGTATGAAACTTGCACCCAAATGAGAATTCTAAGGACCGGGCTATCTGCCCTCTTCTGCATACGCAAGCTCAGAAAGCCAATTCTCCACAACCCCCCCCCAAACTGTTGCACCATCGGCCACTCAAGCCATTTCTCCACTGTGGGTGCACTTCATCTCACTCATTGGAAGTGAGGGGTTAGATTAGTTGTTAAGGCATTGGACTTGGGAAAGTTGTGAGTTTAAATCTCAGGCGCACTGAGTGACACTCGTGGGACCCTGGGCAAGGTGTGAAACCCCATAGCTACTCATTTGTTTGAACAGCAGTGAAATTTGTTTTTCGCATATCTCAGCAATGTTAGAAAGCTGTGGTCAGCCATGATACAGCACCCCCAGGAACATGAAGGGCCTTGCTCAGGGGCCCAAAGCTTGGTAATACTGAACACCCCATCAGTATCCCGGAGCCTTTACCACTGAGCTTCCACCGCCCCAGATAAATGTTGCACTCGTACTGAACAGAGGGTGTGGATTAACAGATCAAGTCTCGACTGTCACACTTTTCTTTTAAACTATGCTGCAATAAAGCAATAATTTCTGAAACTAAATTCCACATCCTCAATCCATTCTCTTCCCATCCAGCCTAGCGGTGTCTTATATAAATTCATTCCTCGCATGATTTAAGGACCATAATTGCCGGCAGCAGGAGTCTTGGTCGGTCCCGAACCCAACTGCTAATCACTGGGTATTTCTGTGTAAAAAGGCAAAGGCGGCTAATCGTTCTATGATACTGAGCAACAAACGAGTTTTTTTTATGCTGTCAGCAGATGCTGTCTTTTCAAGCAGAGGAGAAACGTCTGGCCACGGACTGCATCGGAAACTCGAAAGGGGCTTAAAAGTCGGTAAGAGTCGAGCTCCCAGAGGCACGGCATAGCTGGAGGGCATACAGGGAACAATCTGCTTTTAATTTGCATACAAAAAAAAAAAAACAATCAATAAAAACAGCCCGAGTCTGAAATAGACCGAAACCCAAGACCGCATTACTCTATTAAATTTTTTTTTTAACTGACAGCGATATCAGGAAAATAAATGCTATATATAATCTTTATGATCACACGACTACAATCAGAGTAAGAGAAGTGACTCATTTTTCTCCAGAGTCATCTTACTTTCCGTCTTTAACGAGCCCCAGTCACGCCCACGCTGCAAATCACTTGTTAAAGCACGTTAGCAGGCCTCGCGCCGGCGACGAAGAGGGTCTGCGCTTCCTTTTTCGCTCCCGCGCTCTCGCTCTGACTGAAGAGTGAAACTAAAAGTCGCACAATGGTGCCGTTTACTGGAAGAGTGTTTTGACTCATGAAGTCTGGTCAATATCTGTACTTGGAACTAGCCGATAGACTGAAGCAATAATGAGAGGAGTCGCTGAAAAGTCTCTGGATGGAAACGAGTCGAAAAATTCCAGACATAAAACAATGTAGACAGAAAAAAAAATAATAATAAATTTTACCACAAAATCTGTAGTGTACTTCAGCAGCTCGGTTGCTTACTCTGATTTTTGTTTTGCTTTATTATTGGCTTATAAAACTGCGAATGGCAAATCCTTTTCCGTTCAGTGAATTGGCCTTTTCTTCACGGTTTCTTCGGTCTGACAAAGCAGAACACGTTTCCTGTATCGCCGCAGCAGGAGCTGAAACAATAAATAAATACAGCTGCTAAATCGCTGTGCCTCAAATTGGATTCTGAAGCATAACACAGGAAGGATTCTGCAGTAAAACAGCAGGCCCACGGCAGCAGGTCGCAAATCTGCAGGGAGATTCTTCGACGTGAATGGATGGAGTCTCCGGGGTCAGACACGATCCTGCAGGTTCTCCAAGTCCACATGATGGACAAGTTTGCATGTTGCATCACTAACATGATTAAATGGAGGGTGATAAGGGAACGGCCATTAACAGCCGTTTCACTCTATAAATATGGAACAAGTTACAATCACTGCTGTCAAACTGAATAATACGTGAAGATATTGAAATTCTAAAGTGTAATTCTAAGCTATTTTGATGTGATAGCTATATAATAAGATAGCAGTCACGCATAAAGTACACAAACCATGTACTTAAATTAAAGGTAAAATATGACCAGTAAAAGTAACTAAAATAAAACGAACGGAGGATCTCTTTTAAAAATAGAGTCGAGTACAAGCAGTGGCTGACAGTAAGGAAGTAAATGTAATGTGTCATTGTACTTAAGTAGCTTTTTCACATATGTGTACTTTACTGAAGTATTTTTCATTTGGGGACACTTACTTTTTCACATTTCAAAGTCAAATAACTTTTTACTCAAACTTGTTTCTGTGTATCTTCTTAACACCAACATACAGTTCAGCATCAGTTCAACATCAAACAGAACATTTAAAGAGAAATAAATGATGAAGAAACTCCAGACTCGAACTCACTACAACACACGTGACCTCATTTACACAGTTATTGATATAAGTAAATTTAAAAGTTTTATGATAATTGTAACAGAGATCAATCAGTGTTTGACTCATTATTATCATTCGATTAATGGATTGTTGTGTTGAGAGGAACATTAGAGTCTTTTCACATCAACTGAGTTGATTGGAATGGTATTGACTCGTTGTCTGTATAGTTTAGTGTGTTGTTTCTGTCTGTACTTTTGAGGTATACAGCGTTCGCTTTTTTCCTTAGTAATGACATCATTGCACACAGCAGCACCGCTTACTTTATTTCGGCAGGACGTCCAGTGAGAAGGTTTTCAAACTCGGCTGTAATGTTTCCCTTGGGTTACAATTAACACTGTGGTAACAAAATACACGCAGACGCGGCAAAGTCATGTTTCATTTACGCTGAGTGGGGCACGACGCTGCAAAAATGGCATGATTTTCTTTTTTATATATAAATGTACTAAATACATCAATAAATAACCCAGGGGAGTGTTCAGGTTGGATTTCGACAGCCAGAACTACGATGCAATACCCGCTGTATCTAAACAGGAGTCGCCATTCCACTGGTAATTAATGTAAACAGAGCAAATAAAGGCCTCGGCTCCAGAGGAGGCAACATCTCGTGGCTCTGTGAATTCTGCGGCTAAAACCCTCCTCCTTTCCACCTCATAAAATACATACCAGCCAGCAGAGCTGAACACACAGTAAACCCATGGTGTACTGCATGTACATGCTCGAATTCTAACTCAGGAGCTCATTGAGAGCAACTTCTGGCCGAATATCCCATAACACAAAGACCTCTTCAACTTTAATCTCCTGCTTCTACACATCGGACGTCACTTCAGAGCATAAGCACCGCTCCGTACGCCCCTCGCTTTTGTTCTGGTTTCCCCCTGAAGCGCTTTTCATCCAAAAAAGGTATCGGGAAAACTGAAAAGAACAAAAAGGAAAGCACCAGCAGAAACAGCCTCCCCAAGAAAACCACAAAATGCCCCTCTCTTACCTAAGAACACTCCTCCTGAGCTGCTTTTGCTCAATGTGAGGTCTCGGTACGAGTGTAAAAACGTATCTACCAATCAGAGGAAAAAGAAATGAAAATAGTGCCGTTTTTTCCCCCTCCAGTTTTCAAATGTGACCTTCAACCACCCTGTAAATTTATCAGACAAATAATTACGCTGAACTTGGAGCACCTCACCATCCACCTTTTATCTCTCTCTTGATTCATAAAGCTCAGTGTGCTAATTCCTGGTTTAAAATGTATGTGAGTTGCAGTATGTAAGTGATCTGGTGTGTTCCAGCAGGTGACCGTGACTTTATCTGACCATGAATTTACACAATTTATAATATTTGCACTTCTGAATAAACTGCATTTCTATCTGTATCTATCCATCTATCCATCTATCCATCCATCTGTATCTATCTATCTATCCATCCATCTATCCATCCATCCATCAAAACATCTGTATCTATCCATCCCATCCATCCATCGATCCATCTGTTTTCATCCATCGATCAATCTGTAGCTATCCATCCATCGATCCATCTGTAGCTATCCATCCATCGATCCATCTGTAGCTATCCATCCATCAATCCATCTGTAGCTATCCATCCATCTATCCATCGATCCATCTGTATCTATCCATCCATCTATCTCTATCCATCCATTCATCGATCTATCTGTATCTATCCATCCATCCATCCATCTGTAGCTATCCATCCAATTATCCATCCATCCGTATTTATCCATCCATCTATCCATAATCCATCCATCCATCCATCCATCCATCCAGCGATCCATCTGTATCTATCCATCCATCCAGCGATCCATCTGTATCTATCCATCCATCCAGCGATCCATCTGTATCTATCCATCCATCCATCCATCTCTATCTATCTGTATCTATCCATCCATCCATCCATCCATATCTATCCATTCAGACATCCAATTATCCAGACATACGTATCCATCTATCCATCCATCCATCCATCCATCCATCCATTGATCTCTGTATCTATCCATCCATCCATCTGTAGCTATCCATCCAATTATCCATCCATCCGTATTTATCCATCCATCTATCCATAATCCATCCATCCATCCATCCATCCATCCATCCAGCGATCCATCTGTATCTATTCATCCATCCAGCGATCTATCTGTATCTATCCATCCATCCATATCTATCCATTTAGACATCCAATTATCCAGACATACGTATCCATCTATCCATCCATCCGTATCCATCCATCCATCCTTATATATCCATCTGTATCTATCCATCTGTATCTTTCCGTTTATCTATAGATATCTAGTGATTTGTAGCATGGTGTAAAAACTCGCACTATGCTATGTTAAACCGTTAAACCCGACTCCTCCCGAATGCGCCATACATGCAGCAATGATCCGATTATGGCGCCTGAGACGCACTGTTTTTTTTGGATCGCTCCAGTGCCACAATCCATCAACAGACCCACAGATAACCGACCTAGAAATTATCTCCAAATGGTCCAGAATGCTGACGATTATTTAGAGTGTGCTGATGGGTAAATTGCAGGCTTCGCGAAGATCAGGGATCCACGTGCCAGCTATCAGTGTTAACGACGACAACAAGAACAACAACAACGCTGCCTGACAACAAAGAGCATCGGCCAACAATCTAAACGGACCGCTCGTGCTCCGAGTCCGCGAGCGAGCGGATCAGGTTCCTCGACCGTATCTGATGCAGGAAATGAAAGCGCCGCTGTCAGCTGTTGGTTCCGCAGCTCAAACCATCGGCTGCCTGTAATAACACGCCATTATCAGCCCAGTCGTGGCGGCAGAGGCATGCGGCATGCGTACGCAGACCTCTTTCTCCTTCTTCAGCTTTCTGCTTCCTAAAAGGGTAAATCTTCACTAAGCTGATTACATCTTAGAAAATCTCCTGCAGAATTTAGAGAAGACAAGATGGGCAAAGATTTCACCGTCTTTCTTTCCTGTTTATGAAGCCAAGCATCCTTGCAAGTTATGTGCCAGTGTTTAAGTTTGGGGCCTGAAATCTGCTGCTCTGATCTTTAACCTGGAACTGTAAACAGTGATCTCAGTAGGCTTCAGGTGATTACATACCTTATCATGTCTAGTAGTTATTGTAAGATTCACCGACTCGCGCCGGCATAAAAGTTAACGATGTGATGCACCGATTAAAAAAAAAAAAAACGTGTGCATCGGATACAAGTTGCCGTTTTTACAGTTTTTAACTTTTTGCACTGGTAAAAAATGATTTATTTTTATTTTATTATTAGTAGATGTGCTCTACTTTTATTATTCTCGTGTCTCGAGAGCGTTCTCTCAGCACCGCCGCTGCTACATGAATATGACGCATCACAACGATACGGAGACGTGGAAACGTGTCCTAAGAGTCACATAGAATACAGATTAACATGGCAGAGGTAGAGCTGCAACTTTCTGGAGACCTTCTGGTTTTAATTAATAAAAAGATGGTGTTGGCCTCAGTTATGGGGATGCACATGCCTACTGTCTGTACTAACAACTTACACAGGTATTATAGATATCAAATCCACCCTAATTTATTAATACCCCCAATACATAATTTTATCTGCAGTAATAAAAAATTATTTATTTTATATTTTCATCTTTATTATTTTTCTGGTGACAAAAACTATACTAATTCTGTGCTGGTGTGTGAGTGTGTGGTGTATGCAAGTCTCTTTTCCCATCTACAACCATCTTACCGTGCCGCTGACTTTGACGTCGTACAGACGTCCCCATTCGTCCTCGTGGCTGTCCACCATCATGATGCTGTCCTCCTCCTCGCTGCCCCACTCGGCCTGCAGATTCAGACGCACCTCCTCGCCCAGAGAGTGCATGCCGACTGCAGGGAAAAGGCCACCCGGAGCCACGGGAACCACCACTGAGCCCACCTGCTCCGTTAAAGGCAGTATTTCAGATTGTTTTTGTTTATTTCACAAAATGTAAGTGCTAAAAAGAGCAAACTATGGAAAAAGAAATAAACACCTCCTGATCGCCGGGTTCTTGGCCTTTCTGAATCTGTATTGGAAGTGTAATTGCTTGCAGGCCATTAGGATTAACCGATTGCGCAGAACGGAAAGTCAGAACTGGGGCCGAACGTTTTTACGAGGCACGCGTCTCCTGTGCAAGAGCAGAGAGACGCTTGTGCTGTGGAATGAAGCCTCGATTGGCCCCGAACCCGCTGGCTGGTGGAAACCATCGCCATATTAACTGCTGCTTTAATCTGGGAGGCTCACAATGGGATGACTATATGTGTATATTTGCTGGGGCATTAAGTGAAGAGGGTGTGAAGGTCACGTGGGACGCAGCCATCGAATCTAAGCGCTTCTTCCGAAGCATAAAGCAAATAAAGCCAGGAAGTCCTGCTCCTGGTCAATAAAGCGCTCCAATGGCAGTGAAAAAGACCTCTGAGGAAGGGTGGAGGTTCGGGGTCACGTCTTTTACTCACCTCCTTGCCGTTCTTGGTGAAAAATACGGTGGTCAGTCCGGCGTCCAGCGTGTCTGCGTAGATCCCGCAGCCGATCCGATCGCCGCGGTTGCACTTGGGGCCGAACTGCTGGCCGACCGGGTTTCCATTATACAGTCTGAGGAATGAGAGAAGAGATACGATGTCAGCAGACTTTCAAGCCACAACCTCTGATTAGCTGCTCGTCTGGAACGTGGTGGCTGAGGGTGCGGGGGGGTGGGATGAGAGGTTGAGAAAATCCCAACACATAAAAAAATAATAACAATAATAAAAAATGAGTCATATTAAGAAGGAAAAAAATTTAAACATTTAAACACCACCAATCATTTATATCATTATTATGTCTAGGGCTGCTACTCGGTCATGTTGATTGTATGATCAAACTATTGCCTCATTTACCCTCTGTCTTACCCTGAATGTTCCTACAGCAACCTCCATTTACTGTATGCCTCCTTTATGTGGGTACTTCAGAACTTCCTCTCCAACCCATGTAACGCAGCTCTTCATGGAGCTGGCCATGTACACGGAGTGAGCAGCCACAGTTTCTTTTTTTATACCCCTGACACTGTTGTGTATGGTGTCAAGTTGAACAATAAACGTGTGGTCCGCCACTTAATACGTTCCAAAAAGAACTCGAGTTTTAACTATACTATCCTAATTCTTTTGCTTATATAGTGAAGTTGGAAAGATGTACATTATACATCAATGTAAAGATGCTCGATCAAAGAACAACACAAACGCAAGAGACTCACTTCCCGTCGTCTGCGTGGTACGCGATCGAGTGAGGCAGCCAGCCGGGCTGATGATCGAGTTTGTAGAACTGAGGAACCAGACCCACGGCAATCGTCCCTCTCACGCCCGTGTCCATTATAGTCACCTGAAATGAATAGACAGACAGACAGTCAGACAGACAGACTTCCTGTGATGTTAGGAAGCTGGGGTCAGACATGATACAGCACCCCCTGGAGGACAGATGGTTAAGGGCCTTGCTCAGAGCCCCAGGAGCAGCAGCTTGGAAATACTGGGGCTTGAACCACCAACCTTCAGATCAGTAACCCAGAGCCTTAACCACTGAGCTCCCACCTCATGTCACACTTGCTAACGCTCTGGAGCATTCAGGATCATGCTGTTGTGAAATCTCACCAAAACCAATCAAAAACTTTGAAAACAGAGGGGATGTCTCGTAGTGATGTGGTACCAAGAGCTGTGTGTGAAGTCTTTTGCCAGCAACAAACAAACAAACAAACAAAACAAACAAAAAGTCAAGTTACCTGCTGTGAAGTGTGTGGCCTGGCAAAGTGCGTTAGAACTTCTTGGAAAATCCAAGAACGAACTTTTGTTCCCTGCCACTAATTAGACTCCCTGCCTAATTTAATGGTATCCTCAAAAAAAATAAAAGAAAATAAAAGAAAAGACCTCCATGAAGGTCAAAACAGATTCACTACTCTTGAGGAAACTTGGCCTGGGCAGAAACAAAAGCTCTGTCCACAGGAATGAAAGTAAAAAAAAATAATAATAATAAAATTTATTTCTTTCCAGGAAAATGGCTGCCATGCAGCTGTTGGCGAGTCGCGCCTTCCTGCTTTAAACCCTAAAACCTGCTGCCAGGAATTAAATCATGTTTAGAAGCAGAGTCTTTCGAGGATTTGCTCGGTGAACTTTAAACGGCAAGATAAATCTTGAAAAGCCTCCTAAATATTGACGTCCGCTGATGTAGTGGCTCCGAGCGTCCCGCTGCGAGTTTATTACGCCGGGAAAAAAAGACGCGGCGCTTCGTGAAGACAGCCCTGCTGTGAACCCTGGAGCTGCAGGATTCCAGCCTGGGCTTCCAGACAAAATATTCAATTAGGTTCATAGAGAAAATTTCCACTTGACTAAGGACAAAATCAATTTGCACACACTTACCATTGCTGAAAATAAAATTAAAAAAATGGAATAAAAAAATAAATAAAATAAAAAAAAATAAAAAATCAGGGCAGCCTGAGATCAGGCTTGTGTTTTTTTTTTTGGATAAAAGTTGTTAAAACAAAAGACAACAGAACAGTTCAACATTTTGTGTGTGTGTGAACTGAGACTGCAAATGTAACGGGGAAATGGGGTCTAATGCACGGAAAAATGCACGGGTGTTTTGGTTGGATGACGAAGGTGCACCGCTCAGACGTTTAAAAAAAAAAAAACACTTTTGTGTAAATACTTCATTTCATATTTTAGAAAAAATAAATAAATAAATACAAAATATGGCAATCGTGTGGAAACACATTTTTTACAATACTCTGTGTTCTTTTTTTCCCCCTCCATACTAATCCATACCTGGAAAGCACTCAAATCAAATCTGAATACGAGGAGACACGGATCTCCGTGAACTACCCAGTTCCAATGGCCATGTAAAAGTGGAGTTTTCTCAAACCACGACAAGCTGCCAGCTGTTCAAACCAGCGTCGCCTTCACCCAAAGCTCGATCTGCAGCCGCAACCTCGCACGCTTTTCTATCTGGAACCACCTGAGTGCTCCTTTCCCCTCAAACGCCACAATGCCTGGCTCGTAATAACAGCTTTGAGAAGATCAGCTTGTCCTGAAGAAGTCACAGGAAATCGCATTCCTTATAACAAGGATGATTTCTTGCCGTCTAAGAACAGGTCGTTTTGATCCGCTCGAAATGTGAATAAATTAAAAACAAATCGCTTTTTGTGTTATTAATAGAGACTAGAACAATATGAATCACAGGTTGTGTGGCTGGACTTCCCCTCTCCCCCCCCAACCACCCCCACATGATCCTCTAATAATCTGCATATGGGCTGTAATAGGTTCAAGGCTACTGACTAGGTACTGAGTAGGCCTCTGTTTCGAATGGAAAAAGGCTAAATTTAGCACGTGTTGAGAAATATTTGAATTCGAAAGGACAGTCGGTCTTACTGAACCTTAGAACATGAAAGAAAAAAACCCGGGAGTGGAAAAAAGGGCGTGCTAGTCGTTATGTAACCTCTGAGCTTCGGGTTTGTCTTCGATTCGCATCTGCAGTTTGGTTTTTGGTGTTTAGGTGAACGGATAATGGGTGCTGTGGTGATGTTGCTGCGTTCGCTTTTGCATGAAACAAACCCGAGCGCTGAAACAACTGTGTTTTAGGTTAAACGGTAGCAAGAGAGAAAGAACAAAGAGGAAAAAGGAGGAGAACACGACAAACGAGTTGGGCACTGGGCTTTGTTTAAGGTTTTAGGAAAGGCAGAAGAATGGGAAACGAAGAAAAAAAAAAAGAGAATAGTCAACCTGTCTATTGTGGTATGCAAATGATCTAATTAAAGATGCATATGAATACATTTGCATACTTAAATACTTGCTTGTATTTGAGGTTAGAATTAAAATTTTTATTAAAGACATCACGACAGCATTTTAGAACCACAATAAGAAAAATTTTCAATCTAAGACAACGAGATAAAAAGGCAATAGAGTCGTATCAATACGAGAATAAAACCACAATCGTGAGAATAAAGTTGTAACAATGCGGGAATAAGAAGAAAATTATGAGAATAATGTCTGATTTACAAGTTTAAAGTGGTTAAAAAAAATAGTTTTAATGTTATTATGACTTATGTATTGCTATGACTTTATTTTCGTTTTTTTTAATTATTATTATTGTTTTTAACGTGCCACTTTGTCGTAGGACAAAACATGCTGCTGGTGTAAAATCTGACATTTTAGTATATTTTTCTAGAATCCTGATTTTTATTTTTCTCTAAAATGTGAAATTTGC
This sequence comes from Silurus aristotelis, assembly GCF_946808225.1. Classification (NCBI taxonomy): domain Eukaryota; kingdom Metazoa; phylum Chordata; class Actinopteri; order Siluriformes; family Siluridae; genus Silurus; species Silurus aristotelis. Next base: position 21,022,364 of record NC_139592.1, read on the forward strand.
CACTTTAATCTTTCAGCCTGTTTGTTTTGGCAGCCAAAACTATCAAGGTAAATTAAACAAGCGTATATTAACTATATATTATATATGCTATGATCGGTTCAAAGTGGAAAAAAAAAAAAAAATCAAGCAAAAAAAGTAGTCACTTGGAAAGGGAGGGGGCGGAGCTTTCAGTCACTGCCAGTCATTATAGCTTTCTAAAGCTTGCGTGTTTTTGTTTTTTTTATTGGCGGTCGGTCATGGCAGCGAACTTGGAGGGTAAAATGCGGCACGATTACGCAAGAAGTCCCTGATAGCACATGCAAATATATACTGAACCCAGGTTATGTATGTGTAGTGAGGATTTGAGGTATGAATGAGAAAAAAAATAGTTTAATGACATGATCATGCTTTACCAGGCATCATGTCATCCTTTATTGCCTTGAACTCTGGACCTTATATAACTTACCTCAAAGTAACAGTTTCCTTTTGATAAAGGTCGAGGAGCCACATAGCAGCCAACTTCGTCAGAGTTCCCTTGGTAACTGCGGAAGAGAAAATGACAGCAGGTTAAAAACATTTCATAGCCGGCTTCGTTGCTATAAGTACATCCATCTCTCCCCAGGACCAAGTCTTCATTTCTTATAAGTAATCAAGTTCTGTTATTTTTTTAATACACTCAACACAAAAATATTTTTACTGCTGAAAAAAAAGTCTCAGCATGATAAGATTATCAGGTAGAGGTCGAGTGATCCTGATAGCTAGGTTGGATCAGTCTTGCTGATATGCTGAAATAATCAACTGTTTTTAAAATGGATACTACATAAAAAAAAATTAAAACTTAAAGTAGTACTGAAAAAAAAAAAAAAAAAAAAAAAAAAAAAAAGTGAATCATGAAAATGTGGTAATAATTATTTTTTTTTTAAATAATTCAATTCATATAATTAATAAATGATTAATAAAAAATATAGCACTCTCTGTGCTCTCTCTATTGCCCCTAGAGGCCGCTCTAGTAATGACGGCGGACCAACAGCCGGAAAAACTATCGGTATGGATTTCTGCTGATAGTTCCAGCAATCAACCTCCATTATCGAGAGTTCACAATGACTTTTTTCACTTTATACACCAAAGTACTAAGACAACTGACTTTTCCATCCATATGTGGTTCCTGCTTAAAATGTTACCAGCAATCTGAAGGCACACAACTGTCTTTGGATGTCTTTCGATGCTGTTTCTCGAAAATGTCCCTTCAGTTGAAGCATGACAAAGTCCCTGTGCACAAAGCCAGCTCCATGAGGATGTGATTTACATTTAGTGGAAGATCTACAGCTATAGAGCTCTAACCTCAATCGTACTGAACACCTTTGGGATGAATCCGAACGCCTACATCGGTAGCTTACTCTACTAGCACCCTTGAGGGTAAACAAATCTCCACACATCTCCACAAACTCTAGTGGAACATCTTCCCAGAAGAATGGAGGTTATTATAACAGCAAATTTAACTAAATGTGGAATTGGATGTTCAAAATGCTCAGTTGTCCACGAACTTTTGTCTATATTGTGTAGCTTCACTCATCGAAAATCTGGTGGAACATCTAGTGGAAAACTGTTTCACTTCAGATGAGTCAAATAAACAGCAGAAGCATTTTCCGTGTGTGGACTCCAAATCGGCTGTTCAGCAAATCGGCTCAATTCGTGGAACAAAACAAAACAAAAATTTTTTTTTTGTTTGTTTTTTGATGCGTCCACATTTAAACGCACCTGCACACTAAACCTCGCTCGGGCGCCAGACTTATAACAAATAGCAACGCCGTCTACATGTGACCAGACCCCTGCGTTCTCAAATGTGGTCTGCGATCGAACGTGACAGCAACATGGAAAATATGGGATTTTGGGGTCTGTGGAATTCGGACACCAAAAGGCGGTTTGTTTTTCCGTCACGTCAAACGTGCCTTTCATCTTTTGCTGAGTTAAAAAAAAGAAAAGAAAAAAAGCAAAAACAACAAGCGGCCCATAACATTGGCTGGAATTATAATTATTTCAATCAGGAAGGATTTTTTTTTGCGAGATGCGAGCCTTTGTTTGCGTTTTTTAAAAAAAAAAAAAAAATGTGGCTCTGTTGCGTACGGCGGTTTTTACCATGCGGAAGGAGAAACGTGTGCAGACGTGGGTGTAGGGACGAGCTCCAAGAACTGTGCTACATTCCGAAAGCAAAGATCAGATGGTCAGAAATCGACAAAAAAAGAAAACAAGCATGACTGGGGAAAAGACAAAAGAATGCGGTGCGTGTCGGAGAAACTGTTCACGACAGAGGAACGGCGTGCGCTTGATTTAATTAACTTGGGAAGTCATTTAACCAGGATGAAGCGTCGGGAATTTGTGTATACGCACTCGGATCTAAAGCGAGGAATCTGTTGCCTATTTATGGTCAGATTTCTTTAACTCGCACTGCTGAATACAGGACAGGGGTCTTTATGGTCTAGTAGATGTGTTGAGTCCTTTTGGTACTCTTTTGGGGGGGGGGGGGGTGTCTAGGTCATTCACCTGCGATCCTTAACCTTCTGTGTTTCTCTTCTCATTTGCCCCTTATACAGTTTTATGGTACAATATATATTGCACCTTTGCACTCCCATAATAGGTTTATAGTATATTTGCATATTCAGATATTTATATTAGATTTATTTATTTAATCCTGCAGTTCTGCTCCACTCTACATTCTGTATTAACTCGATAGTGTGATATAATTACATTATAATTATATAATCATAGCGTATCCCAGTTTATGTTTAGGTACTGGTGTACATACATTTACATAGATTGTGCACACACACAATTTGGGAATCTTGAAATTTGCAGGAATTCGAATATTCAGGAAAGTTAGGAATAACATTTGAAGCTATGTATTTGGTCAAATACTGTACACTATTATGTTTATAAAGTGATAATGTCCAGATAAATTCACTAAGGTACCATAGGGGCTGCGTCCAAAATCTGAGGATTTCCGAAGGACCACTGTATACATATAAATATATAAACACATTATCATCATTAACTTCTTCAGTATTTTGAGCTACAGGAGCTCGTCTGTTGGATCGGACAACACACGGCCGCACTTTCGATAGATACTGACCAGGAACATCCCACAAAAGCTGCGGTTTTGAAGACGTATTGACCCAGTCGTCTAGACGTCACACCCTGGCCCTTTAATCTCGCTTAAATCCTTACGATTGTCCAATTTTTCCTGCTTTTATCACATCAACTTCAAAGACAAAATGTTCACTTGCTGCCTAAAAATATTCCACCCACTAACAGGTGGCACAATGAAGAGATAATCAGTGTTCTGCACTTCAACTGTCACTTCAACATTCATATAGCATTTGTTTTTACATTTATAGCATTTTGGCAGACACCATTATCCAGAGCGACTTACAACTGAGCAGGGGAGGTTTAAGGGCCTTGCTCAAGGGCCCAGCGCTGGCTGCTTGGTGGTGGTGGGATCTTGTAAGCTCCCGATCCAAAGTCTAATGCCTTCACCACTGAGCTCCTATGTGCTTTACTACATTCAAAAGCTTGTTTTTAATGTTTGTATATTTAATTTATGCATATCTCATTTCATCATTATGCAAAATGTAATTAATTATATATTCTAAATGCTTATATCTTCACAATGGGACAAAACTTGTGTATTTTTTTTTTCCAACACAATTTTTAAACAATGTAGTATTATAATTTCTATTGGGGTTCAACTTGCCATCTGCGATGATCATCACAAACAATACAAATGCTGATTTACACAAAATGCTTCAGCTTGCATATTTAAATGCTGTTTTTGTTTGGGGGTTTGTTTTTTTTTTACAGAAAGAAAAAACCCGGAACGAGTGAATTTGTTCAAAGGAGAAATTCCCCTAATGCACTAATCACCAAGCAGCAACTAGAAGCTTTCAAATGTCTAAATCAAACATAGTTAAACTCAATATACGGCTTTAGCATTTTTTTCCAAGTACAACTTTATACATGAATACCCTGAATACGAGTTTTATGTAGTTGTGATAAAACATCTCATTAAAAAAGTTTAGTTTTTTTTAATCTGATTAATAGAAAAAAAATCTGCCGATTAATAGATTGGCAAAACAGTCATTAGTTGAAGCCACAATATATATATATATGTGTGTGTATATATAAATAAAATGAAAAGCACTGAGAAGTACAAGTTGTGGCCTGTATGATTCATTGTTCATGGTCTTACTCATCTCAGTGTACCTGCACTAAACACAATGCCAGTGTCCTAAATCAGTAGAAATGATGACTAGCCGACTACTTGTTTCCTGACTTGTCTGTTTCCCTAGAATTCGGATCTGCTTTACATTACGCGTGTCTGGCAGATAAATAAATACCCAGTGACTCATTCCAGAGACGGTACTTGGCTCTAAACTCCAGACAGCTCAAAGCACTCACCTCAAAGTGTCTCCGTCCTTCAGCATTCGTTTGTAGCGCTCCTGGTAGCGCACGGCCCGCACTTCCCTTATTTCTCGGATCCTGCGCCTCCAGTTGAGGATCCTGTAGTGTAAATTGATGTCGTCCATCTTGGTCCCAAAGGAAAAAGAAACAGTGGGGGGGAGACAACACATTGACAATGTTTAGAATTCTTGTGTTGGGGACAGATATTTAGAGAATGCTTTCAAGCTGCGATCTATTGTCTAAACTAATTACGACATAAAAGAGGCCACAAGAGCGCTTCGCTTGATTGCAATCCAGATGCGTGAAACAGCTCTGGTCATGTGACAGCTGTCCGTCATAACTGAGAAAATTCGCTTCTAGACAAACTTTTTTGTTTAAATTTTTTTTTTTATGTAACACTTTCAAATAAATGAATCTAATCAAACCTGATTAGATCTCATTTCACATCTAATTTCAACCTGATTGGACGTTTTTTTCGCCGCCATCTTTTGGAGAAGTGTCTGATTACATTTTTGGTGTTTGCGTCATGTATCCATGATTCCCCTCTCCCAGTTATTAAACACCTGAATTACAAGGCGCTCGGTCATATACTTGGGCTGGGGGTTAAAACCTCAGTAAATACAATCATAAAAAGATACATTGAAATTGAAGCGACAAAAATAGAGCAGTACTTTAAATTAGGGGGCCAAGCACCAAAAGTGCTTAATCTGGGTAACACGTCATCCCAAAGAACCATCTGACAAAAAGTTGGAACACTGATTGGGAAGCCTCTAAGAAACAGTCTGACCAAATTTAAGCCAAAGTGGTGCCAATGCTCTAGCGCCAACACCTGGTCAAATTTAGTCATAACTTAAGAAAACTGTCTTTAAGAATTTTTAGTACTTTCATGTCGTCTGTGTTGAGCTAATACTCACAAAAAGTAAGTAGGCAAAACTCAATAAGCATCTTTAGGACCACAAAGTTATGCACAAGAATTTTTGCCAATGCCACCTACTGGTTAAAGGTTACAATAAACGGCTGAAATTGCTTACATCCAACTGCCCACTTCTTCTCTTCCAAATTCCGTCCAATTGTCACCGAATTCACCTCACAACTTGTTTGTTCAACTAGAACTTTCCTCTTAAACTCCACCAGTGTCCATAGTCAAAACATACACATCATCAGTGAAACTCAGAATCACTCTTGCCTCGTGATACAACCATAATTTCATTTGAGAGGTCTTAACGTGTCTGAGAACATGCAGCTCACCATGCAGCTTCAATTTTTATTATTATAATTATTGTTGTTATTGCATTAACATCTACACAAGATAATCTTTTTCATCACTTTCACCATCCCAGAGTTTGATCACTGAAAAGATGTTTAGAAGAATAATAATTCCTCACAGACGTCCCTCTGATAGATTTATGCGACCAATCGAATCTGTAACTTTAACAAGCTAAACCATTTACGCTTTAACTATTACATGTACTACTTCACACTCACCAAGATCATCCCACCTCATATAATCTCATCCCACCCAACATAAACTCATCACACCTCATATAATCTCGTCGCACCTCATATAAATTAATCACACCTCATATAAACTAATCACACCTCATATAATCTCAGCGCACCTCGTTCAATTTCATCACACCCAAATCTACCAAAATAATTGAAAAGAACCTCAAGATCCATTAAAATCCAAACTAAGAATGTATTACAGGATCATAACTGAGTTTCAGAAATGATCGGTTTCCAATGTAACGATAAAGTTATTTGTTTATTACAGAAATGACCGTAACTGTATATAAAAGCTGCATTTGTTCAGATTTTTGTTTCATTCTTTCAAGAAAGGGTCACGTGGTTAAGGGGTTTGACATTTGAATAATCCCCGCCCATTTCTCAATAAGCTCCACCCCCTTCAACATCAGAGCTCAATATCTAAAATATGACCTACACAAACAGAATTTCCGGGCCGGAACAGATGGCTTTTTCAGTTCTATATTAAGATATCAAATAAGTTTGACTTCTGTAGTTTTTAACCTCCATTGGTTAATTTGGACAAATAAACAAGTATTGCATTTTTAAAACAGGCTCAACTCATTACATATATATAAATAAAGAGCTGACAGGTACATTAGCCAGTTTGTTATATTATTTAAATATTATAAAGAAGGAATATAAAGGAATATAATATATATATATATATATATATATATATATATATATATATATCCTTTTTTTAATTCACTCGTACAACTTTTTCCTCTACCCAAACTTCCCCATCTAAGTTATGGCTAACGTGTTAGCATTAACATCGAACAGTCCGCTCGAGGGAAGCCGATACCGAGTCGCCATTTTGGCTATTTTCATCAACCAGAAAATCTTACCTCATATGTAAAGGTGATATTATTGGGATGCTAAGGCCCCTTGTGTTTAATTCTTGCCACGGACTCCATTAGCTAGCGCGCTAGTCACCTGTGTTTAAAAAAAAAAAAAAAAAAATCCCGGCAGCACTTTCCCCCAGATCACTTCCTGTTTACCTCTGAGACCAGTGAGGGAGGGGGAGACCCTGACACGCTTTTATCCAATAGGAAAGAGCGCCGCAATCCAGCGCATGCGTACTAACGCGCCCCAGTGGCCTCAGCAGTTGTATTGCGTGCTTGCATACTAAGCAGTACAGTAGTGCGCAATTGGGACGCTCTATTCTGAAATACTTCCGAGTGCGCTAGTATGCGGTTCTCCATGAACATTCGAAAACGCTTAACGTGAAAAACGCTTCATACGATAAGACAGCGTTTTTACAAGACCAAAGTCAGTTAACACGTTAATAATAAACCAAACAATATTTTTACGGTTTGGTTGAGTTCTCGCAAGAATCCACGTTAAGCGTTTTCATGGTTTTCCTTAACATTTTTCTAATGGAGAAAAAAAAACGCTTAACGCGTTATTAAAAGCGTTACGATCGTATTCTAGACTCGTGTGTTTGTACATAGCGTGCTTTATTATTATTATGTTTATTGAGTTTGGTCTTTGAAAAACGCTGTTTACCGCTTAAGGCCACGGTGTCCCCCATTAACGTGGCCAAGAGCCCAATAGAAAGGCAAAAAAAGGCTTTCAACTAGAAATAACAACTTCCTAAAATAATTTTTGGTGTTTAGGGCTCTGGGTTACTGACCAGAAGGTTGGGGGTTCAAGCCCCAGTATCTCCAAGCTGCTACTCTTGGGCCTCTAAACAATGCCCTAACCTGTGTGCTACAGGGATGCTGTATCAAGGCTGACCCTGAGCAAAGGAAGAATGTCTCTCTGCTGTAATGTACATGTGAAAAGTAAAAAACCCCTTAAGTATACCCAACAACAATGAACCACACAAGAATCCTAGACTCAAAACTTTCATATTTTATTGAATAATTTGCATATTTAATATATGTTTTAACCAAAGACAATCACTTCCAATGCAATTTTTTTACAGATTCAGTCACATCAATTCCTACCTACCAGCCATACAACAGCCTGAAGGCCAACATGTGCTTCCACCTAAAACCAGCCAGCCAGATCTTTTCCAACTGCTGCTCATGCTGCATCACAGGGCAGCATAACAGATTCTGAGGACGCAGTGTACCTTTTCTGTGTACCGAAGCTCACAGACAAGCATGATTGGCTTATGTTACATTGATTGACAAAGGACAGGACAGAGAGTATAACGTTTTGCTCTTGTGAAATCTCTGCCATGGATGACAGTGGCATCAGTGGTATTTAAACTCACAAATACCTCAAGTTCAACCCGCGATGCCTTTAATACATCCAAAAATGTATTCCAAATGTCGCAAGCATATCTTTATGATGTCATGTCCCAACATCTCATTTGTTCTATCTGCCCCACCATGGGGGAAAAAAAAGAACGGGGTAAATCAGTCAGAGCGGATTCACAAGGTTAAAATCATTTTCCTATCTGCAGTCCAAGCAGCCATTAAGATATGATCAAGATATGAGCGTGAAAAATGGATTGGCCATGAAATCAGAATATAGATAGATTGTATGTATTTTAAGAGTGTACACTAACAAGGCTTGGTTTCTTCTGGGTTCTGGTTTCTCTCAAAAACCTAATGGTAGGTCAATTGCCTATGATAAATTGCCGCTGGGTGGGAATCTTGCTCATGTAATGAACTGGTGAATCATTGGTGTATTCCTGTCTCATCTCAGTGAGCTCCTTAACCTTAACCTTAAGCAGGATATTGCTAAATCACTGAAATCTATATTTAAAGCCTTAGAATTATCAATAGTTAGGAGGATAGCAAGAGCACGATGGACAGATGCAGGACTCTTTGTGAAAGACAGCCAGTGTTGGGTGATGTACACATTTCAGAAAGATATTTCAGTACTGAATAGAATTTCGTCTGGACAGAAAATTGTGTAGAAAAAAAACAACAACTTAAAAGCACCCTATTGGTTTCCAAGCCATTTGGAACATCTCTCTACTGAAATATGTAAAAAGAAGCACCGTTTATGCACTTGGCCTTATATGGAAACAGAAAGCTGCTGGTAATCCGTTTGCCAAAGTCGATCACCTCTGCCGATATTGCTTTAACAACACCAGCTGGTCGACATCTGAGTGAGATATCTCCAATCTGGTCACATTTCCAGCGTTCAGGGAACAAGCCTTTCTGTGAAACCCTGGGAGTTTGACTCGCATTTGATAGTTCGAACAAGACCCGGAGCCGAACAGGTCTGTTTTTTGCTAAAAATCGCTAGAATGACTCTTAAATCGTGTTTCTGTCTTTCCAGGAAAGTTTCTAAACCAGTCACATGAAGAAAAAAGATGCTTTATGTGGCTGAGAACTGTCATAAATGATAAATCCCAGTTTACAGCCCTAGTTGTGGTGGTATTTAGGTGAAAGGACACAGGCTTGGACAAGAACTCGATCGCCACGTCGAGTCAAATCAGTTGGAGTCACCTTTATTTATAAGATGCATTTCAAGGACAAAGCGTCTGCCAATGAAAAAAACCCAAGGTAATGTCGAGCGATCGTAATCATTTTATGCCTCACTGGAACAGGATGACTGGTGCTCTTTAAAGTGTCGCACACGATTATCTGGATAATGTCCTCTTAGGCGAAAAGCTTTCGAACAGACAGCTGCCTTTCTTGACACAATCAAATGTCACGACGGTCTCACAAAAATGCGACATCAGAATTCTGTTTCCAGATTCAGGCTGTGCATCCCTAGATCTGGCAACCATAAATCCCACCATTACATACAGCTGGAGTGGAGGTTATGGTAATAAATCATGGTATGGTACTCGGTCACGTAGGAAAGTTTCTTAGAACTAAATTAACTCCATCCATGCAAGAGTCTGATTGTCGAACGGAACGGGGAATGGTCACCCCTGTACAAAAGATTGCATTATTCTGACAATCTGATGATACTGATTTTGAAGCACTCCAACTTGAAAAGAAGTGCATTTTTCTAGAAATGTGAGTATATGAATCTCTTTGCCCCCTTGTTCCCTCTCTCTTGCTCTTTCTCTCGGGGTGTGTTACCATGGCAAATACGACCAAAACCGGTGTGACATGTTCATGTATGGTGCGTTGCACGTATGCCACATTCGTATTTCAGGAAAACGAGTGCTTCCAGATGTAAGAGCGAAAGAAGAAATGCTGGAATGGAGCTTGATCATTTCTGAAAGGAAAAATAATCTCTTTCTTCCCCCACCTCTCTCTCTTTCTCCCTCCCTCCTTTCCTTGCTCTCTCTCTCTCTCTCTCTCTCTCTCACTCTCTCTCTTTCAGTCCCAGCCCCTGAAGGTGTCATAACCATGCTCTCTCTTTCTCTCTCTCTATCACCGCCTTTCAGATATTTAAAAGCTGCTGCTCTGTGTGTTTCTCAGGATCGTGTCCTCTGGCACTCGAGCTGATCGGAGCACTCGAGCAAAAGCTGCGAAAGAGAAACGGCGCTCCAGAAATAGCATCGGCCAGGAGCACGTATGATCGGCGGAGGAGCACAGAAGATGCCTTTGCTCTTGAACTTGACAGCCGTTGTCCTGTTGCTCTTTGCTCACTGTGGATCCTGGACTCTGGCCACCCGCCTGAGTCACCACAAGATCTGCCCATCCTGCAAAGACTCCCGAGCTTCCCGGGACCCCATCGGGGCAGCCAACACAGCTGTCCTGGCTTTAGGGGAGCCATGTGGGGTATACACACTGAGCTGTGCCAAGGGCCTGCGTTGCATGCCTCCACCCCGCGATCACAGCCCGCTCCAAGCGCTGCTGCAGGGCCGAGGCGTGTGCACCAAGCAGATCAGGACGAGTCCCACCGAAAAACCCCATACTGCAGGTAAGAGTCTCGATGCCGTGTGCCTTTTGCAGATTACACAAACAATCCCTGAGTCATGCTGGACCATTTCATGCGGCATTTCGATGCTCTGAGCACGCCGGCATGTAGCAGCGGCATGCGTTTCAGGCTTCACAGATGCCTCATCAGATACTCACCTTGGTCACTCTGCTGCAGTGTCTCACGGATGACGGAAATGCCAGCGGGATAAAGCGCACGCGTAGCCTCTAGTCTCCTGGGAACAGCTGTCAGTTTTTTTATGCTCTGTTGTGCAAAGGCAATTTGGTGACTTCAGGGACTATCAGATAGATCACTTACTGTCAGCGTGCATGTGCATTTGTGTGCGTGTGCGTGTGTATATATATATATATATATATATATATATATATATATATATATATATATATATATATATATATGTATGTGTGTATATAATATATATATATATTCATTTATAGGATCATATTTCTGTCAAATTGGGCATAAAATGAATTGTATCAAATAGAGGGAAAGGAAATAGACATAAGGAAGGACCACACATATGTGTGTGTGAGTGTGTGTGTGTGTGTGTGTGTGTGTGTGTGTATGAGTATGTCAGTGTCACCCACATTCTCATGCTGCTGATTCATACACCAGACGTCTCCATCTACTGTCCATTAACAGCTATTGCTTTAAGCACAGCCGGCGTAAAACTCGAATCTCGGTCACATTTTTCCCACAATCAATCCAAATGATTGTTGCTTTTAAGCGCTCTCTGACACGTTTCTAATTGTGGGTTTTGCAGGTCCGCATCCTTCCCACAGCGGTGAAATCGAAAAGGTTGGTGTCATCTTTTTCTTCGTCTCTCATTTCATTTTCTTCCTTCATATTCATCCACGTAGACCTCATTAAACTCCCTTCTTTTTAACACTAGAACAGGATATGAATCCTAAAGCCCCCAAAGCCTTTTTCACCCCCTGATTATTGTAGCTTGACCTCCTAAAAGTCTCAGGTGCATGCTTTTTGATTCAGATAAGCTTTACAATAATGCATAAAGACATCAAATCCAGCATAGGCCATGACACAGAGCTCAATCATGAAACCTCAAAAGGACACTGTACTGTTGCTCTTCGGTTCGTTTTGAGTTCCCACCTTTTTTCCTCTATATTTTCATTTCCTCCTCAGGCGCCATGCCGGAAGCTGCTGAACGCCGTGCTGCGTGGCCTCGAGCTCACCGTTTTCCAGTCCGACCGTGATATCTACATCCCCAACTGCGACACTCGTGGCTTCTACAGGAAAAAGCAGGTGAATCCGAGTACAGTATCTTCAGTCTCAATTGACTGTATGTGTGAAGTGTTGCTGAGCTCTAATTTACTATGATTTTCATAGAAATATAGAAATATTACCTACAGCACTGCATTCGCCGCATACGGCAGACTCCCAGAATGAATCCAGAGCGAATTCTTCATTGCTATTCAACAGCTGAGCAGTTGAGGGTTTAGGGCCTTGCTCAAGGGCCCAGCAGAGGCAACCTTGCAATGTCTTAACCTATGAGCTTTCCATGAGGATCATGGGAAACCCATGAGGCTCTGCTTTGCTGTGATCGCTTATGCAACAGTTAGCACATCCCAATTCGATTTGATTCTATCCAATTTTTGTTTTATGTGTATAAAGCATTAAACAATGGACATTGTCCCAAAGCAGCTTTGCGGAGATAAATAGGTATTAAAATTCAACTTTACATATTAGTACCTATAAGTTTATCTCTAATGAGCGAGCCAGTGGCAACAACGACATGCAGAAACTCCCTGAAATAAAAAAATTAAACCCGGAATGGATCCACGTTTCTGAATTGAACCCATCCTCATCGGGGTGGCCCCTGAATGTCCAATCATTACGGTATTATAATTGTTGAGGTGTGAGGTAACGGTTCATGCCACTTGTAGTCCTAAGACTGATTGTAACAGACTGTTGATATTAATCACGGTCCAAATCCATTCTCATAGTTCTTGAGGTTGCTCGGGAACTTCATGGAGCTTTAGGCTGTTTATGTGAAACCATCATCAGCTGTACAGAGTAGTGTCCAATTAAAGAGAATGTGAAGGACAAGATCAAAAGTACCTCAGAAGCATGTTTAACTTGATAGAGAATAAGAGAGAGAGCATAGAGAGAGCAGAGAGAGAGAGAGAGAGAGAAAGAGAGAGAGAGAGAATAGAGGGATGAACATCTGTGCATGTGAGTCTGGGTACTTGGCACCTGAAAATGCTGCTTTCACCTGAAACTTGGATTTGATAGATTCGATTCGATTTAACTTTAGTCACTGTGCAGAATACAGGGTCAATGAAATGCAGTTAGCACCTCACATTTCAGCAACCATTTTAGAATCTTCTCAAACTTGGGATATATTTTAGAGTAGTCACTGTGCAGCTTGTGTAGCAGTACAAATTTCTGTCCTCTCAAAACTACTCAACATGCAGCCATTATTTTCTAAATAGCTGGCAACAAAAGTGAGTACACCCTCAGTGATAACAGCTGTACATCGTGTAACCGTGCAAAGCCACATGTCCTATTCATCATGTTCATGGTTTTTGTCTGCTTGACAGAACCATACAAATTTGTGTATCTTGTATTTAAGAAGTTAAAATTTGGGGCTTCGAGTACAATTCTCTCATACTGAACACTGGATGTTCAACATGGCACCTCATGGATTTGAGAATTAGAGTTGTTGCTCTCCACAAAGATTCTAAGGCTGTAAGAAGATCGGTAACACCCTGAAACTGAGTTACAGTACAGTAACCAGGGTCATACAGAGGCTTTCCAAGACGGGTTCCACTCGGAACAGACCTCGCAAGGGTCCATCAAAGAAGTTGAGTCCTTGCGCTGTGTGTCTGGTTTCAAAACACAGATGCATGAGTGCTGCAGCATTGCTTTAGAGGTTTGCAAAAGTGAAAGGTCCGCTTCGTACTGCAACAAGTACATTTGTATGGCCGTCATCCCAAAAGGAAGCCTTTTCTTAAACTGGCTCACAAGAAAGGCCTCAAAAAGTTTGCTGAAGAACAACCTGTCTAAGAGAATAAATTAATGAAACCATGTCCTGAACGATAAACTTGGTGTACAGCATGTGTGGTGGTAGCATCATGGTCTGGGACATTCTGAAGCAAAACATGACGCCCTTCCTTCAGAAACTGGGCTGAACAGCAGTTTTCCAACATAATAACGACCCCAAACACACTGCCATCTGCCTTGCTGAGGAAGCTGAAGATGAAGATGATGGGGTGGCCAAAGTATGTCTCCAGACCTGAACCCTATTGAGCACCTGTGGGGATCCTCAAGCGGAAGGTGGAGAAGCGCCGTGCGTCTAACATCCAGCAGCTTCGTTTTGTCGTTATGAAGGAGTGGAAAAGGATCTCAGCAACAACCTGTGCATCTCTGGTGAATTACATGCCCAGGAAGATTAAGGCAGTGCCACATAACAATGGTGCTCACAAAAAATATTGACGGTTTGGACACAGTTTTGACATGTTCACTTAGGGTGTACTCACTTTTGTTGAAATGACAGAGTATTATTAAATACTGTATAATGCAATATATATGATATTTTCTATATCACCAGTTTTAAGGCATTACATTGTATTCTTTAGTTATGCTAGAACACATCTGGAGATCAATGTATTAAGATTAATGTTAGATTTTAAAGATCTTCAGTCAGTCCAAATGCTTCTGATTTCCTGAATCTCTTTAAAATCTAACAAACATGTGTATTCTAGTGGTTAAGTTTTATTCCCAATCACACCCAGCTGCCACTCCTGGGCCCCTGAGCAAGGCCCTTAGCTGCTCAGTTGTGTGAACAAGATAAATGTAAGGGTTTCTGAGAGAATGCTGTAAATGCTAATAAGTAATGGAGGTTATGTGACTGCTTTTTCTCCCCTTTAAATTTCTCTTTGAATGTCAAAAATATGATTCTTTTATACAGGACATTTTTCAGAACGTCGTAATTTTTATCCTTTTAGAGTTTCATTCTTACACTGTACCTGTCGTTTCTCAGTGTCGGTCCTCGAAAGGCATGCAGCGCGGCCATTGCTGGTGCGTCGACGAATTAGGCGTCACCTCTCACGCCGCCGAGGACGCCGCTTTACCATGCGACGGAGAGTGAGACGGGGCGCGAGGTGCCACACATTCTGAGCCAGGAGGAAAAAGAGGTAGAGGAGGAGAGTTCTGTGAGGGAGGGAGGGCGAGAGGGAAAGAGAAAGAGAAATAGAGAAAGGGACAGGAAGAGGACGAGCCACTCATGCTAGACCCTGCCTGGCCAGGAGACACCAGGGGAAAACCACTCAACACACGAGGACACACACGCTCCTCGCCCAAACACTCCATCCACACCACCGAAGGTTTCACAACACTGCCATAGAACCAGTGCATAAGCACAAAGCTGACACGAGACACTCCATCGCTCCAAACAAGACCCTCCACCCTGGCCACTTAGTAGCATCCATTATCTCTGTGATAGCCATCACTGCCTGTGTCTTCTGTATCTCCAAGTAGGCCGTAAAAGCGGGCTTGGGGTGCCTTTTTTTTTCTTCTCCACCTCCTCTGCTATCCCCTCTCCCTCCCTCGGAAGATACACTGACTAAATTAACATGTACAAAAGCAAATTACGCCTTTCCTGTTTAATTTATTTCCGGAGTGTAATCGTGTTTCCTCTGAAATGTTATATTTCATGTAACCGTGACCATTGATACAAGAGTACCGTACATGCACACAATCCGCTTCTGTTGTGACAGTCCGAGTGTCAATACACACATCATTTGTACATACATTTTTTTTTTTTTTTGTGGTTGCCATTGGGTGATATGTTCTTGAAAGCTAATGACTATTACTCTATCTGAAAAGGCATATTTTTATATACTTCAATATAATATTTTATATATAGATTGATGCTTTATTTAAGGAACTACGATACCATGTATTTTTATATTGTCAACATCGTTGTTTTGTTGTTGTTGTTGTTGTTTCGTTTGGTTTCTGGTTGGTCATTGTCGATTTTAAATTCATGTTCAAAGAAAAACGACGAAAAAAAAGAAGAAGAAAGAAATCAATATTATAAATGGCACACTCTTCGGATATATTGTACTACCAAACACGTTTTAGCAATTATTCGCTCGTTGGCTGATTTGAATCATTCTAAATTGGTATACGGTCATAAAAAAAAAAAAAAACGGACTCAATGGATATCTATTTTCTCACTCCAGACTGAATAGAGGTAAAACCAAAATGCTGTAAAATAAAAGTGAACACATTCTTCTCATGTCGTATCTTGTGAGTGTGTACGTTGCAGTGATCGCAGGAGGCTCTGCAAAGCTGCAAAGTACAAGAACTTTAAGAAAAATAAAGAACTAAATGCTATATTACTATTATAAGTGACTGTGTGCTGTGTATTATTAAATTTAGATGTAACAGAAAACATATTTATATACACACACACACACACACACACACACACACACACACACACACACAAAGCCATATGTGGTTCTTCTCCAAACGGTTACCACAAACTTAGAAGGCACATCAACCTCAGCTTTGGAGATGCACAGCCCTCGTGTATGTGTGAACATTGCTGAGACTTGGGCGCCACCTTGTGGCCTTAAAGAGAAGCTTAAATAGCAGCATCAAGGCTGTTTTTTTTTTTTTTTTTTTTTCTTTCATATAAATGATTATTCTATACATGTTTACTCTAAATAGCTTTCAATGAGCCAGGAAGTGGTATGCATCGTTTTTACTGACCCTGACCAGGATGTTTTCTTTCTATTACGTCATCAATGTAAACAAACATGGAGCTTAGGGGGAATAAAGTTAGCAAATCAATTTCTAAATAACTGACGTGACAACTTCCCCCCCCACACAAAATAAATAAATGAATAATAATAAATAAAATACGATCACAGACGTCATAGTTCTAATATGACGCGACGTTTCCCAGATGCTTTTTTAAAAGACGCGCACGGGACACCGAGCCACACTTCACAGGGGGACACACGATGGAGGACACCGACAATAAAAAGCAGGACGCTGCAAGCAGATTGCAGGAGACACAATGCAGCATGCAGGACGCATTAAGCATGATGAATGTGGCAGTACGCAAGAGGGAGGAAACAGCACGCAGGATGCGAAACTCAATGTTCAGCATGCAGGACTCAGAAGACGACCTGTACACACCTTGCGTTTTGCAGTACACCGATTTCCTCCGACTGCATCAGACTATGTGAGTCGTGCGAGCTTGTATTTCTGTATCATAACTTTTTTTTTTACGTCCAAACTACTGAACGAATGCACTACTTTTTTGTTTGTTTGTTTGTTTTGACGGCAGTCTAATGTCGTTGCGTAGCTCGGCCTGAAGATGGCGCGCTAATATTGATTGGCAGGCTTCGAAAAACAAGTATGGGAAAACAGGACCTGGTAAAGTCTTGTTGGAATACTTTTGTTTGTTGTACGATTTTCATATCTGGCCTGTCTCAAACGAATCCTGTAACACAAACCCGGCCCTATATTACCCGCGGAATGATTTGCACCACAAACACGGACTCATTCCCGTACACTTTGTTGTTGCGGATTGATCTATAAGAAGCGGGGCTTAATCACATATCCGCTCATATGGCTGCCAATTAGAGCGCCCTGCAGTTCCATTTTACACCACAATATTTACGTTGGGGAAAACGTGGGGCGCTGTTGAGCTCGAGATTGCTCGTTTATCAGTATGAACATTTTATGAGTCATTTAGTTAAATTCGTTCCTTTGATCAGAAATAATATAAAATGTACTATTTGTAATAAGCATATCACCCAACAAGTCTACATACATCTATGACTATGAACAATGCTGATAAGGACAAATTATGATAAACAGAATGAGTATATATATTGTGGTACGTACTGTTAGTTCTTTTGTCACGTGACTCCCATTATTTCTGTAACAATAATGTCAAGATTCAGACAAAAAAATAAAAAAATTTCTATTGCATTGAAGTGTTTATGGGAGTCATGTGATGAAAGAACGAATGACTCGGACCAGAGGACACGTAAGATAAACTACTCAGTTTTGTTTCCTCTACATAAACTACTAAGATTTTAAGATGCTTGGAAGGCTCATGCATGTCCTGTAGAAAATGAACGAATCATTCTTTGAGATTATATACCTAAGGTAGGACTAAGGTATATATTTTTGACATGCTTTCTTTCTTTTATTGTTTTCATAGAACACCCAGGGCTCCTAAAACTAAGAAGTTTTTTCGTCTTCAGGCGGAGAGAGAAGAGACCAAAAACATTCAGGGAAAAGCCAACACGCAGATAAAGGTTAGGAAATTTACCACTGAAAGAGATTTTAGATTAGATTTCAGACTGCAAACAGAAAAAAACATCATCTGTTTTACAGCATTGAAACGATTTTGTGATTAACTTAGCGATCGTTTAAAATGTTTGATCAATATTGCTAATCGCTAATTGATCAAGAAGTAGAAGAATCAATTTCCCTGACTATACCTAGCAGGCAGTTGGTTTCTTTTCTTGATAAAAGGCACTTGATACAAGTGCAAAAAGTTGAGATGCTTAAATATCAGCCTGAATGGGGTGATCTGACATCCATTCAGATTTGAAGGAACTATCCAATTGCGTTGACGTTGCTTTTAGTGTAATTTTTTGCAACTTTGTACTGTACAGTGTATTTTCCTGTAACTGATCTGGGTTTGGTCTGATTCCCTCCAGGATTTGAAGTCCGGCCTGCAAGCTGTGCAAAAGCAAAAGGACCTGAAGGATGTCGAAATGCAGATGCAGCGCCACATTAAAAATAGTAGTTACCTGAAGGTATGTATTTGTGGTATAAATTGACATTTATAGTATCATTTGTTCTTTTACTTCCAGCAGTGTCTCTGATAGACCTGGGAATCGAGCCCACAACCTTTACGCGTACAAAATGCTGAAACGAACGATCCGATGAAACTGTGGCACTTTTTATGGCCTTTTTTCATTCGCAGCACAACATGGAGCAGCGGTGCATTGCGGTGAAAAAAATCCAAACCTGCCAGGAAAAGAATGAACAGATCCGAGAACTCTTAAATGAGTTAAACAGGGAAATCATTGCTCTGAACAAGCAGCACCGGCAGCTTAAAAAGCAAATGCAGAACTGCATCCATGGCGAATATATCAGTGCCATTTTAAAGGATAGTAAACAGGTACAGACATTTTACTGCTCTTTATTGATATTGTGTTTTAATAAAAATAAGTGTAGATGAAATTTGATTTTATTATGCCACCTTATGCTAGATTAGTTTATTATTTTGTTATGCACTATAGAGACAAGAAATATAGCCTGTTAAAAGAGCATTATTTTTTATCATAATGGCATTTCTCCATATTCATTGCTATTGAAGCAAAACATTACAACTTACTTATGCATATAGTTGGTGGGGGGGTCTAGCAAGTAAGTAGGCTATGTTGAAAACTAGAAGTCGACCGATAGAGTATTTTACCGATTGCTAGGTTCGATCGTATGCCAAAAAAACTATTAATCAACTGATAGTTTCTTAAATGGATACTGGATTATTAAAAAAACACTCCATGAACTGTATTACAATTTTTTTTAAAGTACTGAATTAGGAAAATGTGCTATAGGAAAACAATTATGAATAATAAATCAAAAGTATAATTTAGCGCTCTCCGTGCAGCGCGCAGTCTCGCGCGTAAAAACAAACAGCACGTGGTGCCAGTGATTTGCCTCTAGAGGCCGCTCTCTTAATCACAGCGAATCGGAAGCTGTATTTGATACTAGGGAAAATTTTATTATCAAATACAGATATGATATGAGTTAAACATATTTAAAATTCAATTTTAATTTTTAATTAAATTATATGGCCCGTGGGCCGTAGTTCGGGGACCCCTGGTCTAGTATATCTTTTAAAATAAATAAAGGAACAATCTCTTAGCAACCAACTTTTTATTCGTATTATTATGCTTGCTCTCAGTTTCAGGAGGCGAAAGAACTGATCGGACATTTCACAAAAGCCAAACGATTACATGACGAACTGTTGAAGAACATGCAAAGCAAGCAGGCAGAAGTGGATAAATCACAATCGGAGACTAATCGCATTAGGGATGAATACTCTTTTACACAAGGAGGAAATGTGATTAAGATACAACAGCTGAAACTGGAACTTGGAGATTCTATTGGCCGTGTTAAAGCAGTGGTAAGAGGCTATTATTATTATTATTATCGGAGGAATGTTAGATTACGTGTCCTACCAAAACTGGAATAACTCCCTTTATTTGTCTCAGTTAGACAATCAGATCTGACACTGAATGAAAGATGTCTCTAATACTTGGTCGGATCGGACCAACTGATATAACCGTGCAACCATTTACTGACAATATATTACTGAAATGTCTATGTTTCCAGGAGAAACGATTTAAGGAATTACACAAGTTATCTGACTGGAAGACCATGGAGCTGGGGAGAATTAGTAGGGCTATCTACGAAATGTCAAGATATCTGTGGAAGATGGGTATGTCAGGGACAATGAACGTAGAAGAGACTGCTGCACTGCTGGATAAGGTATTGCAGAGAATTTGTATTATATAACAAACGAGTGATAAAGTGTCTGTATTTGTATTTGCATTCAGGTGCATCCGGATATCCGAAACAAATAATAATAAAAAAAAATCACTAATTTAAAAAAATCACTGATGCATGTGTAATGCCATTAGGGAAACATGACCCAATCCAGAGATGGCAGCTGAAAATAAAGCTTTTGGCTAAATCTGATACATTTAAACCACAAATTTAGTGACTAACATAAAAACGTATTTGTTGTATTCTTTCCATTTTCAGATTATGGAGTTTATTCATGATCTAAGTTCGCTTTGGGAGAGGAAAGAAGCCGAAAAGGACAACCCTACTAAAAGAGAAAACAAAAAGATATTCTAATCCAAACATTACAGATGGTTCAGTTTCACAGCTAAGCGTCAGGGATGTTGTCGAAATACCTTTTAAGAGTCTTTGAATCAAGATCTGATTTAAGAGCGCTTGTTACAAGGGACATCTGAAGTGAAGAGCTCCCATAGAACTTCGACACCGGCTTCATGAGTTGAGTTGCATGAAAGATGATGGGCAAAAGAAAAAACCTCAGCCCATTAGAGATAAAAGCGCTTGTAAACAGCTTTTATGACCTAATAACATGGCAGTTAGGAGGCAAGCTCAACTAATACAACACAAATATTAATAAAATTAATCACAGACGGGTCTTTTGGTTTTGTTCAACATGTCTGAAATGTGCTATAAATACACATTTGTTCTTTAGTTCCTGCACAGATTCATTATTGTAGTTAAAATTTTTTTTAAACCTTCCTTTTGTTTCTATGCAACAAATTAGTAAAAAAGCGAAATCACACAAGAATTATACAGTGAAACAGTAAAAGAAAGTTCTGTAGACAGTTAAGTCCAAATGAGACAACTTTGGACAGAAGAACTCCTATAAGATGGAGAACAGGAAAGAAGATGTGTATAGTCAAACATGGCTGTAGAAGCTTTAAGGTTTGGGGTTGTTTTTGGAGCAGGGAAGGTTGGAGACTTATTCTGGGTAAAAGGAACCAACATGTCCACCATTTCATACTCCAACACCATGCAATTCCATCTAGAATGTGGCTCATTGGAACAAAGTGTTATATATCATTAAATTGCCTGCCCAGTCACTGCATCCAAATCCTACTGAACTGCTCTGGGATGAACTGGATCACAAGGTCAGAAAGAAATCTACAACTAGTGAGAATAACCTTTGGCAAGTTTTACAAGAGGCACAGCAAAGTATTTTAGCTGAATGTTTGGAGAAATGAACTGTCTGGATGTCAAGAGTGTGTAAAGCTGTTTTTCATGGTAAGGGAGGCTTTTTCAATAAAAATAAAAATCTTTACATGTATATATTTGTTTGATCAAAGTAAATCTTAATACAATTACCTATTGGATATAAACAAAAGGAACATACATGTGTTTCTCAGATAAAAAGGGATAAGCAAAAAAAAATTCTTTTCTGAAAAGGCTTTTATAAATTTGAATAAATGTATTATTTGTCAGGATATCTAAAAAGAAAAAAATCAAATAAAAACAATTACATTTCCTGAATAAAACATGAGTCAAGTTTATTTCTATAGCTCTTTTCACAACAGACATTGTCTCAAAACAAATGAACAATGTCCTTTCTACGGTCATTTAAGATTATGGAACCAGGAGCTACTGAGCAATTCATAAAATAGCTCAACATTTGCGATATTCATAGATCCAACACCAGCTTCAGCATGCCAGAGCCTTTAAACACTCAAATGTCCAAACTCCACATGAGGTGGAATCCAAATGGAGCTGGTACGTCTCTAGATGGTTTGGGATGTTTGCAGGGTCGGCATCCACTTCTTGAAAGGTCCATAATCTTCATGAGGTGGGACGTGACTGGAGCTGGCGCAACCTCAGGGTGCCTCAGGATGGGAAGAAAGAGAAAGAGAGAGAAAAGCAAGTCATCAGCGGACACAATTTGTCGTGTGTGTTAAGTGTTTTGACGTCCCACGTGTTTGTTCCTGATGAATCCTATTTTTATTTGTAGAGTGCAATTGACATTGTAAGCCATCCAGGCATTATTTTGACATTATAACATTATGAGCAGTGAACTGAATAACACTGATTATCTCTTCATCATGGCACCTGTTAGTAGGTGGGGTATTTCATTAAGTAGCAAATGTACATTCTGTCCTCAAAGTTAATGTGTTATAAGCAGGAAGAAATGGGCAAGTGTAAGATTTAGACAAATTGTGACGTCTAGACGACTGGGTCAGTAGTCCAAAACTAATATATATATATTATGTACATGTCATAAAGAGGCTACAGGTTTTGAGCAAACATATTTCCGGCCTAAACGGATCACGTGGTGTGACTACGGCGCCCCCTATTGGCTCCCGGATCTGTCGATCTACACTCTCCGGGTTCCGCCCCCTGGTGATCCGCAGCAGACGTTCGCGGGTTACAGTGGATCTGTTCCGTGCGGCTGTCAGGGACTTTTACCCGGAATGGAGCAGGGCTGCACCTCTGACTCTTCTGCGGAAGCAGTGAGGTTTAGTAGAAAACAAGAAGAGGGAAATTAAAAGGTAAAAATCATTCTGGATATTTGTGTGTGTTTCGTTAGCGCGGAACTGTGACTGACAGCTGGGGCGGAGGAGCAGGAACCGAGCGGAACTGATTCGAGGCGCGGCGAGGCGGCGGTGATGGCGGCTCTCGGAAACCCCGGCAGCGCCTCCGGCCCCATTCTCATGCTGGCCGCTAAAACCAAAACCAAGAAGAAGAACTTCGTCCAGCAGAAGGTGAAGGTGTTCCGAGCCAGCGACCCGGTGCTCAGCGTCTTTATGTGGGGAGTAAATCACTCGGTAGGTCCTTCGGCTGCGGTGGAACTCCCCGAGGCGCCTCCCTTCCCCTTCTCAGATAGCTAGCATGGCTGTAAACAGTCGCACTTTTTTTGCTTCTGCTACCTGTTTTCCGCATAATGCGCTACGATTGGCCCCCTTGCTGTGCGCGATGCCCAATTGGGGCGCGCGTTCAAAATTCCTGACCAGTCCTGACTCAGGGGGCGGGACTTGTTTAATACGGATAGGGGGACGATAACCGTAACACAGTCTCAGTACAATGCGGAAACTGCAATTTACATGTGTGGTATTCAGCAGCTACACGAAAGCAAAGCAACAATACCTGCAGTTTGTTTTGCTGAGTGCATTTGATCATGGCATTAAAGGCTTTTAACAGCCTATATGAAATCCCCTATTATGTAAATATGTCTTCCCCATGATTCATATTAGAGAGAGACCTGCATGGGGGTGAAGGTCATGCTTGATTTTGTCCAGCAGCTTATCAGCTTTGATTTCTTGCAAATTCTTTATTTTTTTTCCTATTAGTGGATCTTTGCAGGCTGTGATTTGAAATGCCCTTTCCATAAAATCTCTCTCTCTCCTCCTTTTCTTCTTCTTTAGATTAATGATCTCAACCAGGTTCCTGTCCCAGTCATGCTTCTCCCTGATGACTTTAAAGCCAACACCAAAATCAAAGTCCAGAACCATCTTTTTAACAAGTACATTTCACCACATTTACATTTCACAAATCAACACCTGTGGCATTTTGTTTGTGGGATAAACATACACACAAACACCATATCTCCAAAACTATACACACCTGATTGAAGCTTAATAAGCTCAATAAAGCAGTGGTTAAAAAAAAAAAAAAGAAGCAAGTAGTGTGTATTAAGACATGCTGAGAAAACATTTAAACTTCTAGTGAGCTGCTACTGCAGAGTAAAGACCTCCTTCTTAAGGGGGGGACGTGTTATTAATCTGGATCATCATAAAGTGATCTTGTAGTTATGTTTTATTGCTCTTTTTGATATGAATGGTTACCGAGCCCAGTTTTAATGAAGCTGTCAACTTTGCTCAGAAAAGCCTGATTCCAATCAAGTCAGAATTCCAGAAAAGGAATGCGTCATTACGGGTTGGAAAACGTATAGTCAGGAATAAAGCACAAAACTGCTGTATTTTGCAATTAACGTTTTTTTTTTTCTCTTTCTTTAACAGAGAGAACCTTCCAGGGCATTTCAAATTCAAAGAGTACTGCCCACAAGTGTTCAGGAACCTTCGCGAGCGATTCGGAATCGAGGATCTTGACTACCAGGTACGACACAACCGGAAGATCAGCTTCGAAATTTTTCAGAGTTTCCCTGTACAACGGGATTGATGTCTGACTTGGAATATATGGACAAAAGTATTGGGACGCCTGATGTTTTCGACCGTGTGTGGTTCTTTTCCTGCAAAACTGGAGCCACACGGCAGTACACAATGTTTTCAAGTGCGGGAGCATGATAGCTTCCTCCCTTGAAACTAGGAGACCCAAATTTGTTCCAGTATGACAAACCGACTTCATTAAGATATGCTGAATTTGGGTTGGGAAGGAACCCAAAGGACAAAATCTAGAGGAACATCTACCCAGAAGAGTGGAGGTTATTATAGGGGGGAGGGGGGAATCACCTAATTTTATGGTCAGCTGTCCGCAAACGTTTGTCCATATAGTTTACATCGATTTGGGTTTGGAATTCTTAACACAATTAATTTCTTTTACACCACATGCGATGTTTACCATAAAACTCGATAGCTGTTTGAGAAAATATTCATTTAGTTGTCATGGTGACAGGTTTGGTTAGACATATTATATGATAGATTGTTCAGATGACTTTGGGAGATATACACAGATCAGGCATAACATTTATGACATGTGAAGTAAAGAACACTGATTATCTCTTCAGCATGGCACCTGTGAACATTTTGTCCTCAAAGTTGATGTGTCAGAAGCAGGAATAATGGGCAAGTGTGAGGATTCAGGGCCAAATTGTGACGTCTAGACGACTGAGTCAGAGCATCTCCACAACTACAGCTCTTGTAGAGTGTTCACTGCAGTGTCTGTAAAAAGTGCTCCAAGGAAGGAACAGTGGCGAACCAGCGACAGGGTGGTGGGCGGCCAAAGCTCGAGCGAAGGCTGGTCCGTGTGGGCCGATCCAACAGACGAGCTCCTGTAGCTCAAACTGCTGAAGTTGTTCATGCTGTTGATCTTTGACGGGTCAGAACTGTTTCGGAAGCAAAGGTGGGACCAACACAATTTGAGGCAGGTGGTCATAATGTTATGCCTGATATATATTCTTGAAAATACATAGAGAGAGATTTTGAAGATTTAGGAAGGTAAAGGAGTACAGATGTTCCAGTTTTGATTCGGATCCAGGAGACGCCTGAAAACTGCACTTTTCTGCTTTTTCAGCGAAATCAGCGGGCTCGGCAAATGCAGAAAAGGTAACTGACCGAAAAGGGAAAGGACACGAGAGGCGGGATTGGCGCTTGGTAGTGGTTGCTTTCCCTTTTGTCGGTTGCTTTATCAGGGGGAATTTTGATCTGCGAACTCCCAAGCTGCTGTCATGAGGCGAAGCAAAACAAAGTGGGTGGGGCTTTGGGCTTTCTGTTCACTAAAAACACAAATAGCCTTCCTGTTATTCCTTTATCGTTGCTTAGCGCACGTCTGGGAAACGATTTTGTTCACCGACATTTCTTTCAGCCTGATTAGGGTTTTTATAACGTTTTCTGTGGAGCTAAATTGTGTGTGTGTGTGTGTGTGTGTGTGTGTGTGTGTGTGTGTGTGTGTGTGTGTGTGATCCCTCAGGCCTCTTTGACCCGCAGTCCCCCAGTGAAGGGGAAGGGTCAGGGCGAGGGTCTCCCCTTCATCTCGTACGACCGCACTCTGGTGATGAAGCAGATCTCCAGCGAGGACGTGGCCGACATGCACAGCATCCTCTCCGAATATCACCAGGTATCGCTCTCGAGACTTCACGACGCGATTCCGAACCTGTAAATGCGAGCGCCTGCCATATCGCTGTATTAGATTAGGAAGTTCAAGAGTTTTGTTTCGCACGGAAGCACCCCGGGAAAACATTTACTCACTGCAAAAACAAAATGTAACCCCTGGGCTACGATTAAGGTTTGACCATTACCTCTTTGCTGTGTGGACAGTCCTGTCCTTAAACGCCCAAAAAGACGACATTATCCAGCCCCATTTCTATCTCGCTCTGAAAGTCTCTCATTTCCGGATAAATTCGAGTCACGCGAGGTCTATTTTTATCGCCTTTCTGGCCTTGAGTGAGAAAAAAATAGGGCAACAGGGTGTACAGCACGTGTATCTTCATGAACTTCCGTTCTTCTTCATCTCCATCTCACTTCCTGGGTACAGGCAAAGCACTTAGCTCCGAAACGCCTGCCTCCCATCTCTATTCTGTGATGGCGCAGAAATATAGGGCGCTTTAATGCTTGATTGTGAACAGGCAGAAGGTTTTCATATACAACACATAAATAGGTTGATTTATTTAGTTATTTTATTTAATAATATACAAAATATTTGTAGATATATTTTTTTTAAAGGTTTCTCCGTTGTAACTGGTTCCCGGTTTAGGAAAATGAGCGAGAGAGTAGAAGGGAGGGAGGGAAAGAGAGAGATAGATATGTTTATCTCTGCTATAATAAAGGTAGGAACAGGAACTAAATTGTCTGAGTTGCTAACTGGTTTCCGATTCGCGAGAACTTCATCAGGAAGTAACAGGCCAGTCCAGAGAGCAGAAGAGGAAACGATATATCTCAGGAGCATATGTTCTAACTGCTGGTGGAATAACATCCTGCACAAGACCTTCTATTACCACCTCTGTTCAAGAACTAAACCTAATAACTGATGACGGCGAAAATCTTTATACATGTTGATATGAATGAGTTTTTCTGCCATGAGAAAGTCTTCAGGTCACTTTCTGACATCTGCTTCTACCGGCTTTTACATAAGCCACAGGGAGGAAGTAGATTTGTAAGTAAGTAAATAAAGAAATAGCTGCTGTGATATAAGAGGAGTAAAAACATGCTGTGAGATGTGCTGTGATGGGAAAATAACCAACCGCATTGATAGTTTCCTGTAACGCCAAAGCCTGCGATGAAGGTCCTCTATTCTTCATCAAACGGAAAAGGGATTTCTCTCGTTCTGACTCTTCCTGTCTTTTCCAAACATTCGCTAAATATAATCTTCACCCTGTTGCAGATGTTTATAGAAGCAGGCGAGTGACTTTTGTCCGTTCCTTCTGCAGGAGAATATCCTTTGCGATCGAAGCGCTCGTTTCGATCCAGCATTCGGAGGCGTCACACACTCCAGAGGGCTCGATTTCAGGAGCGTTGGGAATGTTCGCTACGTCACAAAACGTCTCGATTTTGCTCTCTGAAGGTTTTCTACTAGGTTACATAGTGAGGTTAAAGAATAAGCAGTTATTAAGCTGTAATGTGTATCAGTGCCACATGAGAAAGATCATTTGGTGGCATCTAAGAAGAATTTCAACTTTTACACCACAGCACTGCTGATTACTTTTCTATAACAGCAGCACTGATGGTTCATTCTGTATCACGTACTGCTTTAATGACTGTGCACACAGATTTCTGTTTAGCAGAAAGAAGCAGTGAAGAGAAAAAAGAAAGAAAGAAATGAGCAGTGAAGAGGAGAAAGAAAGAAAGAAGTGAGCGAGCATTAAAGAGATTTAGGACAAAAAAAGAGAAAGAAATATTGATTGAGCATTAAAGAGAAATGAAGGACAAGAAAGGAAGGAAGAAAGAAATTAACAGTAAAGAGAAAGAAAGAAAGACGTGATTGAGCATTAAAGAGAAATGAAGGACAGAAGAAAGAAAGGAAGGAAGGAGCAGTGAAGAAGAAAAAAAGAGAAAGAAAGAAAGAAAGAAAGAAGTGAGCATTGAAGAGAAATGAAGGACAGAAGAAAGAAGGAAAGAAAGAGAAAGAAAGAAATGAAAAAGAAAGAATGGAAGAAAGAAAGGTGCTTTGTAACAGCAAACTTAGAATGGAATGTCTGGAATGTTTTACCAAGATAAAGAAAGAAAGAAGTGAGCAGTAAAGAGAAAAAAAAAAAGAAAGAAAGAAGTGAAGGACAAAAGAAAGAAAGAAAGAAAGAAAGAAACGTGTCACATGCACGTTACAGCACACAACTCACTACCTGACTTTACTAACACCCTTGTTATGTTTCTGTAAAGCTGCTTTGAGACGATGTCCATTGTAAAAAGCGCAATAGAAATGAACTCGAACTTGTTTTCCAACGCATTATAACACTGCTCATCTCCACATCTCAATTTCTGTTCCAGCGTCTCCACTGTAGGTTTTGTGTGCGATTTCTTTAGATTATATTATGTGGGTCTTTTCGAAAAGACTCTGTCCTCGGGATCTTCATGGATTCTCTGTTTTTTTTTTCTCTGCAGCACATCGTGAAGTGCCATGGCAACACGCTCCTGCCTCAGTTCCTCGGCATGTACCGCGTGAGTGTGGAGAGCGAGGATACGTACCTCATAGTCATGAGGAACATGTTCAGCCACCGACTTACCGTGCACAGGAAATACGATCTTAAGGTGAGGGGATGGAAAACTTGATTCACGAGCACGCCGTGTTGTGTGATGTTGCATTTTTATTCAACAGCGTTTGCATTATCCAGCTGTATATAATAAAAATATGCCACAAGGGGGTGTTCTGTTGCAGATGTTTTATGTCGATTCGTCACTTTGCCATTCTGACGAATGTGTTAAAAAAAATATATATATATAATAATAATGCAAGTACGTACAGTCCTAATCAAGCTGTTCATGTCCTGCAGGGTTCCTTGGTGTCCCGAGAGGCCAGCGATAAAGAGAAGGTACGAGAAGAATGCTTCGATCACTACCAACGTTACTTTTCCACCAATTTCTTATTTTGTGTATAAATATATATATATATATATATATATATATATACACACACACACACACACACACACACACACACACCATGTTTCTGTTTTTGCCTCAGGTGAAAGAGTTGCCCACCTTCAAGGACGTCGATTTCAGGAACAACATGCAGAAGGTGTACGTGACCGAGGAGGAGAAAGAGAAGATCCTGGAGAAGCTCAACAGAGACGTTGAGGTACAGGAGTTGGTGACTAGAGGCTCTATGAGTGTTGTGTTCCATACTGTTGTACTTAAGTGATTCACAGCAGGCTTAACAGTGTGATATGATTAGCGTAGTGTGTGTGTGTATATATATATTAGGGATGTGCGTCTCCTTAATTGAGGCCGATACAATTTTTATTTGATTCAATGGAAAAATATGATAATTCAATATATTTAAGTGTCTTCTGAGTATTAATGCAAAAGAAAAACTATTCATTGAAGCCAGACGTTCTTTTCCTGTTCTGTCTTCAGGAAGTTGCAGCTCTACCTCTGCCATGTTAATCTTTATTCTATGTGATGCTTTTATCCTCCCTAAATCATAAAATCTTCATTTGGGTTTAGATGATGTTTATTTTTTACTTTGCCGAGTGTATTGATGCTGACATTTTATACTCTAGTTCCTGGTAAAGCTGAAGATAATGGACTACAGCCTGCTCCTGGGGATCCACGACGTGGCTCGGGCCGAGCGCGAGGAAGAGGAAGCAGAGGAACCGAGCTGCGAGGACGAAGGCGAGCCGGAGAACGGCGTCAACCCCACGTCGCACGTCGGCTCCTACGGCACGTCCCCCGAAGGCATCGCCGGCTACATGAACTCTTTTAAGCCCATGGGCCCCGGAGAGTTCGACCCGTACTTGGACGTTTACGCCGTTAAAAGCGCCCCAGGTTAGTTCCGTGGAAAGGTGAGAGGATTTCTTGGAAAGCTTTGGGAAGAGTTGACACATCATTTAGGAAGCTTGTGTGTGTGTGTGCATTCGAGAACACTAGGTCAAGTAGGCAAGACAGGAAGTGCTGATTACATGTTGACCCTGGTGGCTTTGATTGGCCCGGAGAGTTGTACAGTAAGCATGTGACTTGTGTGTGTGTTTCCAGGCGCTCCGCAGAGGGAGGTGTACTTCATGGGCCTCATCGACGTACTAACGCAGTACGATACAAAGAAGAAAGCTGCGCACGCAGCCAAGACTGTTAAGCACGGGGTGAGAAATTATACAAAAAGCATATTTACATCATCATTATTATTATAATACATCGATCAGGCATTACATTATGAGGTGGAGAACACTGATTATCTCTTCATCATGCCACCTGTTAGTGTGTGGGATATTATTAGGTAGCAAGTGAACATTGTGTCCTCAAAGTTGACGTGTCAGAAGCAGGAAAAATGGGCAAGCGTAAGGATTTGAACGAGTTTGACGAGGGCCAAATTGTGACCAAACCGCAGCTCTTGTAGGGTGTTCCACAAGATACTGCAGTGGTCAGTATTTATAAAATGTGCTCCACGGAAGGAACAGTGGGGGGACAATTTGATGCATATGGGAAGCGAAGGCTGGACCGTGTGGTCCGATCCAACAGACGAGCTCCTGTATCTCTAACTGCTAAAGAAGTTCATGCTCTTAATGTTTAGGATCAGGACTGTTTTGGCAGCAAACACAATATCAGGTGGTTATAATGTTATGCCTGATTGGTGTATATTATAATATATATCACACTTTTCTTTATTTTTTGATTGCAGGCCGGAGCAGAAATCTCCACAGTTCACCCGGAACAATACGCCAAGCGTTTCCGCGACTTCATCTCCACCATCTTCGCGTAGTGCATCACCATCGCACTTTATTCCCAGTTTTTTTTATTTTGTACATATTTTACCAAAACTAACGCGCGAGCGTGAAAGAACCCACACATTCCGATTACCCGCACGTGACCAAACGCACAGTCGTTTGCTTCCATTTAGGACACTTTTTATTCGAAGACGTGATGCTGTAGCAGTAACACACTACAAACGTCCTCCCGGTCTCTTTCCCTCTCTCTCTCTCGCTATTTCTCCATCTCTTTCGGAACGGAGGAACATGAACCGCCGTTCTCCGCCGCGCGCTTCCTCCCAGCGGCGCTCGATCGCACGCGCGATTTTTTCATGCCGTTCGGTAGCATTTGCACCTAATGTCTAGAGAAAAGCAATATTTTGAATGTTCATATTTGTATAAACGCCTGAAGTTTAGCGTTCAATGTTTTCTAGCAATTTTATGCAGTTTAGATGGGGAAGAAGAAGGAAAAACACTTCGCAACTTAGAGAACAGAACTAGAATCCGCACGCCGTGTTGTTTCTTTTTTTTTTTTTTATAATGCGATTCAGTGTTTGGACAATTTTTTTCTTTTCTATTTTTTTTTTCTAAAGATTTTCAGTAACAATTTTTTTTTTTTTTTTTTTTTTTTTAATTATAAAGATTTTAATATTTCACACATCAGTTCTTTTGTGGTTTAATAAAGACCTAAGCGCCTTCATACATAAGGGGAAATGAACACTTGTAATTTTATTTAATTTACATGATTGCAGTGTTTTTGTAATCTCACACACACACACACACACACACACACACACACCTCTCTCTCTTAACTTTCGGCTGACAGTTTGTTGTTTCCTGTTAAAGTCCATCGACAACCTCGTGACACGTTTCCTGTTCCAGCCCCGAGAATTTTCATACCTTTTTCATTAAGCCACTAGGGACGTCTGCGTTTTGAGATTTTTGGGAGGAATAAAATATCAATCATGCGTGAGCAAGAAAGTGAAGAACCTTTTTTTTTTTTTTTCCTTTGACATCAGTTTTTACTGCGGCCTGATGAAGAATGCGTGCGAGTTGAATTCAGATAAATAATGAAGGGTCACGGACAGGATTTGCTTGGCCTCTTCCAGAAGCCTGAAATTGTGCTGACAGACCATTTCCTGTTGCTCTAACCACGAAAAAAAAAGAAAGAAAAAAAACATTGTCATGACCGTCCTTAACAATGGATGGAAAAATGCAGGAAGAGGGAAGGGAGAGAAAGCGAGGACCCGATTGTGTGGTTTAAAGTGCTGACAAGCTGCTGCTCGAGGCTGAACAGATTAAATTGAGGGAGTCAATCTGAAAATGTTGGAAAGCAGAGCCAATACAAAAATTTACACAAAGCAAGGAGATGGGAGATGTTGGGTCGTGATGTGACGCATGCAGAATCGTTTTGGGGTGATCGGATCTCCTCCGATGAGTCAAAATCGAGTCATCTGTCTTGAAGATTTGACAAAAACCAAAACTTTTGAAGCTGGAGACTCTTTCCATTTTATAAATATGATTCCACATTTAGTCCAAACTTGCTGTTGGAATAACTTTCACTCTTCTGGGAAGATGTTCCACTAGATTTTGCTCATTCAGCTACAAGTGTGTTAGTAATGTCATTTACGGAGGTAGGTGAGGTGACCGGGTGCAGTCAGTGTTCCAATTCATCTCAAAGGTGTTCAATAGGGTTGAGGGTCAGAGCTCTATATCATGAGATCTTCCATTCCAAACCCATTTAAAGCATATCCTCATGGAGCTGGATTTGTTTGTTCAAATACTCACCATTGATATTCTTTGCTTTTATTTTTACTGTACACTAGTAGCGCGTTGGCCATACAAGTCCTTGTTGCTATATAATGTATAAACAATACAAGTACATTAATATAAAGCTGTGATTTCTGATTCCTTCCAGAGCTTCTGTTCCAAAAACAATTCCGATCACTTTGACTGATTTGAGAATTCCACACGTTTGCACTATTTGGCTAAACAGTCTCTGATTTTCAGGCTATTAAGCAGCTTGTGGAAAAACCGTTATCGTTTTTGCCCTCCTATCCTGTTAAGTGAGGGGTAAGCATGTGTTGAGAATGTTCTGGGGGACAAAAACACCTTCCTCAAAGGGGGTTTATGGACACTGTACACATTCCCTTTCTATGCTGGCATTTCCCTCTATTGTCTATCGGAAATCTGAACTGCCAACAAAAAAAGAGACAAGGGAAAGACCACTCACTCGTGTCCTGATAACAGGCGAGCTTCAAATCTCTTAGCTTAACTTTGTAGAAATCAGAAACTCTTTATGTAAAATTGATGTTAATGAATATGAATATGCAAATGGGGTGTCTTTCTTCAACCTAGTTTTATATGCTTGCGATATTCAAGCTGAGTATGGACATGAAATGATGGCACTTAATGGCTTTCGAAGGAATCCTGGCCTGAGGTGCATTCAGCGTTCCAATTCATTTCAAAGGTATCCAATAGCAGGTCATTCGGATCTTCCACTTCAGCCCATGGAAAACATATCTTCATTCAATTCATTTGTATTTGTTTTGTGCTTTATTTTATTTTATTTTATTTTTTTTACACAATTGACATTGTTTTAAAGCAGCTCAACACAGATAAAAGTGGTTATAAAGTTATGTGCAAGTTTATTGCCTATACGTTCTTCATAATTATTTATTCCCAATGAGTGAGCCTGTGGTGAGGAAAAACTCCCTAAGATGGCATAAGGAAGAAACCTTGAGCAGAACCAGACTTCTAAAGTTCTACCAAAACAAAAATTCTATTGTTGAGGTGTGTAGTAATAGGTGCTGGACTCCATGGAGGCTATTACTACACTTCAGTATGTCTTCATGGACGAGGCTTTGTGCACATGGTCATTGCCAGAAAACAGATTTGAGTCTCCTACTTGATGGGAAAAGGGGAAAAAAAATTATACAATTGTGAGACTCCAACTTTGTGGAAACAGTTTGCGAAAGAACCACATAGTCAGGTGTCTCATAACATTTGTCCATATAGTGTACTTCTAATATATCTATCCAATACAGGTTTAAACTAGAACTGCATCTAACAATTATTTTGATAATCGATTAATCGGATGATTAAGAATTATAAAATATATACACACACGGGTATTCAAGTCAAGAGGCTTTTATTGTCATTTCTACTATACACAGTGGTACACAGTTAAAACGAGACAACGTTCCTCCAGAACCCTGGTGCTACACTAAACAACAGTTACATAAAGTGCATCAAGTGCAACCTAGTGCAAACAGTGCAGACGAAAAACAGTACAGACAGACAACACAAGACAATACACATAACCCAAGATAGCACCGAACAGTAAACCTACTGTATACTCTGAATATACAGGACTGTGCAAAGAGAAATTCTAAAAACTATAACCAAGAGTAAATATAAACAAACACAATGCAGTGCAAAAAACCAGCATGTAAACAGTGTAATATGGTTAAGTATAAATAATAATAAATAAATGATGATGGAATATTATAGAAATGATAAGGAAAGTAAGATAAAGACCAAAAGAAATGAACAAGTTTATAGGCAATAATTCAGCTAGTCATGTTTTAAGGACAAAGACATCATGCTGTAGGGCTCAATGTTACTGGGGTATGGGACATGATTGGACACTTTTCAAATAATACCCAAAAAATTAGTTACTGTAATTAAGTAGCTTTTCACGTATCTGTACTTTACTGAAGTATTTCCATTTGTGGAGTCTTTAAATCCACTACATTTCAAAGTCAAATATCCTTTTACTCGTCTACATTATGTGAAATCAATCATAGGACTTTTAATACTTAAATCCAATTGAAGGCAAACACTTTTGCACTTTTACTCAGTTGAAAGTTTAAATTGAGCACTTTTACTGGAGTAATATTTTACCCCGTGTATCTCTACTTTTACTCAACTGCATGGTTTGTGTACTTCGCCCACCACTGAATGCTAATTGCATTTTATTGGCCCTGTACTTGTACTCTGCACAATAAGAATCAAGTTCTAATCTAATCTGATCAAAGGCAACATAAATAATGCAATGCATTGCGACAGAGACCATTTTTCACCCCATTAGCCAACCTGAATCTGTGTAGAAGAGGAACATACAACCACCACAAGCTCAATCAACCTCCCTGAAATATTCTGCCAAAATAACTCAAGGTCTTGTATGACGTGTACGATCGCCTGTTGAGGGCTGATAAAGGATTAGGAAATTGTAAGTGCATCAGAGGGACCCTAAAAGTGGAAAACGGTCAAAAATAGCTTAAATTCATAGCTTTATTTTTTTCTACACCTTTGCAACGAAGTGCTGGCCAAATGTTATTTTCCACATATACTATAATAACTACAGTTTTATTCATATTTATAAATCAAAAGCTGTGTGTAAATCAGGTACACTTGATGCATATTAAATGAAAACAAAGGAGTCACTGTAACCGCACTCTGCAACCGTGGTGAGCAGAAAAGCATCTCAAAATGCACAACCATAAGGCAGATGCACCACAGCAAAATACAATGTTTGCGGTCATGTCCGTTTCAGTCCAATTCTCAGGCCAGAGAATTGATTCAGTCGAAGTATAAAAGACTAATGATCTCCGTGCAAGTCTCCTGTGTGAACCCGCTTTAAAAGACATTTACAGCATCTATTTAGTTATTTTGTGCAAAATGGACCAGCAGTAAACTAAATGAATTGGCCATAAAAGGGATACTACAATAAATGTGTAGAGGCAGAGGATAATGTCAGCGGTGATAAAAAACCTTCTCAGGAATCTTTCCTGCTGTGCATGCCCTACCAGCAGAAAGAGAGAGAGAGAAAGAGAGAGGATGGCTTTATTCTCCAAAGCACGCAGAGGAAACATTAAAGCAGCACCATTTTCAGTCTGATCGGCCTTCATTTCTCTAGGACACTGCTTTATCAAAGATTTTTTTTCCCCCAATAACAGCTCCATAAGGTCGAGGAAGGCCTTGTTGATTTTTACTTTCACAAGGCCACTGAACAGTATTAAAAACCAGAATGTGTAAAAGGTGTAACACTTGGCAGAGAAAACGATATAGAAATAGTATAAACAGCTAGGAAACCATCATTATGCTGTATGTCAGAACATATCTTTAAAATATTATATATATATATATATATATATATATATATATATATATATATATATATATATATATATATATATATATATATATATGACAGTAAATCTCATTCAAGGACCTTTCTGGGGAACAATTCAAAGGTAAAAATAATCCTGAATTTCCCAGTTGAAAAGTTCTGTTATACTGAAACAGCATGGGATCTCAAGGGGTCCAAAAACCAAACCTCTTATTTACACAAGAAATCGCTGAGATTCGTTAGAAATATACAGTCAGCAATGCGACATCCAATGTCTCTGAATGTAGACTCATCCTGGACCGAGATTCTCAAGTCATCGCAATTTTCTGCTCTACCTGCTCCTGTTAATGGTTGGTTTGGTTGGTGCTTGGTGGCGTGCTCTTCTGCGTTATCACCTGATGGTTGTTTTCACTATGCCTTTCTTCATGCTTGATGTTCCCGTGGACAGGGTTTGTATTGGGGGATGGTTCCTGTGCAAGGTTACTCACCTCATCTACGTTAACAACTTCTACAGCAGCTCCTTCTTCCTGGCCTTCATGACTCTGGAGAGGTACCTGAGCATAACTCGGCAAACCACGCCCGCCTGCTTTCCACTGCAGCCCAGGCACCGGCACACTTCTGACCCTGCATCTGATGTCCTGCAATACTATACACAAGCTGTTCTTCTCAATTAATTTTTTACAGTACACTTCATAAATGCTAATTTTACATGATGTAAGATGTGTTTTCTCTAAATTTGTGTTGTTAGAATATATATGGCTACATACAAACACTGAAAAAGATCATCAGGCCTTACTGTAACACCTGAATGTGCACCTTCTTTCTTTTAAATAAAATTATTTTCTAAAAAGCATTTTAATATTATTTAATATTTTAAATAATGTATAAAGCAAAAACAGCATTCAAACTTATTGTGTATAGTGTATATATGGTGTAAGCACAACACTTTCATTTTCATTTTTCATAATAGTCTATCAACAGCAAATGAAAATAATATTTTTCCATGATTTTCCAAGAGATGACCGTTTATGAAAGAAATGGATTACAGGAATTTGGAAAGGAAAAGGTGGCAAATATAATATATATATATTTTGGCAGGACTTTTCAACAGATTTGTGGACACCTGCCCTTTACAACCATGTGCTTCCAGATTTAGTACCCCTTTTTGCTGTTATAATAACCTTCAAATTCTGAAACATGACTGGGAATTTGTGCCCATTCAGCCAAAAGTGTTCAGTGGTGTTGAGGCCCAAGCTCTGGGTGAGGGGTTAATAGACACTTGACCATAAGCTTAATATGTGCTTTTTGAACAACCCATTCCACATTTAGTCTCCATTTGCACTTAGAATAACCTCCACTTGTCTGGGAGAATGTTCCACTAGATTTTGGAGTGTGCTTGTTCTCATTCAGCTACAAGTGTGTAAGTAAAGTTAGGTACAGATACAGGTGAGGTGAGGAGGCCTGAGGTGCAGTCAGTGCTCCAATGTATCCCAACAGGTTTGAGGTCAGAGCTCAATAGCAGAAGATCTTCCACTTCAAAACATGCAGAGCATATCTTCATGGAGATAGCTTTCTGCACAAGGGCATTGTCATGCTGAAACAGGTTTGGGACTCCTAGTTCAAGTGAAGGGAAGATTTTATGCTCCTGCATCCAAAAGCATCCTACGCAATTTGTTCCGACTTTCAACTTTGTGGCAGGAGGAAAGAACCTCATATAGCTGGTGTCCTGCTACACCATATAATGACATTCTAGGAAATTAGGCAATTGTATGTCAACAGTTTGTTGAGGAAACACGGTTTTACCTGGTATTTTATTATATACTGTTCATGGTGTGTGTGTGTGTGTGTGTGTGTGTGTGTGTGTGTGTGTGTGTGTGTGTGTGTGTGTGGTGAAATTTATTCATTAATAGGAAATGGCATTATATGGCTTTACCCCAAAGCACTTTCTTTAACAAGCAAAAAACATTGTCTCCTCAAAATAAAATTCATGTACACAAAACCCCATACACACCAGAGCTGCACAGGTTGTTGCTGGAAACCTCTTCCACTCCTTTATAATGACATCACTGAGCTGCTGGATGTTAGACGCATGGCGCCTCTCCACCTTCCACTTGAGGATCCCCACAGGTGCTCAATAGGGTTTAGGTCTGGAGACAAACTTTGCCACTCATTCACCTTTACTTACTTTCTTAGCCTCATCTTTGGTGGTGTGTTTGGGGTCGTTATTTTGTTGAAAAACTGCCGCTCTGCCCAGTTTCTGGAGGGAGGGCGTCATGCTCTGCTTCAGAATGTCACAGTACATATTGAAATCCATGCTTCCCTCAGTGAACCGCAGCTCCTCAGTACCAGCAGCACTCATGCAGCCCCAGACCATGATTCTACCACCACCATGCTTCATTGTAGGCAAGACACAGTTTTCTTGGTACTTCTCACCAGGGTGTAAACATACATGTACACCATCTGAGCCAAACAAGTTTATCTTATTCTCATCAGACCACAGGACATGGTTCCAGTAATTGAAGCTGTTGGACAGGTTGTCTTCTTATTGCCTCGGCCACCTTTGTGCAGAGCAACAACTCTAATTCTCAAATCCTCAGAGTCTTTACCATGAGGTGCCATGTTGAACATCCAGTGGCCAGTATGAGAGAATTGAACTCAAAGCACCACATTTTAAGTGCTCTAATACAAGATACTTAAGTTTGTATGGTCCTGTCAAGCAGATAAAAACATGAACATAATTAATAGGACATGTGGCTTTGCATGTTAACATGATGTACAGTTGTTAACACTTAGGGCGTACTCACTTTTGTTGCCAGTTTTTTTTGACAATAATGGCTGTATGTTGAGTTATTTACAGAGAACAGCTACATGTACTTTTATACATACAGTGTTATTCATAGTGGAGAAACAATAAAACAAGGAAAGCCTTATATTAAGTATACCCTGGTAATAAAAATAAAAGTGGTCATGTCTTTCTTGTAAAAGAGATCATTGATCTCAAAGAGACTTCTTAGTAAAATAAAGAAAAAAAAATTTAAGCTGCATCCTGGCCTTTTTTTTCCCGTCTGGCCACAGGACCTCATTAACAACTCCCTGGTCAGGCAGTGGGAAAAGTATCACCTAGAAAACACAAATCTGGTGTTGATATGCTTCAGCAGATATATCACCACATGCTTTCTCCATTGCTTGCAAGAGGCTTCTGACACCGAGCTGAAAAACCAAAACCCTCCTCAATAGTGTTAATATTGTAGCAGATAATGAATGTAACAGTGGTCCATGAACCAGTTTTGGACCAGTGGAAGTGTTGTCCGAGATGACAGCCGCTGCTGGTCAGGGGGAAAAAAAAGGGAGCTCTGGTTTCCTTATGATTTGAAACCCATTTGATCACAATATGAATCTAGTTCTAGTAATCGCCGCACAGACAACACAGCTATACAAAATTGTATTATATTAATGCCATGGATAAAAAATACATAAATAAAAAACCTCAATTAATTCCTTTAGGCTTATTTTTCTCCAGCTTTCGATTTTCTCGGGTTTCTGTCAGAGCAACCACTGCGACTATTGTCCATGTTTCCAGATTTTGGGAACGCAGTGAAGTTTAGTTAAGAGTTGAAAATAAACTCGGCACCAAAAACTGTACTCTTCAATTCACAGGGGCTAAGCAGTTATCCAAGATACGTCAGATACACAAAATATCACCTGGGCTCAAGACTGGTTCAGGAATCTCTTTCCTGCTGAGCGTGCCCTCTTTCCTGCACTTTGAGAATGTCCTATCAGCAGTGCTGCTTGTGAAAGAGAGAGAGAGAGAGAGAGAGGAGGGCTTAATGCCCCAAAGCAGCTGGAGAAAAGTCTAAAGCGACACAATTGTTCTGCCAGATCAGCCTTCATCACTCCAGGATACTGCGCCATCAGAGGGGTCTAACCCTCATAAGAGCTCCACACTCAAGGTAGGCCATGTTTATAAGCGCTCCACACTCAAGGTAGGCCATGTTATATATATATATATATATATATATATATATATATATATATATATATATATATATATATATATATATATATATATATATATAAAAAAACTTTCTTTTCGGCTTCTCCCGTTAGGGGTCCTCCGCACGTTTGATTTGGCACATGTTTTTACGCTGGATGCCCTTCCTAACGCAACCCTCCCCAATTTATCCCGGCTTGGGACCGGCACTAAGAGTGGCTGGGGATGGTTCCCTGACCGGGAATCGAACCCGGGTCGCAGCGGTGGGAGCGCTGCATCTTAACCACTAGACCACCAGGGGACATATATATGTGTGTGTGTGTGTGTGTGTGTGTGTGTGTGTGTGTGTGTGTGTGTGTGTGTGTGTGTGTGTGTAGAGTAAATGCTATTTATTTTAAACCAGCACTTCCCTAAAAGTGCAATAGTCAGCTATATTTTTTTCTGACAGCAGTATTTTGTGATTCCTTGACTAGTATCAAATGGAGTACCAAAAAGTCAAATAAATAAGAAGCACATTCTTGTTTTCTAGACAGGATAACTGCCATTTATACCTTCACACTTGAGCATAATCACAAGGTTAGCTTATTAGAAAAATGGGCATGAATATCTCAAGAAAATAAAGGTTCTTGAGATAACGAAGAACCCAATCCGGGTTTTGCTGGACAACACTGTGGTCCATTATTTATTGCTGAAAAAGGAGAAAAGGGCTGGATAGAACGTAGTTGTGATTGTAAAAAAAAAGAAAAAGTACAGTCCTTTAGTGCCTAACAATTCTTGCACTTTGTGCTTAAAATCTCAGATTCCTTTTTGCAGCTAAAAAAGTAAAAGAAAATAAATAAGGATCAGCATAATCCTATTAAATAACTGAAAAGCGCGCGCGCACACACGCGCACACACACACACACAAACACACACATAGTAGTACACTAACTCTTTCCTGTTTCTCCACAGAAAATGATGCTTGATAACAATACATCAGGCCACCACAATGAAACACTGTGGTTGTATGAATGTAACCTCGAGCTGGACAGAGAATCTCGGCGCATTGCTTTGTTTCTGCTCTACTTGCTCCTGTTCATGGCTGGTTTGGTCGAGAACTGCCTGGTGGTTTGGGTGAACTGGCGCCGAAGACACTCGGCCAGCGGCGTGCTCTTCTGCGTTATCAACATCAGTCTGTCCGACCTGATGGTGGTTTTCACTATGCCCTTTTTCATGCTGGAGGTCACCATGGACAGGGTTTGGATTTGGGGCCGATTCCTGTGCAAGGTTACTCACCTCGTCTACGTCATCAACTTCTACAGCAGCTCCTTCTTCCTGGCCTTTATGACTCTGGAGCGGTACCTGACCTTAACTCGGCCAACCACGCCTGCCTGCTTTCCACTGCAGCCCAGGCACCGGAGATGGCTGCTTTGTGCCGGAGTGTGGCTTCTGTCTTTGTTGCTGGCGCTGCTTGAAAATGTGCACGTGGACCTGCTTGAGTGGGACGAACCGGGCTGCTTCATGATACCTGAGCTGCATTACGTTGCGTGGTTCGTCTCGGTTAGTTTCTTCTGCCTTATCTTTCAGTTTCTGGGGCCTGCGTCAGTTATCATCACTTGTAACATCCTGATAGCGCGGGCTGTACGGGCCTCTCCGGAAGTCCAGAATCGTAGGGACGTTTGGCTGTTGCACGTGTACTCGCTCGTCTTCGTGGTCTGCTGGCTACCTTACCATTTTGTGATGTTTCTGATGATGGTCGATGACCTGAACACAGACTTGATGTCCTGCAACACTGTAGATATTCTCTACTACTCTTTTAGCGTTGTACAGTGCATCTCGCTCCTCCATTGCATCGCCAACCCCATTCTCTATAACTTCCTGAGCAAGAACTTCCGCACCAACCTCTACAACGATATACTTTCCAGAATTTCCGCCGCACCTGCCAACTCCGCAGCCGGCGGTGCGGGGACAGCGTCACGAAAAGAGCGAAAGCTCAGCAACGCCAGCACCAGTCACTCAGAAATAGGACCATAGGAAGGGAAGTCACAACGAGGTCTATTGACAGATATGAAAAAGCAGCTAATATTTTAGCCCATTTGCCAGATTCCATCGAAATAACTGTTTTACAATATGTCTATGTCTCTGTATCCTAACACCTTCATGTAGAGACCATTTCAGAACAATTATTCAGATTTTATTTGTTAAAAAAAGGGTTTCGAGGATCATGCATGTGTATAAACTATTCTTGTGAATTTCTCAGCGCAAGAACTGATCACCAGTCAGAAATAACAATTGAAGACACTGGACAGTTTGTTATATTTGCTTGTAAACACTGGAGCTGGACAAGTCAAAAGTGTATGTAAAAGTAAACAGGTTTAAAGGTTTCTGTCAGTGGGTTTAAAAGAGGAAGGAGCAAAGCGCCCTAGATCACATTCCCACAGGAAGTTGCTGACAAACATGCCACAGATAAAAGGAAGTCCAGCAATCAAATATTTGCAGATGAACAAGATTATGATGATAATGTCTGTACACTGGATCAAATAAATAATTTGACTTCAATGCTAGTATGTATTACAAGTCTACAAGTGTGTATTAAAGTCTATAGAGCTTTTGTCTTATATGTATATATATGGCATAAACCGTCATTTCTCTGGTGTTCTCTGGTTCGAAAATTGTACAACTCCATGCGAAAGGCTGAGAAAATCAAGATCACGCCAACACCTGCGCATGTTCGCCAGTTCGATTTTATTCAGAACGAGTACGAAACAAATACAGTCGAGAACAAAGTAATGCACTTCTATTTCGAATGAAAACACTTCTTACAAAAGATAATGTGTCAACATAAAAAGCTATAAATAAATAAATAGTTAGAGATCTTAAATTGTATGATAAGGTACTGCTTTCACAATAAAAAAATATTACATATTGTGGAATTCGCCTGCTTAAAGAGGCAATAGGTACCTTTTTATTTTCATTTTATTTTATATTATATCTTCTGCTAAAATTGCTGTTGGTCCTGATCCTGGAGAGTTGGAAATGACGTTAAAAATGCTACTTCTTTCTGCTGCTTTGTCTTGCTGTTTTTTTGTGTTCCAATTTAATTAACAAGTAACTGATAAAACATGATCATAAAAGTGAACACTGAGGACGACTGGGGAAATCTATCAAAAGAATTCCAGAACTATACTGACTGCACGGGATTTGCTTTATTTTCACTCTTGCTTGATGTCTTCTTTAACGCGTACTTCATAATACAAGCACTTTGTGCTGAATTAAAAACACAATGTACAAAATGGCGTGACTAGAACGAATAAAATAACGTGTAAAAAATAAATAGTAAATTAAAGCACGACTTGACCCTCTGTAAGAGGGCGACAGAGCAGGGCACAGTCTTACTGTATATCCTGCCTTGTCTGTACGCTTTCTAAATCTTCCGTTTCTTCTGCAATGCCTTTTCTCCCGAGTCACTGGTGATCCAATACGCCGTTGTAACACGTCGAGATTATATACATTTAGCTTATATTAATTACAGAATGAGTAGAAAGGAAGAACATTACGAGGTAATTCTAAACTAATCATCAAGACCTCACATTCACAGGAGCCCTCAAGACAAACACTGCCATCAAGTGGCGGAGCAACAACGGTACCTACTTCAAACTCTGGTCTCATCACAAGGAACATTTAATAGTGTTCTAATTCCACTTAGTCCTCAATGGCAGTCACGGATAATGAGCAAGGTCCTAAGTATGGAGGCACATGAGTATTCCCCTCAGGTGTCCAGGTTGGGGAGAGGCTCTTTGGAATGGTCGTTGTACATAAAGGTCTCCTCGATGTTGAAGTCAGGAGGTAGGTGATCCTTGTGGAGTTCCATGTGCGACGAGACCATCTTGAGCGTCGAGAAGTAGAGGCCGCACACGGTGCAGCGGTACATCAGGGCGCCGGCATGTGTCTTCAAGTGGCAGATCATGGTGGAGCGGCCGCGGAAAAAGCGCAGGCACACCTTGCACTGGTAGGGCTTCTCTCCCGTGTGGATACGGAGGTGGTAGGTGAACTCGCCAGAGTGGGCGAAACGCTTGCCGCAGTACCTGCACCGGTACCACTTCTGCTTCAGGACGGCACCTGCTTGAGCACAACCGGCTATGCTGCCATTCTGTAAAAGTCCTGCAGGGAAAGGCATACCAGCTTGGATCATTTTGTCTGGGATAAACGTGCCCATGCTAAAGCCCAGGCCAGTGAGTTTGCTAATGCCTCCGGGCTCTAGTGGCGAGGAAGAG
The DNA here is from genome assembly GCF_946808225.1 of Silurus aristotelis. Classification (NCBI taxonomy): domain Eukaryota; kingdom Metazoa; phylum Chordata; class Actinopteri; order Siluriformes; family Siluridae; genus Silurus; species Silurus aristotelis. Next base: position 21,066,655 of record NC_139592.1, read on the forward strand.
GAGGAGGAGAACTCCAGTGGCTGGTCTGCCTTGCGCTTGATTGGCCATGCTTGGGGCTCGCTAGGGTGCGTGCTCAGGTGGTAATGAAACGCTGCATCCGAAGGGAAGGTCTGTGGACAAAGGAAGCACTGAAACTCACCCTGTCCTTCTGTACTGCTCTCCTGACTGCAGTCATCTTCTCTGCCTGCGTCACCTTGGTCAGTGTGCAGGGCTAAGTGTGTGTCCAGTAGGGGCCTCTCCAGGAAGGGGCAGGCACACTGTGGACAGGAGTAAATGGCAAGAATGTGGGTCAGCGTGTGCCATAGAAGGGCACATCGTGTGGGTTGAATTGACTGGCACACACCGCAGCGTAACGTCCGCAAACACACGTGGCCCTGTACATGCTCCCGGACAGCCTGAAATGAGATCATATATTATGTAGTTAAGAAGTGGTATTTTTATTATATCTATACAGTACAACATGCACTATTAATATTATATGTCAAGATATATATCAAGATGCTTTGAAACATACAAAAAATAAAAACACTGAGACAACTGAACTCTGTCGGCCGCTTGTAAGAGTCAGGCATCTCACAAGGTGGGAGATGCGTACATCCTGGCAGCGTCCCAGCAGAAATATTAAATATTTGTATAATTTCGGCGTATCGCTATTGTCGGCCAAAGATCGAAAAATTGTCAAACCATTGGAACTTTCGGACTACCTGTATCCAGTATCATTTTTCCATTGAAAATTAACAACATAAATGAAGTTTTGCATTGCGTCACATCAAAACCAATAAATCTTGTTTGCATTTCAGCCGATTCTCAGGAATAACAGAGGTAAAAGAAATAAGATTCAATAATTTAAACAAAAATTAAAAACACAGACCTTTAAATCCTTAGGAATGGATTTTGTGCACACAGAACAGTGCATTTCCCCTCCAGACCCCTGAGTTGTGTTCATGAATTGCTCTGGCATTTGGGGGACGCAGCGGGCCACTGACTGACGCCTGTGACGGATCAGTTCAGCCTCGGTGCAGAACTGCAACTCGCATATCTCACAGGAAAACAGCAGGATGCCAACGTGTGTGAGGGCATGAGCGACGCTGGATGCTCGGTCAGGGAAAGAAGCGCCGCACACTCGGCAGCCACCCGTCTCAGACAGATGTGTCTCTGCATGAGCACGTAAGACACTGTTATCCGTGTGCAACAACATGCCACAGGTTTTACAGGGCTGTGATGATGGTGCCAAGTGGCCCTGATTCACAGAGATGCCGCTTCTGCCGTTCTCTATGCACAAAAGCTCTTCGTCGTCCTGGTCTTCCTCGAGGTAATTTTCTTCATCGTCGCTTAGTTCGATTACATCCCCTGCTAGAGCTCTCCACTGCTCTCCATCCTCTGAAGGCCCATCATGAAGGCTTCTTTTATCTCCGTCGTCTTCTTCCTCAAACAACATGCCGTCTTTGACTGCCCCGACCCCAAGTCCAACGCCCCCTTCGACCACTCGAAGCTGCAGGCTATCTAGTGGATCACCGGAGGAGGAGGATGGGGCGCAGGATTCCCCTCCAGCCTGTGCTGATGAATCAGGAATGGAACACGCTTCAGGATTCGCAGGTTTGTTGACATTAATAATGGCTTGTTCCTCTGAGCTGTGGTTTCCATCCACTTGTTCTTCTTCCTGTTCAGTTTTAAGCTGCAAGTTTAGAGCTGGGAGGATCTCAGAAACCTGAGAGTGGTGATTATCCAATGAACTCCGTTTGTTGTTTGCCAGCTGATTATAGCTCATATGTAGCTGAAACCCATCCTCTGCTTTTGGTGAGTGGGTGAGTGAGAGGGGGGGCACATGAGAGCGGTTTACCCTGTTTCCTCTGCTTTGAGGAAGGGGGGAAGGTGCTACCGGAGTGGGAGCAGCAGGAGACGACAGAGAAGAGCAGGATGCCACGGATGAAGAGCACATGGAGGCAGCCATAGTGGTAACACGGGTCATGTCCGTTTCCACATCTCCATCGGAGCTCTTCATATCTGGGAAGGTGGCGTGGCAAGCCCGCACCAACTCCCTGACACCCAGTCGTTCTGCCAACTCGTACAGCACACCGACATCTATCAGGTCAGTGAGGATCTCACCCGTGTAAATAAAAGTCAACACTTTTTCAAAGTTGGCTGCAGAAATGAAGTCCAAAGAGAATGTAGGAGGAGTGCCACCCTGGCCATACACCCCCCTAGATAACAGACTGCTAAAGTGAGAGCTTGCACATGCAAGGACTGCACGGTGTGCGGGAAAGGACCTTCCTCCAACCTGCAGGACCACGTCGCAGAGGATCCGTGACAGGCGGCAGCGGTTCAGCTCTGATAGAAGCAAGGCCGCATGGCCTGACCTCTGCAGTCGGATCCGCATGCCTGCCAGCGTGGCGTTAGGCTCAATTTAACTGCAACACAAACAAAGATAACTCATGTGAGATTAAAACTGGCTCAAGTTCATATTTTGCAAAGATAAACTGTAATAGAAATCCCCAAATTTCAGGCTTAGTGTTTTACCTGCTCTAACATACATACACTATGCTGTTCAGGAGTCTTAAGAGAAAAATATAAACAAATTCTTAACCACTACTATGCTGACATAATGCCCAACAAACTCTCACACATGAAATACTGCAATTAAGAGTCACTAAGAGTCACTAACAGCTGGAACCAAATTCCTTGTGTGTGTCAACACACTTGGCCAATAAACCTGATTTTAAATCTGATTCTGAACAGATGAGTTACAGCTTTCACCCTGCTTGAAACACAATCTAAGCTGGTCAAGCTGGTTTTTAGCTGGTTATTACTTGCCCAAATTTCTTATTTCTTGAATAAATTGATTAATAAACGACACTTACCATGCAAAGGTTGTGATTAAAAAAAAAAAAAAAACTTGACGGGAGAATGTACGCATCTGTAAATAAACTCTTTCAACGCGTTGCCACTCGCACTGCTTCTTTTCACTGCTGTGGCCACCAAATAATGTTGTTTTCCGGGCCTTCACCTCGCCTACAAGTGTGTGTATGTCAGTGTCTAAGAAGTTGCTCTTTTCTTACATGTCCCTATTAATCACCCTAACGAAGAAAAATGGCATAACAGGCTCATTAATATGGTTCATCATTCATGAGGTGGTTTGCATTGACTATTTATAGTTAAAAGTGGCCATGTACAGGGTGGGATTTGAGGCTGATTCATGTACGCATATGATTTATAAAGAGAACTTACAGGTTATAGGTGTGCGTATTTTTGGGCATATGCTATTGTTGACTTTTGGGCACAAGTACACTTTAAGTAAGAATCCTACACACAGTTTTATAAATGAGACCCCTGGACAGGTAAACATAGAAGATGCTGAAAAAAGAAAAATGGAAGAACGTGGAGAAAACAGCGAGGGCCGAGGAGAAGATTCAGGCCAAAGAAAACAACAGAAAGTTTCCAACGTTTGGGATCATTTCAAACTAAAACAAAAAGAAAACAACACATTTAGATTTTTTTTAAAGCAATCTGAAATAGATTTTTCTATTATATAAGCTACAAGGTGGCACAGTGGTGCAATCAGTGTCTCTCACACCTTCAGACACCCTGGTTTGATCCCAACAACTGTGTGTATAAAATTTCAGTGTATGTCCTCAGTGAACGGTTTCCTTCCTGTTCACCAGTTTCATCCCACTTCCAAAAAACTAGTCAGTGCATAGACTGGTTACTTGGATGTGCATGGTGTACATGGATCAAGGTCCCTTACAGTGTCATGGCTTATTCATGTGATAGGCTCCATCACATCCCTGGCAAAGATCAAGTGGTGGTGTTTTTTGTTTTTTTTTTTACTAAAAGTGAAGGTATGAGTCAACATGTCAATGATGCACCAGTTGGCAGAGTTGGTCTACAAGCCTACCTCAAGCTCAAACTAAAAGGAATTTGTCAACAGAGGTTGTAAAACCACTCTAACCCTAAAAGTGTGTAGGAGAATCTCAGGACTTAAAGTCTCCTTGAAGCCACCTGGACCAGCCAATAAGACGTGTCCGGGGCTCGCGCGTCTCCTCGTCAGTGATATAAATCCCTCGCGCGTCTCCTCGTCAGTGATATAAATCCCTCGCGCGACGCAGAAAGATCTAGAATGAGGCAGAAACTTTTTACCTCAGACTCGACTGACAATAAAAACATTCATTAACACAAATGTACGTGTCCGTATAGTAAGAAAGGTAGGTTTCTATCAAGAAAATAATTATAACGAGGCCTTAAACGTACTCTAGTAAAAAAAAAAAAAAAATGTAAAAATGTTGGATATGAACCTTATATTTTATATAAATAAATAATTAAAAAAACCTCCCAAACTGAATAGTTTGCTAGTTAGCTAGCTACCAAGTACCACATAGAATTAGCTAGCTAGCAAACAAAGGGGACATTTTTAAATGTAGCTCTATTAAAAAAAAAAAAAAAAAATAATAATAATAATAATACAAACAATTGAGTATCATAGAAACAATGTTTTATATCAACAACAAATCAGCTAATTAGAAACCCGGCCTCGCTGTGTATAATGCACTGGCTAGGGAGCTAGCCTAGCATCTAAATGCAAGTGTAAAAGACCTGTGCTGAGCTAGCTAATAATAACTAGCCGTCTACTAATTGTAACTATAGAAAATATATATATATATTGTGTGTTTACCCACACAGCGGCGGTAGTTTGTCTTCAATGAAGAGTATTCCAGTGTTGCAGTATTTGTTTTTATCAGCTCAGGCTTCTGTCTTCCCCAGCCATGATTGCTAGCTGGCAATAGATACTGAGCCAAAGCCCTTACCGGCTACCAAATGATCAGCCAGATGTGAAAACATGGTTTACATTCCTTATGAAAATTGCAAGCCTTGATGAAAAGGCAGTACATTGCATTTAGATAGCCCAAGTCAAGCATCATCGTTCAGAATAGACATCTACAGTATATTCTGTATAAAAAGAAAAAAAAAAAAAAAAAAAGAAAAGAAAAGAAAGAAGGTGGGGGGAAAAGATGGTTCCACGAAGGAGCTAGATGGGAATTTAAATGGTCCTTGGGGAAAAAAGTGCATCCTTTATCCTCGGCAGGATTGTCATGACCAGGTGACAACAAATTTAATAGCAGCGTTGAAATGCCAATCAAAAGGAATGATGAACCTGTTTCAGAATGCAGGGATGTGATGTCAAAGAGAAGAGGACTTTATTCAGCAGCTATGAAGTCAAGAGGTCCCATGGAAGCACCAAAAAACTGACAACTTAAAGCGTGTAAGGCCCATCTTTTTATTTGCCCCCCTCTACCACCATTATCTTCTAGCTAGGTTTTTTCTGACTGAGAAAAAAATAATGATGACAGCATCCATCCATCCATCTCTGTTGTTTTTTTAAGTAGCATCACATGTTCATGGTCTAGGATTGGATTTTTTGTTGAGGTCAATATGGAATCGGTTAATCATTTAATCTGAAAATACTGATTTGTCCAAGTACCTCAAAGATAACGTGATATAAAAGGGTAAAAAATTACTATAAGATAAATAGCAAAGTGAAAATATAAAAATAAAAGCTTAAAGACCATGAATTAGGACTAAAAAGAGCAAAACTAGAGGCCTATCATTAAACAGTGCCACCTATAAATCTTAAATTCATGTAAAAAACATATGCACCCACTGGGTATTTTCTCATTATTGTTTTTAGTACTCAACTAAAGAAAAGCCAGCAGTCTAACATTCATACTTGATAAGGATTTGGTAAATAATCCTCAATGGATGAGCAAGTTCTAGGTCAAGTCAATGCTGTCTAATTTTTAACTCGTGTATTAATTTATATATATTTAATAACCACCTTTTTTCTGGCCAGGGCCACCGTGTAATTAAAAAATCATTCAGACCCTGTTTTGGGAGGGGGAGGAATAAACAGGAGCATCTGAAGGAAGCCCACATAGGCATAAGGAGAAGACATGAAACTTCACAGAGGTAGTAATCTAAGCTCTGGACAAACTGATCGATTTAGATAACAAGATGTAGAAGGGAAGTGTGGGTAGTTTTGTAGTGCACCTATATAATGACTCATAGAAAGATGTTTCTGATGACATGTTAATAATGTACATATGAGTATAGAATTCCAGACTTTGCCTTTGCACAAAAGCCCCAAAAAAGATCAATAGAAACAAAAATTTTAAAGATTTAAGTTTATTAAGTCTAGTACTTAGAAACGTTGCACAATGACAAATACTATTTGCTTCCCATACAAACACAGTGGCCTCATTTCTGTTGCTTATTATGAGGAACAGTATTTTGAGTCATACATAATGTTGAATGGATCTCCACAGATTGCTCAGAGAAGCTCTCTAGGCTACATTTGTCTTTATAATAGATGTATAATTAGCATGTATAATATTGCTTTTGAGTCGTTGAAACAGTATCAGTATTTGATTTCAAGCTGGCTTGATAATTTTATTTTATACAGTGACAAAGTAGGTATTATTTTGCCTGCTCTGAAGAACCTAAATGGACATATATGAACGAGGACAGAGCAAAACATCCACAAAGAGAGAGAGAGAGAGAGAGAGACATACATAGTTAGTTTTTTGTTTTGTTTTAACAAAATGAAATAAAAACTGTTCTGTTTTTTTTTTCCACAGAAAGGAAGAATCTTTGTATGTCCAAGAAGTCTTTCCAAGTTATGAGACCCTTCTCCTGGAATTGGTACGTCCAATACTGGTGATGCTACTTTTGCGGGAGAGAATGGGAGTTGGCGCAGTGGGCGAGGGTTCATTGGGGCAGCCATGTTGGCGAAGGATATCCACACACTCTTGGCTCCCAGCTTGTTGTGCCAGTATTAAAGCTGTTTGGCCTTGAGGATTCTTGGCTTTCACATCACTACCATACTATACGGAGAAACAGACAAACACTTCAATCAAAAAGAAAAAGCACATAAGATACACCAGCCATACGTTATTTCATGCTGTAAGACACTTAACAGTCTCAAGGAACCAATAATAGATCAATGCAACATCTTGTTTTTTCATAAACAGCATATAACAAAAGTATTAGAACAAGTATGGGATTGGTATTGCTTTCATATTTTGATATAAATGTTATGAATCAATTCTGTTTATTTAGCAGTTTTTGGAAGGAGTCTCCATTATTAGTATATAGTATTATAAGTAAAAGACAAAGGAACATCTGTGTGACATCACTCCTTATATTACTCAAGTAACAATTATTATTGGCCCATGTGGACTGTATTTCTATTATCACTATATCCTTACTGTCTGTCAACTCTTACCCAGACCAGGAGCTGAGTCATGACCACATCTCCAAGCTGGCAGGCTGCGTGTAAGGGGCTCTGAGGCTGCATTGGAACATTGAGCTGCTCCTTGGTGCTGTGGGCTAAGAGCAGCAGGAGCCTGGGAAGATCTTTGTAGGTGACAGCACTGAGGAGCTGCGATGATGTCACCTCACCTGGGCTCTCGTCCTGAGTTGGCAAGGGCGCCACAAACACCTTCTGCTCATATTTAGCACGGATCCAAGACTCCCTTTGCTCTCTGGATTGTTACACAAAAAAAAAAGGCATAGGAAAATTTTATTCTGTTAAAACCTTTTTTTTTCCTGCAATTGTTTAAACAGACTGCCCCTATTTTTTTTTCTTTTCATTTAATCAACCAGTAGATGGCAGTGAGGCTTTATTTCTACTACTCATCAATATATATACAACTGAGTTATATATATATATATAAAGCTATCAATAATAATGTTGATGTAAAAAGCAAGCATTCATCCCACAAATAGCATTTTTGCTTTCACATTTTTCACTCACTAAGTAGGCTTTTGATATGACAAGGTTTTACTTGAACACGAGCTTGGAATGGAGTCATTACACAAATTCTTGTTGACAAATTACGTACAATTTGTTCTGCGAACTGGGATTCCCCCAAGACCAACATTAACCTAATTAGAATGAAATTACAGTTCTAGATTCCCTGTGGCATTTAAAAGGTTTTGGCCTGGGTTATGAGAAACAGCAGCGACGGAATCATTTGCAGTTAATTACTATAGTTTATACACAACACCCCAAGAGGTCCTGCTTACCTTGTCGCCTCAGGCGTCGGTTTTTGGCGTCCTTGCGTACATTTTTCCCAAATGCTGTTGGCCATGTGGTTGCCTATTGCCATTAGCACCTTGGTGAGCTCACTTGGCCAGTCGTCCAGGTCCAAGGAACGGACACGGGACAAGTGAGTTCCAAGGTTCCTGTGAATTCCTGAGCACTCAATACATATCAGTGCTCCCAAATTTAGACTTGCCCAGGTGGGACCTGGTGAGATAGGAAGAAGTTAAATCTCTAATGTATGCTAGACACACTCTATCGACTCTTCATATGATTTTGGTGATACATTAACAAGAAAACTCACATGGTGCATCACAATCCACACACAGATTATTTCCTTTGGCATTGCGAATGGCTTGTAGTGCCACAGCTTCACTCTGGCTGCTTCTCCGAGGCTGGACCACACACATACAGACACACTGGTCAGATCAGTTGGTCGGATTTTTAGTTGTCCGAAGAAATTAATGATGTGATTTACAAACCCACCTTATTTCGACTTTCACACAGTTGCAGAGAAGCGAGGATTTGGCTTTCGATGGCTTGCACCCAGGCATCCCTCTCCTCCTGGTTCTGGGTGTCAAAGTGCCAGCTTTGTCCTGTGCTTGATATGATAATAAAGTCTGCATTCTCCTCCTCTGCAAGGTGAAGGCAATATTTATTTACCAAAAAGGAATTAATCGATGGAAGACACTCACTGAACCCCCTGACTAATATATTATTTTCTCATTATAGTGACATGAGCCTGAGAGAGGAAAAGAACGGAGGACAGAGACAGCGTGAAAGATGACTAGAGTTGTTCCATCCATTTGTGGTAATCTAATGATGTGTCGTCATGACTAAGGGATGGGAAACATCAACACAGTACAGAGTAACAGCCAGTCACGCCGAGTTCATCTGCACACCTCATCCACACAACATCGTATTACCTGTTCTGTTAATGTTTCTCAAGCTACCAAAGCTTTTCAATTTCCACATTTTGCGCTTGGCTTGCAGTGCAAGAAATTAGCCCGGGGCAGCAGAGGACAAAGGAAGCGGGAAGTGGAAGAGAAAAGGAAAGAAGCAAGAGAAGACGTAAGTCATAGGAAACAGTATAACTGTTAAATCTTGCAAACATGACAAAAAGGAGGCAGAGGACAAGCAGGGAAATTTAATCAGGTTTCATATAATGAAATACTGTCCGAATGATCTATTTGGTTTTATTATCTAGTAATTATATTTGGAAGGGTTATCAAGCATTCTGGTGCTCACCATCAGCCTGGCTGGCTGCAGCATCTCCTTTGACGTTTATACTTTTCTTCCTTTTGGTTTTCTTCCTGTCACTCATGGGGGACGATGGAGTAATGTCTTTCCCCAGAGCAGGACTTATAGCCCCCTCGATGCTTGATTCTGCTAGGTTGAGGCAGGAGGTTAAACATTTCAGAAACTAAGCCGGTTTCACATCTTATTAACTTCAAAAAAGTGAAATTAATGAAGTTTCTGCAAGCTTTTCAAAAGCTGCTTTTTCAGAACCAATTTACATACCTATGCTAACTGCCTTATTGGACAGGGATGAAGGACAGCGTTTGATTTTATGTTCATCTTGAGAAGACATTACAGAGCCAGCTACTTCATCAACAGTCAGAAGATTTGCTGGAAAACAAGTCACACTCTAGGTGAAGATTTTGGTTTGAGATGGTATCTATAGAAACAAAACAGTTCACTTCACTCACATGGGTTTTCCACTTCAGATGCTGGCTTGTCTTTTGCAAGGCCATTGACCCCAGGGGCAGGAGTAGAGGCAGGTGGGGGTGCTGCCCTGTGCAGCCGTTTTCCCGGGACTTTCACAGTTACACGCAACAGGTCCATCTCCTTGCCATGGGTGTTCTGCCTATATTCCTGCAAATGGCCGCACATTCTAATTGTTTAGTGTGATTTAAACAGTCTATGAATTCCTGTTTTGTTTTTTTCCTTAATTTTGGCTTGATTATGTTACGACAAGTCCGAAAAAAATAATGTTTTTCAATTGACTAATGAAAATTATTAGAGTTTTTCTGAGGTATAATAATAATACATGGTGTTTGGAGCTAAAAACATCTTAAAGCTACATCACACAAAAATATTCTAGACAATTGTGTATTTTCGGATTTGTGACAACAGTTTAGGGGAAATCCAGATGTGTTCAGGTGTGGTATATAGAGTATAATGATGTGGTATATAGTATAATATGTATTTCTGACCAGTAACCGCCAACATTTCTCAATAAACTATAATCAACGGACCATCTAAGATAAAAAAAAAAAAAAAAAAGATTAGATAATTGATAATGGGTCTCACATTGATGTTTGAATGATAAGTGAGAATGCCGTTGTTGGTGAGTGTGACAAGCTTCTTCTTCCACTCCTTGTTCAGAGAGCGTTCACTGCGTTTCCATAACGTGCCCTGCCAGACGAAACACACGTTTCAACATTATGATGCCGCTTATTCAGTCAATAAAGGAAACTAGACCAGAGCCAAAACAATTAACTATAAATTGAATGAAATCCAAAAACTGGCAATGAAATAAAAAAAGTAGAGAGAAACATTCTGTGAAGCTACAGAGCCTGTCAAAAGTTTGGAAACACCTAGTTTTTCATGATTTTTGACAGACACGTGTTTCTTTTGTTTATATGCAACAATCTCGGTAATTTATTGGTATGAAGATTTACTTTGACTGAACAAATGTATAAATGTACAGATGTTACTAGATCTTGTCTTAGCATTTAGACATTTTTGGCATCCGGACAGTTTTTTTCTCCACACATTCAGCTAAAATACTTTGACGTGCCTCTTGTAAAACTTTCCAAAGGTTATTCTCACTAGTTGGAGATACCTTTTTCTGATCCAGTTCATCCCAGAGCAGTTCAATAAGATTTAGATGCAGTGACTGGGAAGGCAATTTAATGATCTATAACACTCCAGCTGACTGTTTGCTCTCTAAATAACGCTTACAAAGCTTAGAAATGTCTTGTACAGCGATGTCATTTCCAATAAGCTGCAATCCGCAATGAGTTGTTGGTTCCTTTTACAAAGAAAGAACATTCCCTGCTCCGAAACAACCCAAATTATTAAACTTTCACCTCCATGTTTGACTGTGGGGGTGAGGCAGTCTTCTAACATCATCTTTCCTGTTCTCAATCTTACAGAAGTTTTTCTGCTAGAGCCCAAAATGCCAAATTTGGACTTATTTGTCCACAGAACAAACTTCTAGGCATTTTTTTGTCCACCAACTGCCTTTAAACTAGTTTGTTGCATATAAACAAAATGAACATCGATCTGTCTTTGCTTACCTGTCTGATAATAACTGGTTTGCTGCCTCCTGCATCATTTCTGCTGTCCGTAGTTTTCCTCTCGCTATCGCTCCCACGTCGGTTCTACAATGGCAGGCATGAGAAAGCATTGAGAAGCCACAAAAATGAAGATAGCCAAAGAGAAACTATGGGATGATGTGGGATGAGATGGGTGAGTGGTTCTCCACTGTCATGCTCAACTTTTGAAACTTTTTATAGTCTCCACTTTTGCATATTAGGAATTACGTTCTCTCCAGTAATCCATCTTCTATATTGGGGTTGCATGTGTTAGGTTTTTAAGCTATGGAGACTGAAGGACTAACCGTAAACAAGGAGGTCCGGCGGCGTGGTACATTTCGCTGAGAGCCTCCCTCTCCCCCTGCCACTCCCCGTAATTCTCTGTGACTTATCACAGGGGTGGAGGGCAAAGAGGAGGAATATTCAATATGACCCCCATTACTTGCCTGAGAGAGGGGGAGGACACAGAGAGAGACAGAAAAGATAGAGGGATGTTAAATGTAACAGATACAGAATGATTTGATGGAGCAGACAAACAAAAAAGATAATGGGGACATTCAAATTGCTGCCATTGTGAAAAAAAGTCCCATTAAAATTATTATTATTTTCTCTAGACAAATGTCAACTAAAAATCGACTAAAAACACTTGTGATAATGAATGATTATGATAGCAGAAATGAATGAGAAACATGAATGAATGAATTTCCTGGATAATCTGCATTTGTTGAGATGGGCATGTTTGTCTGAAAAGCACACTTTTTAGTTTTCAATTCAAAATTGTCCAATATAAATTACAGTATTTATGCATTAACAGTTCCTCGTATTCAGCATCCCCTTTCTAAAGTAGGTATGCTGAAGTTCTGCATGGCCCAATAATTATCAAGTTCATCTTTGTGTAGTTCACAACTACAGTTTGCCTGAGGCAGGATTTTTGGAATATTATCTAGACCATTGCTTTTGAATACAAGCATTGCTTTTAAGCCTAGAAAATACAATCAAGAAACCGTCAAACGTTAATAAATACAGGCATTTCAAACAAATAAAAACACGAATATGTGATATGAATGAGAAAATTCCTCAAATTTTAAATAAACATCTAATAATGGGCTATTCTATTGTCAAAAGATCGCAGCATCAATAGTCTTGTTAATAATTCATGACATTATTCAATGCTATTTTAGGTTTATTTGAATTTTAAATATAATTTTGAAGGATTTTACATCTTAGGATTTCGTATGACGTTACAGCAAGCTGTCAGAGAGGGACAGTGGACTAAATACTGCTCCTCCTACAGGCAGGTACCAGAAAAGAAATATAAGCTTAAAAATAAGTCCAAGGTTAAAATTGTGGTTAAATGAGACACCAGTAAGTTATGCCCACAAACTCTGGGCACATTTGAAATGATTACAGAACTCCCTGAAAATCATTGTTATATCTGAGGTATGAATACAAATGCATGCACTTAATATTAACTCAAAAATAATATTAACATACAGTGGTACCTCGACATACGAGTGCCTTAACATACTTTTTTGAGATACGAGCGATCACTCGGTCGTTTGTTTTGCTTTGATACGCGAGCAAAAACTTGAGATACGAGCTCGAGACGGCGCTGCTAGATGGCGAATCGAAGCCAGAAAGCGAAGATTGTGACGAAAATTAAGATAAGTAAAGAAGAAAAAGTAAACATTTTAAAGTTTAGGGATATGTAGTGTACGTGAGCGAGTTTTCCCTCCGCCTCCGCTTATCGCCTCTACCACACCCCGCACACACACAAAAACACACACACACACACACACACACACACACACCCACCCCACCGGCGTTTTCGTTAGCTTAAGTCGTCTCATCTCCAAGGAAAATACACTGAATAAAACCTTATTATATCTTTACATTCTCTTTTATTATGTTTTTATACAATATTTGACATTTATAAATAAATTTTTCTTATTCAAAAACACGTAACAAAAACAACTGGGGTGGCATTTTGGGGGCTGGAACGGATTAATGGCATTTTAATTAATTTCAATGGGGAAATTTGCTTTGAAATACGAGCAATTTGACATACGAGCAAGGTTACGGAACGAATTAAACTCGTATGTCGAGGTACCACTGTATTATCAACTGTGACTGCAGCTCTAAAAGATTAGGTCATTGATAAGCTCCAGGTTTTATTGTCCAAGACAGACATTGCCAATTTGCTAAACATTTTGATCAAATTATTCTAAACAAATGACTCTAAAATATTCTGAACAAATGTTATTGTAAACAAATGAAAGTACCTGTCCCAATAATGGACCAGACACTGGCGTGGAGGCTCCAGAGTGGCTGGGGGAGTTGGGGAGGGATTTGCAGGATGCTAGAAGGTTGGCCTGCTTCTTACTTGCTACTATCTTCTGGCACACTGTGTGGTAAAAGATTTGATTAATTAATCAAAAATAGCACTATGATGTAGATGCTATGTAGATCTGGAAAGACCAGGGATCGATTTAGTTTCAGCTAAAATAGGATGCTCATCGAATTCACTTCAAAAGAGATCGAGTAATTGTGAATGTCTTTAAAAAAAAATCCTGAAGTTTAACTGATCCCAGCCACAGTGTTTCCTAAGGAACCTAACCTTCAGTAAAGACCCGGTCCACGTTGAGTCCATAGGTGGCACAGGTCTCATAATAGGTACAACGTTTCACATCTGCACAAAGCTGTTGCACTCGCTTATCTTCAATAACGCGAACATTAGTGCTGCTAATCTTATCTGGATAGAAAAACACATCATCACATTGGCAGTGAGTAACCCAGAGCTTCTTGTTATCCACATTATAGCATTTATTAGGTATTTGAAAGTTCTGTACCTTGTGTGCCCACTACTGTGAGCGGGAGGTCTGCAGTGTTACGGTGAGTTCCCAGTTCACTGAAGTTCTTGTACACCTCTTGGAAACTGGCTTCGTTTTCCAGGCTAAACACCAGAATAACTGCATCGACCCAGTTGCTGAACTATTTTTTCATTAGTTATGAAAGGAAATTACACAAAAAGGTGTATAAGTGCAATAAAATTATTAATTGGAGATCATTTGTTTGCCAAAAAAAAAGCCACTTTAGAAAATAAACCTGCGCAGTGGGAAGGCTGGATTCATCTCGAATCAATAACAAGTGACTCTGACCATCAACCAACACCTCTTTCTTATATCTTGTACCTGAAAAGGGAAAAGGAGAAACTAAGAAATAGATTTGTAATCGTACTTCAGGTATCTCTCTGCCAATAATAGTTTTACTTCAGCACATCATTACTGCTGAATCCAAGTATTGGTGATATCATGGGGTTTGGGAATGCCATCATTTTTTTTCTTTTCTTATATGATAATATTTAAAGTAACTCAAGATGCTACATTACCGCTGCTCACAAAACCTGCTTTTATTTATTTCTTTTTTATCCCAGGAAAACTAGGCCTGAGGTGGAAAGGTAGTTTGAATGAAATCACCTGTTTCATCAGAACTGGTGACCTTTGAGTTGTAAAACAACAACATTACTTGCTTTGCTAATGTTTCTCTTCTGTATCAGTCGTTCAGTATGAATTTTGTTGTCTGTTGTAAAATCTCTGTGCTGTTTGTGAATGCAGTATTGATTGCCCACTTCTGAATATATATCTGACTTTATTATTGAAAAATAGGTAGTGGTACAGGTGCAATATAAGTAGTTGCATGTTTTTTTAGAGCCAAACATTTTTTGAGATATAAATATGAATATATATATATATATATATATATATATATATATATATATATATATATATATATATATATATATATATATATAAACGGACTCATTTGAAGCAACTTGACAACTGTAAAACTATAGACAGACTATAGTCTGTCTTAAGTCTTTCCTGGATATTAAACCAACAGTGCAGCTAACCACAGCTGGTTTCATGTGCATTTGCTGTATGTGATCATGAGTTTGGGCCAATCAGTGTAGATCTTACCTTCATGTGACTCAAGGGGAAGATAGCTTCCTGTGATAAACTTGTTTACCAGGGCAGACCTTCCACTCCGCATGCTACCCAGCACCCCCTATATGGAAATAAACTTAGATCAACTGCATGTTCTTTTGTAACAAAAAAACCTACAAATAAAATTCCTCTTTAGAGCTATCACAATTAATCAGGTGTGAAGCAAACATCATTTCCTTCTTAATAAACCTAATGGGGTTTTTTTCTAGTGAAAACCAGCTCGAATTTATTTTTGATGAAAAAAAAGAAACACAAGATGTAGCAAGAGTATTACAGCAATGATTATAGAGTCATCTTACCAGTCTCAGCTCTGATATGGAACGATTTAAGGTCCATTCCTGACTATTAGCACAGGAAGCTGCAGACACAATGAAAGACATACATACTGAAAATGCTAAATAACACAATGCTTGGCGGTAGAAATAGCAGACAGGCCAAAGTCTACTGAACCCTACAGTACAAGGTCAGTTTGAGGAATACAAGTACAAGGTACAAGGTCAAATATGAGGAATTTTTATGAGGAATATGCTTTTATTACATATGTAAAATGTGTAAAAGAATTCAAAATGTATAAGGTAAGAACAATTAATTTGGTTGCATTCCATTGTAAGGTTAAATATATAGTATATATATAGTTATATATATAGTTCAGGATATATAGATAGATTTTAAGATATATATGAAAGACTCTTTTTTTGGCCGGCTGAGTAACCGCTTTCAGCCTACAGATACTCTCCCTCTGACACACTCTTCCTTCCTCTGTGAAGACTGGCTCAGTCCCAGCTGTTTCGCTGTCAACAGTGACTGATGGGGTATTCTGCCGTCTTCCTTGTGATCATTTCATCCATGACTAACCGGCTGTGGCTTTCTCTGGACGTGTTATGGGGCAACTGAGATTCTTTTGTCTCACGACACTATAAATTGTGACTTACACAGCAGGTGAGGTGATACACCTTCAGGACATTATACGCTGTCTGGTCTCTACTCACAAGCACTAGTTTGAGATAAAGAGAGGTCTAGACCCACTATCTAACACTTTCTCTATGAAACACCAGTCCTTTACATAAAGAGAACGTCCCTTCTTCAGACACCCACCCACTCAAATTCACTGTGGGTTCTATGAGGGCATTATAAGGCAGGGCCAGACAGTAAGACCCTTATGCAGATACCAAGCCCTCTATATGCGGCCGTGTATCCGGAGAGCCCGGATAAAAAAAGAATGCTCTATCTGTCACATTCTAAAGCCTGCATTTTTTTTATTTCCTCTCATTTGGGATGCTTTTCAAAAGGCTCCCTTACCACACACACACACACACACACACACTCACTCACACACCTATACAACCCCGCTCTTTCTCATTCATTGGACTGGGGACTCTCTCAGTGGCATCATGCAGCCATACAACAGGCAGCTCCATCTGCCTGTTGCCATGACAACCCCACCTCCAGCTGCTCTGTCAGCTTGCCTGGAGGACACATACGTAAATATTTTTGTGCACGCATGCGTTGAGTTTACACACAGACACGCATTTACACACACACACAACAGAGACCCACCTTAACAGAGTCGTATTTATGTATTTCAGGATAACGATTAAGTTCTTTGTTCTTATATATACGGCTTGCTAATGAAGGAGCAAAGAGAAATCAGGGAGTAACAAATGATCAGGTTGGACACGATATGAAACTGAAGATTGAAGGAGGAAAATAGTAAAAGCCACCATAAATAATTTGGGCTGTGAACAGGTAGTGGGTGGAACATCAAAGACGGGATTAGGATATGTGAGTCTGTACATGCACAAGCTCTGGCATATGTTTTATCGAATTTATTTGCCATTCCAATTGCTTTGAATCAGGCACCAGAACAGTGGTTGTGATCAGTTAGAAAGGAGTTACATTTCCTTAACTACTGTCAGAGCTCCAGTTTTTACTTTAAGTAACGTTTAAATTTCCCAAATCTAAACAGTTTTTTATTTCATTAGCTTTAAGACACATAACTGTTCTTGTATAATAAATTGCTCTATTTATAATTATTAACTATCCTAAGTACAAATGAATGTAATATGGTTTGTTAGGTCCCGTCAATACCTTTCATTTGTCTCTGCCTTTTCCATATCTGTAGTACAAAGTGTCCTTTTATTGCATGTGTGCCGCAAGCATTCATTCATGCATGTGTTTGTATGCACACTTTGATAGAGTTTCAGTCATGAATGGTTGTGGAGGTGGGCTTTCCTACCTTCATCCTCACTGGATTCTCTCTGTAAGGAGCTAGGAACTTGGGGAACCATGCCAGCACTTGATGGGACTTGAGTGCTCTTGGTAAAAATTCCACTAATAAATTTGAGCATTTTGCGCTCACGAGTCGAGGTCCCCTGCAACTGACCTGTCCTGATGTCTGATGCTATTTGTCCACTTTTTCCTTTCAGAAGGTCCTCAGACAGACAGTTTAGGTCACTGTTGTCCAGTGTACGACTTTTTCCTTTTCGCTGGGGCTTGGAGACAACAGTGACAGGAGCTGGAAGAGATGTAGACCCTGACTTCAGTCTCTCTGCTCTGGGACTTTGGGTCCGCATGGCTATGACAGCTTCTGTAGACATTTTATCCTTATTGCCCCCTTTCGTATCTTCTTGATTGGGTTTGGCCTCACACACAGCCCAGGAGGCTCTGAACGTGCTGGGAGCGGGGCTGGCAGGGGACTGGATCCTTGTTCTGCTGTCCTTACGATCCAGACTCTTAGAGGAGGCATGGATGCTGTCTCTGGCCTCTCTTAGTTCACGACCACTTAGGGCACCACTATGTGTCTTTAGAAGTGAAACAGGTCGCTTGTTAACACGTCCTACACCATCGCTCGTGGCTGGGGGGTTGGATGGTTCAGTTGCATCCTTAGATGTAGATGTTTGAGATGCTTTTGTGGCTTCTCTTGCCCCACCGTTTTCTGCAGTGGATGAGGTTATTGATTTTTGCCTGTCACTGGGTTGTGCACCATCTGTAAAAAGTGCTTTATGGTCCCTGGGGCTTGGAAGTATTTCCTGTTCAGTTTTGAGATGGGTACATTTCCTTGCTTCTGGCTCAGTGACCTCCTCTTTTTTCGGATCCCTTTTGCCAGAGTCTGCGTTTGGAGATATTTGTTTTCCTACGGCATGACTTGTGGCCCCCTCCACACTTTGCCTGGCCTTTTCCATCCCATGATCCTCAGTTGTCTCCACCTTCACCAAGGTTAGGGAGATGAGGTAGGTGGTTTTATGCTGTGATACACCAGTTTGCTCCATGAGGTCCAAGTTGGTTAGACACATAGACACAGACATATATTATATTAGTGTGTGGTGAGCAGATATTCTGGTTTAATCCCAACTGCTAAAAATATTACAAGACATTTTGAAGAAGAGGAGAGAAGATTGTTTGAACGGTGGTTTCTTCCTGTGGGCTGGACAAAATTCCGACTTGTGTCCTTTGTGCTCGTTAGCTGCTCATCTTTCACATGTGCTAAAGCCTTGAAATATTCATTTCCCTGTGACTGGGATAGCTCTTCAGTTTTAGGGCATTTGAGCACACTGCAGCTCTTCAACCACAACCTTCGTAACCTTCCAGCACATGACACATGTACATTTAGTGTGATGGACAGGGATATTACATGTTTTTCCCCCTGTAGATTAAGGCATGCTGTTTGTAGCCGTACACCACAGTGTGGATGCTACCAGACAGAAAGGAGAGATAAAAAGAGGTGAAGCATGCAAGAAGACTACCTGGCACATGGATCAGAAAGAGAAGCTTAGCGGAAAATCCAGAGAGAACAATTCCAGGCTTTCCACGAGCAGTCTATCTATTATGATTCCTGTGATCTGAGATTTCCGCCATGCGCTTCAGGCAACAAGGATATTAATACAGCAGACTTCAGTGTCAAGTACCTGCGCATCCTTGGAGTCCCCGTGCCTAAAAAACTTCACCGTAGGTCAAGACTTGGATCAGTCATCTGCCTGGAGCACAGGAATTTTTCAAATCCCTGTGCTAGATGCTTTCTATAATGCTCACTCTGCACAGATCACAGACGGAAAACCTCGCTTCACTCTCCATCTCTTTTCTCTCCCTCTGCCTGCCTGCCTGCCCTTGTCAACAGCCAGACAGTGCACAGCCTCTTTTTTCCACAGAAATTCTCCCCTCCCCGTCTCTCTCTCTCTTCCTCCCTCTCACCATCCTCTCTCTTTCTCTATCACTGGAAAAAAAAAGGGATAGGCGATGATGTGCTTTAGAAAGAGGCGGGCGCACCACTTCACAGGACGAAAGCCAATAAAATGCTGGTGAAGCAAAGGGGGAGGAGTCACAGTCAAACTAATCAGCAAATGAGAAAAAAAATCAAAGAGCAGCTAATAAAGACAACAAATCAGTAGAATGTCTATTTTTTTTTTTATAAACAAACAGCAGAGTAGTGCTTTACTTATCAGCAAGTGTGGTTTGCAAGCTGCGGTATCCACCCACCACTCCCCCCCACCCCCACCCCCCCTCGGCCGATGAGGCAGCTTGTTACCAAGGTATACTGGAGCATAAACTCCTCCTCCTTTTACCACCTCTGTCTACTCTTTATTTAATCTCTATCATGGTCTGTTTTCTTTTTTTGATTCCTACTGTATGTATTAGGATTTGTAGTTGCCATTAAATGAGCACTTGGAGGTTTATTCTTTTAGGGCAAATCATTAATGATGTAATTTATCAGCATTTTTATTTGCGTATCCACTCAACATTCAAGAAAAATAAAAAAATTATTGGTTTATAAGGGGCTATTTTTTGTACCTTACCCTCTGTATTAAAGAGCAAGGGTAATACTATCAGCAGGGCATTAATGGCAGCATTTTAGAGATCAGAAATGTCTTGCACTGAGAGAACATCTGTTCTGGTAGAGCACTTATCTGATAAGACTTTTTCCCACTATAGAGCTGAACAGCTCTTTTTAAGCATGGTAGTATTGTCCTTCTTGAATAAAGGACAGCTACAAACAGGTTTGAACGAGATCAGATGAATTTATCAAAGGATCACTCAGACCCCTCACTACATATGTTACAATTGCAATACATCTCAATGCATCACAAGCAACAGCAAAAGACTTTGTATTCACCAGTGTAGCAAAGTTCATGTTTTTTACATGGAAGTGAGGTACCTGTTTTGCCATGTTGCAAATATCTTGGACGTTTTAATCCTGACCAAGTCTCCAACTCATTTGTATAAATGCAGCCCCACACTTGCAAGGAACCTCAACCATGCTTCATTGTTGCCTGTAGACACTCAATATTTTACCACTCTCCAGCCTTTCAGTGAACAAACTGCCTCCTGCTATGCCAAATATTAAAATTTTTTGACTCATCAAACAGGAGCTCCTACCATCATACTTTGCACCCGAATTCCTATGTTTGTGTGCATAGTTGAGTCGCTTTTTTCCCATGTCTTAGGTATGACTTTTTTGGCCACAATTCTTCCATGAAGACCACTTCTGCCCAGACATTCCTCAAACAGTACATGGGTATACCTGGGTCCCACTGGTTTATGCTGGTTCTTTGCTGATGGTAATGCTGGACTTTTTTTGGCTTTTAAGTATGATGCGTCTTTTATTTGCTGCATGAAGTTTCCTTGTGTATGGTCCTCAACATTGCCTATTTCTTTGTGTTCCTTTAAAACATCTTTAAACCCCAGTCTGCTTTGGCAGATCTTCGATGTTGGGAGAGACCTTGCTGATCCAGTAGAACTACCATGTGTCTTTTTGCTGTGCTCAGTCTTGCCACGGTGTGTGATCTGTGATATGAAACTGTCTTTCACAACTTTGACTAAGTAGACTTTGGCTGTTCCTCACCCATTTTAAAGCCTAAACAACTGTTTATGTTTCAGCTAATGACTTTGTTTCAACCTACATATAAAATTGATGATCATGAGCACCTGCTTATTGTAATTGGTTAATCATACACCTGACTTTTATCCTACAAAAATAAGAATTGAAAGCCAGAGGGTGGTCACACACACACAAAAAAAAAAATAATTATATATATATATATATATATATAAATTATTATTTTTTTTCCAATTGATTTTATTTTTTTGGAAAGCATTCTTACTTTACAGCATTTCTTCACACCTGCATTAATTGTTTTGCAAGTGCTGTACATAGTGATCAAGCAACATCTCTTTACATATACATTTCTTGCTATTATCCTCAGCATCTGCTCTACTTTGAGGCTTAGATGAAGGCAGTGATTTGGGACAGTGAATTATTTGCACATTGTGATTGCTATTAATTATTTATGATAATATCTATACATGGAAATTGCTTTTTGGTGAATTGATATGGATGGAATTCTGTTGTTGAAAGTTTTGTTTGGACGGTGCAGATTTCCACGTGTTATACCTATAAGTATGTGTTCATTTTCAGGAATTGTAAAAAGATTTCAGAGTATCTGTAACTGATTGTCAGAGTATTTGGGCTGAAGCTAGTCGCCACAGAAGACAGATCTGAGCTACCATATGGACATTGACATTCATTTTGTTTGTCTGCATGTGATAGCAGCAGCATAGAAGGAGGATAATAACAGAGTAATTTAGTTCTAAACCAAAAGTGCATCGCATTTCTCTGTTTGGTTAAGCCATTGGAGTAACAGAACTGGCACTTGTTACTATGTTTACAGTGTTTTCATGCAGGTTTCTTTTACTTCCTCTATCAGCACATACACTTTACACATTTTAGATCAAATTTAGCATAATGGTCAGAGATAATAAACATTCTTACTAAATTCGATAAACAGTTCACAGAAGTCATATAAATCCAACTTGCATGTTTTCAGTAAACAGAGGGTGAGGTGACAACGAGCAGTGTCACATACAGGACAATGACGTAAAGGCGATGCATCCGTTCCTGAAGTCACTGTCATTTTTCTTTGTATTTTCTAGTCCTGGTAACGGATACTAATCATTCACACACACACACACACACACACACACACACACACACACACACACACACATTAATCTGTAAGGTGAGCAGGCTTGGCCTAAAGTGAAAACCAGATTGTACTAGTACGACTTGTACTGTAGGACCCTCTGATTTACTTAAAGAAAATGTGGTATAGTTGTTGAATCAGTCCTGCTACTTGCTGATGGGAAGTGGGTTTCACGTAAAAAAAAAAAACTTGTTATTCAGCAAATAACCACAGATTCTTGGTAAGGATGATTTTACAGTCTTCATGCATAGTGAATGATGAGTTTTAGCATGTGGATGCCCACAATTCAGCAGCAGAACTCTACAGTGCTTTATAACTAAGAAATACTTTATATCTGTTTCTCTTAATAGCTCTTATTTAGATTTGAATCAGAATCAAATCCACTGTGTCAATAAATCTCTAAATGGATATCTTTGATAAGTCTGAATCATTAATGAGACACTGCTGGTGTCAGTGCACTGTTGATCCCAGTCAGTAAAAGTATGACTAGTTTGGCCAGCTTCCATAAATAAAATAAAAAAAGCGTTGCAGAAACGTTTTTTTTTCATCTGCAATCTATCTGATGCTGTTGTCAGCTAGAAGAGCAGTAATTACACACAGGAGAGGAAGTCGTCGGAGGAGGAAGTGAATTATGGCGTGTGTGGGTCGGAACGACCGAATGAAAGTCAGATTAACCATTGTCACAAGATCCTTTGACCGCTCGCCCCTTTCAAACGTGTGCGTCTGGTAATGCGTAATTGAAATGTAAATTACCCTGCCCTGTATTGGATGCCTGTCTCCTGTCTAAAGGGCACTACGAAGCATAAGACGGCAAATTAGATTTAGATTTATATTAATATACAAAATTGTGATATTAGAAAATGTTACATATTTTTGTTTATTTTATTTGAAATTCAGAGTAAAAGCCTGACGTGTCAGATGGTGTCTGAGATGGAGAGGAAGTGGCTTTTGGGGCAGCGAGACAGGAAATGGGCCCATACAAAAGCCTGTTACCAAGACGTACATGTGAGAAAGATAATCTTGCAACACAAGCCTTTTAACGTTCATATCCACAAGCCCGATTAAATATGTAGACTAATGTAATGGATACGCATTTCAACTTGACTTAATGAGCTCTAGTGAGCCTGCAGCACACACACAGGAAGTGATGTGGCAGATATTACTGCTTTACCGGTACATGATTTCTGGGACATCACCTCACTCGTTACATCGTTTTTACTCTCGACAGAAGTCTTAACGTTCGAATTGCTTTAGGCAGCAGTCAACATGAACCCTCAAGATTTGTGATTGCACGAAAAAAACCAACAAACAAACAATTTATCACCCTACATGAAGCGCAGTGACTTTTTTTTCTCAGGTTTGCCTTTCGAGACTTGGGAAATAGACTGGAGAATTTTACATTTGGAACATCTTGGATAGCGGAAGACAATATAAAGACATGCATATTCTGTGTTTTTTATTCAATTTTTCAATTTTGAATCATCACACTCAGGGAAGACGAAATGAACAGAAAAGATATGGCTGCACAGAAGCACCTGAAGCACCTACATAAAAACAGGCACGTGCAAGGTGACTTGACCCAGATTCTAAAGACTCAAAATATACATCACACATTACATTCATCTCAGTGATGGTCTCCTTCTTCTTATTTAGATCTAGTTTTGTCTTGAATAATAAGTTTGGGATTTACAGACTGTTTTCGACCATATTGCAGGAACTACTTATCAGGCAGGATGGATAAAGTACAGACTCAACATGTTTTCTTGTTGTTTTTTTTTTTATAAGCACCAGGTGGACTCACCTTGCACACCATGGATATAAACCTTCAGACCCGTCCTGAGCTGCTGGTCCTCGATTCTCTCCAGCTGTTTCAACACTTTGTTCAGAGTTTTCTGTAGGCTGTCATGCCGCTTCACTTCAGCCCGAATTGCACTCGAATGCACCACCTTAGTTGAGTTATGCATGTTCATTTAGGTGAGTCTGACTAAAATGTCCAAATTTATCCCTGCAACCCATTGGCACCTTTAACTTCTCGTTCCATACTCTCACTCATAACCAGAGTCATTTCGATGTGAGACAAGAAGAACAGCAGAAACGTAATTCTGCTTGCATGCATTTCCTCTGTGTGCATCTGAGTTCGCTTCCTGATTTCAAAAAAGCTTCGCACTCTCGTAGTCTGTTCTCTGACAAACAGAACTTTGCGGTGAATTGACTTCAACTGAAAGGAAAAACGCATCAAAGGGTACTTTCTCAGCAGCCACCTCAGGCGAGAGAAGAAAGCTTAGGTTGTTTATCCAGTCGTGGAATAAATATATATTTATAACTCGAGGTAAATATTATGTTAGGAATAAATCGAATATTAAAAAAAAAAAACTACTAATACATGTACACTATCTTAATAATGTGTCATTAGAGTTGATGATTGAGATGTACTGGTACACAGTAACCTTGTAAAGACATTCACTACAAAACATGCTGGAAAATGTAATCCATTTGTCTATAAATACATTCTTCTGCTTTTCACTTTGTCTCTCTTGGGAAATCCTTTAAAGGTTATATTCCTTCAGAAATCGAGAATTAAGCAGTGCAGTGGAGCAGCAGGTAGTGCTGCTGCCTCGAATCTTCAGAGTCTCTATTTTAATCCTGAACTTGGCTTACTATCTGGGCAAGGTTCTGCATGCCCTCCAGATTCTCAGGCTTTCTCTCACCTTCAAAAAACATACCAATACGTTGGGTATTTGTATTGCCCCTGGGTGTGTGAATATGTGCACATGACGTCCCGCAATATATTCTTGTCAGATCCTGGGTGTATTCCCACCTTGTCCTTTGTGTTCCCGGGATTGGATCTCTAGTAAGTGTTTTTAATCCAGTGAGATTTTCATTCCTACGTTTTTAACGGAAAGTGTCAAATATTGCATTTTACAGTGTTTGTAGTTAGAAATCATTTGCATGATGTCATAATATTTTTCACACATATAAAAGTGTGTTTTTTCTGGCAACTTATTTTATTACCATCTGTGGAAAGATGGTCAAATACATTACTGTAGAATGATTGATTTTTAATTTTATCACAATTCCAGCAATAATTCTTAGAAACCCACAATATGATTGCAGTTTATACCCCAAGATGTACAAGAATACTTCTTGTAGCCATGTCGCCACGTGTTAAAGCTGTCACGAAATCAAATTTCAAGTGTTGAACATGCTGGATTTAATGGTAAGAAGTGCACACTCCAACACACTGACCATCGCGTTTAGAAAATATATATTCAGGCAAAATGTACACGCTCTCTTACTCCGACGAAGTCATTCTCCACCTCAGTTTCTCATCAGGATTTCTGTCTAATTAAATGAAGTGTCACGCCCATAACTTATTTCACCATCCTTAACCTCACATTGGCAATACTGTACATTCCACCCATATTTATACTGTATATACTGTATCATATATACGTTCATACTACTGTACATAACTATATCATGTCATTTGAGTATACTATCTTCTGTCTCTTCATAATCTTTCACAGTATAATGTGTATTACTATATAAACCATATATTATTACCTACTGCACCTTCTGTACATTAATCATCTCATCCCTGTATATATGGACCTCATACCCCATTTATCTACTGTTATCTACTGTAAATAGGCACTTATACACTTCTGGTTAGATGCTAACTGGCTTCGATTGCTCACATCCACGGTCCTTACTGTCAGTTACGGATTAGCCTGGCCTTTTGAGTTAAACAAAACAATGTGTAAAAAGAAGAAGGCGACATCTGGCCCTGAAATTGTCAGCATGTGCATTTCATGGCACTTCACAGTAACTTTAAAGGAACTTGTGACATTTTCAGAGTGACGTCAGTAAACAGTGTAAAGAGCCCAGTCTTGATTTAGAACGAGGTTATAGCAGTATTGGCTTTAGGGCTGTGAAAATACAGACCCAGTGCTTGGTTACAGGTATAACTGTGACCTTTCTGATCACGGCTTGAAAAGATCATTGACATTACAAATATCCGGCTCTCACTCGTATGTGAACTACTCACCATGGCAGTTAATCTGCTGCGTGAACGTTTTCAGTTCACTATTTTGATGAAATTTACATGTTCCTGTCCATGAGGTTTATAATGAGGATGATTACGATGATCATTATGATGACGATGATAATGAATATAATGATTATAATGACAATAATGATGATGAAGATTATAATGACAATGATTATTATAATGACGACGATGATGATTATGACAAGATTTTAATGTCGATGATGACTGTGATGGCCATTATGAAGATTATGATGATAAAGATTATGATGACGATTATGATGATGATTATGATAACAATGATGAAGAATATGATGATAATGAAGATGATGGCACGCATGTGAAGCTCTTCATGTTTTTTTTATTTTTTTGCTTCATGTACACTTAAAGATTGCGATTCACAAGTCTACGAGCACTGTATAGAGACCTTTTTGAGATTCTCAACATTCTCGGGATACTAAATAATTATTCCGGTTCTGCTCTTTATGATTTAGTAATCGATCCATCCATGGAGGGAGGATTCTTCCAGATTGATCAGCTCGTATCTCTACCCAGAATTCCCTGCGCAGCGCCCCTGGCGGTGTGTACTGAGTGGTGCATCTGTTTTCAGTAGCTGTTCTGTGTGTGTTTTTTCCCCCGCAGGTTGGATTGTTAGCTCGCCTCGGAGACTGTCACAGTTTACCCACAGCGGGGAGAGAAAGAGAGACAAAGAGAAAGAGAAAGAAAGAAAAAAAGGAGTGTTCATGCCTCAGGGTTGTTCATGATGGTGTGTGGAGGATTCACCTGCTCGAAAAATGCTCTTTGCGCTCTTAACGTCGTTTACATGGTGAGTCATTGACGGCTAGTTAGCGTTGTGCTAGTTTGTTAGCTCAGACCTTCTTCTGGCCGAGATAGAGCTGTTATCAGGTGAACTGTTAGATATGAAGGTGTTCATGGAGAAGAGGAGATCGTGGGTTCACACTGGACAGGGTTTATATAACAAATAACAGCTGAGAGAGAGAAGGTGGAGGGTGTAGGAATCATCACAGCCAGTGTTAGCTTTTTATATGTTATGCTATATCATTGACATTACAAATATCCGGCTCTCACTCGTATGTGAACTACTCACCATGGCAGTTAATCTGCTGCGTGAACGTTTTCAGTTCACTATTTTGATGAAATTTACATGTTCCTGTCCATGAGGTTTATAATGAGGATGATTACGATGATCATTATGATGACGATGATAATGAATATAATGATTATAATGGTTTTTCACCTGGTCTTCACCCAGGAACTTATTTACGATAAATATGAACTCTTGATTCTATTTCACATCTTGGACACAAGTCTTTATGCTCAGTGTTCATGTGATAACCAGCTAACTTCACTCCAGCCACGTCAATGCTAGCACTGGATACGGCGTCAGTAGTAACGTGTATTTAGCCTTAGTGTTGTTAATTATTATTTTATATGTATTATATATATATATATATATATATATATATATATATATATATATATATATATATATATAATTATTATTTTATATATCTAATATAAATAAATCAACGTGTTTTATGGGTGTGATCCTGTTTACATGTCTTTACTTGGGCCGGAAGTTGAACACGTGAGTGATGACGTCATTAATTAGGCGAAGTGCTTCAGAAACAGGAAGTAATAATTTGACACTAGTATTAGTATGAACCTACTTGTCCTATTTTTTCTTTCTCATTTGCCCTTTCAAGAGGCTGCCCCTGTTTTTTTTTTCCTTGAGTCGGTCAATTTTGTGCTTTTGCTGTTTGTTCTTCACCTGTGATGAGTGTAAACAGTGTCCCATTAGAGTAAAAGTGTGTCCTAATCTCTGATTGGTCCGTCAGTTGGTGGGGCTACTCCTGATTGGTGTAGCGGCATGGGGGAAAGGCTTCGGGATCGTGTCCAGTATCCACATCATTGGAGGCGTGATTGCTGTGGGCTTTTTCCTGCTGCTCATCGCCATCGTCGGCCTCATCGGAGCCGTCCATCACCACCAAGTCTTGCTGTTCTTTGTATCCTTCACTGTTTAGTATGTCAGGGTTTTGTTTGTGACGCTTTTATCGGCAGCTGTTTCTGTAGATTGTTGTGTTGCGTGTGTCTACAATTCACACTGCAGGAGGGTGTGTGTGTGTGTGTGTGTGTGTGTGTGTGTGTGTGTGTGTGTGTGTGTGTGCTCAGTAGAGTTGTTGAATATTTAAATTTCCCTGCTCGTGTTTTTCCATTTAAGTAAAAAAATGGCAGGTTTAATTATCCACAGCGAATAGCACAATGATATGAGCAGTAACATCATTTCAGGTTCATTTTTCATGCAATAGAAACACGGTCCGAAAAAATCCCAGCGTATTTAATCACTTTTTAATGATTATTAACATAAAGCATGAGGCGATACACCAGTTCTCGTCTAAAGGTTAGTTGTGTTGAACAGATTTTATTTTTAATGATCTTCAGTTCTGTGACAGATTGGGAGAAGAAGGAACCCTAGGCAAATTTCATCGAAAACAGGGCCTGTGTGTTAATCGCACATCATAGCATATGAGTATATAAGTGGCATATAAGTGTGGCAGTGAAATGCAGTGTAGAAGTATAATGTCATAGAAAGTGCTAGAACCTGATACACTATATGCACAAAAGTATTGGGACACCTGAGTTTCCCAGCTGTATGTGATTCTTTCCCAAATTGTTAAGCTGAAGGCACACAATTGTATATAATGTCTTTGGGATGTAGTAGCATAAAATTTTCCCTTCACTTCAACTAGAAGACCCAAAACCTGTTCCAGTATGAACACTTTTGGGATGAATGTGAACACTGACTGCACCCCAGTAGCTGACTTTGATAACACTCTTGTGTCTGAATGAGCACAAATCTTCACAAAATGTAGTGGAACATCTTCCCAGAAGAGTGGAGGGAATTGTATTTGCAAATTGGGAGTAAATGTGGAATGCGATGCTTTAAAAAAGCACATATGACCAGGTGTCCCCAAACTTTTGGCAATAGAGAGTCTGTAGATTAGCATTATTCTCATATAAGAGCGAAAGAAGTTCCAGCTGTAACACGACAATAATAAAAAACAAGGCTCGTAAAAAAATGACCGTCTATCGCAAGAACAGGAACTTGTCTCGTTCCACAACGTTAATTCAAACCCCAGACTGTTAAAATGTGCAGTGTGGTGACCTCTTACTCATTGGCTGTTAAAATCATACACAGAATAACACACTCCAGACCGTGCACTTTATAATGCATTAGCGGGTGTAGTTGCACCACACTACCCTCATTTGTAAGTTTACCAACATAACATATCAAATGGAGAACTTTTTCAAACTGTGACGCCATGTTGTGTGTAAATCAAATGAGGACTTCCTGGGATTCCTGGGATCTTTGGCGTGTAACTCTCTCTCATGTATTTTAAGGTGCTAATACTCAGGAGTTTAGTTATTCACACAAACCCCAACCCCGAATAAATGAGTGGTCTGTTGTGCAGCAACGTTTAGGGACGCTGCTGTAACTTTCATTAGGAAGTAATCGCTGTGAACCAAGTTAGTGTAAATGTGTGTGTTTGTGTGTATCTGTACCATTTGTGTGTATGATTGAGTAATTTCCCTTGACCGTTCTACTCTCCAGTACATGGTCATTCTGTTCATCGTGTTCCTCTTTCAGTTTGGTGTGTCCTGCTCTTGTCTGGCCGTGAACCAGGATCAGCAGGTAGGTTCTTATTAAACGCTAGTAACGGAACGGTGTATTAACGGATGTATCAGAGTTGTTGAACTTGTGGTTGCTTTGCAGGAGAAATTGCTGACCTCTAGTTGGAGGATAATGAGCAATGACACGAAGAGCGATTTGGAGAAAAAGCTGGACTGCTGTGGCCTGTTCAACAGCACCGCAAACAAACAGGATTTTGAAACCGACTTGGCGATATGTAAAGCTGTAAGAATTCCAGTACTGCGCTGTAGATGAATGGAGTGTAAACAAACAATGTTAAAAAAAAAACGTGTGTAATGGAGTTGTTCGAAAATCCATTTAATATTAATCATAAGTGCCTTATATCTGGAGTATTTTATGAACATGGTTACATAGTTGATAGCAATCATATCAGGTGGGGGGGGGGGTTTTGGTAAACAGAGCGGATCCTCTGCCCAAATGTTTTTATTTATTGAAGGCTTTTTAATGTAGCACTTTTGTTTTTTTTTTCTTTTCCAAAAAGACCAGTGTTTGTTCCCCACTTGTGTGATTGCTTTTGCTGTGTAACATATTTCAAGCCCTTCCTTTATTAGAAAGTATTTTTTCATCCTCAGCTCAGACTTTCCTCTGTAAAGATTGTGAAACAGTGATGATCTGATGTTCTTTCGACCCCCAGAGCTGCTTAAAAACTTGTAGGACGTGTGGTGAGAAAATGCTGCAGCATGCCTCTGAGGCTCTGAGGATTCTGGGTGGTGTGGGTCTCTTCTTCAGCTTCACAGAGGTCAGTCCGATGTCCAACACAGTATTTTTTTATTTTTTTTATTATTATTTATGTTAGTAATTATATAGTTTACATATATACTTTGAGAGGTAATGGATGGAAATGGTGTTCTTTTGAGGTTTTCACATGTCATTCTGACCTCTAGTGGTTCAACCCTGCTGTTACATCATTCATGTCTGGGATGTGTTGTTAAATGGGGTGGAAAAATGGGGGTCTGTTTTGTCCTTATTATATGTAACCATTATTCAGTTGGACAGCAAACGGTGTCCATCAATAGTCTACACCAATCTGATTAATGTTTGGAGTTGATTTTGCTGCTGCATGGCCAGATCTTTGGAAAGTAATCTGTCATGCAGGATTTAAAGCCGTTCTGAGTAAGAGCTGTGTAAGAAGGAAGGCTGAAACCTAAAGGAGCACACACTCCTTCATTTCTTTTTGGCTAATCCTGAAATAGCCACAGACTCCCTGAATAGCAGCTGACCGCACCTCCTGCTGGATCTGTGAGCCAGACGGCCCAAAATCGAGCAGTACTGATCTTACAAACCACAAACACCCACATCAGCGGTGACGTGTATTACCCTGCTGTTCTAAGAGCTCGATTCTGTTTAACCCGGTCCAGTCCGAAATTGAAAAAGCTCAATCCCTCGTTCCGCTTCTCCAGAGAACATGAACTTTTGTGTAAAATTGAGTTTTTCTTCTAATTGCTTACATTTTGATGGACCATGTTCTTTTCTTTTTTTTTTTTTTGATAAATTCTATCATTTTCTTGAAGTCCATCTATTCAGAGCACATTGCATTTCTCAGGCACTACAGTTCTGCTCTTTCTCTGTTTCATGCGGCTACAAAACACACTGCAGTGTAAAATACGTGACTCTCTGATTTGATCTCAAATGCCTAAAGAGTTATAAAAAAAAATTATGATCTAAAGCAAGATCACTTCCTATATGTACATAATTTTTTTTTCTAGCGATATTTCAGATGAGCATGTAAACAAAAATTGTATTTGTATATGTATATGAAGTTATGTACATATTCAGGTATTGATGTAGATGTATGTTTTTTCAAATATGTGTTCTTTTTCTTTGATAAAAAAAACCCCCAAAAAACATTGCAAACCCAAAATCTCATGTTGTTAAGAAAATTTCTTTTTTTCTTGTTACAGATTTTAGGAGTTTGGCTGGCTATGCGCTACAGGAACCAGAAAGATCCACGGGCAAACCCCAGCGCGTTCTTATAGTCTTGCAGCATCCACCAGTCCAGCAGTGTAGATGAGCAATTCCTCTTCTCTTAGTGCGCGCGCACACACACACACACACACACACACACACACACACACACACACACACACACACACACACACACACACACACACACTCAGACATGCACTCAGACATTCAGCACAGATTTCATACTGAACGCTGACATTCTGCTCACTACACACCATTTATTTGATTTTATGGCACCACGAGCTAAAGAAAAAATCCCTCTCAAATATTAGTTCCCCCCCCCCCTATCCATAGCGAAAGCAAACAAAAATGGACGTCTCATGAATGATAGGATGTATTCTTGTCTCACTCTCCAGTCCTAGTAGTGCAGCCTGCCCCAACCCCATCCTTGATTTGAGAGAAAGAAAAAAAAAAAGTGTCCTGGACGGCGTGAACGCATTCATTCTGACAGTCGTTACTACGGTTGGTTCAGTCTACATCACTACTCCACCTGCCAGACTGTTCCTCGGCCATTATTGTGTTCTGTATCGTATAGTTTTCTCCTTAGTGAAGCGATTAGTTCCTAGATTTTTACGTGACCCGGTCGAAGTGTGACGTCTGTGATGCACTTTCCCTTTCCTGCTTGTTGATGTGAGTGGTGCTTGTTGTCCCGTGCGAGTGCTAGCTGAGGATTTTTACTTCCATACGTCGTGTAACTGAGCCATGCAGAAGCCAGCAGACTGTAGCCCCGATTCCGTGTAAAATAAGACGTTGTCTACGTGACGGGTTGCCCACACGTACGCGTTTAGTTCGATTCTTGCTCATGTACCGCCCGCACTGGAACTTTAACCCTTGCGTTATATTTGGTATTACTCATAAAGTGTTTCTTTTTTTTTTTTTTTTGCAGTTAACTGAATTACTGTACTGCGTGATTTTTTTTGCGCGTTAAAGCATCTCATATACCTTCTGAAGCCAGCGTTTAAGTTCGTCTGACAACTTATTGTCACTGATGGAAAAGATTCTCTCACATTCTTTACATGCCATCTATGTTTTCGCCACTAGGTGGCATCCAAATTTGTGACATGTTGGGCAACCGACTACGCGGTTGTTGTTTTTTTTGCCGAACTGTATCTACTTCACAACTATTTTTTTTTTCTTTCCTTTTGCCTTTAAAAGTATTAAAATTCAGGCAATTCAGGTTTGTTCAAACGTAAGTTATTTGTATGTACTGTACTTAATAAAAATCTATCCTCCGCCAATCGTACTTTCTCTAGGATAGTTTTCTGTTTTCTTCAATTTTTCTTCAATTATTCTTCACACCATCAGTCTTTTTTTTTTTTTTCCTTCTGTGAATTCAGTTCACTTTCTGGAGCACGTACACACAGCTTTTGTTACAGAACTCCTTTCACGTCTCATTTCACTTCCTATAAGTAGGATGCACTGAATTTCCACACTGCATAATAATGTTGTGTATATGTGCTAAAGGTCGTTTGTTCTTGTTTTAATTTATTGACTTTATAATCAGCAGGCCGTGTTCTCTCTCTCTCTCTCTCTCTCTCTCTCTCTCTCTCTCTCTCTCTCTCTCTCTCTCTCTCTCTCTCTCTCTCTCTCTCTCTCTCTCTCTCTCTCTCTCTCTCTCTCTCTCTCTCTCTCTCTCTCGTTCATTTTTTCACTACTCTGTACTGCACCTACCACTCTTTCCCCCCTTCCATTCCTGGATGTTCCTTGTATTTTTTAACCTGATTTTTTTTTTTTTCTTTTCAAATTAAAAACATGTTTGAGCAAAAGTTTGGAAAATGACCATGTGACTCATTTTAAATACTTTTTTGATACATACGGAAGTCTTAAGAGGCCATACATTAAAAAAAAACAAACATTTCTTGTGATCTTGACATAACAAACATTGTCTCCTCATTAGTGTTACTCCCCATTTGCTTTGAGAATTTCATCCACTCCTCTGGGAAGATGTTTCACTATGTTTTGTGGAGATTTGTGCTCATTCAGCTGTAGGTACTGATGTAGGTGAGGGTGATGAGACCTGGTGTGCAGTTAGCATTCACATTCATCCCAAAGGTGTTCAATAGAGTTGATGTCAGAGCTCTATAGCAGGAGATCTTCCACTCCAATCCATGTAAAGCAGATCTTTATGGTGCTGGATTGGTGAAACTGTCACAGGTTTTGGTCTCCTAGTTGAAGTGAAGGGAAAATTACATGCTACAGCATCCGAAGACGTTTTATACAATTGTGTCTCTAAAACTTGGTGGGAACAGTTTGCATAAAAAGCACATATGACTGGAACAGTCTGGTGTCCCAATACCTTTGTCTATATAGTGTCTAATGTGTAAAAATAATAATAATAATAAATCTCCACTCTGATTGGTCGAAAAGGTGTCAATGACATTTCTAGAACAGCAGCTGTGACTTGGTTTGGTATGTCAGAGGAACAGGTTCACAAAAATCTGATCACTACTATGAGGTTTTCTGTAATAATATTTCATGTCTGGTAATAGGTTTACACAGGAAATGATTGTGAAGCACGATGGTGAGTCGTGGAGTTTTGGAGATTTCCAGGATCAGCATGAAACCATGACTAGTCCAAATCAAGGTGTTGTAGCTATTATTGAATCTTCAAAGTACCACTGTAAACTTGTTCATGCTTTAGTGTAAAATAAGTAAACTGGTGTTTTTTTTATCTTCAGTTTTTTAGAATCTTTTTTTTACCTTACGATCTTGCAGGCGCATGGACGCAGCTACAAAATAGATTCCCTTCCCCTGTAGTGTTCTCGGGCTTGTTGCCAGGCTTAACCTCCCCCTGCTGGATCTGTGTGTATCCGCACGCTCAGACTTGGTTTTAGCTGCAAAACTTCACAGCCACCACCTGTCCACTCGCTGAGCGAGCTGCCGACGTGTGAAGTCTGTGGAAAAGAGAGAAAAAAAGCTCAGGGAGGAAGATTTGGAGAGGCGAGAGGTGATGTGAGAAATATAAAGCGGAGACGTGTGGTCATAAATATGTATGTAACCTTTTGTTTTGTTTTCTGGTTATTTCATATTGAACTCGCTCGCTCTGTAAAAAGTCCACTGGTCTTTACTATGATCATGAACACACACACACACACACACCTACACACACTCTCATGGGAGCTTTATGGCACAAATAGATCAAACCACACTGTTTCGGAGCTTTCGTTCGTACACAACTGTGTACCTGCTGACTAAGCGTGATGAGGACACTCAGGACAGAAATGCTTGATTAAGATTCCACATGCACAGTGAACAAACAGTCATTTCTCCTCTTAGTTCACAGAGACAATTGGGTCAATAGCAGTCGTTAGACTGGCCGGATCCGTGCTGCCTGCGCAAATGAAGACAGAGCAGACCGTAGTCTTATGATGTATTGGGAAGGATTTTCTTTTTGGTGTCTGTGGAATCGTGTTTCTTCTTATTGCTTATTTTATACAAGTAAAACTATATGGACGAACGCTTGTGGACACCTGACCCATTCCACCTTTAGTCCCCATTTGCCCTTATAACACCCTTCACTCTTCTGGGAAGATTTGCCACTAGATTTTGTGGAGATTTCTGCATGTTCAGGGAGAAAGGTGTTAGCAGAAATCAGGTACTGGTGGAGGTGAGGTGAGGCTCCAAACAGGGTTGATATCAGAGATCTATAGCAGGAGGTCTTTCATTCCAACCCATGTAAAGAATATGTTCATGGAGATGGATTTGTGCACACTGTCATTCTGGAACAGGTTTGGGTCTCCTAGTTCAAGTGAAGGATCCAAGAACATCTTGTAGAATTGTTTCTCTCCAACTTTGTGGTAAAAGTTTGCTTTAGGAACCACATATTGCTGGAAAAGTCAGGTGTCTCAATACTTCCATATAATGTATAATAAGTTACTCCCTCATTGTCCATTTTTATTTCCTCACTTTTGATGATTGTAGGACAGAAGTTACAGCTCACAATGTCACTAAAGAAACCATAAAGGTCCTAAAACACACTACATCGTGAAAAGTATATGGACACCCTCGCAACCATCACACCCATTTGTACTTTCTGGAGAGCCCATTTAATTATATGTGTAGGTTATAAGCTGCTCTCGCTTTTCTAACACATATAATGATATACATTTACATTAATGGCATTTGCATTTTTACACTGTGCATTTACTTCAATCAAAAAGAAAAAAGGAATCGTTTCTCACTTAAAATTAGACCAATTGTGGAGATCCCTAGAATTTCTGCTCAGTCCCTATCTGACTGATAAAGTACACTGATTATCTAAAGCAGGGTTTGAAAGTGAAATCAAGTGAAAGTGAAAATAGACCATGAAGGGAAGCTGAGCTCTGTGAGATATCCAGCACTATTCAGTGTTCTTTATGAGTCAAACACTGATTGATCTCTATTACGGTTTGGCTATTAAAGTCTCCCCAAATGGAAATACTGGAGGAACACAAAAAAAAAAACAATAATTAAATACTGATCATAAGGAAACTGTTTATGTTGAGATCACAAGAAAATTGTCATCATGAGAAAAACAAAGATAGTCTGGTGGTAGTGACGTACTGGTGTTGGTGATGTGAGGAGGTCTGGGGTGCAGTCTGTGTTTCAATTCATCCTAGAGGTGTTTAATAAGGTCAGATCTTTATAGCAGGAGATCTTTCATGCAAATCTATGTAAAGCATATCTTCAAGAAGCTTGTTTTGTGTACAGGGGTATTGCCCTACTGAAATAGGTTTGGGTCTCTGAGTTCAAAGGGAGAATAGTAATACTAACACATTCACAGACTATTATATGATTGTGTGCCTCTAAATTTGTAGTAAGTGTGCGTAACAAACAAATGTGCCTGGAAAGGTCGGGTGTCCCGGTATAGGGTGCTTATAGTGTATTATAACGTAATAAGAGGAAAAGAACAAACTGCAATAAAAATGCAAATGAGACAGTCAGAGTCTGAGGACAATCTGTGACATTCTCCAGTTGATTTTCTTGATAATGTGCACAAATTGTACCTGAGACTACAGATGTTTTTTTTATTGCTCTTTGCTGAACTGCAAAGTGTATTGTATATGTAAAAACATTACATTTTTTAAGACTGTTTTAGTGCCTTGTGTGTAAGATTTATTTTTAAATTGGATGCCAATAAATCTGAAGTTCATGCGTTCATGACTTTAGGTGAAATATGACGAGGGTACATTTTGGTGCATTTGAGTGTATTTACAATAAAATTAAAAGTAAAACTACAATACCTACTTCTAAAAAGCCATTTGGGGAACACTCTCTCTCTTTCTCTCTCTTTCTCTCTCTCTCTCTCTCTCTCTCGCAGACAATCATATTTCCCGGGTCTCTAACACGTGAGCAGTGCGTCACCCACAGAGATCAGCACCTCGGACAGCGGCGCCTGTTAAAAAAAAAAAAAAAAACCCACAGCAATTCAGCACAATTCCGCTTTCAGCTCTTCACCGAGAAGTGCAGCAGAACCAAGAAATGTGTGTAAACGAGTAAATGTGATGTTTCTCCTGCCAGCACGCAGTGTACCCGAGGGCTGCTCTGACTCATTTTGGCAAGACGTCCATTTTCAAGGAGGGAGAAAAAAAAAAAGCCTGTAAAGGCTGCCATGATTTCATTCCCAGCGACTCCGGACGTGTGAAAGCACCATCACCTGCTTGGACTAGAAGATACCAAGATTCGCCGGATGGTGCGGGGTTCAGTATTTTTTTCCTCCCTCTTTTGATTTTTTGCGTCCATCTTTCTTTTGAACGACGCACAAGCTCGACGGGCCGCTTTAAGGGCGGGATGGTGGTGGACAACAAAACCGAAACGAGCTGCTGGGATTTTCTGTTTTTGTAGAGAGTTTGGGCATCGATTGTCTTGAAGGGATCTGTGCTGTTTTATTACTATTATTATTTTATTTACTATACTATATGTATAAAAATGCGAGCTCGAGGCATCCCGAGTCTGGGGCTGGTCGGATGGGAGGTGGCGTCAAAACATGTCCACACACATCGATGAAAAAAATGGCCAGGAAACGAGCTGAAGGATTCGTCACGATCAAATAACAACCATGAACCATCAAAAGAGACGTGTATGACCCCAATCATCCTGTTCTCCAGCACTGGATTTGAGTAATGACATGACTGTGGAATCATGACTTCTGCTTCTCAGTTGCTTATCTTTTGCATCTCCGCGCCTTCGTTTGTGTGATAATTGGATCACATCACCTCCCTGGTTTTTCAGGGTTTTTTGTTTGTTTGTTTGTTTTTAAACCCGGGATCAGGGCATTGACACGTTTCTAAGCTTGTAGAAACCTTTGGATCGCTGCTGTGCTTTAAACCAGCGACGCGCCTGCTCTTATTTAGACACAAACATTTTAAAGAGCGCGTCGGACGTTTGGCTTCCGGGCCGGAAAATCTCTCATCCGCACTAACATGCCATCAGACAGCAACTAAAACGCGTTCTAGACGGTCTCGGGCTGTGATGTGCGTTCACAATCTTTTTCCTTAATTCCCTGAGTAAAGTGTAACAGAATAAACACTCCTGGAGCTCAAGATTACACACCAGTAATAATAATAATAATAATAATAATAATAATAATAATAATAATAAATAATAAAAATAATAATAGTAATTATAATAATAATAATTTATGCCAAAACAATAATCCACGCGTCCCCCTTTTTTACATCTGGCGCACTCCACACGCATGTAGTGAAAGATGTTCAAGAACCGGATCCGCATGTTTTTCAACGAGCTGAAGCTCCTGGTGTTCATGCGGTCCGGTCCTCGGCAGCCCAGCGTGGACGCAGGCGGGAGCATGCGGGGCCTGAGCTCTGTTGGAGGCTGCGGGTGGCGCACGTTCTCCCGATGCGCCGGCGACCACGACCACGACGCCGAGGAGTACTACGGCAGCGAAGCTGGCGCGAGGCGAAACGCGGCGGCGTCGGGGGGACTGGACGAGCGGGACGCACGGATGCACGGGAGCGCGGACAGCTTGTCTCTGAGCAGCGGAACACGTACACCCCAGTGCCGCATCTGCTTCCAAGGACCTGAGCAGGTAAAACAAAGAAATGTTATATACAATATAATTTATTTATATAATAGTTGTATTTCTACACTCGGCGTGCACTAATTATTTCATTTCAATTAAATGTATAATTTTAGCAGGAGGATCATTAAGATTGATTTTGCACAAAACTCCTGTGTATTATTAATTGTATTTTTTTTTTTTATCGCTTTCCATCTTTATTTTTTGGATTCATCAAAGGCACACGGAAACACATCTCGATCGACTGTGATTGGCCAGAATGCTCAGATCACGCATGAATACAGGTCGCTGATTGGGTCTCTGACTCCTGCTACATCAATAATGCAAAGGTTAATGCCGTTAATGAGACACAACCTATTGTGCAGCTCTGATCTGATCCTGTCCCGTCATCACACCAACCTTTGGGTTTTTTGGGGGAAATCTGACAGCTAAGCTGATTTACTCATTGCTTTTTGTCTCCCTTTGCTCATGTGGATGTCTCGGTGAGTCAGACAAAAGGCAGGACGAACGGTGTCGGGTGCAAATAAACGCGGTCCTTTGTTTATATGTACAGGATTTTCGGGCCTATCAGAGCCTGCCGTCTGTCTGGGCAACCAATCACAGAGAAATTCCCAGTGCTGAATTAACACCTAAATGCATTAACAACCACTTCTCTTCGGATGTGTGCACGTGCGGGTGTTAATTCAGTAGAGTAAGTGTGATGAGGGAATGCAGCACAAAGAAACACATGCACACGCGCGCGCGCGCACACACACACACACACACACACACACGCTTCTCATTTAACCATTTACCCTGAATTTAAAGATATTTTAAAGATTTAACCTGAATCTGAGAATAAACCCGTGTTATCCGATTATATCAGGTATTTGTAGACAATTTACAGTTTAACCTTAAAACACATGAACACTTAATTTTTCTATGTGATTCTGGACAAATAATTTGCCTTTATATGTTATTAAAAAAAATTCTCCTTCACATGAGATTGTAGATGAAGAGTTTGCCCTTATGTGTGAATCTAGACAAAATTTACCTTCATGTCTGATTCTAGACAAAATGTATCTTCATGTGTAATTCTAGACAAAATTTACCTTCATGTGCGATACTAGACAAAATTTACCTTTATGTCTGATTCTAGACAAAATTTACCTTCATGTGTGATTCTAGACAAAATTTACCTTCATGTGCGATACTAGACAAAATTTACCTTCATGTCTGATTCTAGACAAAATTTACCTTCATGTGTGATACTAGACAAAATTTACCTTCATGTGCGATACTAGACAAAATTTACCTTCATGTCTGATTCTAGACAAAATTTACCTTCATGTGTGATTCTAGACAAAATTTACCTTCATGTGCGATACTAGACAAAATTTACCTTTATGTCTGATTCTAGACAAAATTTACCTTCATGTGTGATTCTAGACAAAATTTACCTTCATGTGCGATACTAGACAAAATTTACCTTCATGTCTGATTCTAGACAAAATTTACCTTAATGTGTGATACTAGAAAAATTTACCTTCATGTGCGATACTAGACAAAATTTACCTTCATGTCTGATTCTAGACAAAATTTACCTTCATGTCTGATTCTAGACAAAATTTACCTTCATGTGTGATACTAGACAAAATTTACCTTCATGTGCGATACTAGACAAAATTTACCTTCATGTCTGATTCTAGACAAAATTTACCTTCATGTGTAATTCTAGACAAAATTTACCTTCATGTGCGATACTAGACAAAATTTACCTTAATGTGTGAATTTAGACAAAATTTACCTTCATGTGCGATTCTAGACCAAATTCACCTTCATGTGCGATTCTAGACAAAATGTACTTAACTAAATTTACCTTCATGTGCGATTCTAGACTAAATTCACCTTCATGTGCGATTCTAGACAAAAATTCACATTAATGTGCGAGTCTAGACAAAATTTACCGTCATGTGCGATTCTAGACAAAAGTTACCGTCATGTGTGATTCTAGACAAAATGTACCTTCATGTGCGATTCTAGACAAAAGTTACCGTCATGTGCGATTCTAGACTAAATTTACCTTCATGTGCGATTCTAGACAAACGATTCGCCTTCGTATGTGAATTTAGACAATTCACCTTCATGTGCGATTTTGGACAATTTGCCTTCACGTAAGATTTTACACAT
Source organism: Silurus aristotelis (assembly GCF_946808225.1). Taxonomy (NCBI): domain Eukaryota; kingdom Metazoa; phylum Chordata; class Actinopteri; order Siluriformes; family Siluridae; genus Silurus; species Silurus aristotelis. The sequence goes on from NC_139592.1 coordinate 21,107,981, forward strand.
TTTAATGTCACTTTCTGTAACAATTCAGTCATATTCTCTCCCATCTGTGGGAAAAAAATATGACTCAGTGTGTGGGATCAGTGTGTTCCCAATCTAGCAACCCAGACATGCAGTAATCTTGTATTTGTTGTTGTCTCATTAGGGTTTTTGATACAGTAACTGAATTATTACAGTAAACAGCTTCTTTTTTAGCACTAAGTCCAGAATTCATCTGATGTTTCCATTTGTTAAGCATTAAATAAAACCCCCCCACAAGAAATAGAAACTTCCTTTAGTAGTTTATAACATTTCTGTTTATCAACCAGGAAAAAAAAAAAACATCCACCACACTGTATAACAGGATTAGTGATTAACACCTTACATTAGGACAGGGGTGGCTAACCCGCATGCGGCTCTTTGGCTGGTTTCCTGCGGCTCTTATGTTCATATCGAAGTTTGTGTTTGTGTTTGTTTTTTAATGCGCGTGTTCGCTTTGCTTGAGTTCAATACGGTATTTTTAAGACTTAAACGATCTTGGAAACTTTGCGGTATATTCATCTCACGCACATGCGCATTTGACGAAAATACCGTGAAACACGTGAAATCAAAGCATCGATCTGTTCTGACTGACACCCAAGTGAAAGAATTGCTTCGAGTGGCAACAACGGAATACGAGGCAGATTTAAACAGGATTGTTTAAGGCAGAGAATGCCAGAAGTCCCACTAAGTAACATGCATAGTAAAAGAAAAATGCTATTGTAAATTATTATATTTTTTTTGTGGACTTGGTTAAACAGAGTTTGTGTGTGTGAGACAGTGCACACAATGTTCATTGTTGAAAATGACTTTCCTGTGGTTTTAGAACTGTAGGAGTCAATTTCTGTCATTATGTTGGTGTGTGACATTTACAATAAATCTGGCTGAGCAGAGGTGTGTGTGTGTGTGTGTGTGTGTGTGTGTGTGTGTGTGTGTGTGTGTGTGTGTGAGGAAGGGATGGGTGATGATCATGTGTGCCCATGTGTATGCTGTGGCTCTTTGTGGTAACACAGTAATAAATGTGGCTCTCGGTCTCTGACTGGTTGGCCACCCCTGCATTAGGAGATCAACATTCAGTTATTTATCTAAAGTAAGAAATGAAGCACAATGGGGAAGGTAGGGGGTGGGGGTGGTGGTGGTGGTGGGTGTGGGGGTGTTAATTCAGCCCCAGTGTGGTTTGATGCCACCCTGAAATTGATGACTTTTCAACAACAGCACATGATGAAGTGTTTTATTAATCTTACACCACAGCAATTTGACAATACTGTGCTTATAAAAAAAGTTTTCATCCATTCACCAGCGTGTCCCTTGTAATTACTAACACCAAAATTGTAAAGAAAGCTTATTTTTTTTTAAATTGCTGAAAACGTGCTGACACTGGAGACTCCATTAACGTTAAATAAACACAACACATTACAGAAAACTTACATTACCATGTCCATGCTTACAGGTTTGTTCCTCTGCAACAAGAATCAGTTCATTATTCATTTTTAAGATTGTACAGATTATAGTGTATCATTTATCATGCTTGCATGATTGAACTGTTGCTATAGAAACGATAAGGGATTCGATCTGGCGCATTATTAAAACGTTTGAATTACAGCCAAGACTTCTGTCAGTGCAACTGAATCAGCAGCTTCTGACCAATCAGAATGGAGAATTTAGCATAGCACTACATAGTGACTATGATAGTAAAGAAATGTAAATCTGGAATGAACTGATGCCAGCATTGTTATTTACGTCACATATTTGCAGAAAAAAAAGTATCTATAAGGATTCTTTATAGATGCCATGTTATCTTTATAGCTATGAATGTTGAATGGGATGCTGGAAACTTTTCTGCAATCGTCCACACGTCCAGATTCCATATTATTTTGGTGAATTCCAATGGAGACTCTTAGATTGCGCCACATTGTTCTATCTTTCTAGACTATTCTTACTTTATTTCGAAGCTGTTCTGCCAATCAGTGAAAAGTCCTTATTAGGACAGAGAATATTCAGGAGGCCTAGCAGATGGATGACACACTGTTTTTGTTACAGACAGGATGGTGAATAGATGTTTGGTGTACGGCCAAGATGTGAAAGAACAGATGCGCGGAAGTCAGTAAAGCTCGTCTAATGTAGGTTAGGTTTGGTCGTTGGCTGATTTTAAAACGCGGTGGTGTTTAAAAGAAAGAAATAATAATACAAAAAACAGACACAATAGGATTTTTCAGGATTGTGTAGTCATCCTCTCACAGGTTAGATTATTATGTTTTTAAAAACGTCTCATATGGCAACGGAACCAAGGAAGGGAAAAAAAGGAAGTCCAATAAATAAGACTCTTTAACAGCAATCTTGGATTCCCCCTCCCACAAAATCTCATTTTCGCTGCCTGATGTCCTTGATAAAGTGTTAGATGCCAGGTCCTGCGTCTGTAATCGGTGTCTTTGATCATGGCGGGACCGTTATTGAATTATCGAATTATCCTGATAAAGTCTCAACAGGTGAGAAAATCACATCAGCTTCCTGTGTGTCAAATTATCTCAGTAAACATGATTAGTCAATGGATGGTGCGCTTTGGAATATCAGTCTTCATTAGCCCACTGTCAATGTGTCCAGGCTCATAGAAGATCAGAAGAAGATAAATAGCGCAGTCGTTTCCAGGTGGTAAATGGGAGGCTGTCTTTCAAACTACTCGGGGGCGCTTACATTTACTACATTCAGCTGATGATCTTGGTGCTTCTACAATCTGTAATTTCAGCAGTTTTATAAAATCACTATAAATCACGTCGTGTGATATGTATGTAGACTTTGTGTATGTAGATGAAACCTGTTAAATCCTAGGCCACGACGCAGAGTAGTATAGAAGAATATGATGTCATCAGCATGCTCAAGCATGCTAACTATAAACCTAGCCTACATGCAGATTTAGACTATAGATTTTATAATCCCATGTATCCCGGTATTCCTTTTAGTTCCTGCGTGGTTTTTGAGTTTCAGCGGCATGTGACGTTCAACAATACACGATGTTGCATGTCACGTTCTTCAATACGTTCATGTTGCGTTTTTATTGGCTAGTCAGTAGTTGTAGCAGCAAACACACGGGTTGAGGGTGATACTACATTTCTGAGACTATGGTTGTCTTTGAACATTACAGTACAACATTTAGAAGCCACAACCTAAGAAATCTTTACGATCGTTTCATGTTGGTCTCATGGACAACCCAAAATCATAGTGTACATCACTGTTCAGGTATAACATTATAAGTGGTGAAGTGAAGAACACTGATTATCTCTTCATCATGGCACCTGTTAGTGTGTGGGATATTATTAGGCAGCAAGTGAACATTTTGTCCTCAAAGTTGACGTGTCAGAAGCAAGAAAAATGGGCGAGAGTAAGGATTTGAGCGAGTTTAATAAAGGTCAAATTGTAACGTCTAGACGACTGGGTCATCTCCAAAACTGCAGCTCTGGTCTGCAGTGGTCAGAATCTATTAAAATTAGCTCCAAGGAAGGATCAGTGGTGAACCGGTGACAGGGTCGACTGGGTCACGGGCGGTCGAGGCTCATTAATGCAATATATATATATATATATATTTTTTTTTTTATAAAACATACACACGTTTGTGCATCACAATAATCGAAATCTTTATCAATCAACCGTTTACAACCGATAAATGTTTTTTTTTTTTTTTAATTTAGCACTGAATTTGATCCTATTGATTTTTGTCACCATGTTCTACAAACGACAAACCACATAATGATGCGAGTTACAGCGATTTTATGATGAGTAAGGTTTTTTTTTCGGCTTTATTAGCAGACCTCTCAAGATCTTCCATTTCATCTCATGTAAAACATATTCATGTAACTGGCTTTGTGTACAGGGGCATTGCGATGTCATAATACTTGTATCCATATTGGAATGGAATGGAATGTAAATTATTGTTATAGAAGCCTAATCACTACATTTTGACCAATCAGAATTGAAAACTTAAACACAAAGTGCTGACCTCATGCTCTGTACTGTAAAAAAGTGAAAGCTATGAGATCATTGAAAAATGACCAAGTCTAGAAATGATAAAGAAATACAAGCAGCTGAGCAGATTCTGTGTTGAGATGATTGAACATCTTGGAGCGTTCGCTCTATAAGAATTATAACGTTCTATAGTTGGAGCAGCTTTGGCCCAAATAGTAGCCCCTCATCTACAACTGCGCAGGCTTTAATCGGCGATATCTGTTCCAGTACTTGCCCACAACGAACAGTTAGATGGAATAAGAGAGGATGGGTCAGTGCAGTCGCAAAACAACCCACTGTCAAATCTTCTCTGGGCTAGTTTGACTAGACTGGGTCTATCCCACTCCCACAGCAACACGAGACTTTTAGACGTGAGCTTTTCCAGACTAGAGATCAGACAGAATTAGCAGGAGGGTGTGTTTTTTGTCCTAAGATAATTTTATTACATTTCTATTCTACTGGTGTTCTACTCGCATTTCTGCTTGACAGAAATTTGGAGCTCGAGCAGAAAAAAAAAATAAAATCTAGCAGCTATTGTCAATGTTTCATACATTTCGCATTCTACATTCTCATCACACCTCAAATTCCCTCATGTGTAGGGGGTTGAGAACAGCGCTGCACAGTTAACAGATCAATGCTCTTAATGCCCACAAATTGCTTTCTCTCTCTCCGTCTCTCTCTCCCTCTTTCTCTCGTGTTTATAAAGAAAAATTTTGTTAGCTAGCCTGCCATATGTTCCCCACCTATTCACCTTTTCCTTAATTTTCTCTGTACTCATCTCGTCATTTTTTTGTAATCATTTTTCATAAAGCTTGATGTATTCCTCAATCTCTTTGAACAAACATATTATAACAATAGCTGTCGATTTCCCGCTTTAATCGAACTATGCAATGGACCACTTTTTATGCCATATTTCTCGGGATTTGATGTAAGCCCACCGCGATCGGTCTTCAGCTTGTGTTGTGTGTTCAGGATAGAAGTGAGCAGGGCTTTGAGAGATCTGCACAATATGTGCTGTGATTGCAGCTGGCTGTGCAATCTATTGGAACCTTGATGTGACATGGTTAAAGATCAGCCTTTGTTATTTATAAAAAAATAAATAAATTTAAATGTCCATTTGCTGGATTGTGTGAATGCTGTGATTCATCGAAGCTGGCACAGAAACACTCGTCTGAGATTGGATTGGACACGGCTGGACAGAGCACACAATAAACATGTGTAGCTGATTACCATCATATCTAGAGGTACATAAAACATGTTGAATTTATTTTAGACGATCCATAATCACCATCTTAAAGTATGTGATTACCAGAGACGAGTATTTTAACATGTACTGAGGGGGGATTTTTATATAAAGAATGTATATGTACATTTTATCCATATATAGTTACATTTAATATTGTACTTCTAGGGTATTTATAAAATGTATAGGGACAAATAAATGAATTGATAGTTTTTATCTATTCATTTTTGTAAAGCTGTGCATACAATGTCAACTTGATATTAAATTTGATCAAATTGATTCCATCCTAAAATCACCTCACCGCAGCGTTCAGCTTTACCATGTGTAAAACCTCACCATATGCGTATTTCTCTTTATAGCCTGCAGCACACAAGTCCCTTTGCAAGCTGTTACTACAGAGATAATCATATATTTAAGCATGATATTAATATTAAACCTGTCATATACCTTGCAGTACGTCTGTTATAGAAAATGAATCGAAACTTTGACTAATCAGAACCAAGACTGATTCAACACTGCTTTGGTATTAATGGTTGCACAATCAGGCCACATTTGTAACCTATAATTAACTATTCACCCCTTCATGAAAGAATGACAGAGAAATAATTTGTACCTTACAGAGTCCCAATGAGAACCCTGGAGGATTACACGAATTATGTCAGTAGGAGAACTTCAAATATCTAAAAGAGGAGGCTCAAACTCAAACACTAGTTAACATACAAGTTATATGTGTTTATACATATAGAAATGCTGTGATTTATTAAATAAAACTGCTGAGAGTTAGTGACCTTACAAAGGTACATTATTACTAAAGTAACTTGTTTTAAAACTTTGACCATCATTGATACAAGCATTTTAGATGCATCACCAGCCGGAAGCTTTTTATTGCAGTTTAATCACGATTATTAACAACAGTCTGGTTGTTGATTGGGAATTAAATAAGGAAGCGGGAAACTTTTGTGAAACTTATTAACTGCTCATGCTCGGATCCTAATGAGATTCTAAATGAGTGCTTTATTAAAGGCAGGCACAGTAACAGAGTGAATCATTTACGCCGATAGGGAAAATTGTGCTTGTATTAACTGTAAAATATAAATATGCAGGCTTCCTAATTACAGTCACAAACATTTGGGTCTTTGGATTAGATTAGATCTGGATACCTCTGATGAAAATCATTTGAACCATTTCTCATTTCATTATAGCCCAATTGACTGAAACAGTTCTAGCCAGTTTGATAATGCACTAGACTTACAACCCGATTGTTGAAGCTAAAAGACTTGCAACCAATTCTATAACCCAAAGGACATATAGCCAGTTCCTTAACCCTCTGGACTTAAACTTTATTCTAGAACCCAACAGACATAGAACCAATTGTAAAACCCAAAACACCTGCAATCATTTTGATATCCAAACTAACGACTTGAGTTGCTAACGATTTTAAAACTCAACGTATTTACAACTAATTGACCACTAATTCGACAAACCAATGGACTGTGGTCTAGATGGCAATAGATTTGCAACCAATTCTAGAACCCAAAAGACAACAAATTCTATAACCCAATAGATATATAACTCATTCTAGCAATTATTATTATTATAATCCAATTTTATAATGCAAACAAATTGAAATCAATTTTGGATTCTAAAGCAAACTTGCATTAGACTGGCAAACCATTCAAAAACCCAACTGATTACTGTATTCTATAGCCAAATGGACTGAGAACCAATTCTAGATGCAGTACTCTTGCAAACAATTCCAGAAACCAGTCCATATACAACTAGTCCTAGCAATTTACAGAGCCAATAGCAGCTTAGCAAATTTTATAGTCCAGCGACAATATAACTAATTCTAGAACCAAATGATTTTGTAACCAGTTCTAACCAATTCTATACCCAAATGCACTTACTGTCAATTCTTACCAACTCAATACCGCATGTGGACTTACAACCCTTTCTAGAGGTCAGTGAACTTACAGGAAATACTAGAATGGAGATTTTCTTGTGCCGGGGGAATTCATGTCTGATGGGTTTGAGACCAGTATTGATTGTTTGGCTGAATGTAGGAGGGAAGCAGGAACAGCTCAACTCTTATTAACCTGCATGTTCTTCACATTACTCCACTCAGGCCTCAACACCAGCTTCATGCAAATGAGCAACTTCATGAGCAATATCTCATCTTGAACATTCAGTCAGTAAGTTTGCTCAAATTGCCTTAACTGGATTTTACATAATATCATGGGGATTTTAATAGAGAAGGCAGGACACAGCTTTAAATATAAGAAAGAATAGCATAATGGTCACTGTAGCACAGTACGGTGGTTTTGAGTTGAGTTACACACATGCAGAGAGGATTTAATATTGAAATTGTGCACATTGCAAATTCAGACCTCGGGCAGAAATCGAGAATTAAAAGCTCTTCACAGGTTTGACAAGTGTTACGCACGATTCCCTTCTTCTTTTGGCTCGAACTGTATTTGAAGCTTATTTAACACTTCGATATCGCACTGAAATTCGTATTTTTAACTGGTTTTATTTTACATGCATAAGACTAATGAGTGTAGGAGCCATTTTTGTTAACCCAAAGTAAATGTGCAGTGATTAATGTGAACTATTCATGCAGTAATTACACTGTCATTATACTCTACTCCCATGAAATGTTTATTTCAATGCCTTGCTTTTTCTCATTATTATATCTTTGTACTAGTGGTTTTATCTTCTAAGTTTGTGTTGCATCATTTGAAATGTAACCACAAATAAGCACTTTTTTTTTTTTGCTTCTTTGTTTTGTTGTCAAAAATATTGGGATAGAAATACGTGGTTCTTCCCAAACAAAGATGGAGACACACAATTGTACAGGATCGTTGGATGCAGTACCATGAACATTTTTCTTCACTTGAACCAGAAGATCTGAACCAAACTAACTTTACTCAATCTCCACAAGCACACTCAACAAAATCTAGTGGAACATCTTCCCAGAAGAGTGGAGGTTACTATTACAGCATATGCGATTACAGCAAATATGGAATTGGATGTTCAAAGATCACATATTAATCTTATGGTCAGGTGTCCACAAACTTTAGTTCATTGGGATGATTCACATAAATCAGAATATAAACCACAAAAAGATCTACCTCATTTTGTTTAGAACCTATTTTTAACCTACCATCTTAATATTTTTTCCGTCATTTCAGTACAACAATCTACAGCACTGTAACTAGGCTTCAACAACCCCATACCTAGTGGCTCTTTTTGGGCGTATACTGCACTCCATGGGGAGGAGAAAATATTCTTTCCGTACCTGGTATGTATGATGCTGTTATATAGGGACATCGTGTGCGATTGGTTTAATATCAGGTGTGAACAGATGCCACAACGGTGGCTCACAGCTGGGTACGAATCAACTGGGTGAAGCTCAGATACCTGCTGTTGTTTGAGTGCATGCTCTGCTAAGTCTGTGTGAAGCAGATGCTCTTGTCCTCAAGCTGGAGTCCAATCTGAGCTGTGGCATTTTACTTATATGTATATATTATTATTCAGTGTATATATTTGTATTGTTATATATATACTATACTATACATAATATGTGTTTGATTACGCTGACCTGTGATCATTAGATATCTAGAAGTTACATCTAATTCTGGAGATCAACAAATTCAAGCCATTCTCATAGAACCCAATGGATTTACAACTTTTATCCATTTAGCTTGCACCCAGTTATAGACTGGGTTCATTAGGATGAACTTATTCAAGTATAATACAGGTCGTCCCTGACTTAGGATGGAGATGTGCTCCGATGACCCCATCGTAACTTGAAAAAAGTCTAGACATAATCCAGCCGACCCAGGAGTCTTAAAGAATACTGATCAGTCTATCAGTATACGGTCATTTGTTAATAATTTAACAGGTTACAGTACATAATTTAGCAAACTGGAGAAATCCAAAGTACTGTAATATATAAAGTTGACAGAATATGTGTGTCAGCGAGCGTATGGACAAGAGAGACAAAAAGGAGAGAGACAAGAGCTAAAATTAGCCTTTGAAACCCCAAACCTCCGGTGCTGAGAGTAAAGCATCTCACATGCGTATCATACTAAATTATAATGGACACAAAATGTTAAATGGATTACAAAAATATATTTCGGATCACCATCATCAATTTAAGATCTAAAAATCATAAATCAAACCATCCTAACTCGGGGACTACCTGTATTACCTCAGGTATAGCAGAGTGAATTCTAGAGCCCAAAGAAGTTACGGCTAATTTGATATCTCAATAGACTGAGAATCAATTCTGGAAAATCCAATAAATTTTATACCTTATTCTAAAGCATAAAAGACAATTTATTTTAGCCAGCTGTAGAACCCACTAGACATATAACCCACTGGTCCTACAATAAATTCTGACCAATTCTAGAATGTAGATGTTTTGGGGGATTTGTTTCTTAAACCAGTATCGTTGGTTGGCATTCGGTAAAATAAAAGGCCCATGACCTTACTCACTAATATTTTGTGATCATTTTTCCATCAGGGGGAGCTGTTGAGTCCATGCCGCTGCGATGGCTCCGTGCGCTGCACCCATCAGCCGTGTCTCATCCGCTGGATCAGCGAGAGGGGCTCGTGGAGCTGCGAGCTCTGCTACTTTAAATACCAAGTGCTAGCCATTAGCACCAAAAACCCCCTACAGGTGAGAGTTCAAGAACAAGTTTTGCAAAAAGAAAATATGACTTGCTTCCCTCCCCCCCGTTCCAACACCACCAACAACACTTGGCATAATCCATAAATATTCTGTTACTTCATCTTCTTTGAAACGTCCTCTCGATTTTAAGACAGTAGCATGTGATCTATGATTCACTTTGCCCATAATGGATTTCCTGACTAAAACAGAGCATGGGGGAAGTCGATAACTTCAGACTGGAGTCATGCGAGCTCCAAGCACATCAATTAGGCAAATGAGTCATTGTTAAGTATTATGACACCCACAAGTTTGTGCATTTATTCTATAAATCTAATCTATAACATTAAATGCCAACGCACTAATATCACTTCCTATTATATTAAACAATAATGACATACTACCAACCTTCACGATTATCCTGGTGCACTCTCGTCATTGACCTTCAGCTCTGATGTATTCCTCTGAAGACGGAAATACAGAATGTACAAACACGTGGGTGTGAATGAAGATAGAATTGACAGAAACACAATAATAAACCTTGTGGTTCACAGAGCTGCTAGAAAATGACACACATATGAAATAAGGTTTGTAACATCCAGGAGGCAATAATCAAATTTTTTTGACCTATGTTAAATCAAGAGACACGATTGTCACATTTTGTCACACAATCAAACCAATGCTGCGTGGCTTTTGCATTTCAGTGGCAGGCCATCTCTCTGACCGTGATCGAGAAGGTGCAGATCGCCGCCATCATCCTCGGCTCGCTCTTCCTCATCGCCAGCATCTCGTGGCTGGTTTGGTCGTCGCTCAGCCCCTCGGCAAAGTGGCAGCGTCAGGACCTGCTCTTCCAGATCTGCTATGGCATGTACGGCTTCATGGACATCGTGTGCATAGGTGAGAGCAGAAAGCGATATAATTAAACACACAGGGATCTGCTGGATGACCTTTACTGTGCTCATTACCGCGGTCACCAGCCATTAGCATTCTGCTGTTTCTGTACTTCGGGTCGACTTCAAGAGACTGTGACTCACGATGTGACTCATTTTACAATCATTTTCCTTTCAGCAAAATAAATGTAGTGTAGAACTGTTACTTAGATATTACACATATTACCTGTGATATGCCACATTACTGTACCGAATGAACCGTGTGCACTCCTATAAGTCAGAAACCCACACCAAACTGTATTTGCCAAGCGCTTGTGATCAGTTGCACTCTCAGGAGAGAGTTTTGAGATTCACTGTTAGTAAATAATTCACTAATCTTGGAGCAGTCTAGAGCATTAGTAGAATTTGTGCATAGAATATTAATAAAGAGGTTTAAACTGAACCTATTGTATCAAGAGCTGGAAAATGCTGCAGGATTAAAATGAACATTTTGTTTGCTAGATTTTAAATTTTTATTCAGAGTCGTGCCAATTTAAAAATCATGCGGAGTAGACGCTTTTAATCGACTTTCGAGGTCGTATAGTATACAGGCATTAATCTGTCTGAGGAGCTGGCAGTAAAACAAGAGCTGCAGATTAAATATCCATCAGCGACTAAGAAGCAGCTTTACATGAATACATGAAACTGAATTTATTTCACTGAACAACCAAACTAACAAAGTGGAAGAAAGTCCTTAAGTCCAATTCTGTAGTAACGTTTGATATATTGTGAAAGTCCCATACTACATACTCCACATTACCCACAATGCATTGTGTTTAAACTGCAGACCAAATTAATAATTGCTAAAAGTATTATCTGTCTGTTGTCTCTCTGTAGAACCATGCATTTTTCTTTCCATACATTGGTCCATCCATCCATCCAACTCTATCCATCTTTTCCAAAAACATTCATCCATCAAATAGTCTATCCATCCATCCATCCATCCATCCATCCCATCCATCCATCCATCCATCCCATACATCCATTCATCAATCCACCCAATAATCAAACTCCATCCATCTACTTAAAAAACATTCATTCATTAAATAGTCCATCCATCCATCCATCCATCCATCCATCCATCCATCCATCCATCCATCCATCAAACAGTACATCCATCCATCCATCCATCAAACAGTACATCCATCCATCCATCAAACTCCATCCATCAAATATTTTATCCATCAATCCATCCATCCATCCATAAAACTATTCATCCGTCCACCCAACTTTATATCCATTCAACTATTCATCCACTCATAAATCCAACTGTTTATCCATTCAACTATTCATCCACCCATCCGTTTCTCACTACTCCTCATTTCAGTGTACATCAGCACAAGTTGGGTGTTTTTTCTCTGAAACATTCCAAGATAAATAAGATAATTTCAGACAATTACATAAACAAACAAACAAATCCACTTATATAAATGATGATAATTTCCCACACTGGCCCTCATGTGAACTTATTAATCCATATTTCCTGCAGGTCTAATCATCCACGAGGGTTCATCTGTCTACCGGATCTTTAAACGCTGGCAAGCTGTCAATCAGCAGTGGAAAGTACTGAACTATGAAAAGGCCAAGGACTTGGGGGAGCCGATTAGCTCGAGCGGTAAGGCGACGGCGCGTGGTTCGCGCTCCAACCCTCACAGCCTGGGCAGTGGCAGCAGGAGGAACCAGCGCATACGGAGGCTCAGGACTATCCTCAACCACCACTGCGGCTACACCATCCTGCACATCCTGAGTCAGATGAGGCCCGGCGAAGCACGCCTCGCCTCCACCTCCAACCGCGAGGTTGTCATGAGGGTCACGACGGTATGAGGACGGCGGTGCATTCGCTCTGATCTGCCGAGACACGGCGTGCAGGGACTTGTTCTGAGCAGCAGCTGTGCCGAGACTCATCTGGTGACGTCTCGCTCGTGTTTCTTGGGCGGCGTGAAACACGCACGTGTCAATAAATGGGAATCTGAACATAAAAAAGGGGGGGAACTTTGGAATTACATGGTTCATATAAAAACTAACAAAAAAAAAAATAACCAAAACAAAACCCCCCACCACAAATACACACAAGAAAGGGAACTGTCTTCGTGATCTGACACACAAGCGCATTTTTATTTCGTCTCCTCTCTGGTGTCGTTTTATACCACTATGGTTTTTACTATGTTTCATTTTCTAAGGGGAGTGTGGTTTTATGAACGTACGCTGCTGTACTGAATATAACGGCTTAAAAAAAAAAAAAAAGGACAGTGATGTTTACCTTCAATTGAGCAAGAAATAAATAATAATAATAAAAACAAAAAACAAACCGTAACCAAACCGTCACAAATGCACAACAACCAGGGAGCAAAGAATTCTTTACAATACCAATAAATACATTTAATACGAATATCATGAAAGGGGTAGGGTGCAATAAGATAAAAATAGAGGGATTATAAAGATTAAGTACATAAAATATTTAAAGGATTGGGATCTTCTCTGCAATAAAGATACCTGTACATTTTTGCAGTGAACGTTGCATGAGGGTAAAGTTTTGTGCCTCCTCGACACGAGGATATGATGAATCTGTTTTCATTTCGAATGGTGCTTGTTTTAATAAACACTGCTATTCATCAGGTGTTTGTGGGGGTCCCCATCTCTAATCGGCGAAACCCGTAACCGTTGACGTGGCTAATCGAATTGGAGGGTATTAGGCGTCCAGTAGGGGGCAAAGACATTTTCTTTGAACAATGAACCAATGAAGATAAATCCAATTGAGAATTCTAGACAATACATACACATGTATAAATCTTAATAATAACAAACACTCACTCGCTCTGCTTTCGCTTTTTAAATGCATTAGTGGTGTTGTTTATAGCGCATGGACCAACACAGCAGGGGGATTTGGTGAAACTCATTAACCTTAAAGGTGAAGGGGATTCTTCAAGGGAATTTGAATTCTATAGTGCTTTTAACGAAGCTGTGGATGTAGATTTAGAACATAAATGAGCAATTTACAATGGTTCCACCAAACATGAATCTAGTGGGAAAATGGGATTTAGATTCGAATGTTTAACCAGCACATAGACGTGACGGTCTGCTGTCCACATACTTTTGGAGCAGACAGAAACCTGAGCTCAGGACCGACGAGGACCCTGAGACAGTAACTCTACACACTGCACCACCCAAATATTGATTTCTTTTCTCTTTGAAAGACAGGCCCTACGAGCACTTTTATACCAGTTTCTGAAAACCAGGAAAGATATGATTCTATTCCTGATAAAAGAAAAATTTGTGAAAAATAGAAAGTACAAAATGAAAGCAGGAACAAAAGCTATTGAGGCTGACATAATGTAGAGGTCATGGCCTTGCAAATGCCCCCCCGTAACTCCGACCCTTCTCTACTTTCTGATTGCTTTTAGTAAACTACCCTCATTTCCAGCCATAACGAGCTCTGTAATGGCTGCACAGGCCGATTCGGCGTGTCGTTAACAAGGTCCTACGCCCTGCTTGTGAAATGAGCTATCGGAGTGATGTATTTAAAATTTGTTTAATCATCGTGTAAACACGAATGACGCTCATTCTGGAGGGACAATACGGTGATACACATTCTGGACATGAACACTTTTGGGTAAAAAGGCACAGTATGGTCTTTTAATGGTCTTAACAGCAAATCATTGTTTCTTGTTCATTTCCTATGCAAACAAATAGATCAAGAAATGTATGGAAACAGTACACATGATAGTACAGTACTGGATAATCCATCTCATTTTTGTCTCAACTCACCTGAAAGTAGAGTCATCATCTTTGAAACCAAAGTTGATGAGCTTCAGTCCGAAAAAAAAAATATATATATATATATAAAGCGAAAATGTGTTGAATTTCATAACAAACAATTAAGTCATTAACATCATTTCATCTTTGTATGCATAATGATTATAAAAGTGTTTCCTCAGACTCTTTACTGAGGCAAAAATAAACAAGCAAATGATGCCACATGAAGTCTAGGGCATTAGTAAAGTCAGGTACTGATGTGGGTGAGGTGAGGAGGCCTGGGATGTGGTTAGCAATTACATTCACCCCAAAGATGTTCAATAGGATTGAAGCCAGTAAAGATTCAAAGTAATTGTGTACCTCTAACTTTGTGCTAAGAGATGGAGGGAAGAACCACATATGGTTCGAATGGTCAGGTGTCCCAATACTTTTTCCATAAAAATGAACTACAAGACAGCTTTACTCATTCTGATTAGAAAATGCAGACCTCTTTCTGGAAATCTCTCCGCCGTGTTTTCTTCCGAATCTGATCAGCATAATGAAGGATGCGAAAATTAGATCAAATGCATTAGCTTAGAATAAATTCAGCTCAGCAGGGGTGGCAAGGCTTCACGAATGGGGGTCGGATTTATTGGCAAATTCACCTGTAGTTTTTCCCCAAACTCCTCTACTTTGCACATTTTTCTTGTGCCCTGCACAAAAACACCTGATCAAACCATTGAGCTGATTAACGGACCCACTGAGGCAACACGGTCGTGTGGACATGGAAATGTGAGAACGTGGCCTGGGACTTGCTGCAGGAGGAGGTTTCGTTAGGTTCACTCATCCATATGACGTTCATGTGGTATGGGATAGTTTTGTACAACCTTCAGCAAACAAATGTCTTTTGGGTTTAGGGATTAGGGGATCGGAACCTTGCGACTACAAACACTGCGGCTTCTGGTCCATCGTTTATACTTCTATTTGAAGGAACTAGAGAATTAGTTTGGAGTTGACTGAGGCACACAATTGAAGCTTACGGACTTTGGTTGCTCTTTAGACAATGTAGCTCTGATACACTTTGATTGAATTTAATTAATACAGCGCCATTTTTTTGACTAGATAGTACATAGTTATAAAATGGACTAATAATCGCAACTATCGTCATCCTCATCACACATCCAAATGTGGAAAGGCTCCACTTTATTTGGTTCCTCTCGAAATATCTTCCTCATATTATCTCAGACGTTTGCTTTGTGACAACATTCACTATTAAAAATGCTATACAAATACAAGCAAACTGAAATCTTAAACAAAAAACACAAAAAAAACCCATTGTCTTCTAGAGTGATGACAAATGCCAGTGTGATTATGATGAATCAGCTTAAAAAACAAAATGAACACACACACACCAGGGGGTTCGAGTCCTCCAGCTGGACGGGTGAGCAGGCAGTCTTGGTTGGTCACTTGGTTTGGCAGCTCGCTTTCGGTCGATCTTCATGCTGTGTATTTGTAACTAGGAATATTAGATTGATGTGCTCTTTTTTCCAGAACCCAGCCGTTAGGGTTGCACAAGCCAGTGCACTCTTAGTGCCGGTCCCAAGCCCGGAAAAATGTGGAGGGTTGCGTTAGGAAGGGCATCCAGCGTAAAACATGTGCCAAATCAAATATGCAGATCACGAATCAGAAATTCATACCGGATCAGTTGAGGCCCGGGTTACCAACGACCACCACAGGTACCGTTAGTCAACAGGGTACCGGTGGAAATTGGGCTACTGTTTGCCAAAGGAGGAGAAGGAGAGGAAGAAGACGTCTACAGAGACGGCAGGGAAAAGAAAAATGTAGGGGAGTGGAGATTCGGGTTGGTACATTAAATGTTGGTACTATGACTGGTAAAGGGAGAGAGGGAGCTGATAAGATGGAGAGGAGAAAGGTAGATATGTTGTGTGTTCAGGAGACCAAGTGGAAGGGGAGTAAGGCCAGGAACATTGGAGGTGGATTTAAACTGTTCTTTCATGGTGTGGATGGAAAGAGAAATGGTGTAGGGGTGATTCTGAAGGAAGAGTACAGTAAGAGTGTAGTGGAGGTGAAGTGAGTTTCTGATAGAGTGATGAACTTGAAGCTGGAAGTTGAAGGGAGATGTTAGAAATGTCCCCACTGTGGGATGAATAAAGGTATATCCTATCAATGTCATCAGTGCTTATGCTCCTCAGGTGGGTTGTGAGATGGAAAAGAAAAAATTCTGGAGTGAGTTAGATAAAGTGGTAGAAGGTGAACCTAGGAATGAAAAAGTGGTGATTGGGGCAGACTTTAATGGGCATGTAGGTGAAGGGAACAGAGGTGATGAGGAAGTGATGTAGGTATGGCTTTAAGAAGAGGAATGTGGAAGGGCAGATGCTGGTAGATTTTGCTAAAAGGATGGAAATGACAGTGTTAAATGCTTATTTTGAGAAGATGGAGGATCATAGGGTGACATTTGAGTGGAGGAAGGTGCACACGGGTGGATTATGTTCTACATAGGAGATTAGAGACTTTTAGCTGTTGGCGGGGGACAGTGTGGCTAGACAGCATTGGATGGTGGTCTGTAGGATGGTTTTGGAGGTGAAGAAGAAGAGGAGGAGAGTGGAGACTGAAAGAAGAATAAGATGGTGGAAAATGAAGGAGGAAGAGTGTAGTGTGAGGTTCAGGGAAGAGGTCAGACAGGGGCTTGGTGGTGGTGAAGAGGTGCTGGATGATTGGGCAACTACTGCAGAAGTGATGAGGGAGACAGCTAGAAAGGTACTTGGTGTGACATCTGGAAAGAGAAAGGAAGACAAAGAGACGTGGTGGAATAAGGAAGTGCAGGAGAGCAGAAGGGGAAAAAGGTTTGAGAAACAGAATTGGGATCGACAGAGTGATGAGAAAAGTAGGCAGGAGTACAAGGAGCAGCAGGTAAAGAGGGATGTGGTGAAAGCAGAGGATAAGGCATATGAGGAGCTGTATGAGAAGTTAGACACTAAAGAAGGAGAAAAGGATTTGTAGCGAGTGGCCAGGCAGAATGGGAGCAGCCGAAAGAAAAAGATCCTTTTTTCCATGATCATTAACACGCAACCGTTTCCAGACATGGTTTTATTCTTTATTTTTCTTTCTACACACAGTGCAGCATCATTTATCTCCAGATGTCTCTCATAAAAGTTGTGTATTGGGTAGCAAAGGTTTGGAAAATGTCTGATAAATTTCCAGAAACTTTCCATGAGAATTTCCTCTGGTGAATTTTGGAAATATTTCAAGTTTGAAACTTACAATGGAATAATTTTGTTGCACAATAGCTTACCACAGCACAAGGAAGTTTTAAACATAAATGTCATATTTATGTAATTTACATAAATACTCGGCAAGATGGACATTCTTTTAACATGGATTCCAGAAATTATTTGTGTTATGGAGGAATGCATGGTGCATGTAGGGGGCGTGGCCTCAGTAGCCCTGCAGTAAGTGTGATGTGTACATGTGATTGCTGAATGTGGTTTTTTTTTTAACTAAAATAATCCTGTTATAGGCTGAGCTGCAATTAAGTAAATCTGCAGTTTATTCCCATTAATTCCAGGTTATTTTCCATATTTATTTATTTATAAATTTTTCCCATAATTCCCATGGAACATTTCCAGTTTTAAAAGTTTCTAGTTTCTAGTTGTGTACAGGGACATTGAAAATCAAGATATTGTAGAATTGAACGTGTTTTAAAACTAGTGTCAGATTTTTTTTTTTTTTACATTTATAAAAATTCCAATATTTAATTACAAAAAATAGGCAAATTCATGACAAGTTTTCTCATACATAAGAACAAACCTTCATACTCATTCGATATACACAGAGAACACAAGCGCTCACGAACGCTGTACACTGAAAATGTTTATTGTGCATATACAATATGTATATTTTCATAGCTTGATCTACTTTACACTCCACATTCTGATCGAAGAGCAGAAACAGCCACAATTGCACAAGTCGGATTGATTCGAAATGAACATGGGACCAGCCTAAAAAGCACCGATTCACTCATCTTCTAGTCAGAGCAAATGTCACTAATAAGAAGCATCGTGAAAAGCAGGCTTCAATTTTTGTCACTCGTAATCAAACGCACGTTGTTACTAAAGCATGGGTTTATGAGCGCACACTTCCACGTTAACCTTTAAGTGCTTATCGACATCACTGACTGCACACAAACACTTTATACACGAACACCAGCCTCCAACACGTTACATCATCATCTCTCGCTCTAATCGTTTTGCTGATGCAGCCTAAAAACATTTCACTATGTAGCGCCTAGGACTCTACATAAACAACATGCAACCGTCAGCACAATATCCATTAACACACACACACACACACACACACACACACACACACACACACACACACACAAAAACAACATAACAAAATACATGCATAAAAAATATTAAAACATAAGTGCTAATAGATTTAAAGGCACCTGTAAAAAAACAGTAAAAATAGTAAAAACAAAAGGAGAAGCAAAAACAAACAAACAAACAAACAACCTTATTCGAACAGGATTAGGTTACATTTACAGGATCTCGTTTTGATTTAATTTCACCCTCCCCGCTAATGATTACTCTCTGCGTGGAGAAGCAGGATGCGGCTGATTCTTATCCTACACAATACCATGAAACACTGTTTCTTCTCTGGAAAAAAACAAGAAGGTTGCATCATCGAACATTAGATCCCGACAAACAAACAATTTCATTTATTTTAATCGCATACAAAACAATTTACCTCGTCCTATATCCTCTGAACTGTCTCGGGTTCTATCTTGGAGTCACAACGTTATTCCTGAAGTCACTCGGAGAAACTAATCCCGTCTGAATATGGTAAACGTTACGTCAGCGGCTAACAGCTGTACAGTAAGAGTATGATGTAAATGAAAGTAAAAACGTGTTTCGAACACCATGAGGAGTGCAAATAAAGCATTTATACAGTCGCACCTTCCATTATATGTTGGGAACAAAATGTAAACCGATGCCACACAGACAAATCTGATTCAAACTCTATGGTTTAAATTGAGCTGCATTAAAATAAATGTTACTACATGAAAACTAAACTAGTATTAAAACAATGGTGAGAAAAACCTACAGTAATTAAGTCCTGTAGTGAGGATGCTGTGCTTTATGATCAGGTGTCTCACAGGTAAGGGTACTGGTTAAGTTTCCTCTGGCTGGGGGGGTACGGCTGCCCAGGAAGCTGCTGCTGCTGGCAGTGTGAGGCGGTCGATTGGCCCATCAGCCCCATAGCGTTGCTCTTCTGCAGCAGACTCAGAGAGGCAGAGTAAGGTCCGGCAGCACGTGTGTGCCTAATCGAGGAGGAGCTGCTGGAGTTGTGCAGCTGATCCACGGCCTGTGACACCGAGGCCAGGGCAGCCGATGCGGGGTAGGCGTACAGGTTGGGAGCGGAGCTGAAGAGCGACGCCTCGTGCAGCCGGTACGAATGTGACGGACCGGTGGGAGGATACGTGGGTTGACGTCTCAGGGATCCACCCCCTGAGCGGTCGTGAGAGGACATCACAGGCTGCTGGACCTGCAGCAAAAAGATGCACGAGGGAGGAGGAGATGAGATTTCCACTGGACTAAATAGGATACGTGATGTCTGCTGTCCAGTGCTGAACTCCAGGGCTCCAGTTTTTGGCACCGTGAGGCAGTTTTAAACTTGTTACAGGGAATTTTGGCAGGAAAGCTTCGCCTAAAAAGTTACATTAATCAGAACAGGGGCCACCATAGTAACAGCCCTGATGTGTTGAATTTATATAAGTGGTGGAATATCTTCAGTACAAGAGTCTTACTGAGGGTTTAGAGGTAACTCAGTAGTTTAGGCTCTCGTATACAGACTGGAAGGTTGAGGGTTCAAGCCCCGAAATCATCAAGCTACCACTATTGAGGCTCCTTACCCTCTGTTCTTCGGGGATGCTGCATCATGATGCTCTGACCTCAGATTTCTAACGCTGTTATATGCGAAGAAAGGATTTCCCTGTACTGTACGAATATGTGACAAGTAAAAGCCTCTTTCTTTTTCTCAGGCCAGCATCACACAAAAACTGAATCACAGTCATGCTGGTGCTGCTATGATACTATATCTTCTGACCAGCTATGAGTCAGTAACTGTATGTAGGCTGAGTTGCAGTAATGGCCATTGTGCGTATATAGTAAACAAAACAAACAAATACAAATAAAGGGCTAAATTGAATTGAATAGTAAAAAAGTGTGAATGGCAAGTGTGAGTGTTTAAGGCAAACGTTTTGCAATAAGCAAGTAAGACATTGCATTTTTTTTTTTAATCTATCAAAGCTAAACATCTATATCTTACAAACATGATCCTGAATGGGAAAAGTTGTATCTACACAGTGTTCCTTGTCTACTGGGTTCCTCTATCTAGTTCTTAGGAACCTGTGTTATAAGAAGCATCAGTGTCTCATACAAACGGATATTTATTCCTGGTATTACATCATTGCTCTATTACAAAAGCGTTCTCCACTGACTAGAACATGATCTTCCAAAAACACACTATAAAAAGCAACATGAAAAAAAGAAATTAATAGATAAAAACAAGCACGTAGACTATTCATGTTCTTCATGTAACAAACAAGTTCCAGAGGAACAGTCTGAACAGTACATCTGAGCTGCTGCTCCTATCCGTGACCTACTTTACCCTCAACCAGCTGCGCTTCTGGCACACTTCTCTGTTATAATACTCAAAGGCCAAAGGCTAATACTCTGAAACAACTGACTGACTGATGGAATGGTTGCCTGTTTAATGAGTTCATGTAGTTCTTAAGAAACCAGAAGCGACTGCTGCTTAAGCAAGCTGCATATTAATTTTAATATCGAAATACAATATATATTTATTCATTTCAGTTACTCCTATTGCACAGTGTATAATGTGTAGGTGTAATTTCATTCACGGCTTATTATTTAAATGCACATTGTTGAATAGATTATTGACCCTTGTAATCTCACTGTGATTTTAGCCTTAATAGATCATCTTGGTTATAACCCCATGAGTGTAGGTGCAGGCGGTAAATAAGTTGCCTTTGTGGTCGTGATCGATTGACCTGATTGACTTTTATTTCCTAAACCGCTTGTATGAGCATTTCCACAATATAATCGGAAAATATACTCTTGCTTCAGGGTGTGTGCAGACTTGTGCATTAAAACACGTCTGCATTATTTATCTGCATCATGCATTAAACACAATCCTAAATAAAAAAATACAATTAATCATTTGATTAGGATGAAATGAATTGAGATTTATAACAGATTGTAAATAAGGTGCGGTTTGTGAAGCTCTCTGTTGGTGTCTCAGGTTGTGTGCTGGCTTTAATCTACAGCAGAGCGGCTCTACCTGACTCAGGTTGAGAGGCTGTGATTT
Organism: Silurus aristotelis; assembly: GCF_946808225.1. Taxonomy (NCBI): domain Eukaryota; kingdom Metazoa; phylum Chordata; class Actinopteri; order Siluriformes; family Siluridae; genus Silurus; species Silurus aristotelis. The sequence continues at coordinate 21,129,984 of NC_139592.1, forward strand.
GGTGGTCACTGTTCTCTGATGCCGCTCACTGCTGGGCAATCCTGAGCGTGAGGACTGTGGAGCTGACGTCTTCTTCGATTTCCCGTTGGATGTTGTGCTGCTCAGCTCTGAAATGGGGGGGGGGGGGGGGGGGGGGAATAAAAAAATACATAAGAATGACAGACCAATCAGAATCTATAAGTATTAATTAGAATTTATTAGGAAGATGCACCGCTGGTCACTCCGTCCCATGGCTGAGTTTTCAGTGAGGGCGTCACGACAGCCAGAGACTTGGAGCCTGGTCCGGTGCTCTCCGCAATGTTGGGCAAGCGTTTAGGACTGACAGGACTACAGGTGGACGAGTCCGAGTCCTGAGAGTCGTGCACGGTCACGCAGCTGATGACGTTCGCACGCTGGTTCGTGCTGCAGCTAAGAGAAAATAATGAATAATTAAAAAATATGAACATGCTGTTTGGGTGAGGATTAGTTACGCAGGGTTTATAAGGGAGTTTACTACGCTTGGTTCTTTTAATCATTGTGTTAAGACGTCTTAAACGCAAGACTATTAGAGAACATCATTTCTGTCCACGACTTTTCTGCCTAAAGACATACGATCACACAACATTTCCAGTATATAACATTTTGGAGAATTCCACAGAAGCAGCAGAAGGTGCATCAGGTGGCCGATGTGCCAGATGAGAGGAGAAAAGGGGAAAAAACTGTAGCTTTAGCCATCTACAAAGCGGGAAAAGTGAAATTGGGTTAAACAGGTACTGATATGGATTTGAGCAGCTGTTGTACAAAGCCTGCATGAAAATAAATGTGCGAATTTGGATTCAGGATCCTGAACGGGAAAATTCCATTATTTTCCACTAATATTCCTTCACATCTTTTAATATTGCCAATTCCGAATATAAACAAGTAAATTATCTATTTTTCTATTTTTTAGCTTTTGCATTTTTCTTGCTGATTTATTTCTTAAAACCCATTTTAAACAAATTCTCTAGCTTTAATTTTAGCTGATGCAGAGTAAGACCAGATCCTCCCCACAGGCAGGACCCTGAATGACTGCCCCTTTCTCATTCCCCAAATGCCCACCTACCCTGCTTTGACCACTGAGTGCTGCATGAACAAAATTGATAAATAACTGCCTTATGGGAGATACCAGTGTGTACAATTGTTTCTTAATTCGGTTTCTACCTGTACAAATGATCTTTTGTCCTATGAGTAGTGCTACAAGAATGAAATACTACTGTTTTTTTCCCCCTCATACTGTAGGATGGGATAAATTGGGATTTGTACTTGAGACTTGCTTTGGGATAAAAAAACTTGTTTACACTTGAAAGCTAATGACTTGCCTCGCTCCTGCTGAATGAGTAATGAGGAAAATGCTGCGGAATGCACAGAATGCGCCACGGCAATAAACGCCAGTCACCTCGTAGGCAGGACTTTGGTGTCATCTTCGTCCTCGGTGTCACTCGGAATGGTGATGATGCTGACGGCGGGACTGGGCGTGTCCGAAATGATAATGGGCTGAGAAGGGTCACCGCTGGTGTGCACCGCAGGGGACATGGGTCTGCAGAACACACAACGATTCAATATACTCCATACGGCATATACTAAAAGAATGAACATTAACGAACGTGCTACGCTGTAGTTTAGTGTGGTATAGGGGTGTGTGATATTGACCGAATAGAAACTCAAAAAAGATATCTCGTCTGATTATCAATAACGATTATCAGACGATATTTTGCTGAGTGTGCTTTTGTGCTGGTACCTTAAGGACTACTGTGGACAGCACAAATCTTTGACATTATTCATATTCTGTGTGGTGGTCAGTTCCCAGCAGTGACAAAGATAAATCATTTCCAATAAGTTTAAATGGATTTTTACCTTTTATGGGCATTTTGTTACTTCATAAAGCAATTTTTTTCATGTACATCATATTTAAGTCTAATTCTTATTATTCTAATTGACTGTTTAGATGTAAGACATTGTTGACTGTTAAAAAGCAAATGAAATCAGCATCAACAAAATTACTCAGAATGGAAAGATATGAAATTTATTCTGCCAGTAAGTCAGTGTTCGTAAGTGAGTCATTGCAATTAAATGAATGAATGAAATGATTCGGTTCAATCGCATTGACTCATTTACTCACTATTGCTCAGACGCAAAACAGTGCTGTGGATTTGTTTGGAATGATTTTTGTTTATTAAATTAAATTAATTATTGAAACATAACTTTACCTTGGTCTGCTTTCTGCATGCCGACCTTTGGACCTCTTGACCCCGCTCTGCTGCGCCCGACTGTTGGCTGCGCCTGTGCTGAGAGTCTGCGAGGCCATGTGGCACCCCTGTGCGGCATCCTGCTGCGTGGCATCACACTGGCTGCCATTTCGCCCCCTGATGGAGCACAGAAACAGCACACAAGCAGCACCATAAAGACACAGGAATGAACCTGCACTTACTATAAGTTCTATAGGATTTTAGTGTGTGCTCTGACCTCCAGTTGGCACTGGACTGGGTCGAACCATCGGCCAATAGAGAGCCCATAGGAGAGTCAGCAATGACGGGCTGCCCGGTGCCATGGATGGCCATGCCTGGCATCTGTTGCCATGCCGACGGAATGAGGATCTGCTGTGTTCCAGCAGGCCAGCCTTGCTAAAAACACACAACAAACAGAAGATTGCTACTCCAGTTCCATATGAGCATTAGTTTTTCTTACTTAAAAGTTTGGATATCTCTTGCTTGAAAAATGCATGACAAGCGCATGCAGTATAGAGACAGATATTTGGGTCAAGTCAGGCAGATTTCCTGCTCTAATACAGCAAAAGCCTCACCAATAAGCTTCTAGGAAACTATTCAGAGATCTACAGCAGAAAAACAAACAAAAAAAAAAACGCTCTAAACAGAGGTCATTTTAGAGCCATGGCGAAATCTGCTCTCGGCATGCGTGCAAATCCTTTTCACGTGGACAGTGTTACTGAGCCGCAGAGTAGCTGAAATACACCATAACTGCATGTGACAGCACAAATGACAAACATTTTCCTACTCCAACTTTATGTGTCCTTCTGCAGACTTTAAAGGTCCGTAGTTGTAGCTTGTAAGAAAGATAGAGAGGAGAGTGAGAAGGTGAGAATGGAATCTTGTTTAACCACAGAATCAGGAATTTGGAAATAGATTGCACTAGAAGATTCCTACAGTAAGAGTAAGAGGACCAAAGGCAAGGGCGTGATTCTAACATATTAACAAATCAGCAAATCCCTTCCTCGGTTAATTTTGATGGACTCCACCTGTAGGTCAGTCACAGTCAAAATAATAACACCGACGATTATTCCTGAAAGCCTCATATGTTAAAATCTAGCTGTAAAATAAACACAACAATCATCAGTTGTTATTGTAATCGTTGGAGTATCTGCATGATCAGACTCACACCTCATCGTAGTGTGTGAATCTTTAAAATGCATTTAGAAATAACAGAGCGCTAATACATAAGCGTTTATATACACCTACATGATGCCATGAAGTTCAAAGAAAACAAAACACTGTAACAGCTGAGGATTTCGCAGCAACCTCCAAGCACCTCGACTTCCCTGAAATGTGATTCTTTTTCAAGAGCCGGAAAGTAAATAAACAGCAGACGGAAATGATGAAGCGCCTTGCGGTTTGCTCGTGTGCAGTACAGGGACGTAAGCGTTTTAAGATGTCTCAGTGCAGATGAGCAACTTTTGGGGAAAAAATAAAAAACAAAAGTGTGGACGCCGAGCGTTTTTTTTTTTCATTATTTAAGACGAAAAGGTATGTAATGTATCCGGACTATTTATAATATTTTAGAATAACAAATACACCAATAGTATGGAAACACAAATATTTGTATTTTTGCCCCCATTCTAATACATACCTGGAATTCACTTAAATCAAATTCCATACTTTTTTATACTTTTCCAAAATGATGAGGAACCCTGATGTCTGTTTGCTGACGCATTGCAATTTTCTTTCACTGTAACTAAAGCCGGAGTAAAATCTGATCTAAATCATTTCAACAGAATTTCAGGTCACATGACCAGAGATATTATAAAACCATGACTGTACTAAGTATTCAAGGATCAGTTTGATATTTAACCCCTAAAATAAATCCTGGCAGCGACCATCAGCAGTGTGCAGGAGGCCTGGGGGGGACGGAAGAATCACACTGTACGGTGTAGCTTGTGACTCGCCAGATAGTTTCAATGATGTTGTTTGAATACACACAAACACAAAGGGAGTCATGAAGGGGAGGAGAGTTCAGGCAAAGGAAAAGTTATAAGTTTGTTAAACCTCAAATGGTCTTGAACGTCTGTAATACTGATAATTAGGGACACAAGCACCATTTGGACGGTACTCATTTCTCAGAATCTCAATCCCTGTAATTAAATTATTTCCTCTGGGTATTAAACTCCATGCGTGATTAAGGCTGGGAATTAAAACACGGTGAGTGAGTTTCTACCAGATTTATTTTCCTGCAAACCCAGAACATATGAAGATGCCATCATTTTACTGAATAGTGAATTTATATATATATATAGAAAACTATTGTGGCATACGCAAATTTATAATGAGGATTTGAGCCAAAAAAAAAAAAAAAAACCCAGATTTTTCCTACTAATCGGTTTCTAGTGCAGAAAGAATGGAGAAAGTGTCATTAATCCAAAGCAACTACAATGACTTTGTAATGTGGAGTAAAAAAATAGTGTATGTAGAATTGAGTACACAGAATATAAAGATTCGTAAACAAAACATGCTTGTAAAATACAACACAGCTGTCTATATTGACTGGATAAACTATTTAAACCCAACCTGGATAAAAATAAAAACACAGAGCAGCACCTGTAAACAGGAAACCTTTTCTAATTGCAAAAAACTAATTCGGTCCAAATTCGGTGTGTAATTAAAATATCATATATATATATATATATATCCTTTCATAAATCAAATTCCACACTTTTTCATATTTTTACAAAATGCAGAGGAACCCTGATGTCTGTTTGCTGAAGCATTACATTTCCTTTCACTGGAATTAAAACCAGAATGAAATCTGATCTAAATCATTTCAACAGAATTTCAGGTCACATGACCAGAGATATTATAAAACCATGACTGTACTTAGTATTCAAGGATCAGTTTGATCTTTTGTGTGGATTAATCCTAACCCCTAAAATAACAAATTAAAATCACAATTTTGACATCTTTTGACACCTATCAATCCTCTCATTTCCTCTCAATTCTCACGTTTCTTGCACGTGTACACACACACACACACATACCTGCGTCAGCATCCCAGGCTGGATGTGTAAGGACTGAGCAGACTGGTTCTGAGAGACAATGGGGACAGAGTTGTCCATCCGGACCGGATACCCCGAGTGCTTACTGGAAGGCTGAAGCCCTGCTAAAAAAAAAAAAGCAAAAGCCTGAATTTACAGCAATTCCAAGAAAAACATAGAATATGCAGTTCCTTTTAATCAGGTCTTAATTTCCCCAGTTAATGCTCAGATATAATTCTAATCAGATATGAAAGGTGTGTGCGTGCACAATAGTGTAACCTTGTATAGTGGGTGGGCAGACAATGAGGGTCTGCTGAAATGGTTCAGTCTGAGTGCACAGCTGTGTGTGTCTGGTCTGCAGTGGGATGCTCTGCTGTGTCAGACCTGGGATGTTGATGGTGGCCTGTTGGTACAGACCCGGCTGGTAGTTGAGCAGAGGAACGTTGCTGCTCAGAGATAGAGACTGGCCACCAGAGGGTGCCATCTGCTGAAAAACAAAGGAGAGAAGTTGATGGGTGTGGCGCTCGAAAGAAAAAGACTACTGATTTAATTCACAAAAAAAGGTCTTTTGCATGAACATTTATTTTCTATAGAAATTTCAACTTGTGGTGGTGAAAAAATAAGTTTGGCTGCAGCTAACTGTCATATTTAGTCTCATAGCTCACACATAAAACCCCTTCCAGTAGACACCCCCCTAAATATAAGCCATTTTTCAATCAAAATGAATAATGGATGCTTTTTGAATATTTTATTGTGAATTTAGATTGTTTCTGAGACTTTGATCTGGACCAAAATGAGATAAAATCCGATGTTCATGTTGTGGATGGAGTGTATCCGAGGAAGCAGTATCTGTGTCATGCTTTGTGTCATCTGGCAATCATCAAACGGATTACACAAATACAGACTGGAAAAAGAATAACAAAACAGTCTTGATTAAGTGTAAAGCTTTCAGTACATCTGTCTTAAAGAGTTTGTGTGCCTACCTGACTGTACTGACTGAGCTGGCTGCTGAAGGTCACGGTGAGGTTGGTGGCTGTGCTCGGACCGCTGTTGCTGCTAAAGAGGTTCTTGTTGTTGTCGAAGGCGGTGCATCTGCGTTTACAGATCTCCATGTTTTGGAAACAGGACTTTACACTAAGCCAAGAGAAAGAAATGAGATGGGGGGGGGGGGGGGGGGGGGGGGCCTCATTAAACGCTTACAAAAGTTTATTTTTTCTACAGAATGTAACTTTGCAACATCACCGACCTGAATTTCCATTACAGATCAACAAAACAGCACATTTCTATCTTATATACTATAATGTTACTATATTGGTAGAAGCAGCTTACTGTGCGCTGTGGGGAAAGTGCAGAAGATGAGTCATGGTTACGAACGGGTGGTTGAGGGTCTTCATCGGCGTGATCCTTTTATCTGCGTCGAGAGCGAGCATCTTCTTGAGCAAGTCGATAAACTCGCGCCTGTCAGCCTTCTCTGCCAAAATGTCTGTGCCTTCCAGATTAGTCATATTAACCTGCAGGAGAGAGATAGAAACATGGGTCATGCTTTGTAGATCACAGTTTTGGCTTCCATTCCAAAAAATCTGCAGCAAACAAGTTTATTCTGCATCTACACTTGATTACGTTTCACTTAATTACCTGCATCATGTCATCGAGACAGTTGAAGATGTATTTCCGAGCCTCTTTAGACTTAATGCCAAGCTCTGACTCGTGCTCTGCAGGCATCTAAAGAAAGCATCGAACAACTTTAGGATTAACTCCTCCGTTTTTTTATAACATAAAAATAAAAAGTGGAAGAACTAAAAGACCTTGAGTCTCCACAGGGGGTAGCTGGAGTCTGGTCCTCGGTGGAAGAATCGGCTGGTCTTTGTTCCTGCGCTCAGGAGGTACTCTGCTGGTAACCCTTGGGTCTGGGAAATGTAACGAATCTGCAAAGACATTCTTCTTCTTAATGCTGGAAGGGGTAAATATAGTAACTCTATAATTATATACTAGTTAAACTCCACACACATTCACACTAATTCTAATTCAGCTGATACCTGGCACCAGCATCTCACAGTATCTGAGGAAGCTCTTTACTCATTTGTGTGATAATGCCAGGCTCAAAGATGATCTGTGTCTTCAAAATCAGTGTTATTACACAATCAATAGACAGAATTAGAAAATAAGCTAAATCTAATACCCAGTGTTTTATTACATATTGTTAGTCCCTAATATTTAAGTCAGAATAGAAAACCAGATACCACTGCAATAAAAGGAGGCACCTTTCACCTGCTCTGTATTCATGTGCACTGAACCCTGTGCTGAGTGCTGACCTGGTCGTATTCGGACGCTCCTGGATAAAGCGGCCAGCCGAGGAAGAGTTCAGCAATGACGCAGCCTAGAGACCACATATCGATGGCCTCACAGAACGGCAGCCCCAGGATGATCTCGGGAGCTCTGTGTGAAAAGAGAATGAGGTTCTCTAATCAATCCAGAAGAGAAAACAGTCGGGATGTCAATATTTTTTTAGTAACGTTTTTATTTTCGTTTTTGTTTAGTAGTTTTTTAGTTGCTATTGTATTGAAATGCAAAGATTTTATAATAACGAATGTTGAACAGTTCAAAATATATAGAAAAAAAAATTATTGCATACTTTTTAAAAATTTTTATATATATAATATAAAAAAAAGTACAACATTTTGCGCTCTAAAAGATAAACATGTACAAATTCCAACTCACCGATAGTATCTGGACTGCAGGTAGGTGGAACACACAGCCTTGGAGACGTGGCTGGCAGAGCCGAAGTCAATCACTTTGACCCTGTACGGCTGCCTGATGGGGTCCACCAGCATGATGTTCTCTGGTTTGAGATCGGCGTGGATCAGGCCCAAGCTCTTAAGCTTCATCAGCGCAGTGGCCACCTGCTGCAGGACGGGCCGGATGCACTTGAGCATCAGTGGGCTGAACTTACTGTGCTTCAGGAAATCGTACAGGTTCTGCTCCAGCATCTCAAACACAAGGCAGGTGTGGTTCTTGTGCTGAAAGCACTCGTACGAGCGCACGAAGTTGAACTCGTCCGCGTTCTCAGTGCTCAGACGGCTCAGGATGCTAACCTACGAATGGAGACGGAAGCTTTTAGTGGTGCCACTTGGCTTTTGAAGCTACTCCACTGAAATCACTTCATCTCACAAATCCACATTACCCTACAGAACAAATAAAAAATAAATAAAAAAAATCACCTCGATCTGGCCCTGTCGAGCGTAAGACGGATGGTTTTTGAGAATCTTGATGGCCACAATCTCGTTGGTGCCACGCTTCCAGCATTTGGCGACCTGGCCGAAAGTGCCACGGCCGAGGAACTCCAGCACCTCATAGCTGTTGGAGACGGAGCAGAGGATCTCATGCTGCACCAGCTGGTAGTCGCCCTCGCTGTGCGAGTTGCTGCTCTTGGCGGTGGAGGTGGAGTGAGTGATGGACTGCGCAGTGGTGGTTCCTCCTCCTCCTCCTGCTGCTCCACCGCCGGCCCGGTTGGACAGCACAGGGGCCGAGAGCTCTTCCAGGATTTGCACGCTGTCACTGCTCTCCACCTCCTCGCTCTTCCTCTTAACGCCGCTCTGTTTCTGGTAAGCATTTTTGCTTGATGCCGATGAGGTCGAGGAGGAGGACGAAGAGGAGGACGGGGAAGGTCCGGGGACACTGCTGGTGCTGTCGGCGGCTCGTACGACCGTATGCTCGCGGCCAGCGTTGGAGGAAGGAAAGCCGAGGCTGCTCGAGCCGTGGTTGCCGTTGAAATCCGGAGCTGAGGGTGACGACACTCTGGCCTGCCCGGGGCTCTGCAGACCATAACTGTTCTCGCTGTCCCATGCAGGCTTCTCTAGCTTGAGTTTCTTAGAGCGGGAAAGACCGCTGGAGGAAACCGAAGGGGAGGAGAAAGCATGGAGCTGGGAGGCCATTTCTAAAAGAAAAGACCAGATGAATGAAAAAGACATCACACACACACACACACACACACACACACACACACACACACACACACACAGACCTGGACAGCAATCCAAAGGTGTCAGAGAGACTGAATGTGATGTCAGAACAAACACGGAGAAGTAAAGACACAACATAAAGACATATCATCATAGAACACTCTTTCACTAACACACACACACACACCTCTTTCTTTTACACACACCCATGACGATAAACACACTCACACAAAAACTTTCACACAAGCACTTTGACTTTCTTTCACACACACTCAAACACACTAATAAAACTTTCTTTCGGCTTCTCCCGTTAGGGGTCGCCACAGCGGATCCTCCGCACGTTTTGATTTGGCACATGTTTTACGCTGGATGCCCTTCCTAACGCAACCCTCCCCAATTTATCCGGGCTTGGGACCGGCACTAAGAGTACTCAAACACACTAATAAAAAAAAAAAAAAAAACAATCACATCCACACACACACACACACACACACACACACCAACTCTCACACACACTCAAACACACCAATACACACTCACACCCACAAACACACACCAACTCTCTCTCTTTCTTTCTTTTTCTCTCTCTCACTCACTCACTCACTCACTCACTCACACACACACACCCTAATCTGTAGTCTTCTAGACACATTTTAATACTAACCCTTCTGACAGATTATTCCACACACAATTTAAACGTAAATATAAATAAAATGCAGTAATAAGTCTCAGTTTCCTGCTTCAGATCTTCTGCAACATTTCCGCTTCTTTCACACAAACAGGTGAGCCGAAGATGCCTCGTTGCCATGACAACCGTCAATCGCACCGTAGGAAAGAAAGACGATGGAAAAGATGACAAATAAAACACGAAACACGAGATGAAAATAAAAGTGACTAATGAACAACCGGACACGTGTTATATTTTATACACAATGTAATTTTTACGCATTTTCAGAAATGAACAGCGCTCGTGCTCATAGCGGCTTTTTAAAACGAGCAACGGAGTTGGGACTATTAGTGAGAAAAATATAAACATTAAATGAGAAACACCACATTCTAAAGGAAATGTTACATTAAATGAAATATATGACGCTGAGGGATATAATATAAAGGTCGCATGAAAGCTAAAAGCGGAAGAGTTAGCAAGGTAACGGTTGAAGCTAGCTTGCTAACATGGCTCTCGTCGCGCGCACCGTAATATAGCATTTAAAACAAAAACCATATCTTTTATAATAGATTTAGGCAAAATGATCAATAAATAACCACAATTTTCTACATGAACAGTAAAAATATTCAAGAACACCTTCCTCACCTGATTACACGGAAGCCAGAGGGACTCAAGCTCGACTCTTCGCCCTGTTAGGCCTCATTTCCCCTCAGAAAAATAAATAAATATGTCGGTATCCTCGTTATTCTCTTTACAAAACCTTCCTCGTTCGAGTTTAATGGATGACACACACTGTAAAGGTGCATTGTTTTCGCCCGGGCACACGGTCATGTACACGGCATCCCCTCACACCGGCCCTCGCTGTGTCTCAGTGAACCTCTCAATCAGCAGGAAAAGCCATAGACACGGGCCGCGCTCCAAATCAATCGCCCTACACTAAGCAGGGCGCCTAGATAGTGCGCTATATGGCAACAAGAACGCAGTAATATGCCGACTACATAGTAGACTAGTGTGCGGTTTGATATGCGGCGCGGTGCTTACAGGTCATGGTGCTTGGGGTCCTAATTACTTTCTGTAGAAACTTATTTTATTTTTTTACTGTTTTTTTTTTTTTTTTATAGAAAATTCATCCAACACCTTCTATAAAGTATCAGTGTTGATGTATTAAGTATTAGCAGTGAACTAATATTTAGGTAATTACACTGAAATGTCCTGCTATATTGATATCACGTGTTATTACATCGAAATAACAAAATATTAAGATGAAATGACGTCACTTTTTTCAGCCATACCTTTTCCATTTCCAGCTTCAGATCCCTAAACAGATTTGCATTTTTTTTTTTTACATCATATTATGATTTTATGTAGGTGCTGAATCCAAACTAGTTACAATGAACAAAAAAAAAAAATACTGAAGTGTTGATGGAAAGATCCACTGGATTTGGAATGTAAAAGTTCAAATCCAAAACCACACCAATCTGCCTTTCCTGGACCCCTGAGCAAGGCCCATAATCCCAAAACTGCTCAGCTGTTCGAATGAGATTAATGTAAATTTCTCTGGATTAAGGGTGTCTGCCAAATGCTGTAAATGTTTTTAGGTGGGCACAAATTCCAGTATTCACACTCAACACCAGATCGAGGAGAGAAAAAAAATCCACATTTAGTCCACATTTGCTGTTATAATAACCTCCACTCTTCTGGGTAGATGTTCCACTAGATTTTGTGGAGATTTGTGCTCATTTGAAATTGATGTATTTGGAAAAAAAATAATAATATGATCCTTGTTAACCCCCCCCCAGATGTTTGCTGGTTATTATGCGAGGTGGTATCAACTGACTGGTGCTGTTCGGACTAGAGGTCGGCCGATATGAGTTTTTCTCTGGCCGCCGCCGATATTTAGATGCACGATATATCGGCATGATATTTGATGGCGATTTTTTTGGCCCATGAAGATGCAGCTCGAAGGTCGCCATTTTTACACTGTTGTGGAGGTCCAGTGCAAAATGCAGATGGTGTGTAAAAAGACTTCCAGGACACATTCAAGAAGTGGCAGGAACGCCAAGAGCTCTGTATTGCTGTGCAAGGGGACTGTTTTGCAGGTGATAGTGTATAAACGTAGGTAAATAAAGTACTTTCTTGTAAACAGAGCTGGTCTCTGAACTTTTTGGGTCCACCTCAAGTATGTGTAGTCGTCAGTAAAAGAGAAAGAAAAGCCATACAAGTGGTTTAGTGGCCTCTAGAAAGAGAACAAGAATTCTCGTGCTGCTCACGTTCGGCCAAAACGATACACTTTTTCTCTTAGTTTTTACAGAAAATGTAGAAATGTAGGAAAAAAACAAACTTTATTTAAAATCGTGTTGAAAGATATTGCACAAGTTATACCATAAAAGCCAAAATTAAAAGTTTTCGTTTGTGCGTTAGAAGTGCGCAGGTCACTGTGGGGAAAAAGAAAAAAACAATAAAACAGACTGAAGTGTTGGAGGTCCACGAGAAAGAGGTTACAGAAACTCAGTAGGAACAGCATTTTATTACGGAAGTCCATTGAGGACTTTTTTTTTTCCTTCCTCGTTTTCTCGTGATCTCGACGTAAATGTTTTTTCGTGTGATCTTTGCTTACTTTTTCTGTGCGTTTGGCATGTTTGGAATGTTCTAGATGCAGCATCATGTATAATAACCATAAGCGGTGCTTGTCCATGCGCCAAAAACGGTCACGGTTATTACCCATGATGCTGCATTTAGAACATTCCTCGTGACCAGTACATAATTTGTCTGTGTATTGGGCGGGAGAGAATGTTCTATGGTAACTAGAAAACATTTGCTATATTGAGATCACAGAAAAATTAAGTCGTGATCACGAGAAAACAAAGATGAAAATATATTATAATGCATGGCCCTTTAGGACGTCTGTATTTTATTGCAGTAATAGATGTAATAATAATAATAATAATAATAATAATAATAATAATAAAAGCCTTCTGGCATGTTAAAAGGACAGTATTTCTGGATTTGGTCCACATCTGTCCAAAAATGGGTTACATTTAGTACAAGGGAAACGATAACTCATGTACAATACCTGTCAAAAAGTCTAAAAACACCAAGTTTGATGTTTTTGAAACGTTCCTTTTCATTCTACGGAACAAACTCGGTAAAAGGCAAAAAGACACAGTGGAAAAAGTTAACAAATAAGTCCAAATTTGCCTTTTTTTGGCTCTAACAGAAGAACTTTTATAAGTCAGAGATGATGTTTGGGGTTTTTTGGAGCCAGGAATGTTAAACACTAATTCCCGGTGAAAAAAAACACAACATGGCAACCATTCCATACTTCAACACCTTGCAAGACCTGGAGCGTAAATCCAAGCTCTGTAAGCATCTTTTAGAGAGCAGACAAGTCAGATGGAATGTTCTCCATCATGGCCTGCCCAATCACTGCACCCTAATCATATTGAACTGCTCTGGGATGATCGCAATAAAGAAATAGTGAAGACCTCCTTTGGTGAGTATTTCAGCTGAACGATCGGAGAAACGAAACGTCCGAATGCCGAGAGCGCGTAAAGCTGTTCTTCATCCAAGGGAGGATTTTTTTCGATGGAAATAAAGTGGAACATCTGGACATTTATATATTTGTTTGGTCGAAGGAAATATCGTTACATTACAGAGTTTGCTGCCTAGAAACAAAAGGAACCTGCGTGTGTCTCTCAAAAACCATAAAAGACCTTTAACAGACTCTTTGACTTCCTCGATTTTATGTCTGTGAGATATGACCTTCTTTTTGCTATGAGCATGTTTGCAGCCACACAGCATTTATACGTTTTTCCAGAATCCCATGCCGCTGATGCATTTTCTATATCAGCAGCTTGAAAAGCAACTGATTCGAATACATTGGCATCATTTCCATAGTAACAGACACGTGTACATCGGGTGTATATTCTTTGATTTGACAACGGAGACTTTTTAAAGGCATATGGATGGAATCTTGAGCTTTAGCGCTTTCTAATAGCGCACTGCACTTTACAAACCGCTGAGGAAACTCTTTCCAGCTGCTGGGGTTCACTTACTGGATCTCACAGATTCCAGGTGTTAAGAGCCATCAATGACACGCACTCTTCTCCATCAACATCGTGTTTGTTTAAAAAAAATAATAAATTTGTGGCTAGAACGATCCCTGGCTACACGTGTATCTTATGAATTAAATGCGAATTCGGTTTCCTACCTGCAATTGTTTACTTTTTTTTAGATATATATATATATTTTATATAAAAGCACCATCATATGTGTGCATAAGATCATGTTTCACATCAAACTCAAACGGACTACTTCATATCATTCTGTATGCGCTATGAGGACAAAAGTATTTGGACACCTGCCTTTCCCAGCCATATGTGCTTCTTCCCCAAACAAAGTTGAAGCTCCATGAAGATATGCTTTACATGACTTGGAGTGGAAGATCTACAATAGAGCTCTGACTCTCAACCCTAATTAACACATTTCAGATGAACTGATTGCAAACCAGGCCTACTCACCTCACCTAAATCTAGTGGAGCATCTTCCCAGAAAAATGGGGGTTACCATAAAAGCAAATGTGGAATGGGACGTTCAAAAAAGGACATACAAATACGTATGGGCAGGTGTCCACAAACTTTTGTCCATGTAGTGGCATTGATTATTTTTCAAATCTCAGTAAAATATGAACAGAAGTATTAAAAAAAAAGGCACAGAAAATGATTCCGGTTATAATCTGGGGCTGAATACAGACAGAAAATTTACCTATAAATATCCTCCGTACCTCGACTGTCTAAACAGCACTCCCTAACTTGCCATTAGCCCTTCTGACATAACGAGACGATGCCGCTTTGTTGTTGTTTTTTGGTTTGAGTTCAGGTCCGGGCCAGTTCTTGTTTATTCCTGTGCGATGCTCCGCAGCACGTACTTGACCGTGTATGCGAACGCGGCGAAGCCGACTATGACGAACAGGTTCGTGAGCGCTCCTCCGAGGAGTCCGTGTTCTCGGTTGACCTGCGGGTGGTTGTTGGGTGCCGCCATCCCGGCACGCGCGTGTCCGTTCTGGGTCTCAGAGTCGGGCACGACGTCGGGGAGAGGCAAAGCCTGAGCGCAGGAACTCATCTCTTCTTCTAGTCTCTGCTTCTGCTTGATCTCCTGTCAGGGAGGAAGGAACACGTGAAACGTTATATTTACATAATAAACATTCTGTTCAGGGGTGGACAAAATACACCAACCAGATACTTGAGTAAAAGCCTTCAAGTATCCTACTTAAATATCCAAAGTGCTATGATTTATTATAACTATAATGTTCCTATTATCATCAAAATGTATTTGAGTAAAAATTAAGATATCGGACTTTGAAATGTAATAAAGTTAAAGTCTCCCCAAATGGAAATACTTCAGTAAAATACAGATACGTGAAAAAGCTACTTAAGTACAGTAACGAATAACAAAAAAACATTCGTCCTCTCCTGACCAATCAGAATCGAGAATTCGACTGCGCTATGGTATAAATAATGGTTGATTTGTTCTTAGAACATTTGTTCATCACGTTTCAATCCATGTCTGATCCAATCTGGTTGGCTACTAAGAAAACTCTTGATACGCTGACTCCACCCCCTAATGGCATCTTGTAAAGCTGTAAATACAATAAGTCAATATGACTAGTCTATGAGATTACATGCTTTTTGTCCGGGTGTGTGTCCACGCCGTTGAATCGACACAACCAAGGCGATATTTCGTTTTTTTTCCCACCAAAGCTCCAGAGCAGTACTCACCTCGACGACACCAGGGAACAGTTCACAAAACACTCTGTCCTTAAGGTTAAAGGCGAGGCTCTGTGAGGCGAGTTGTCTTTTCTGAAAGTAAAACGAGACTACACTAGAGTTCTGCTGTAAATACGAACGGATTCATTGTTAATAATAAACAAATTCACACGCTCACTGTAAAATCCGACGTTTCTACGCTGCCCAGAGTGGGACCTTTTTCCAGCATGAAGCTCAGGAGGCCGGTGAGGATGGTGGACACGGACCACGCAGGGTTCCACGTGTCCGGGTGGAAATCGGTGATGGAGAGACACAGCCTGAATTAGAAAGTGATAGAGATAAATGGAAATGAAAGAAAAAAATATAATTAATTAATAAAAATTGTTACAATTTTAAATTTACTCCAAAAAAAATTAATAAATAAATAAATTACAAATCTCAAACAGAACCCTTGGGGTATGTAGAGCAGAATTATGGGCGGAGCTCACTGGATATCGTCAGCGCTGCTTGGTTACGAAATATTGGTTTATTTTCCCCATTTCCCTTTTATTTTTTTTCTCCAATTTACCATTACCATTTGTACGACTTCATTGGGAATTTTTTTTAGCGCTCTTTTGACCAATAACGTGGATTTGCACTCAGATAGGGAAATGTGTACATGTAGAATACTGAAACATTTTATATGTATTTGTAAGTAAAAAAAACCTCTAAGTGTGTTGTATTTAAATTGTACCTTGTGTTACATTTAAACCTGCCGTTGGGTGTGATCATGTAGATGCTCGGTGGCTTGAACGGGAATTCTCGTGGAAATATGACCTTCCCATGATAAAAACCTCCTGCGAACCAACACAATTATAAGTATGAGAAAAAGTTTGTCCATTTATAACACACATATACATACACCCCCAATCAGGCATACCATGATAACATTATAAACGGTGAAGTGAATCTTCATCATGGCAAGTGAACATTTTGTCCTTAAAGTGGACGTTAGAAGCAGTAAAAATGTGCGAGCGTAAGAATCTGAGCGAGTTTGACAAATGGTGACGTCTAGACGACTGGGTCAGAGCAGAGCATCTCCAAAACTGCAGCTCTTGTGGGATGTTCCTGGTCTGCAGTGGTCAGTATTTATCAAAAGTGGTCCAAGGAAGGAACAGTGGTGAACCGGCGACAGGGTCACGAGCGGCCGAGGCTCATTGATGCACGTGGGGAATGAAAGCTTGTAGCTCAAACTGCTGAAGAAGTTAATGCTGTTGATGCTCGAAGAGTCCCGACTGTTTTAGCAGCAAAAGTGGACCAACACAATATTAAGCAGGTGGTCATTATGTTATGCCTGCTCAGTGTAATATATATATATATATATATCTAGAGAGAGAGAGAGAGAGAGAGAGAGAGAGAGAGAGAGAGAGAGAGAGAGATAGAGGAAAAGAGAGAGAGCGAGAGAGAGAGAGAGAGAGAGAGAGAGAGAGAGAGAGAGAGAGAGAGAGAGAAAGAGAGCGAGAGAGAGAGAGACAAAGAGAGAGAGAGATAGAGGAAAAGAGAGAGAGAGAGAGAGAGAGCGAGAGAGAGAGAGAGAGAGAGAGAGAGAGAGAATAATATTGGTATGTGCTATATGAACATCCCATTCCACATTCAGTCCTCATTTGCTGTTACAACCTTCACTCTTCTAGAAGAATGTTTCACTAAAACACATGATTTACCAAAATCTTTTTAATCCCTGAAGCACATTACATACGACTGTTATAAGATCATTGACACTGGAGACTCCTTCCAAAAACATTGATAAGTAAAGAAATAAAACACACTTGTAATTATTATTATCATTATTTTACAATTTATATATATATATATCAAAACAAGATCATTTATCTGGATTATAACTGACACTACTGTCAAAGTGCTACTGTGTATTTCTTTTTATAATAATTGTAGCCTGATCAATCAGAATCTGTTTTGTTAGAGACTAAACATAGAAGAAAAAGGCACACAATAATGTATAGGTTCTTTGGTAGCATTAAATGTTTTTGTTTCTTACTTAAACTAGGAGACTCAAACCTGTTCCAGCATGACAATGCTCCTGTGCACAAAGCCAGCTATATCAGGATATGCTTTTCATGGGTTGGAGTGGAAGATATTCTGCTATAGAGCTCTGATATTTTCAATTCAATTCCAGTTCTGTAGTGCTTTCCGCCTCAAAGCAACTTTACAGGAGAATTCTAAGTGCAAACAATGCAAACTATGTGTATTCATCCCCAATGTGCAAGCCTGTGTGACTGTGGCTCTCATCTCCTTTAGATGGTATAAGGAAAAAACCTTTAGAGGAACCAGACTCATCCTCATTTGGGTGACACCAAGAGTGTAATTATAAAATCATTAAAACCACAATACAAACACCAGAGTGAGAAATATCATGAGCACTTGAGCATGTGATTATATAGTCTAATACAGTCAGTTGGAGGATCTCAACCCTAATGAACACGTATTGGATAAATTTGAATGCTGACTGCGCCCAAGGCCTCCTTACCTCACCTACATCCGTACCTTGACTAAGCGGCTGAATGAGCACAAATCTCCAAAATCTAGTGGACCATCTTCCCAGAAGGTTTAGGTTAATTATTACAGCAAACGGGGACTAAACGTAGAACGAGATGTTTAAAAAGCACATAAAATCTTATTGCTCAGGTGTACACATTGATTTAAGAATGTAAAGTAATACCTTCATAGGGTGTTTTCTCAGGACCACGGACAAGGTAATGCCTGGAAAGACCATTTGGGGTTTAGTCAGATCAGATCAAATAAATAAATAAATAAAAATCTGACTCAGCTCACACAGATGAAGGGTTATTACCATTCAAGGATGTTTGAGGGAAGCGGTTCTGCACATATGTACGGGACCGGATCTTTCTTGATCCGCAGGTAATCCTGCTTTAATCTCTGCGTGGCTGTCGCCGGGGCTCTCTTATTAGGATTGCTGCTCATCTGGAAACACAAATCCACGTTTATTTGCATTAGATCCGTAACATAACACGACATAACAAACATAAACCTTACCCTTTATAATTAATGTGTGATCAAACTCGTTTTGCTCGACTCGTCAGCTCATGCATTACTCGCACTAGAGGTGGAAACCCCACACATGAAGCTGCAGTAAGATCATAACCCTCACATCGATCTACAGGGAGCGATGCAGCGGCGCTTTAGTGCTTCCCCTACAGTGACTGCTTAAAACGATCCGCTTCATCCAACACCACTGTAACTTGGTGCAACCGTTTCCTACACCTGCAATGAATGCTGGGTTTCCGGGTCCAGTGCTTCCTCCAGCAGCTACAGCACCCCCACTGTCACCCCTTACGGTTTAGATAACAATCTATACAACTATAATGTCCCCCTGTGACGTCAGTGAGTCATCTTCTAGCTGCTCATGTAAGTAACATAAATACACCACCGATCAACAACACAACAAACATATCAATACTCAGATCAGATAATCAGATATATATTACGAAAAATATTTATAATGACTTTCAGGGTGGAGTTCAGCTATTAAGAAACTTAAACACACACACGTATATGTATATATATATGTGGGTACACACACACACACACACACACACACACACACACACACACACACACACACACACACACACACACACACACACACACACACACACACCTAGCATATGCTAACAGCTTCTTACCTCTTTCACACCGGCAAAAAAAAACCCTCAACTGACGTTTATTTATAATTATTTCTAGATAGTTCGATTATTCCGAAACACGAAATGAAAAGCTTAAAGGGAAAATGAAAACATATTCCGCCCGCAACCAGCTGGAAATCATGTGTGCGTCTCTACAAAGTGTCCCCATGTGACCCGGAAGTGACAATACCGAGAATAATAGTTCCGTTTATAAAAGTTAAAAGACAGGAATTTAAAGAAACAGTAAGTGGACCCATGAGTGACATTTATTTGTTTGTCTGTCTGTCTGTCTGTCTGTCTGTCTGTCTGTCTGTCTGTCTGTCCTATCTATCTATCTATCTATCTATCTATCTATCTATCTATCTATCTATCTATCTATCTATCTATCTATCTATCTATCTATCTATCTATCTATCCTTTGAAAATTGTTTACTTTGTATGTATGTATAAATGTATGTTGTTTTCTGTCTCATACTATATGTTTGGTCTGTCCATCTATCCATCCATCCATAGTAAGTGATTTATGTTGTCTAGTGCAGTTTATCCCATGAACTGGGTGTGATGTTAGAATACATCACAGTGCAGCAAACACACACACACACACATACACACACACACACACACCCACAATGCTACAATAAATCTTAAAGCCCTGAATGTTGGAGATGCCATACAAACTCCAATCATACAAACCCAGAGACACAAAGGTTTTATTTCAGTTTATTTATTTGTTACAAAATACCACAAGTTTCATGATATATTAGCATTTTGCATCTAAAAAGTACTGTACATGTACAACATGCTGCTTTAAGTCTGTGACGCTTTATGGGAACTGTAAAGAATAAAAAGCAGGATGAAGGTAGGACTACACCAGCATAGTCATCACACAACACACCATACATACACCATCTAGGCAGAAGCAGAAACTGACTTTTCCTTATGGGCTTTTTTTGGTACGTACATACAGCCACTAACGCAGAAGTCATGTCCTTTAATAAGAACTGTAATGATGTGAGCTTTAATATGCCACTAATCTCTGGAAGACACAATATTAAAATACACTCCGAACAATGATGCAGAGAAAATGAAAAAAAAAAAAAAAAAAAAAAAAAAAAAAAAGGATAAGTCCAGCTCATCCCCATAAAGCTACTAAAACATTTCTGTATTTAAAAAATGTATAAAGGTCAAATTCACATGTTTCTAATGAACTGTAATTGATATTACTGGTATCTGAATTGCTCGATAAATAATTCCAGCTTGTGCAGGCTGAGAAACGTGAAATATAATCTCTATTCCAGCTGCCTGGAATTTTTGGACTTGTGTGCTACTGTCTTTTATCCACTAAATGTCGTCATTGCTTCTAATGTCATCCTGTGTCTGTCTGACACTTTAATTATCACCACCTGTGTCCTGTTTCCTTGTGTTTCTTTTTTAAGGGATTATGTAGCATTTTCTCTTGTTTTTTCTTGTTTGAACTTTTGGGATTTTGTTTGGACTTTATGAACCTGTTTTTTGCCGTCTCCATTTAAAAAAAAAAAATTCTTCGACTTTGATTAAAACACTTGGAAATTTCACCCGACGGAGTCTCTCACACTGTGAGCGGGTCAGACTGTCACACCGTCCTCCCTAGTTCATGTCCCAGCCCTGACCATCCTCGTCCATCAAACTCTGGAGACACAAAATATCTAATTAGTTTGCATGAAAAAATACTTAATTGCCTTTGAATTCAGCAAATTCGTTTATTTAAACCCACAGTGAACCAGAGATATCAAGTAAAGCGTCCCCTGAAGCACCAGAGAGCACGTCTTCAGGAGTTTACCTAAAGGAGTGGCGGAAGTGAATGCTCCTGCGTTTCAGCTTCTCGGGGTTGTGAGACGCCATGTGAGAAAACTCACGGAAGATATCCAGGTACGTGGTGTCACCTTGAAGAGAAGGGAAAGGATGCGCATGTGCTTTACAAAACACTCAAGAAATCAACTATAATCATGTGAATTATTTCTGTTCATACAAATGCTGATTTTCGAGCAGCTTTTCAGCAGAGATGAAAAAACCACATCGCGATACCATGCGAGTGAGAATAATTATGAGTTTCATTAACAGCACATGTTGGACGTTTTGGAGACAAGGTGAGGGAGGTGAGATTGAGATGGTTTGGACATGTGCAGAGGAGGGACATGGGGTATATCAGTAGAAGATTGCTGAGGATGGAGCCACCAGGAAGGAGGAAAAGAGGAAGACCAAGGAGGAGGTTTATGGATGTGGTGAGGGAAGACATGCAGGTAGTTGGTATGAAAGAGGCAGATGTAGAGGACAGAGGGGTATGGAGACGGATGATCCGCTGTGGCGCCCCCTAAAGGGAGCAGCCGAAAGAAGAAGAAGATTAAACTAATATTTTCCCATAACCTACTCCACCACGGAGGGACTTTTTCAACGCGCTGTACTTGATTCCTCTTACACCAATACAGTTCCCCAATTATTACACATTTTTTAAAACAATTAACAAACACAATTCTTTATAAATCGAACTCATCTATTTAGTGTTGCATTCCCTTGTTCCTAAAACTTCCTGTAACTGTTCCTGAAAATGTCCAATTGATGTTTCAAATTGTCAAATAAACACCTGCTTATAACACAATACAAAACTCCATCATGTTGGTGATTTGTTCTTCCGTTAAATAATACTTTTTATAATTCGATTTTCAATTTGCATAATTCGATTCGGATTCACGTCTCTATGGAAACGGTCTAAAACCCGCTAGAACTTCCGTCCTGAAGAAAAAGACAACAGAATATATTGATATATTGGAAATGATTACGATTATTTGTTAGCTTAACATATTGTAGAATTTGCAGGTGATTGAACCCATTTTGAATGGCAGAAACGGAAAAAACACCCGAACGAACTGCTCCTAGTCTCTATTGTCTCTCGGTAAAAGAGTCAGAGGGAAAGTTCGTGTGTAGCAAACAAGTAAATGTGTCATTTTTCCATTCAGTGTTTGGTAAATGCTGGAACAATTCAATAACTAATAGCAAAATTGCAGCTACATTATATAGACAAAAATTGGTGGACACCTGACCATAAGATTTGTGTGTACTTTCTGAACATCCCATTCCACATTTAGTCTCCATTTGCTGTTATTAGAACCTCCACTCTTCTGATAAGATGTTTCACTAGATGTTGTGGAGATTTGAGCTCATTCAGATACAAGGGTGTCAGTAAAGTCAGGTAGGGATGAAGGTGTGGTGAGGAGACTCAAGATCTTTTGTGGAAACAATTTTGGGTAGGAAACACATACGGCTGTAAACGTCAGGTGTCCAATCCCTTTTGTTCAAATACAATATATCCCCTGCGGATGTTTACTTTTTTAACTAAAGTGTAAGCTATTTTCCTATCTGTGTAAACCATAGTGAAATTGCAGTAAGGGAGAAGAAAGTAAATGCAGTTAGTCTCACACACAAACGAAGAAAGCAGAAGAAAAAAAGGTTAAAATTTCCCTCAGATCTTTTCTTTATTGTCAAATTTTTTTTCACTCAGCTACAAAGACAGAGAAAGAACAGAGCGAGAGCAGGGATTAGTTCACAGAGGAAAGGAGCGAATGACGAACTTGGCAGGTTATTGTACAGGAGTTGTAGTGAGACAGGAGACAAGAGAATACAAGTTCCTATCTACAGCACAATCTTTTATACGGTGTGCATTTTCTCCCCCATTTGCATTTCGCCAAAGAATACGGTTCCTTACATTTTTTTTAGTCTCTTTAAAGTGAACAGTATTTTTTTCTTCTTTTTTTTTAAATCAAAGTGCTACAAATGTTCACAGGCCTGAGGGACAAACGCACGTCTGGCATCCTTCTTTAAAAAAAACAACAAAGGCTACATCAAAAGAGAAGCTCATCAAAATCTCACAACATGATAAACTGGGAGTGGGGGTGCCAAAACTTTTAAGGCTTAAAAAAACAGGGTGCATTAAGTTACACTGAATTTATTCTCAATAGTGTTTCCTTTAAAAGAATAACAAAGATATTTTTTTCATTTTCTGTATTATTATTATTGATTTTTTTTTTTTTTATTACAGTCCACAAGCTAATTCAGATTTAAAACAAATTGATTCAGGTCCAAGTTAAAACCGTTATGTATTTTTTTGACACCCCTGATTAAATAAAAGAATCATTTTGTTGTCAGATTTTGTATGAAGAATGAAAGAGTGTGTTTTTTAGGATAGAAATGCGTCTGTGGCCTCTGAGCCGAAAGATATAGATTTTAATTTTATATATTTAATACACTATACGGACAAAAGTATTGGGACAGCGAACTTTTCCGGCTATATGTGCCTTTTGTTTTTTTTTTACAAATTGTTCCCACAAATTTGGAGGCACACGATTGTCAAGTGTCAACAAGTGCACAAAGTCAACTCCATGAAGATCTGCTTTACATGGGTTGGAGTGAAAGATCTCTTGCTATAGACCTATACACACTATTGAACACCTTCTGGATATACAAATCTAAACAAAATCTAGTGGAACATCTTCCCAGAAAGGCGGAGCTTATAATAAAAGCTAATAGCGACTAAATGTGAAGTGAAATGTTCAAAAAAACACATTCGATCCAACATATCTTATGCTCCGGTGTCCACAAACGTTTGTCCATATAGTGCACATCTTCTGAGGTGATTATATATCCAGCACGGGAGCTTTATAATCATGTGTTCTGGATATTATTGTCCTGTGTATGTAAGATTATATTTTGTGGAGATTCTTAAGACATTGAAGGTTCGGTAAGTAAAAGTATGACGTCAGATTGAAATTTTTCAATTCAAACACCACAGACTTGAAAGATAACAAATATTCACACTCATACAATCACATACAATAGAAGTTAGCGGCGACAGTCCCCTGAACACCGCAGAGCAAATAAAAACAAACAAACAAATAAATTAATCGGAAATCAGATTCTGATCATTTCACATCCGATGATCAGATACACCAAAGTTCTACAGTTACAAATGATCCCATTTGATATTTGGTTCATCATCGGTTATGGATTGTGGATTTTTTTTTTTCCTCTTGCAAATATGAAGCATATTTGTTTATCTAACGGCAAAATGATGGCAAAGTAAAAAAAATACTATCTTCACTCTTTTTCCGATCAAACGCTACAAAAAATACTGATTATCTCGAGTGAAATCATCCAATCATCTCACTCCGTCACATTTCTTTGTCAAAAAAAAAGTGCATAATACTCCTCAGCTCTACCTAACGAACCATTTCCTTTTCAGTCTTTTTTTTTTTCTTTTTTTCACGATATATTATACATCACAGTTATTTTAATCGAGCCCAAAATTTCTCCAAGATACATGTATTTGATAGGAGAGTCGGTTCAGGCCCAATCCTTTTAAATGAGTGCATTTAAAAGCTCAAAAAAACATTAGAGAACAGCTGCCTCCAGTGTTTTAGGTCTTATTTTTATATAAACCGGGATAAAATAGGAGACCGATAAGCCCTGAAACACTGACGCTAACCAAGAATGATCTAATACCAATATTTGCCAGTAGTTGGCAGTAATGCGCATTTGTAATAAAAAAAATTTAATAAATGACTAAACAGAAAAACTCAATATTATGAAAAATGGCAGCATCCCATATGTAATACTTGTGTACTGATCGATATAGTAAAATAGTACACCATAAAAACCTACATTTTCTGCGTTATTGCGTGGTTTAGGAACAAGCCTAGCTACCATTTGGTTGCATCGGTTGCTGTTTCGTTGCACCAGAAATTGATGTCTTTCATAACCATAAAACGTCTACGTCAAGTGCAGCGCACACAACTTGATTATTGTCATTTCAGACCGTGCTTAAGCCAGTTGCCATAGAAACTAGAGCGCACATAAAAACGTTGGTTTACAGTAATGATCGATTTGTATGAGGACAAATCCTTGAAAAGTGTTTGGTGAATAACAGCTAGTTTGATAAGCGAGCATGTGGAGGCTGCTTTAAAAGACTCAGACTGTAGACTCGTTACTTCCTTTTTTTACGGACAGAATTGTGATGTACAAAACACAAAAAGCTATAAAAAGTACATCTGTAAATGTACTACTTGATTTTTTATATATATATATATATATATATATATATATATATATATATATATATATATATATATATATATATATATATAAAGTTTGTGAACACCCGATGTTTCCTTCCATATGTGGTTCTTCTCCAAACTGTTACCACAAAGCTGGAGGCACACAACTGTATAGGACGTCTTTGGATGCTTCGAATTAACTTGAACTTGAAAACCCAAACCTGTTCTACCAGGGCGATGCCGCTGTGCACTAAGTGAGCTCCATAAAGATCTGGTTAAAATAGAAAGGAAGCTCTTAAAAGGCCTGCTATAGAGCTCTGATCTCAACCCTACCAAACACTTTTGGGATAAATGTGAACACTAACTGCACCCCAAGTCTCCCCCCACCTCAGCTACTGTACATCAGTACATGACTTTACTAACACCCTTGTGGCTGATAAACACAAATTTCCATGAACGCACTCCAAAATGTAGTGGAACATCTTCCCAGAAGAGTGGAGGGATTTATAATTGCAAATTGAGACTAAATGTGGAATGTGATGCTCGAAAAGTACCAGGTGTCCACAAACCTTTAGCAATATAGTATATATATATATATATATATATATATATTAGGACTGTCGATCGATGAAAATACTTCCTCGTGATTAATCGCATGATTGTCAGTTAACTCGTGATTAATCGCAACTCAATCACACATTTTTATCTGTTCTAAATGTATTCTTTTTAAGTTTGTAATAATCTAATCAACATGGGCATCCAAGTGTTTCAGGGAACAAAAAAAAGTGTGTTTTATGCAGGTCTTTTGCTTTTTTCCAGAGATCGTATTGTTAGATTAAGCAGAGTAACGGCAAGCAGTTAGAAAGCGTCTGATGGTGGTTTAGGCTTAGAAAGTGGTCCCGAAGTATTGTTAGTCTTTAGCTTAGGGTTAGACATTTACGACTTTTACTCTATCCAACAGCACCTCATGACATCATCATCATATTATTACTATCATTATAATTCATTACAATATAACTGATTGTCTGACAAATGATTAATAAACCCTGATAAACGTTGATATCATTTGCTGAAAGATATCCATCAATAGTAGAAAACCTACAACACCAGCACCAGCTGAACCCTGTTTCCTGTATAAAATATGAATTTGGTCACAGAAAGAAAATCCTTTATTTTCCTGGGCGCTGATGTCTTTCCGCAGTCTGTTCTGTTTGTGGTTTAAGTTCTAAACAAGGTTTTGGAATCCCTACTTATGAGTGTCTTTGTATCAGACAGACACCCGACTTGTTTCTAATATGCCCCTCTCAAAACATTTGTAAGAAATTAAAGAAAATAAGATCATTTTATTACAGTTATTATTACAAATGGTGTTGTAACCTTATAATATTATTCTCTTATACTACTTTACCCCCCACAGTGTTTAGATGTGCTGTGGTATAGGTGTGTGAGGCAAGAGATTAGTAAAGAGGGAAAAATAAAGTGAAAGAGAATGAGAGTCTATGCTACACAGGAACATCTAACACTCAGCTATGTTGAGGCAAATAAACTCCTTGATGCATTTCTTGTACTGCTGCTCTGTAGGACTGTTGCTTGGGTATTGACCTGGTTGCCCCAACGGCCCCTCGGACTCCCTCATCTCCTCGTTCATCCGAGCCAGACGCAGCCTGGAGAAAGAGATAGAAAGAGATAGAATGTAAAAGAGAAATAGAGAAAGATTTCGATAAGGCTTTAATACTTCCATTCATCTCTTCCTTCTCCCCAACCACTGGGACTGATAAAACATCCTATAAAAGAGGCAGGGCTTAAAATAAACCGTGATCAAGTCTGGAATGGAAAACTAAAATCAAGTGTGATGCTTACAGAATCTTCTGTTTTAGTTTAATGTTGTTAGATTTTCTTATTAATCATCATCTATGCATGTCGAAACAACAACATGTGTGATGACGGGCCGCTGACCCACGCACAAGGAAGAGCAAGTGCCCCATAGACAACTGCCGGCAGGGTGCTGAATGGACAGCGCCGATTCAGCACCACTGTTGTGGAGAGCCTCGGCGCGCATGGCAGGAGGGCGGGGCGGAAAAGACAAGATGTGGCTGGAGACAATGAGATATTCAGAGCAACAACTCCTTCTCCGAAGTGGATAAATGGCGTTTTCATGTCGCAGTGTGGACTGTGTCTGAAAACGAAGGCTTCCGAAAATTATGATTCATTTGCAGTCGTCTCCGTGACATTTTAAAGAGTCGGAAAGTACATAAATTCCTGGCGAAAATGACAGGGACGTAACTGTTTTTTAGATGAAAACGGCATTTTCAAATGATTAGTGTAGATGTAGCCTTTGTTTTAGAATTTTTTTTTTATTACAAATTCTTAATTTTATATTCTAGAAAACCCGAATAGGGCAATTACATGGAAACACAAATTTTTTTCAATACTCTTGAGTAATGCTGGATCTCTCTCTCTCTCTCTCTCTCTCTCTCTCTCTCTTTGCACCGACGGAGTGGACTACCAATCCAACCCTCTCATCACGGTTCCAAGCATCGGAGCCTGCCTGGCGTACCCCGCTCATTCTTCCTCCAACTCGCAGACCTACACGAATCTTTACTCCCCCCACTTCCCTCACAACTTCTTCTCTTCCCCCATTTTCGCACCTAAAATCACGAATAAAAAAGCACGACTGAACCCCAATTCCTGTATCCAGTGCCTGTGTTTGACTCTTGGCTGCAGCGAGACGCTACACATTAATGACACATTCGTTCGGTGAGACACCGATTGTCCATAATGAAGCATTAAAGCTGTTTTTAATACTGTGTTTGTTCCTGGTTGACTAAACTAAGGGTTTTTCTAACCTTCTAACCAAACGCTCTTACATAACCCCCATAATGATTCACCTGCAAATAGCACTTTTCTAATAACAACACAATTTACCCATAAGTAGGCAAAGCAATTGTAAAGAAAGCCTTCAGGCTTTGAAGTGAAAGTCACGACATCGGTGAGTAAGTAAAAGAAACGCTAAATTACACAAGGGTATTAACTTTACGCAGCTAAGAAGGCGGTATGTTTTTCCTATCAAGAACAAAATGAGTAACGAGGTATTTTAACTCCTCATCATCGTGTAATTTGTGGTGATTGATGCCGGTCGCTTACAGAGTGACGATGTCGGCGTTGGCCGCCTGCACCGCAATGCTGAGAGGATCCTGACCGTCGTCGTCGCCGTCGTTCTGTGTGGCTCCACGTTTCAGGAACAAACACACCTGCCTGCAAAATACAGGGTACAGTCAGACAGAGGGTATTCAGAGGGTGTGTGTCTGAGTGTGAGTGTGTGTTTACATACCCCGTGTGCCCTAAATACGTAGCATGGTGTAACGGCCCTCGTCCTTTCAGGTCTATTTGGTTGACGTTTGCTCCGTTTTGTAGCAGGAACTCGCAGGCTATTAAAGAACCCTATCCAAAAAATACAATTACTCAATTAAATTCCAGCAAAAAATAAACACATATTAAAGCAGGGGTCCCCAAACCTTGGCCCACAGGCACAATATGCCCTGCCCCCACATTTGGAATGGTCCTTTGAACAATGCCAGAGTCATAAATATATGTTTTATTAATATTATATCTTTATTTAATAATAAAGGTTGGCATTCAAACTAAAATTTCCTCTATTTTCCTTAGCATAAATCCCTCCCGATAGTTTTTCCAGATTGCTGTCAGCTGTAATTACGAGAGCGGCCTCTAGAGGCGAATCACTAACGCTGTTTGTTTTTTTACACTTAACTACGCGCTGCACAGAGAGCGCTATTATATATATAATTTATTAATTATATGATTATATTTATTAATTAATATTTATTTCAATGAATCAGTACAGTTTTTTTTATTTGTGTAATAAAGTTCAGTACTATTTTGGTAAAATGTTTTTTATTATCGGTTGATATATCGGTTATCGGCGAGTACGAACAAACCTAGTTATCGGTATCAGTGAAATCCACTATTGGTCGACCTCTGGTTATTAACATAGCCTAACTATTTGTTCCATTCACCCCAACCGTATGCATATGTGCGTAAATGTTTTGATTTCAATAGCAATGAATATGAAAAAATGTCTATCATTTCTTGAAAAGTAATGCTCTGTACATTGCATAACAATATAAACTTATCTAGCATTAGGTGGCATAATAAATACATTTAAATTGTAATTAAATCTCCACATTAAAAAAAGGAAAAATAATGTGGCCTATTATATTAACAATATTTGGGGACCCCTGCATTAAAGAAATGGCTGACTCACTCCGATCACGGCCTGTATGAGTGGGCTCTTGCCCTCGTCCTCTTCGTTGGCAGAGTTGACGTCAGCGCCGTGTGCCAGTGCTTCGGCCATGACGGGCAGGTTACGAGCCTTGCAGGCTTTATAGAGCAGCGCACCAGGATGCAGCTCACGCACATCCTCTGGGTCTGACGCCTCCGGCTCCGGCTCCACCTCACCACTCGACTCCTCAGACGCTTCGCACTCTGTGGGTGCGCGCACACACACACATACACACACCACAAGATGGCATGACAGTTTATGTATCCGGTGATCTGTATTGGATGGTCACTCTCAAATAAGTTTCACTATACACACACAATTATCTTAACAAGAAAAAAATTACAAATGGGATTAAATACCGACTTTTCTTAAATATTTATTGATTCCGAGTTATTTAGAGTGTCGGATTCTCCGCAGCAACATCAGGTAGGTTACCGTGATATGCTTTTTTAAGAGGGAACATGGCAAGATATCATTTATCAAGATTTATTGAACTTTAATTTCTTTATTACATACAATTATACAATCTAAAGTAGTTCACCGCTTTCACTGAACAAAAAGCAAAATAAGCACAATTTTCATTCAATATGAATTAGTATTAATATTATGTAGTAGGTGGGGAGTTGAGATCTAATAATATATACATGTCTTGGTCATGCCTTAAGTTCGTTAACTTATATACACATCTGTATCACCAAAATCGGGTCTAACTAACTAAACTGTTTAATAAAAAGCTAATTTGATCAATTACTTAATTTAATCAATATAATAAAAAAAGTATTGCATTCATCTGATTTTATCTTTTTTATAAATTATTATAAAATATAATTTTAGATATTATTTAACCAAACAGCCATTTTTATTTGAAATCATTACAAAAATGTAAACAGTTGATCACAAATTTTATTGTCATGAAGGTCGAAATTTCTGGTATGGGAATTGCACCCGGAATATTGTGCAAGCAGCAACCAGAGTGAGCGCGAGAGTACACCCATCACCATGCTTCATTCGCTCTAAGACTCGGAATCCGTTTCTGGATCAAATATGTACTGATCTGATTGTTAGCCAAAGTTCTTTAAAGATTATAAAGTTTTTTGGTCACATGGAGAGACTTTTTTAAATTCAGTATCAATTTTAAAAACTATAGACAAATGCTGAGGATGGAGCCGCCAGGAAAGAGGAAAAGAGGAAGGTCAAGGAGGAGGTTTATGGATGTGGTGAGGGAAGACGTGGTTTGAAAGAGGCAGATGTAGAGGACAGGGGGGGGTATGGAGACGGATGATCCGCTGTGGGGACCCCTAGTGGGAGAAGCCGAAAGAAGAAGAATTTTTAAAACTATCAATTGATTAATCGGTTATCAGTAAAATTCACTATCGGTCGACCTCTAGTGTAAACTCAGTGAGAGTGTGTTAAATGGTGATGTGTAATTCATCCTCGGGCCTCACCCTCCTCAGTGACGCTGCCCACCACTGAGCCAAACAGAAGGACGTCGGTGCTGCCGTCACTGCTGCCTCCCAGACCGCTGTCACTGCTGAGACCTGCGGGACCAGAAAGCGCCAAACCACGGACGTGTTACACACATGCACTTAACAAAGAAGAATCATTAAATAATGTGAGTAGTGAGTACTGAAATACTTTCAAGTGGCACCGATAATAATGAAAACATCAAACACAACATTGTTTTCTATAAAGGATCATAATTGTTCTCAGGATAATCCTTCCCTCGGTCTTATATGGACTATAAGACTTACTGCGAGGCCCTGAGCCGTTGTCAAAGTAGGAGAACAAAGAGTCCAGTTCGTCAGGACAGAAGAGCGAATCTCGCCGGAACTTTCTCTCCAGCGCTGTGGTGGCTGAAGGGCAGGAAGAAACATGAACATGATAATGAATAGTTCAGTCTCTACAATCCCAATTTAATAGAAATAACCAAAGACCCGAAGCTGAGACACGTTACCTGAGCCGGGATCCTGTCTGTATTTCCGCCGGTGTTTGGGCACGGTGGCGGCACTGTTGTGGCGTCTGCACTTTTTCGTCGCCCACCGCCTTTCCGATTTCCTCTCGCTGTTGGCCAGGGCCTCTGCCGTCGCCATCTTCTTCAGGAACCTCTTCTCGACATACTTGGCTCGAATCCATGCCTCTTTGTCTTGCCTGCAGTCAAAAACAAATGTGGATTACAGAATTAACTCTGTAGAGGGAAAGTGGGAACATAGTGTACGGTGCCTCTTTCACCTGGTGCCGTTTGCTCCTGGTTTCTTCATGCCCTGCTCCTCGCACGTGCCCTCGTAAATGTGGTTTATAACACTGTTACCCAGATCACACATCAACTGCAACGCAAAGCCACAAAGTCACGTGGATTAATGTGGGCTTGTCAACAACATTAACCAATTGGCTCATTCATTTATTTCTCTCCTAAGAAGCATCCATGCAGCACTTTTTCTTTATGTTGGAGAAACTGTTACTGTTGAATGCTAACTATTACCATGTTTTCTGGGACTGCTATGTGATTAAGGACTATTGGAGAAGAATACATATGGCTTTACAGATTCCTTTTTAAAAGATTGCTTTTTACTACTTTGTCTTTTTTTTAATGATGTGTTTGATCTTTGTTCCATTCTGGCAGGTTGAAGAAGCTGTTGTGTTGTTGGTTAATGCAGTGTTGAGGTGTTCACTTGGATGTGTATTTTAGGAAATAAAAGCTCACGAATCACAGTATTCTTTACACCTCTGGTGTACTTTACATCCGTGTCAATTTTTTTGGTGTGGTGTAAAACAGTAGACCAGATGGATTAAGAGGATATAGGAAGAAATAAAACAACACCTTGAGTAGTTCAGGTTCCCAAGAGTCCAGAGTGAGAGACCGGACTTTGGAACAGTGCACTCCCAAACTCCTGCATGAAGAAAACACACACACACACACACACACACACACACACACACACACACACACACACACACACACACACACACATACACAATCATTACAGTTGAGCAAGTAAAAGCCTGCTGTTTAATTAGTATCTGTCTGACATGCGTCTGGCAGTACAGTACACGGCCCTCACAATGAAAGAAAAGGCGTTTGCTATAAACCTTCACATGCTCCTATATACTACACGCTTATATGCTTTACCTGCTTTAGTACACAAATACTGCATGAACTAAATCATCTCAAACTATTTCAGAGAAATAATTATTTCTGAAATTACAGTGCTGCAGACTTGAAAAAAACAACAGCTCCGACCCTTTTTCACATCTGCGTACAATGCTGCGTGTCCTGGGCAACACTGTCACAATTAAAGACCAAATGAAAAGAAGAGAGTTGCCCGGACCTCAGCCATGAGACAGGGTGGGCGCATTAATATTCACAAGGCGCTCTGGAGCATGGGGAGAGGAGTGAAGGGATCTGCATAATCTGTCTGTCCAGGAATATAAAAGACCAAGAAAATAAAAGTAGCAGGGGAGAAAAATCCGTGGAATTAAGAATCTTTGTAAAAATTATTTGGGAAATTTATTTAAGGAAGTGGACGTATCAGAAATGCTATAATTATTATTATTATTAGAATTATTATTATTATTAGTCAATTAATAGTGGATTTTACCGATACCAACAGCTAGGTGGGTATAACTTGCCGATTAAAGATAAATAAAGTAATTTTAATGAATGGATACTAGATTAAAATAAACAAATACTCCATTTAAAATACTGAATTTACTGGAAAATACTGGATTACAAATAAAAAATTTACTGAATCATTAAAATGTGCTAAATGAAATAATAAATATGAATATATTAATTATATTATAAATATTGAGGAAAATAATAAATAAAATTAATTTTAAAAAGACACTTCAAATGAACAGCATGTGGTGTAAGTAATTTGCCACTAGAGGGCGCTCTCGTATTGTATAACGCAACCTGGAAAAACTATCGGTATGGATTTTTTTTTAACAATAGTTCCAGCAATAGACGACATTGGCAAAACCTTTGAACCGGTTGACCTAAGTTAGTTTACACACACTCTATCAGATTTCATAAATAAGGGAATGCAAAAATATAAATAAATAAATAAAAAACCATTACAAAATGTAAAATAATACCGAATCAAGAATTTGTGCTACATGAAATTAATTTGAATATATTCATTATGTCAATAAACATTGATGAAAATATATGGCATGCGTTCGAACTGGAACTAAAAGTAACACTCTGAATAAATAAAAACCGTTACATCCAAAATGAATAAAAAACGCCACTTTTACAAACAGCACGTGGTGTCAGTGATTCGCCGCTCTAAGAATGTATAAGGACCTTCTCAGTCACTCGAGCAACCCGGAAAAACTATCAGTATGGATTTTTCCTGAGAGCGAACTAATATTTGTGAGTCTGCACAGTGCATACACATATAAAGACCCTCTGTGTTACCGGTGTATGCCGGAGCACTCAATACAGAGCAGGATTCCTAAGTTGATGCTGGCCCAGGTTGGATCGGCTTGACCGCAATCACAGCACACACTGTTGCCCGGGACACACTGCACCCTCTGCAGCACGCTCTCGGCCCGTAGGCTGCGCTCTCGAGGCTCACTCGCCGAGTCGATGCTGCTGGTAGAGGGAGACGCCGTGCGGTCCAGGCGCTGAGGGGGAAAAAGAATACAAACATATAAAATCCCATTTGATATTGTTTTCACAAAGTGTCCTGAAAAATGCCTTATATGTGCTGACCTCGGTGCAGTAGCTGTCTGGACTCTCTCTGTAGGCCGAGGCGATGCTGGCCTGCACTGCTTGGATCCAGGCTTGTCGGAGTTTCTCAGACTCAGCCTGCAGCATACAGCTCCTGCAACACATCATCATCATCATTATCATCATTATCACTATCACCAGGAAGGTCATACCATGCTAGTAGGATCCAGAATTTACAGAGGTAGGACTCACTTGAACGGAGACACCACTTCAAAGCAGAAGCGTCTCTCGATGTCCTCAAAGGGTTTGACTGAACACAGTCTCAGGTCTTCTACTACTACAGTCAGTGAGTCCTACAGGAGACAAACACACTGGATAAAATAGCTGAATGCATGTGGAATAGATGTGAAGAAGACAAGGACACAATCGTAGGCGGAATCACATGAGCTGGTGTTTCTGAAAGCCGTTTCTGAGAACTTATTTGCATATGAATATGGATGTTCTTCCAGAAGCATACGTATCAACAATGCTTGTGAAAAAAAGAGTGCGTATGTGTGTGAGTGAAGCTTTTAACCTCATGCGTCTGAACGAGGACGACGAGGAACACTTGCCTTCAACTTCTTCTGATACACCAGCTGACTGTTCTGAATGGAGAACCACCGCCTGAGAAAAGCACACGAGGAACACACATGAGTGTATCAGACCAGTGGACTGATAAAGCCGCGCTCTATTAGAGATGGTTTTGTATTTTGGCGCCATCATTTTCACGTTTTCTTACCTGTTCCACGTTTTGAAGGCGTTGCTGGATCGTTTGAACAGGTAGCCCTCCATCACCACGCCGTTGGGGGCATCCAGGTTGAACTCCACCTTCTGGTCGTTGTAGGCAAAGTCCTGATCAGAAAACATAGTGGAAGTTTGGAATATAAAAAAAAGAAAATGTCCTCTTTATGGATAGAAGAGGTGAAGATCAGACTTCCTGCTTAGATAAGAGACCAAGACACAATATAAGGACAAAAAAACGTGGACTGCATGTTGGACATCCCATTCCACAATCATGAGGCGTAAACGACAATCGTGCGCTTCCAAATTTGTGGTATGGCAATCGGATTGTTAAAAATAAAGTACGTTTTACAGCATTTAGTAGATGCTTTATATCCAGAGCAAACTGTAATACATGTATATACTCTCAATATACACCAATATTTTGTCTTATAAGTAGTACTCGAGTAGTTTCGAAGCTTTTTAACTGCTTAAATGCACTAAAATAAATAAATAAAAAGGATATTAAGGCGATAAAGCTGTAACGTGTTGATTATAATTTATTTATTAACGACCACTAATGTATTAGAGCTCCACTGTACACCACTAGTACTCTACTGTCCTCTAAAAAAAGCCCTGATGTCATAATGAAAACTAGTTAAAATCAGGACAAATGCAAATATCTGCATTAATAAATACATTTTTTGGCAACATTTTTGTAGAATATTCCCAGGCTGGAAAATACTCTTAACCATTTCCACGCTTTATCTTTCAACTTTTTTCAACTCAATTTCATGTAAAGAAAATATGACTTTACCCACCGGCGTGAGGTTTAACTCGGCGAGAATCTTCTGCTTTACACTTTTAAGGTATTCCCACATCATGATTTATTAAATATTTACACACATCGAACTAAATTTCTGAACGTCCAACACACCGCTGTCAGGAGCTCCAAGCACCAGCATGCATCTCTGAGATATGTGCCGTGCATGAGCAAAACTCGCTGTTTTAAAAGCACGAGACCCATTTTGCCATGGAGACGAACTAAACCCAAACAAATCTTTGTAGTGGACATGTAGTGGCAGGCCAATAGGGCCAGCAAGGCCTTCTGTGGTGGCCTAAACACTATCAAAATCACTAACGTACATGTTAATATAATTTTTACAATAAATATTTATGAAATTCATGTTGTCAATGAATGCCGTTGTCAATTAGTTGAGCTGCTCGTGTTACAGGAGAAATGCACAGAAAAAAATGCACAGAAAATACGGGGTTATTTTATGAGGTTAATATCAATGCTTCTGCTAGAGATGATGTATGCAGGTGGTGCAGTTGTGGCTACAGTGAAAGGAGACTGAATTGTGTTCATTGGGATTCTTGCTCATCTTTGATCCAGTGCTCTTTAATACTGCGTTTCTCTATAATATTGATGGTATCTATAGCCGTTACGTCATGTGTCTAATTTCCCAGAGTGTGTATTAAGATCACTTTGCTCCTAAGGTGTTTAATGTTGCCCAGCTCTTTTAAATCCATGCCAGTTCCCTTGTTATTCCAGCTTGTAGATCTTCTCAGACCTCTTCTGTAGCTCACTGATAGTGTGTGTGACTCTTAAAGGTACAAAACTTAAGTGCTAACGCTGGAGCTCTGAAAATCAGACTATTAATGATGTCCAAATATCAGTCAAGAAAGAATTAATATTGAAAACAGAAAGAAAAACTGACCTGTAGAAGAGTCTGTGAGGTGAAGATCATTTTCAGTCGGTCAAATAAAAGGAAAATAAAACAAAAATAAATTTAAGTGAGATTTACATTCCGGAAAATCAATTTCTACTGATGATAAACTAAATCTACAAAAAAAAAAGATCAGACATGTTCCACAGGACAAACTTAGATAAATTGTTTCTTCCATAAATTATATTCAATAGTTGTAACAATAATAAATATACACTAGATGGACAAAAGTATTGGAACACCTGAACTGTTCCTTCACTTAAAGTAGGAGACCCAAAAAAGTTACCGAGTGACATCCACCTGGTGCACAAGTCCAGCTCCATGAAGATATGCTTTACTGTATATGGGTACATGAGTGGAAGATCTTCTGCTATAAAGCTCTGACTTCAAACCTACTGGGATGAATGTAAACACAGACAGCACCCCAGACCTTCTCACATACCTCAGAACCTGACTTTACTAACACCCTTGTGCCTAAATGAATGTCACACAAAATTAACAATTAGATCTCCACAAAATCTAGTGGCACATCTTACCAGAAAAGT
This sequence comes from Silurus aristotelis, assembly GCF_946808225.1. Lineage (NCBI taxonomy): Eukaryota > Metazoa > Chordata > Actinopteri > Siluriformes > Siluridae > Silurus > Silurus aristotelis. Next base: position 21,167,446 of record NC_139592.1, read on the forward strand.
GGAAGTTATTATAAGGGCAAATGGGGACTAAATGTGGAATGCGTAGTTAAAAAAATCTCAGGTGTCCACCAACATTTGTCTAAATAGTGGACATTATATAGAAATGTATTTTATACTCCAGGTAAATAAAGAGTTGACAAACCCGCTGTTGTATCGTTGCGTGTTTGTGCTCCATGTCTCTTTTCTCCATCGCTGAATCGATCACCAGCTGGTCCAGCTACATATGAGAACACACACACACACACACACACACACACACACACACACACACACACACACACATATATATATATATATATACACACACAATATTTTTTCAGAACGTACATGTAAAAATCTAATAATATTAATAATATTCTCAATAACAAGCCCAAAAATACACTATATGGGCAAAAGTATTGGGACACCAGACTTTCCCCACCCTTACTTGAATCTTTCCCAAACCGTTGCTACAAATTCGAAGGCACACTATTGTATTAGACATGTTCGGAAATTTTGGAATTTATGAATGAATAAATGTTTAAAATTACACATGTTTGGAAATGAAACTAAGAGACCCAAAATCTCTTCCAGCATTTCAATGCCCCTGTGCTCAAATCAAGCTCCATGAAGATCTGCTCTACATGGTGTTGGAGTGGAAGATCTCCTGCTACAGCGCTCCAACCATATTATACATCTTTGGGATGATTTGGAATGCTTCACCAGAGGCCTCCTCACCTCATCAGTTCCTGCCTTTACTAACACCCTCGTGGCTGAATGAATTTCACACTAATCTCCAAATCTAGTGCAACATCTTCTCAGGAATTATAGAGGTTGTTATAAGAGGAAATGGAAACTAAATGTGGAACAGAATGTTCATAAATCACACAATCTGACGCTCAGGGTGTCCACAAACTTTTGTCTATACAGTGGAGTTCTGAAGCACGTTGGTGGTAGCACCATTTCTCTGGATTATAAAAGGTGTAAAAACATGAATCTGATTAGGTTTTAGTTTAAACTTCTTTATGAGGATGTGGCCGTCGGTCACCTCGGCTGCCAGCTTCTTCATGTAAGGGTCGATCTCATTGAGCAGGTTGAACCCCTGCTGGAAGAGCGAGTACTGTGCATGCATGAACGACAACATCTGCAGGACACAGAGGAAGAAAGGTTTAAAGGAATGAAATGAAAGACCCGAGACAAAGCCAGACTGTATAATGTGCACCGAGACAAGAATCTGCACAACCCAATCAGATTAGAGCAATCCGATCACACTGACGTGGAACTTACTGCGTCTAGAATCTCGAATTTCTTTTTGGCCTGAAGAACGTTGATCTACAGAGGAGGAAAAAAACAGCAGTCAGCAGATGCTTATTAATTAAAGTTAAGTGAAGGGGTCTCTAGTGTCAGAAGGAAAGTGGAGAGTTTTCCAATACAGTAGGAACAAAGAAGAACCTCTGTGTATGTGTGTGTGCATGTGTGAGGGTGTGTGTGTCTGTTTATGTCTGTGTAAACGTGTGTGTGTCTGTGTGAGGGTAGGTATGTGTGTGTGTGTGTGTGTGTGTGTGTGTGTGTGTGTGTGTATGTGTGTGTGTGTGTGTGTGTAACCTGCAGAACGTAGTCAAGTGCTAGGTGGCGGTAGCACTTGCGGGTTATGTTGAGGGAGCTGGTGGCCTCCTCCACCTCGTGCGGCTTGTTCCTGGGTGCCTGAGCGTTCTTCACCTGAGTGATCTCCAGATCCTCACGCACCCGATCAAAGTGCTTTTTCGTTTCCTTGAACTTTCGCACATCCCTAACACACAAACACACACACACACACACACACACACACACACACACACACACAATTGTATAGTCCTACATCAAATGTAGGAGATGCTCTAATCATCTCCTAATATTTTATGAACATGACTCTTATTCTATAGGCGGTTTATTGCATCGTATTAATTTGATATAAAACTACTTACTCTTTGACAAAATTGTGCAGCTGCTGCTTGACGGATCTCTGTGCCTGGTCAAACAGGATCTAAACACACAGAATGGCAGAAAACAGTGTTATTTAAAAATAAAAATACATACTCCACATGACTAAGCGTGTACAGACGAGGGTTCTGCCAGCAGATGGCGATCACACACTGGGGGGAGCAAGACAGACAGCCACAGCTGGTGGAAACAGAGACTGATAATAGTACATGAAGAGAGAGAGAAAAAGAGAGAAAAGAGAGAGAGAGAGAAAGTGAGAGAGAAAGAGAGAAGAGAGAGAAAGAGAGTGAGAGAGAAAGAGAGAGAGAGATATTGATGATGAGGAGGAGGACGATAAAAATGAGGCTACTAAGTGAGACACAGAGAGAGGAAGAAAGAGAGAAGGAGAAAAAGAGAGAGAGAAAAAGTAATGATAGTAGATAATAGTAATTATAATAATATTGATGAGGCTACAGGTGTGACACTGAAAGAGAGAGAGAGAGAGAGAGAGAGAGAGAGAGAGAGAGAGAAAATAGAAAGATAGAAAGAGAGAGATATGATGAGTCTACAGGTATGCCATTGAGAAAGAAAGAGAGTATGATGAGGCTACAGGTGTGTCACTGAGAGAGTGAGAAAAAGAGAGAGAGAGAGAGAGAGAGAGAGAGAGAGAGAGAGAGAGAGAGAGAGAGAGAGAGAGATGATGATGAAAACTACAGGTGTGCCACTGAGAGAGAAAGAGAAAGAGAGCACTTGGGTTTTGGCACCACTATGTTCTGAATGTTCTTGATGATGCAGCACACAGGCTCTTGTTCCATCATCTCGGAGGTGTGTTGTAGCTGCACTGCTAACGTTCCTGTGGCTTTACGTCAGTGTGATACGAGCGGTTCCATTACCGCTGTCAGTTCTTTACCGCGCTTCAGAAATATGACTCTATCGGAGGCAGTAAAAAAAAAAAAAAAAAAAAGAGGCTTTGGGAGAAAACTTGGTGAGTCAGTCTCCAGGTGGCCACTTCAGCAGAGGCTCTTTAACACTTTTATTAGCCCATAAAACTCCGACTGGCCCTGCACGAGTCAAGCCAGAAGGAAGAACAAAAACGTATCGAACACCTTCATAACTCAAGCGCGTTAAAGACGAATAGACTGAAACGCTTGTCGATTGCTTCTGTGTTTTTGTTAGCTTTTGTCCGCCATGTTGCTGTGCTGATGTCATCTAGAGACGTCACAGTGCGAGAACAAACAAGGATCAGTTTTGACTCCTCAGTTTGATATCATTCTGATTAATCCTGAGGAAAAATATTTCAGGAAATGTTTGTATGGCAGAACTCCCAGAGTGAGCCCCTTCACAATTCCACATATCCTTAGCCCTTTCACTGTCCCTTTTCTGACACTTTTTTCGTTTCCTTCCTTCCTGTCATCTGTAAGGGGTCAAAATGTCATGAAAATGTGCGCATCTTTGTGCCATCTACATTTAAAAAAAAAAGACAAAATGTGGGATTTTTAAAAAGGAGCACATACAAATCTAATGCTCAGGTGTCCTCAAACTTATTAGTACCTAAAAATGATCATTATTTTAAATTTAGAAGTGTTTAAAAATGATTTCCTGCTTTTGTGCGATGCCTCAGAGCTCCAATCCAGCTGCAGCCTCTGTCTTCTACAACACTCACCATATTGTGTAACCCGATGGCACAAACAGGGTCAAACCAGGTCACTGTGTTTCCCTGTGTGAATCGACCTCGGCCATTAACCTCATTTAGGACAATTTAAGCTTCCAGACATGATCACATGACCCCTTGTGCCCTCTACAGAACAACAAGAGCGCTAAAAGGGTTGGGGAGACTGAGCACTGTAGCGTTTACAAATCTTGTACAATACACTGGACACTGGATCCTGATCAGCAAGTGGCATATTGGTGGTGCTGGGATTTGAACCCATGACCATTCGATCAGAAGTCCAACATCATATCCACAGAGCTACAGCGGCAAATTAGCAACTAATGATAGCTAACGTCGTTATCAGTAACGTAATGTACAGTCAGGACCAGGGTTGCAAAGAGGTGGAATATTTCCAATACATTTCCAGAAACTTTCCATGGGAACTTCATTTGGGGAATTTGGGAAATATTCCAAGATGGAACTTATCAGGAATTAATGATAATTGATGAAGAATTAAAAAGAAATTTGGGGAAATGTGTATAAATTGATGTAAATGGGAAAAAACGCGCCAAGATGGACATTTTTGGACATTATTTTGTGTGCAGAATTCAAGAAATGGTGTGTTGTGTGGTGTGTTATGGAGGAATGTACAGTGCATGTAGGGGGCGTGGCCTCAGTAGCCCCGTGTGCATGCGAGTGATGAATGTGCGGGTAGAAATTCAACTGAAATTGTAGTAAATCTGGTTGTTTTTCAACTCATTTGAGTTCCATGTTATAGGCTCACCTGCAATTTTTATAAAATCCCAGTTTATTCCTGTTAATTTCCACAGAAAGTTTTCAGTCCTGTAAAAATTCCTGGAATTTTGAAACCCTAGTCAGGACACATGTCTCGGTGGTCCGCTCTCTAACCCTGACCCTACCAGTCACGTTTGTGGAGGAAACCAGCAGGACGTACCATGTGGTAGTTCACGATCTCCTGCAGACTCTCGCCGCACTTCTCCAGACATTCCTGTCAGCAAACAGAAAGAACAAAGAGATGAAATGCTGAACAAACCTCATTTATGTTTCCAAAAAAAATAGGTGGACAAAAGTTTGTGGACATTTAAGATAAGATCGGTGTGTGTTATTCCACATATAATCTCCATCTGCTCTTCTGGATAGATGATTACTATGATCACTAGATTTTGTGGAGATTTGTGCTCATTCAGCTACAAGGGTGTCTACAGTCAGGTAGTGATGTAGATGATGTGAGGAGGCCTGGGGTGCAGTCAGTTTTCACATTCATCCCAATAGGGTTTGAGCTCTATAGCAGGAGATCTTCCACTCCAACACCATATTAAGCAGATCTTCATAGAGCTGGATTTGTGCACAGGAGCATTCTCATTCTGGAACAGATTTGGGTCTCCTAATTTAAGTGGAGGGAACATTTCATGCTACAGAATCCAAATACGTCCTGCAAAATTGTGTGACTCTGAGGTTCTGGTAAACATTTGAGGAAGAACCACATATAGCTGGAGAAGTGTCCCAACACTTTTGCCTATAGGCTCTTAAGTACAAAGTATGACACACACACACACACACACACACACACACACACACACACACACACACACACTCATATGCAAGCTTACTGATATCATTTGGTCCTTCTTGCACTGGTGAGACAGGTCCCGGATGCCGTTGACGAACAGCTTGTTGGCGCTGACGTACGCCTTCCCCGCTTCGATCATCCCACTGCATAACTTCACCAACTACAGAGAGAATAAAGAAAGAATAAAAGAAAGAGAGAATGAGAGGACTCGCCTTCATTAGTGACAGTCAAGATTCATCTGCACAATTCAACACATTTACAACAAAATATTTAAAAATAAATTTTATATGAAAGATTCTGACAACTGGTTCAACCATTTTGCGCACACACACACACACACACACACACACAAACACACACACACACGAGTGACAGGTAGCGTTTCCTCTACAGTGTAAGAGCTCTGTTTCCCATTAAAATCCCACATGAAGAACAGAAGAACAATTTCCCACTTTCCCCTGCGTGCTACTGAGCCGCAGCTTCACACACACTGACACACACGGACACACTCAGACACACACTGCCGTCTCATGTGGCTCCGTGTTTGTTTTAAGCCCTCAATTATCACCCTAGGTCCTGTGTGTGTGTGTGTGTGTGTGTGTGTGTGTGTGTGTGTGTGTGTGTGTGTGTGTGTGTGTGTGTGTGTGTGTGTGAGAAAGAGAGAGACATTCTCAGGTGGCCTCCATGTGTGAGACTGTACCAGAAGGCAGTCATGAAACTTTGGCGCTCGAGTGTTTGATCTGCTAGACAGACAGACAGACAGACAGACAGACAGACAGACAGACAGACAGACAGACAGACAGACAGACAGACAGACAGACAGATAGATAGATAGACTACCAGCTAGGTAAACAGACAGACAGACAGACAGACAGACAGACAGACAGACAGACAGACAGACAGACAGACAGACAGACAGTCAGCTTGGTAAACAGACAGGCAGACAAATCAAACCACTCGAAAACATTAAGGTACAGCTGTACCTGACTATTAGAAAGCACTGAAGACTCCTTACAGAAAACCTGCATCGCTTCTGACACACACAAAGGCGTGCACACACACACACACACGTGCGCGCACGCACGCACACAAATGCCTGATAAGAGAACAGGAGGGGCGGAGTTATGTGATTTGACAGCTGTCACTCAAGGTCATCTACAACAGATGGAGCCGTGACCTCAACAGCATCAGTGCAGCATCTGATTTTAGCTGAGCGCTGAGCTGAGCTGAGACACCACAGAAGCACTTACTGCTGCTCTAATGGACTCTTCACTATCCAGATTGGAAGAAAACCACAAACACTGAGTTCATGATCTGATCTCAAGGCAAAACACAACCACAGCAATAAATCCTGGGATCCCGAATCAGCACAAAAACCCGACCATCCACCTTCAAGACTAAGGGATCATGCGGACAAATAGAAAATATATTTTTTATATAATATAAAATATCCAAATAGTAATAAATAATTTAAACATTACAAAAATATTGAAAACAAAACCAAAATATAACAATCTAAAATATTTCTGTTATTTGGAAAGTACCCTTCCTATCAATAATAAAAAAGAAATGTTTAATTCAAAATAAAGTACATCAAATCAATGACTCTCGTTATGATATGTGTTGGAATTCGTGTTCGCTCTTGAGCCACGCCACAAATTGCCTACACGATACTGCACCAGGCAGAGTTTTCTAAAAGACACGCCTCCTTTGTTTTCTGATCAGATCGTTCATCCTGGAACAGTACGAACGCCTGAAGTTACAGAGATGAAACATCTCAGACACTCCAGAAGAGCCATGTCTGGTGTTACATGGTTTCCCAATGCAATCCGCAGGATGTAATGTGATTTATTTGCTTTATTACGTTAGCTTGTAGTGAAGCATCTGAAATGAGTTTATTAGAGGGACAGCACATGTAGGATGTTTTGGTGACAAGGTGAGGGAGGCGAGATTGAGATGGTTTGGACATGTGCAGAGAAGGGACATGAATTATATTGGTAGAAAAATGCTGAAGATGGAGCCACCAGGTAGGAGGAAAAGAGGAAGGCCAAGGAGGAGGTTCATGGATGTGGTGAGGGAAGACATGCAGGTAGTTGGTGTGAAAGAGGCAGATGTAGAGGACAGGGTGGTATGGAGACGGATGATCCGCTGTGGCGCCCCCTAATGGGAGCAGCCGAAAGAAGAAGAAGAAGTAGTGAAGCATCTCACCTTGTCCAGCTTCGCTTCAATCTCCACCACTTCAGTCTCTACCTCGTCGATATTCGCCCTGGAACACATACAAAAAAAATCTGAAGTTACTGCAATGCTCCATGAGAACTTATCTATTCTCCAGCACCACCATCACCCTCACCATCATCATCAAGATATATAAAAGTGTATTCGATCTACTCTGGCTCCCACACTTTACCCAAACTAATACATTTGATCTAAAAGTTTATATGTGATTTGTAGGTTATTCTTTTTGAACATCCACATTTCATCACCATTTGCTTTTATAAAACTCTCCACCCTTCTGGAGAGATGTTCCACTGGATTTTGTGGAGATTTGTGCTCATTCAGCTACAAGGGTGTTAGTAAAGTTAAGTACTGATGTAGGTATGGTGAGGAAGCCTGGACTGTTTTCACATTAATTGTTTAATAGGGTTGAGGTTCCACAAGCATATCTTCATGGAGCTCTCTTTGTGCACAATCAACTGGAACAGGTTTGGGTCTCCTATAGGGCTAAAACGGATACATAAATTCTAATCAGTTGCTTCGATGCTTCATTTATTCCATGCAACTATACACAGAGCACAGTTTCCCCACGGACCATTATTACTGACGCACCACCCGCTAAACTCTGTAGCGCTATGGACAGGTAAACGGCAGAAAGTTTCCAAAGTTTGGGAACATTTTAAACTAAAACATAAAGAAAACACCGTTGTTTATAAGAGTAATCTCAAATGAAGTTTAATATTTTTATTTATATATTTGTATTTGCATTTTGATGCAAAAATCTTAAATGTTTAAATCTTAATTAATGAATGAATTAATTAATCAAATTAATTGATGAAATAATCGGTAGAATACTCGATAGCTACAGTCTCTAGTCTCCTAGATCAAGTAAAGGGAACATTTCATGTCATCGCATCCAGAGTCATGTGTCCCAATACCTTTGCCCATATAATGTATATACCTGGCGGCTCTAGAAGCCCATTGGTTGCCATTTTGCCTGAAAATAGACAAAGTAACTATACAAACTATCAACACACAAAAATATTAGTTTTATTTAATGGTCAAAATTTGACACTTAGAAATGTACCGTATAATCAGTCTTTTGCACTCGTTCTTTCCCTGCTCTGTGCAGGACGACGGTGTGATCGACGAACTTACAGACGTGTGGTGATGATGGAATTGTTAAATAGAATGTGTTCTTGTGAAAAGTGAAATGGTGAGAATGTCCTGAACCTCAGAAAAGGGAAGGTGTAGTGAGTGGTGCTGAAGTTATTTCAGTAAAATGTGTGTGTGTGTGTGTGTGTGTGTGTGTGTGTGTGTGTGTGTGTGTGTGTGTGTGTGTGTGTGTGTGTGTGTGTGTGTGTGTGTGTGTGAGAACTGGTTAAGAGGAAAGCAAGATATGTGACAGATCTCGGGCTGTGAAATGATTCATTCGCCACGTGCCCCGTCTTGAAGCACGTATCGAACAACAGAAAGTTGTATATTTTATTTCTATTATAAAGCAGGTTAGGGGCCTTGTTTAGGAGCCCAACTTTGCAGCTTGGTAATGCTGAGCTTTGAACCCCAACCTCCAGGGCAGTAACCCAGAGCCTTAAACACTGAACCATCACCACTGCCCTGAGAACATGGTGTTGGTTGCTGACATGCCTCAAAAGAAAAAGTTGGAGCTAGTGTACAATGCAAAAAGTCCAATACTTCCTGCATTTGAAATGCATCAATATTGGATTCTTTGTTAAACACTGAATTTTTCTGATTCGTATTTGTGAAGCCTTTTTGTCAAAACTCAGATGTTTTTGTTGATAAATGATGAAACATTTCTTAGGAGTGAAGTCAGAATCTGGGAGACAAGGAATTAAAATATAACTGAGACACACACCCAGTGTGAGGCAGTGAACTCATCTACACAATGTCTGCCAGCTAGTGTGTGTGTGTGTGTGTGTGCTCCACTGAGAGAGTGATGAGAGTGAGAGAAAGAGATTCCGACTGCCAGTAATTCGACACAGACAAAACAGAGAGGCAAACAGCGGCTGGGTAACTGTGTGCCAAACCTCCATGTCTGCGTGTCTGAGACAAAACTGGAGAAATTTTTTTTCTGTCCAGATGTAGACGAGATGTTTATTTAGACCGTCCTGACATTCATCCTGTGGAAATCTCCCGTCTCCCTCTGCTGAGACCTTCTTAAAAACAAACAGACTTTCTAACCTCACAGCACCTGGTGGTGGATATGATGGAAATCTTTCGAGGTTGTATCAAAAGGTTTCAAAACTAGTTTTGTGAAACGCGAACAGATGGCAGCACAAGGCGACATGCACAGTCACAGGGTGCACTGACCTTTAAAAGTCAGTTTGCCAAAAGTCTGCTATTCTGACCACAAGCTCTCTTCACACCTAGTTACTAGTAATACTGCACTCCAGAGACTCAAGAGAGGCTTGTGACTGTCTAGTGTCGTTGTGATTGACAGGCAACCCGGACCACTTGTATACCTCATCCTTATGACTTAAAAGTTACACCTTTAATTAGAAAAAATCCAAGACACTGAAGTCTCCTTCCATCTACCTCACAGCCATAAAGCCCTTCCCAAAGTCCTCTCTTAGTATACATCACACATTTGTGCTTCAAAATACTAAATTAATATAAACTTATATCTTTAATAAGTCCATTTGAATCAACATGCACAGGTCCAGACTGCATAGTGTACACAGTACAATGTGTGTGTGTATTTCCTGAATGGAAAAGCACATACTTGGCGGACAGCTGCTCTATCTGACCCTCTGGCTTTCTCTCTCTGTCCTACTTCATTGCACATGGCACTCCGAAGACCTCCCCACCTCCCCCTGAGGACTGTATCTATGGTAACTGATGCTGGCAGGGGATGATCTGTCTCACTAAACTCGCCATTCAGTCAATGGAAAAATGATGATGTCATTTCTGCTTTCACCACACTGTACAATAAGGAGGTGTTGAATTCTGGATTCTGATATAATAAGAATAATCACATGATTTTGTGCAAGGGGTCCTGGCCGTGTAAACGAAAGGTATTCTTGTTCAATGTTTCTTGGTGCACCTGCCGATCTTTACAGAATCGCACCACACCACCTGCTGCACCACGCACTTTCGAGTTAGATTGCGTGAATTATGGAACATATCCAAAATATCGCCTTGTTTACAGTATCGCAATAAAACTATACATATCGCAGCCCCTCTATCGTGATACATATTGTATCGACAGATTCTTGCCGATACACAGAGCTAATTGCAATGGGGTTTAAAAAAGTATCACACCTCTGTCTCATGCACACACCTCTAGCATCATCTATTTCCATTCCACTGGAAAGTACAGCCTGTCTGAGGTGCAGCTGCACTTGTGCCTCAGTGGCGATGATGGATGTCGTTATTGTGCCCTTGAGCGAGGCACTTGAGCAATGTACATTTACTGTCCACCACACGCCTACTATTACCCCATGGTTATAAATATATCATCAACCAGAATCCAAAGGAGCTTAGAATTCAGCAAGGACACCATGCAAGCGGGGTTAAGGATCACTATGACCAGCACATCACTAATCCCACCAACTCGCCTGACTTCAAAGGTATCAGATTTATTTGTTGGTTTTGTAAATCCAAGTTTGATCCGTTCTCTATAATCTTTGACCAACATGGCTCCTCCTACCATCACAGTCCATCGACTCAGTCAACGCCGCCCACAATGTACCCGTGCCTCCAGTGAGAACTCTTGGCAGTAGCTCTCAGGTGGAAACTGATTTTGGCACAGACGCAGGGTTGGTCACGAAACGCAAATACAGTACATGTGGGTGGTATCTTTCCTCACACACCATTCCCTCAGGCTGTGGTTTGGAAATTGTTGGTATGCTAAGGCCAGCTGGACTCACTTAAGCCTGCCAAAGAGCGACTAAACATACGTAGCTCACCACAACTCCGCTGTCAGGCCTAGAATGTGAAGCATCAACAGACGGAATCTAAGAATTAGGAAAAAACGAGGGTGTCCTTCTCCTCTGGCTCACGGTGCACTTCTCTTGACTGCTTGCATTCCTACTTAACCAGCCCAAGTCCGACCCAATTCCATCCAGAGATTTCGAAGAAGTCTATCTGCAATGCATTTGCCGAGTGCATTCTTCTTTGCCAGCCACCGTGGACGAGGAATACCACTCAACTAAACCAGCATGCAGATGTTCGGAGATATTGCATGGGCGAACAGAAATCGTCTGTTAACCAAAGGGCGCTCGGATCAACAGCACTGTCGACGGTTTAACTGCTACGCTGATGTGTTTCGGGCAGCTGTATACTTGGCAGAAATCTCGGTTCTTAAAGACAGATCAGGACAGCTGAGAATGCTTCCGTTAAACTGGCCTCCGTTCAAATGAAAACAAGAAGTCGAGCGTGCTCGTTGTGTGCGAGGGAGAAGTTATGTTCGTGCTTCCCATGGCAGGTTGGAAAGCGGTAAATAATGGTAACATGTTTCAGCTCTCCGACCTTGGCATGCAAGTCCTCGATGAAACTTGGAAAGATTAATACCCTTTTGGCTCCGAGAAACCGGACGTTGCTTATTAAGCAGCACAGACCTTCTCCCACAGATAACATTCTGCAGACTATTACTATTCCCCTTTTGGGAGTCCGACTCTCTTATCGCTTATTCACTGGCCAAAACCATTTGCTGAACTCTTAGAGTGTGAGAGATGGATCTGTATCTGGGGTAATCTCAAATGGTTGTAACATTATGCAATTCAGGTGCAGATAATAGCAAAGAAGTGCATTAAGGTTAGAGGATTTCTACATCAGAGTAGATCACTGCGAACCCTTTCAAGACCTAAAAGAGGAATGTATAGCAGTTGAAGGTTTACCCTTTTAAGAAGTAGAAAAACTGTTAAGTAACCTCTGGTTTGGTTCGAGCACAAACATCTAATCTGACTATGTAAATGGGTCTGTATATACTGTACCTCTGGGGTCTTAAAACAACGTAGGAAACTTGTTACCTCATAGCTCCAGGGTCTCAGATTTTATTTGAAGTTACCTACAGGTTCTCTCTGACATTTTGTGGAATACCTCTGGATAGGTTATGCCAAATTGGCATTAAGTATAAATGCATGATACCATGGAATAGACTCTTGTGCAATGGACTCTCAAGTTCCCAAGTTCTCTATATGACCCTGACCAGGATAGAGCACTTACCAATAATAAATGAATGAAGATTAGACACTTGGTTAACCAACTACTTTGCAATGACGTCTTACTTCAATGGTGGTCATAAATTCTACTTGTTTCTAAAGTTGTTTGTGGTTTTCAGGGTAATGATGATGGTAATGATAGCCAAATCCCCTCAAGTTACATATTAGTATCATTTATCACACAAAAACAACTTCTTTGCTGTAGAAATGTAAAGATTGGTTACATGGTCTGTTATGTACAGTTGTTGTCTTGAGAATAATTCAAACGTTATGAATTCAGCATTTAACATTCCAGCCTTACAATATGACATGTTTTAAAGGTATAACAGGTTTAGGAGAGTTACTTTTTCGAACAGCACCACCCCTGCACTCACAGACATTCACACTGTATTGTCTTTCGCACGCGATCAGGAGGAAAAAAGCAAGGAACCAGAGAGGACAGATCCTGACAGCAATGACAGCAATGTGCGAAACCTCCTTCCTTCCTGTCATCCTTTACAGAGCGAAACTGCGTCAGTTGATAACACTCTGGCCTGAGTGATATGGAACAAACCATGGAGTGTGTTAAGGCGCTGATTCATAGCGGAAGGGAAAAAAAATCAGAAAAGGTACTGGAAATTCTCAGGACTCGATTTGTGAGAAACAGCTAAAGGGAAAATATGCCTCTTAGCGGGTTCGTAAAGTATTTTCTGGAATGTAGATCTGACATTGTTTTGGCAATCCCTTCAGGTTATTTATTTTATCCAGGTTAGAGAGAAGAAGGAACGTTGTTGCAGCAAAGGATATTGCAAAAAGAGTATTGCACTCTTGGATTTGCATTCTTACACTGACCAAAACATTTTTAAGCAGTCATTATTATCAGTGCAGCTTTGCAGTTCAAGTACCAGAAACTGGTGCAATGGTGAAATTCTAGCCTCCGCATCTACTCTTGATTGACATAACGATTTGCTCCAGTAACTTGCTGCGCATCATCACAATCAATTATGAATTTCACAGGAAATGCAGCCAAATCCCCACCGGCCGTCTAATGAGCTGATTAGTCACTTTCAATTTAGCCAAAGTTCAGGCATGACATTCTGAGCGCTGATCAATGACCCCTGCCGAGAGGGCAGCTGCCCCCACGCTGCCCCAAGGCCCCTTCCCCAGCCGGGATTAGACGACTGTCAGGAATACGCAGGGCAGGAGGGCACAGTCACTCCACACACTTCCACCCCCACACACAAGTTGGCTGATGGACTCTGGCCAGAAAAGGCAGGGTCCAGTCCTAATGGTCTCCCGCTTTTTTCCCCCTGCCTGACATTTACAAAACGCAGCAAACCCTTGGACTGAAAAAAGTTTCCGTTTTTTAATGTATCCCTTCTTATTGCAAGAGTGTAACAATGTACAGATTTTCAGCAAGCATAAGAACAAATTACAATTTCAGGCTGTTTACCAACTTTAAACTGAAAGTACCTTTCAGTTTATAAAAAAAAGTGCTGATGTTTCTGGCCCTCAATTTATCCTTGCCTTCATCACACTATCTTAGACAGCCAAGATAAGCATCCCCTGTGAGAAGTATCACTCAGCACGAGAGGATGTCACTTTCGACTATCAACACGTGATTAGTCAAGGAAAGCACGGGATACGATACGAGATTGCAGATCTGGAAAGCATCAGATACTCAAGTTCTCGAGTAAACAGAGGAAGCCTGGGAGTCACGAAATGTTAATAGAGCGTTATGAGCTTTTCAAGTAAGCACAACTTTATAGTCTCGGGCTACGTCTACATTAATCCAGATAAATTCATCTAAAAGCACTCTGCGTCCCCACTTTAGTTTTGAATCGCTTTCCAACAGTTGCTCATCCACACTGAAATGCCTGACATCGCTCAAGTCTCTGTATTGTGCACGAGCAAAAGGTAAAAGGCTTCGACCTGCACCATTTGTACCTGCTGTTTATTTACTTTTCCCCCCCTTTGAAAGTTCTCAGCAATGACTAAAAATGTGTAATCTCTTCCGAAAGTCCCCACTAGGACGCGATAACATCGTTTTTATATGTATCCTTTCTTAGAGGGCATTTTCAAAACGCTACATTTACTTTGACTGAAAACGCCGTCTCGGTGTGAATGGAAGGTCAAAATGGGAAGAAAAATTTTTTCTTTTCAAACAAAAATGTATTAGTGTGGACATGGCCTCAATAAGAACAAACGACTTGGTTTTCAGAATGGCTTCATATTCTCCAGCAGATGCCTAATTAGTGTGACATGTTGTCCTCATTAACCATGTCCAGTGTTCGCAAATACAGTGGGATGATTTGTCTGAAAATAGAGGGTCTCTGAACATGGCAGATCGCACTGGGTTTCACCAAATAGTCCATGTGACTCATACGTGTCTTATAATCTCTATTGTAGAAGATAAGCATCCTTATAGAAACACTTTCATCGGAAGTACTCCCCAATCAGGGCGATGCAAAAGATCATGAGGATATGGGTGAATTTATGTTCATTACAATTTCTGACCTGTAGGATCACTGTTGCTTCCAGCACCTGATTTTCTTCTGAGATTTACACCCATAACAGTCTCCATAGTGGTGCGGAAAACAAAAAAACACATAGAATACAATTTAACATGGCAGAGGCAGAGCTGCATCTTCCTGGAAACAGAACAGGAAAAGAACGTCTGGTTTTATTAACTTTTTTCAACATTTTTTTTTTTTAACTATCTGTATCATATTGAATTGCATAGCATCGTATTGAATTGTGTTGAATCAAATCGAAATCGGATCGCACTGCATCGTAATAAGGGTGAATCGTTTCGCATCGCATCGGTAGCTGCTTCACATGTATCTTTAATGTATCATATCGTTGGCTTTGCTTCCCGTTTTTGAGATGCCCTAATGTATAAAAATATATAAACGAGAAGCGTGTGAAGGAATGACCATTCCTAGCTATTATGATTCTGACTTGATTATCGGGTGTTGCACAGCTTTAAATTCACAGGAAACAAAAAAGGTCAAACATTCCTTTGTTTATTAAATGAAAAACTTGCCAGCATTGACAAGTACCTGTAATATAAATGGAACACTCACTATAATCATATTCAATTATTTTCCTACATTAAGTACATTCAATGTCTTACATCAGATGCTCCTTGGAGATCTTTGTGTCCTGTGTTTAGGCTAACTCGAGAGTGAAGGATTCACATTTCAAAAAGCGTCCTGCCACCCCAGTAAGTAGTAATTAGGCCTGGTCCTTGGGGAACACTTTACACACACACACACACACACACACACACACACACACACACACACACAAACACATACACTAATGCACACTACACAGAACGGTGGCCCAACAAAGCCTGTGCTTTTATTCGGTCTTTTATTCGGCCTTTATGCCATTGAGCCGCTGTATTCAGAGTAGTAAGCGCACATTCCTTGAATAACAATGCAGTGATTAATGCCAAAAACCCCAGACTTAAGCAACGCAGCAGTTCAGACCGATCGCGTCTTGGTTTCTAAATCTCGTTTTCAATGATATTTTTTGTTTTGCAATCAAGTTTAAACATCTAGAAATTTAAAGAAAACCGTATCCCATAGCAAATTCACTGAAATTTGCTCCACCCACCGCTTCATTGTGTTTTAAAAGTGCTGGGTGTTCATGTGTTGTATTTGTAGAATCTGTGCACAGAGAGCAGACAGTGTGGGGCGACTCATGTAGAATTTAGTACGGGGTGGTCCATTATGACTACAGCGCGTAAAAATGTCAGTAGATATACAGGCGGGAACTGCATCTCACACACACACACACATATATGCAGGCTGTGAGAACCCTCATACACAATGCTCCATTGTCCACTGCCTCTCAATCTCCTAGTTGAATGGAGGAAGATCGTTCTACGCTTGGGATTTTGAAGTCTTCTGTCACGTTCAATGAATGGGAAATGACCACGTCGTCTTCAAAAGGCGCCTTCGGGAATTTTTTCACGCGCAATGCTAAGATGTGGCGCGAAACTCCATCTTGACCATTTTGGGTTTTTTTTTTTTAAATGGTGACTTGAAGTACGTCATTAAATGTAAGACGGCCCCCAAATTAAAATATTACCAAATATGATGTAATGTGGAACATGCGACCATAGAAATCATTACATTACAGCCATAATAAATCATAGTATTTTGGATACTTAAGTACATTTGTCATTTGTAATATTTTACCTACTGTATCTCTACTCTCACTCAAGTACATCGTTTGTGTACTTTGGCCAATGCTGTTGTTACTACAGAAACGATGGGAGATTAGAATGAGCATGTTCAGTAAATACCTGTCATTGCTAATGCTAACAATTTCAAAAAAAGGATCTGCCAGAGTCAAGAATATGAAATAGGTTTGAGGAAAAAGAAGATATTAGAAAGCGAGACACAAACTAGTTTTTCATTACTGAAATATTTGATATTACTAGCATACTTTTTTATTTTACTCAGTTTGCAACCAGTCATAAGAAACGAAGAAATATTTGGTATAAATGATATTTCTTTGTCATCTTTAAGGTGCAAACTTTTAATCTCACAACAATTAGCATGGTTTTCACTGAACAGAGGTTGTATTTTATAAAATCCTATGACCCTTTGTTAACAATGGCCCGACAAAAATAAACATTCGCAAAACCAGTGAAAGGGACATAGTGAGAACGAAAGGCTGGTTTCATCCTTTTTCTTTCTCTGCAGATGTTTCCGTTTTTTTTGCTGTGTTCGCCTTGACGTCATCGTCGTGGATTTGTGCCAGGATGCTACTGAACTCATACTCGTGACTCGAACAAAGTCGCACTAGATCGCCAGAGATCAACTGCGAGGAAATGGCCATCAATATGACGCGCATTGCATTATTAGAGAATGGGATTTCACATCCTGTGGAGCCCAGACATGTAAACATGTTGTTAAGACTTGTCACATGTACTTTACAGCCCAGTGAAAAGCTTACTTCATATATCCTAGTGATGTTAGGAAGCTGGGGTCAGACATAATTAGGGTTACAAAATCCCAGGAATCCTAAAGACTGGAAACTTTCCATTGAAATTAACAGGAATTAATGGGAATAAATAAGGAATTTACCAAATTTCTGATTAGCCCATAACAGGGAACTTAAATGTAGTTAAAAAAAAATCTGACAGGATATTTTGGGTCAAAAACAAACAGATTTAATGCAATTTCAGTTAAATTTCTACGCCCCCTCTATGTCCAAATCTATATTAGTTTGCATGAATGTCATGCTTATGACCTACAAATAATATGTTTATATAAATTTTTGTATATAATACAGGTTATATCAATGTCCTCAAATTTCAAATTAATTCCAGCAGGTTCTCTTAAGTTGGCAAAATTTTAAGTTGCCAAAATCCCCAGATGAAGATTTCTGAGAAAATGTCTGGAAATATTCCACCCCTAGACATCATACAGCTCCCCTGGAGCACTGAGGTTTAAGGACCTTGCTCAGGGGCCTCAAGAGTGGCAGCTTGGTGATACCAGGGCTCCCCCAACCCACCACTCTTCAATCAGTAACCCAGAGCCTTAACCACTGAGCCACCACCTCCTCAGAAGGTGGGTCACGATAGATCCAGCTGTTTCAGATGATGAAATTTCATTAATTCTCCATACCCATAAGAAAAATTGTAAGTGAAAGTACAAGAGAGAATACTGTTCGCAGTGTTTGTGGGAAATGAAAAGTGAGTGCTGTCCAAATAGGCAGCTGGTCTACGCGGCACAAACAGACCACCGTCACATTTAAGAAGTTCCTGTTACGCCTCAGTGAGCACCAATGCAAACCACAGGGCCTTTAGAGACTGCAACAATAACAACATCGCAGCTCCAGCATACCACCAGCAGGGGTGAAGGGCTGGCACCGAGCCTGGCAATGCCTCTTAACCCTCCTGTTATCTAAGGGGCAGTTTGGTCACATTCAATGTTTAACATCTGTAAATACATGATTGACAATTTTTTTGCTTTAGATTCAATGACCTTATTTAATCTGGACAACTCTGTAATTCTAAAATGAACATGATATTTTTCTTCAATTTCCTCTACACATTTTGTAGCATCGGTGTTCTTTAAGGTTAATTTGTTTACACACTATCACCTTCAAAATAGTCCTCTTGCACAGGAATCTTTGGGAAGAAAGCGAAGTGCCAAATCTGGAGAGTAGGGTGGGTTCGGAAGTAAGATGCACATTGTTCCCGACGATCATCATGCACGAGTTGCCGGATGATTTCGACATTTTCGGGGGTTGAGCTTGTTGAAGGACTTCCTGATTTCTCGTTGTCTTTTAGTAACGTTTTTACACTCTCGTACAACCCGTTGCAGCGTTGCCCTATATCAAACGTACGTCGTGTCGAACGTCTCTGTGGCATATTTAAACTATTAAACTAGCCATGGTACTCTAGCGGATGAGTAACACTTCTGCTCGACGCCACCCTTCATTAATCATGTGGTTAATTCAATATGACTACATCTTCATTAAAAGTCATTTTGTCTGAAATATGAATAAATTTCACTTCATGGCAAGATGCTCCAAGGGCTGATTCAGTGCTGAGAGCAATGCTGAGGTCAGTGACATCAAAACACACATCCGCACACACACACCCTTGCTTACTAGGCCTGTGTTAATATTTCAGTGGGCAGCCGTCAGCCTCAACTGTTTCCTGTCGTTTAAGCTGCAGGACCGCCCTTGAGCATAGTGGAAGATTAGTGCACAGGCTGGATCAAATCAGAACCAGATGAGCTGCAGATGTGAGTCAGCAAACATCTTGGCACCATCACGACTTGGCTAACGGCTGAACCGTGTGATTCTGAGTCTCACTGAACAAATCATGGAAGAAGAACTATAGAACAAAGGCACAGAAGTAACTAGAATGACAAGTTTGTTCGCTCAATGTGGCTACTTCCCTTCACACATAAGTGCACTCAATAGAGGGTTTTTGATTGCGTGATCAGAGAGGGTTTCGCTGAAGGAAACGCATTAGGATCCGGTGCCTTTCCAGAGCAAGCGAACAGAGAAAGATTTGAAACGTAAGTTTGTGATCTCTAGTACATCAGGGAGTTCTTCGCTTCCTGATCAAGGGGAGATCCGAGTGATGAATACACGGGCATGAGATGTATAGACATTCCTGCTCAGGCTGTTTAAACACATGGAAAATTCCCAGCGTGCTCCGTAGGAGGCTTCAGTCTGACTTTGTTCGTGGCTGCCAGGGGAACGATTTCACTCGGTTGCATGAGACGGCTGCACTAAATCATGGAATGGATAGGAGCAAATATTTTATCCCAAAACAGACAAAAAAATGGTTTGAATTCATTTCTTAGGAGAGCTTGTCTAAGGCTTCAAAAATGGGCTAAAAGTGAAGACCTAAACCCAAATGATTACTCAAGTCTCAGAAGTCCTACTGAATGTCAATGAAGGCTAAAATGATTCACACCAAGACAGACGACTTCGATTAGTTTCTTTAATAATATTAATAACAACAGTATATTCCAAAATAATATGGTAAAATGACCTCCTCAAACCTTAATGCCTTTGTATCATGGCAGAGAAACTGTGAAGACAATGTGAAGAAAATAATTAAGATGTAAAGATTGCTGAACAACTGGCACTGCACCTGAGCCCCACCATACATTCTGCAGGTGGTGAGCCTTTAACATCACCTGCTGTGAGCAATGACTAAAGAAATAAGGCTGTCAATGCAGGTGTTATAATTGAGGTTCCACAAGGAAACGCTACACTTGAAAGGGTTTCACCTTCTAAAACCGAGACATGGTTTTAGACACCCAGAAGCAACCCATTCACCATAATGATGTGAGGGAAGACCCCTGGAAAAAAATTTGTGTCATAGGACCGTTTTTTTTTCTGTTTGCTAAGAGGCATTTGTAAACTGCAGTACTAAAGTGCAGCATCTTTTCACATTATGTCTTTTTGCACCAAATTATACATAGTATTACAAAATGTACACAATTTCAATAACTAGTTAGAACTGTACCTAGACAGACCCAAATACCAATTAAGAGATTCGATTTTAAAAATCTCTGGAGATACAATTTAAATTTGGTGGCTAAGTGATTGCTGAGGCTTATTTTTGCCTTGACTTACAATTTGGAATGGCAAAACAACAAGTAACACATGCTGGGCAGTCCTTACTATACTTGTGATTTAAATTAAGGCAAAATTGAGTCAAATGAAGTCAAATTTGGCCCCTAACATGCCCTGTTTCTTTCTCTATGCCTCCAAGCTTCAGATAAAAAAAAATGCTCAGGGCACTGCTGCCCCTGCTCCTGTTACAGTAAATGAATCAACACCTTCTGAGCAGTCAGAAATCAAAAACTTGAAAAGAAATACAAGTTAGAATAGCTGCGGAGGCTAAAAAATAACAGTCCAAACCCTCATTAACCACCCTACACAAGTCCAGACCATTTACCAGCAAGCTGACTCATTCAGAGAGGCCACAGCCCTACAGCACATCTGGTCAGTCAGATCCGTTCGAAAAGAAAAGCGTTCCATGTAGCTCGAGCAAAAGCTAATACATTTTAACAGGCAGACTGGCAGCACATCCTGCACTGGGTGAGAAAGCGCATGCACACACAGTCATATAGGTAATTGTTTCCAATAAGATGAAAAAACGCAGAGCTTGACCTGTAAGTGGACATTCTACCCCTCAGCATGGTCGTTCACCTCTTGACCCTGTGTGTGAGGGTGTGAGAACATGAAAGGGTACATCTGGTGCCAAATTAATAAATCTCCACCGGGCAAATGGATATGGTACACAATTAAACATCTTGAAGTTACTCCTATTTGATTAAGGGTGGGCCATCTATAAATAGCATTACTCATTAATTCTCACTATTAGGTTTTTTGGAACTCAGGGTTCCTGGTGGTCTAGTGGTTAGGATGCGGCGCTCTCACCGCTTTGATCCCCGGTCAGGGAACCAACCCCAGCCACTCTTAGTGCCGGTCCCAAGCCCGGATAAATGGGGAGGGTTGCGTTTGGAAGGGCATCCAGCGTAAAAACATGTGCCAAATTAAACATGCAGATGATCCGCTGTGGCGTCCCCTAACGGGAGAAGAGCTGAAAGAAAGTTTTAGTTCTTTGGATCTATTTTATCACGCATTATTTTTATATAATTCAACAAACGGCAACAGAAAAGTCCTTTGCTCTAGCTAGCAGAACTACCCCAAACTAAACCTGGCCAGTTCCTAAACTTTGAAAAACCTTTTGAAAAGTCTTTTAAAGACTTTTCAAAATAAAAAGTTTTTATCCACTCATAAATAAAAATGAACAACTGAATTTACAAAATGTAGTTGAGTAAAAAGTAAGATATTTGACTATGAAATGTAGCGAAGTTAAAGTGAAGTCTCAGCGAATGGAAATACTTCAGTAAAGTACAGATATGTGAAAATGGTACTTAAGTACAGTAACAAAACAGCTCGCTAGGAGTGACCACATCCTGAGAAACAAGAGTCTATACCAAGACAACTCAAGTCACATGATGAGGCACAATCCAATTGCCTTTTACTTAATAAACCGCATAAACGCACTCTGTGCCCTCAGGTCTTTATTTGTGCTGACTTTCCCCCTCAGTGGCCCTTTGTCATGTTGCAGGAGAGGGTCTATTGAGATAAATTAGCAGGCTGCTCAGATGTGGCAGTCTGCGCCGAGTGCTTTGTGTTCGATCGGACCAGCTATTCAGAGTCTGCCGAAACAGGAAGGACAGCCGGGCTTTACACGGTGCCCCCACAACAAAAGACTAAGACACATGACATCATTGGCAGAAGTCAGACAAGGATTCAGACGTTTCTTATTGATGGGAGAAAGAAACTACCCGTGAGGTGTCCACTGTTTTCCATACACAAGTGATATATTTTGGGGGATCATCATAAAAAATAAAAAAAAGTTTAGTGATCCCACTTTCAAAAGAAGTTAAATCGGGTAAAAAAAGAAGCTGCAAGAAAAGGGGGAGGGAAAACCAAAACAAGAAAAACTCAAAAATCAACAAGTAAGGAAGTCAAATTCTGAGTTTTGTTGCTTGCTCCAATTCCCCCACATAACACCATTAATTATCTCTGTTGTTTACTGGTACACGCAACTTCCAGATAGTTCTGAATTCCATCCTAAAAATGAAAAATTGGTGCATCACAAGACAGACGAACTCCTACCATATGGCTTTAGTTCATTTTCTAACCACATTAAAAATAATCTTCCTCTTCAAATATGCGCAGAGCTGCAAATCAAAGAGAAAAAGGGATTCAAAGCTTTGCTCAGATCCTCAGCCATACTGTAAAGCCTGCTCTCTTTTTCCCACATTCCCTGTGGCTTGCAAATCCCTCCGCTGCTTGGGAATGCTTCCTTTCAGACCCCTGAATCTAAAGGGATCCTCCAACCAGTACCCTGGAAATGAGACTGGCTATATGAATGTCAATGGACAAAGAAGCTGCAATTGATATTCAGAAAGATGATATCTTGGAAATATAGCGAGTTAAGGAACTGGGGGAATTAAAACGTTCTTCATGGTTATTAATTTAAAATAATTATTATTTCCAGGGTCACTGGGTTCTGGCTGGAACCAAGGTGATGTCTGTATGAGTCTTGATACATGTCTGTATGGGTTTCTTCAAGATTCTACCCAAAGATTTCTAACCACTTACCAAAAACATCCCTGTAGGTGAGCTACACCGGAATGTATCTAGTCCTCCACACGTTTAAAACCTGTTCTGAAAGAGAAACCCTGTGTTTCCAACACTTTAGGGGATTCCCTCAGAGGAACAACTCAAATAATCCCCTTTAGAGTGGTAGTTGGAACGTTTCCACCTTAGAAGCATAAGGAGCAATCACCTTGTTGCTTTGGAACTGGATATAAACAAATAGAATGTGGGCTAATGCACGATTATCCAAGGTATCCGACTTTAATATCCATTGTTTGCTGTCACCTTCTGTGGTCACCCCGAACAGACCAATTCACTAACACAACTAACGAGAGATCAGGTGGTCTTCCTTCTTCTCAATGTAACATTCAGAACCAAGTCAATGATCTGAACTGAATTAAAAAGGTTGGATTGAGATTGGAGATACAGTATATTGAAGACCACTGATCAGTCTTAACAATATATTATTATAACATTATGAGCGGTGAAGTGAATAACACTGATTATCTCTTCATCATGGCACCTGTTAGTGAATGGGATATATTATGCAGCAAGCGAACATTTTGTCCTCAAAGTTGACCTGATAGAAGCAGGAAAAATGGGCAAGGGTAAGGATTTGAGCAAATTTGGATAGTAGGACATTATAGCCATAATAAATAATAGCACAGTATTTGGATACTTAAGTAGATTTAAAGGTAAATACTTTTGTACTTTTTTTCAGTCAGGTGAAAGTTTAAAGAGACACTTTTCCTGGAGTCATATTTGAACTACTTGTCTTTAGTACATGCTTTGTGTACTTTGTCCACCACTGCTGGTTACTGGCTTTTTTAACACAAAAGATCATTCTGAGGAAACCCCAAGAAGGGAAACTCTGTGCCAAAGTGGCACTCAAAACAGTCAAGCTCAAGATAAACATTAAGCCAGAAATGGCAAAGATAATGAAGACAAATTATTTAAAAAAAAATGGTTTAACCTCCAACCAGAGCCTTGAAAAAATAAAAAATTTATAGATTTGCAGACTAATGTAACATGGTTTAAGTGTTGCAATCTGTATATCACAGTGTCACATACTGTAACCCTTCATTTTTTCCTGGTGATATTTTAGATATCATTACATAGCCGGTAACAATAAAAATTGCAAAGCATAAATCCTGAACTGAAATTAAACAAAATTATGCACAGCCGGGGGGGATGGGTGGGTGTCAGGGAAAATTCCAAATTTTCCAAAATTACATTACAATGTAGGCCTTAGAAGACAATAGTGAATAAACCCTTTGCTAGAGCACTCGTAAAAATCAGGGTCTCTCAAGAGTCATGAAACTTACTTAACTCCCATGTGGTGGTTCATTCATGTGTCTTTTTTTCCTCTCATGTGCTCATGATCCTGAGTCAGTAAGAAGTCTCATGGTGAAGAGGCCTCCACACATCCGGCAGCTGCCTCAGAAGGAGCTTGGCCAATGAACAGAGCCAGTTTCACAGCGGAGGAACATTAGGCCGGACGAGATACAGGGCAGACATGCATGGGAATTAAATAAACCTTGGGAGAGTTTGAGAGATTTTAAAGATCCTCTGTAAGTTTCTTATAAAGAAACCGAAGCTTGATTTATGACTAAGCGAACATGCTAAATACAGGATCTTTTTTTTTTTTTCTTCAGCTCGATCGATTTTGCAGCTGTAGAACCGTAACACTTGACGCTATAGTTGAGTTTTGACCACAACTACAAACACAAGAACGTTTAACTGTATGCTGTTACTAAGAGTCAGTGTGTGCGGTCATTCGTGCTGCAAATAGAGTCATAGGCTTCCTGTTACATGATTCAAAAATAGTTCAGGAAAAACTGCACATCAGTGCATGTGGCACACTTTTCAGCATTGCTATTGTACTATCCAGGATCCATCAGGACGTGCTTTTGGGCCCGTTTTTATTTTTTTACTACGCCTCGTCTATTGCTTTCAAACGGAGATAAACGAGACTCATGGGAATTTTCATGGGGATTTTTCCGTACTGAAACAGTTTGATTGAGTCTTACGATGCAATCAAACAGAAATTTCCTATTTCACTCTGAGGAATGTTCGAGGGCTTGACTCACAGGGTGACACAGCAGTCTTAAAAGAGGACTTACTAATAATATTTGATCAGGTGGCTCCAATCTGCTGGACGCCACATCTTTCAGCACCAGAATTATAACTAGAGAGGGAACGTTGGGGGATCCCGGAGGTTGTTATTACAGTCAGAGGAATTCTGCCATGTGCGCACCACGTTTTGAAAATGAACCCGGAAATCGAGGTTAAAATCATAAATTGATTTCGATTAGAAGTGTACGCACGTGTGTACCGAATGCAATTCTCGTGCGAAACATGGTTGCAATCTGAGTTTCCTCACGAACATGTTACATTTGTTTCGTTTTCACCTCACATTTTGAGCGCAGTGTCACTGTTCGATTCGTCCCGGGAACACGATTTGTACTGCGTGTTGTATGCGTGAAACAGCTGCCACTTCCTGTCATCGCCGATGTCTTGCGATATGGATTCGCCTCGCGTTTTATGTCCAGCTTTAAGAATTTCTCTTAAGAGGAAAAAATCCTGACAATTCCACACATCGAGGCAGTAAATAAATAATTAAATGAATGAAGGATGAAAGAAATAAATTGATTTATGAATAAATAACTATTTTGTGCGTTTCTTAAATGTAGACATTTGTTAAAGTATTTGGGAAAATCATTGAATGTTAAATGCAAAAAAAACAAAAAACACAAACACACGTATATACACACGTGTATTACCAAAATGGGGTCTAACACACGTGTTCTATTTTATTACTCAATTTAATTTGTGCCTATTTAATCGATGACTAAACGTAATCGATATATTTAAAAAGTCTATTGCTTTAATTAGATTTTATTGTTATATATTTTATTTGATTTTATTTAAACTAAGCAGGTGTTTTATTGAAAATTGTTTTAAAAACTGTTGATGTTCACAAATGTTAATAATAATAATAATAATAATAATAATAAACAATGTTGATTCAAAAAACAACAAGCGATTTTATGTTTTTGCATCTCTTTCCTCTAAACTAAACCGAACCGTGACTTAAAAACGTACCGAATAGTGAATTTTGTGTACCGTTACAACGAATTTAGTCACACAAAAAAAACCCTGTCCAATCCAAGGATGTGTTCCCTCCAAAATTTCACAAAAGAACAAAAAAAATCCCATTGAGCCTTCGGTCCACTTTGGAAAACCAGATCCAGCCTGGAAGTCAGTTTAAAAAGAAATCCTCACCAAGACCTGGCACAGATCAAACCAGTCTTATGAATTAACATTAATAAAGAGGTCGTTTGAGGTAGAGTGTGAAAGCACCCATGCAGTTACCACGCTCAGCATGCGCTGTCACACGAAGGAAGCGGAATACATTGAGCATTATGAACGAAAGCAGGCTTTTCTTTCCTTTCGTTCGTCTCTACCTCCAGGGATGTTATGTAACGGGTTTTGTTGCTTTTACCTCCCTCATAAGATCTAATGCACCAGGCTCCTCTCAAGCTGCTTGTTTGGTCTGGAAACATTTTCGACAGCATTATGAAACTCGAGTTATGGGGTTTTCTTGAAATCGACTCGGCACCAGACTAAATACCAAAAAAACCAAAACAACACTGCTTATAAAAATCAGGGCGTCAACCGGCCACGTTTGATCGTCTTCCCGGGACCAAAGAAAAAATAGTTGCAAACTATTAAAGAAGCTCAGACAGAAAAAAAGGTGTCCATGGACAGCCATTAAAGAGCAGATTGAGAAATGGTTATTTCACACATAAACATGAGTAGGTTCCTGTAAATACCTTTTGCTCTACAGGCCTCAGATACACAGCCAGATGGCAGCCATTACTGCGAGTGAGTCTGGAAGTCTTTGATTTGGAGGAAAGATGGTATCTGCTGCTTTGCTCTTACACACTCTCACGGCAGAACACTCACTCTCGCTGTATCTTTCACACATGCTGCTGTGAAGGGGATGTGGCTGCAAAGGAATGCATCCTTTATTTGTCTAACCTCAGCCGCACGACCTGTAGAGTCAGCCCAGTGCACCAGACTCCCCAATGGTTCTTTGCTCCACGTCCATCTCCTCAGTTGATGGGGTTGAACGGTTTTGGGGTTTTCTGGTCATTTGGTTGGAATGTGTAAAACTACTGTTACTTCAATTAAATTACTTAAATACAAGTCACCAGTCTAAAAATCGACCCAAGTAAAAGTACAAAAGTAGCAAAATTAATACTTTTTTTAACTGCAGGGGGACAAAGATATAAACTATTACCTTTGCAAATTAAAGAGCAAGAACAAAAAATCTATAAAATATCTCCAGTTATAATTTTATTTGTGATTATGAGAGAAATCGCAAATGCAAATCCAGAATTCAAACAACTTTCGTTTCGACAGCATTTCACTTTCAGCTGAGTCCGCATCACCATTGTCTGAATTCAGTCTCCTTCTTTCTTTCTTCTTTTACTCATCAACCAATCAGTGCAGTCGTTTCTGCACGCAATTTTGTCCCCCTTTCATTATAATTTAGAAAGAAAGGATATGATTTAAATTGTAATTAAATCCAATACTCCAAACAAAACATACTGAAGTAAGTCAAATTACAGATTTTTTAAAAGTAGAAGTACACAAAAAAACTGCTCGACCACAGTAACGTCGCATGAGGACGCATGTGCATCGGACATTTTTCAAGCGATCCACATAAAACGTCTCTTAAAAAGGCCATTTTTCCATACATTTAGGGATTTTCTTTTCCATGGCGGTAAAATTACAATGAAAAAGACCATTAAGTGCAGGCCCTGGGTAACTTCCAAGAATAAGAGTAAACATCTCGTCTTCGAAAAGGTCCGACAGACTGTATGTCCTTGCACACACACACACACACACACACACACACACACACACACACACACACACACACACACACACACTCACACTAACCTCCTTCCAGTGACCATATACACAGAGTGGTTCTCGCTCAGTCATTGGGATTCCCGCAGACGAAACCCAGCATGACTTTCCTGCCAAATGTTCCGTTTTTGTACCGAGAGGAAACGCATCTATGTTTTCCACATGCAAAATTTAGCCAGAAGTATTTCCAGTTTAACGCAAGGTTGAAATCGCAAGGCCACATATCGGGCTCCTAATGTTTAAAGGCAAACACTCTGTGACAAAGTACTTGAACTGAACCGTGTGTCCACCTGCAAGCAGTGCAAAAGATGAGAAGAAAAAGAAATGTCCTTTATAAATGTTTAAAACATCTACCGATCAAGGAATTCTTTCATTCCCAGTTTGATGAATTGTTTTCTGATCTTTTGTACATTTTCTACACCCTCCAATATCAGATGTCTGAGAATAGACGATACTTCATAGAGAGCTAAGAACGATGTTCCACTAAGTGGCTGAGTCGTCTGTCTGAAAGCTTCTGCCTAGTCTGGAAAATTATTCAAATCAGAGGTGGGTATGTGCAGGATGTGATGGCAGGATGATAAGAGTGGTAGATGCATCGTCAATTAAACAAGGCAGTGGGTTTAAAAGAGAAATTTGAGACCAATGTATTGCATTGAATCAGAGTGTCTGTCAATTCTATATCAAACTGGCACTTTCGTTTCCAGTCTTTTCCTTAAAAAGCAATGCTTTGGACACCTTACAAGGATGTTCAGTTCCCGCTACAAAAGGATGGACACCCTGAGGTGGACCCAGGACCCAACTGAAGAGACTATATTTACTATTATGGCATTTGACAGATGCCCCCGAATCCAGAGCAACTTACAGTTATGTCCTGAGCAGTTGAGGGCTAAATGCCTTGCTCAAGGGCCCAGCAATGGCAGCTTGGTGGTGCTGAGATTTGAACTCATGACCTTTCGATCAAAAACATCTTAACCACTAAACTTCCCGTATATCTCCCAGGAACATCTGAGGCTCTTTCAGAAAAGAGCCAGAGCGACTTACAATTATGTCCCTTTATACAAGCTATATAAGCTGTTCAGAGTTAAGGGCCTTGCTCAAAAGCCCAGCTTGATGGTGCTGGGATTTGACCTCCTAACCTTTTGATCAGATGTCAAAGATCTTAACCGCTGGGTTACCACTTCCCATATATTTCAAAGGAGCATCTGGAGAACCAGAATACATGGTTGGGAAAAGAAACCTTCTCAGTTTGTTGCCATGCACTTTGATCACCAAAATGAAAACAACTTGAACGAATGAATAAATGTAATAAGGAACAGATAGACAAACAAATTAATGAATGCTCCCTCAAGCACTCTGAACTTCATGAACAAAACATTTGACATACTCTGATGGGCTTTGCTACATGAATTCACCTGATGACAACTTTCAAGCTTCAACCAAATGGAATTTGAAGCATTTCGTATTCGAAATTGAACACCAAGAAGCGTTTTATCCATACTTCTATGAGCGACCACATCATCGTTCCACTTCTCGTACTGAGGGTCTTAGAATACAGAGAAGGTCTCACAACTCTGCCTGGGCTTCCTGTCCTCATGGTATTCACTCTTCTCTATTCTTTTCATCCCCTAACATAAACTGCCCCATTAGCCTTCGGGTCGCATTACACATTTGAACACCAATACCTTTATTCAAAACGGTGTTATGACGTCATAACACGCAGGTTACACCACTAGCTATAGATTGCGTGCACAAATGAATAAATGTTGCTATGAATGACACAACCCGACCATAAAACAAAGGTATTAAAACGATTCTCTGCTTCTAGGGCTTTGTCAAATCTATTTTCTGAACAAAAGAAAACTTTCGGCGCTAATTAGCGTCGGATCTAATTAAAATAAAAATTCCAAGGTGCGTTCAAGAGCGCAGGAATCAGCAGTAATGAGACCATTCCGTTTATTGTAATCATCCAGCAAGGACTACAGGTTGTTGGGAACAGGATTGGAGGAGCATTTTGTTCTCATTTCATTTTAAGGACACAGATATAAAAATAGCATTCCAGGATTTTATGCTAAAATAATGATAATAATAATAATTTGTAAATATACGATTGGACTCTAAACCCATGAGAATGTCAGACACGCAGTGAACAGTGAACGCTCCTCCAGAACTGGATCTGTTATCCTGGACGTGTACGTTTACAAATAAATAACAAATAAATAATATAAATAAATAATAATAATAATGAAAAAAAAAAATACCAACAACAATAGAGGGGTATATAAAATGAGAAATCCAAATCGCTAGCAGAACCAATGACATCATGTAAATGTAAATGTATAAATATATAATTATTCGAAAAAAAAACCGACCTAAAACGGGGTGAATCTTTGAGGCAGTCTTCAAAATCCACCGTCATGTTGGTCCTCCTTTTTTTTTTTTTTTTTTGTTTAAAGAATAAATTGCATTGCAGCAAAAATACAACAGAGAGAAAGGAAAAGAGAATGAGTGGAGATGAAGAAGAGCAATCCTGAGTGAGTCTGTATGAGCCGGTCTACAGGAGTGGAGGAGGAGCAGGAGGAGGAGAAGAAGGAGGAGGAAGAGGAGGAGGAGTGTCACTTGCAAGACCAGAGCTTAGCGGCTTTACAGGCGCAGACTGAGAGTCAGGGAGTGTCGCTAAAATGTCAGCTCTGTTTGAAAACGTCAAAAGAAAAGGCGTGCACATCCATGCATCTATGCATCCATCCATCCATCCCTGCATCCATCCATGCATCCATCTATCCACCTATTCAACAATGAACACAGATAATGTGGTGATAAAAAATGAATATGAGCGAGACGAGCGAGCCGGTGGCGACTGTGGCGAGAAAAAAGCTCCTTAAGATGGCATAAGAAAGAAACCATGAGAGGAACCAAACTCAAGAAGGGAACCCATCCTCATCTGGTTTGCACCGAATGTCCATTTATTGCAGATATACAATGTTGATCTATCTTAATCATCTTAATCTTGCTGCAGATGCACTTTGAAAGCTCTGAGTGTCTGATCAAGGATGTAAAAATCTTAGTTGTTGTACGTCTGCACTACAAGATGTAAAGCATCTCCATGGAGCTGGCTTTGTGCACAGGAGCATTGTCATGTTGTAACCGGTTTGAGTCTCCTAGTTTAAGTGAAGGAAAAACTCACATCCATAGCAAATTTATTTCATTGTGTGCCTCCAACTTTATGAAAACAGTTTGGGGAAGAACAACATATCGAAGGAAAAGTCAGGTGTCCCAATACTTTTGTTCATATGGTAACAAATTGGTAACAATCTCTACAGATCAATTTTGCACCTCTGATCAGGGCAGTGTGGATCAAATTTGTCTGAACAGCTTCATACACTAACATAATTACATGAAAGGCACAGGAGCGGAGCGTCGTAAAGCCGTAATCTGAGCCGAAGGGGCACTTACATTTCTTTTAATGACAAGCTCTAGGCCACAGTTAGGCCATGTGACCAAGTTAAATTAAAAACACACCATAAACAAAAAGGTTGCTCGTTGCCGTAATGACATGGGATAGACATAATTAGAAAGAGAGATCTAATTATGGTTTTTTTGTGTGTTTTTATTTTATGGATGTGACAAAAATGACCAAAATTTACAGTACACATGTTCAACGTGGACTCGATTATAGGCCTAGATTCTGAACAGGGCCTTTCTGTAAACGTGCTGCTTTGTGATGATATCTGCTCCAATTTAATTCAACAACAAAAATCTTTCCCCCTTCATTTGAACTACAAGACCTAAATCTATTCCAGCATGACAATGCCCAAATCTATCTATCTATATATCTATCTGTCTGTCTGTCTGTCTGTTTGTCTGTCGGTCCGTCCGTCCGTCCGTCCGTGTCAATCTGTCTATCTATCCTTGATTAATGTTCTATCTATCTATCTATCTATCTATCTATCTATCTGTCTGTCTGTCTGTCTGTCTGTCTGTCTGTCTGTCTGTCTGTCTGTCTGTCTGTCTGTCTGTCTGTCTGTCTGTCTGTCTGTCTGTCTGTCTGTCTGTCTGTCTGTCTGTGGGATGTGGGGGAAAGATATTTGTCTTAACCGATCCACTGACTCACACATTTTTTACTTCTCTGAAGAAACTGAAAAACACAGAGGAAACCCACAATAAATTTTCTTTCATGCAGTAACTACAATCGAATCAGGGATCCTGGAGCTGAGATCTGGCAACAAGGTCATCATTTTAGTCACAGAGTCCTGACATTTGGAGTTAACTGGAGAACTTATTTGGTCGATTTGGGTTTTCGGTTCCTTCCTGCTCAGAGCAAAACAGCACCTGAAACCCAATAGGGAAGTGCATTCAATATTCACCTATAATTCAGAGCAGTAAAGAATGTTTTTTTTTTTTTTATGTGGTAAATTTTGTTTCTTGATTAGAATCTAAGGTTCAGGTATTTTAACTTACCTTTAACTTTAAGTTTTGCCTTTTTAGATGATAAATCGAGGCTAATTCTCCTAAGATTTTTATCCATTTTATTTTATTTTATTTTATTGATTTGATTTGATTTGATTTGATTTATTTTGTTTTCCTCAAGACTCTTGATCCTAGCTTCATTACTGATATACACTAAATCTAAATATTCACTTAGCATTAGCTATTTGAAATCAAGCCTAGTCAGTTTATATTAATCAAATCTATGCTAGTTTAATCTAGCAGAATTTTATAGCTAACTCTTGCCAGATATCTTTGAATCTTTGTGTAATCCAGCATATTAAATATTTGAGTAAAGCGAGGTCTAGAAGGGCCATCCACAAGTTAAACACTGGTGGTACTAATTACTAGAATTGATGCTACTGTAGTTTAACTTGGCATTAGCAGGAAAACAGAATTTCTTAGCTAGTTCGTGCCTGAAATTTGTTTAGCAAATTAGCAAAAACATTACCTCAGCATACCTTTTCAAACAAGACAGAATTCAAGGCTTCTAGTGAGGCAAAGAAGACGCCTTAAACTCATACCAAGAACTCATTCGAATCTTTGCATAATCCATCATATGAAATATTTAAATGAAGCGACGGTATGACGAACATTCACAAGCTTATACGTATCCAGATACACTTACATTTACAACATTTATCAGTCAGACTTATCCAGAGTGAGCTCAAGGGGCAGTTTAGTGATGGTGGGATTTGAACTTATGACATCTTAACCATTGAGCTACTCTTTCTCCTTATAGCATTAACCACATTAGTAACGTCATTGGATGCTAAACTAAAATGATGGGATGCTGAATAAAACATTAAATGAATGTATAGTGTTATAGTCGTTGTTTTGAACAAGAGATGATCCAAAAGTATTAAATACCTATAATAACAATTCTAGATGTATGTTTTCCACTCAGATGTTTGATATGGGTTTGGTTGCCAGTCAGTTGGGTTGAGTTTTGTTGGCGTCTTGTTACATGAGTTTAGAATGAAGAGGAGCAGGTGGAGAAACTCCAAATGGCTGAATAAAATCACATTACTCTTCTCTTGTCTCCATGTCTCCAGACATGCCCTTACAATCATCACCACTACTGTTGTTTTTCCCCCTACAAAAAAGTAAGTTCCCTTTTTTTAGTTTTGTTTCTCCAGTGTCCACACATCAACTAAATGTTTGTTTTTGTCTTACGAACATGAGCTATGTGGTGAAATAAAGTCAAACGCTGTTTCAAATGAATATATATGAGATTTTAAATATTATTTTTTACATTTAATTTGCACTACATGGTTAAAGGTTTGTGGACACTTGAGCATAAGGTTTGTAAACATTCGATTCCACATGTAGTCCCCATCTGCTGTTATAATAACCTCCGCTCTTCTGAAAATGTTTTACTAGATTTTAAAGTGTGGTTGTGAAGGTAAGAGTGTAGTCAAGTCAGGTACTGATAAAGGGTGTGGTGAGGAGGGTCTGGGGTGCAGTCAGTGTTCCAGTTCATCCTCAATAGGATTGAAGCCAGTCACAATCTTCCACTCTAACTCATGTAAACTTATTCGAGAGCTGGCTTTGTGCACAGGGGGCTTTGTGTCATGGTAGAACAAGTTTTGAGTCTCCTAGTTGTAAAGTAAAGAGAAAATTTCATGTTGTAGCATCCAAAGACGTCATATAAAATTGTGTGCCTGGTAAAATTTTTGGGAAGAACCACATATGACTGTAAAAATGAAAAAATTTCCTACATTTTCCTAAGTGTTACACTGTCTTGAACCTGAAGTTTGGATCAGATCTGTGAGGAATACCTTGATTCCTCGATTCAATACCGTTCACATCTAAAGACCTGTAATGCAGTAGACGTGCCAATAGCACTGCTTCATACGTCACTTTAAGCAGCACAGACCTGAACACGACAATTTCGAGTGCTTGCTTTTCCAGGCCAGAAATAGAAAATGTTATTAATTCACAGGAAGTGGAACAACGCCGGGGGAGGGCAGCCCAGCGTTTCAGTACAGGCTTGTCGGAGTGTGCTATTGTTCAGAGGTGCACCATGTAGGGAGCCTGAGCTACTGATTAGCAATGATCTCATCCTGCCCCTTTTGTCTGGTAGAGGAGTGTCCAAGAGGGTGTGTGGGGAGTGTGTTCACAAAATTGGAAAGAAAGCACACTGGGAGGGGGGGGGGGCGGTTGGGAAAGACACCAGGTTTTTCTGCTGACCATGCTGGTAGACTGTAATACAATGAATTCCTGCTTACTTGTGTGTCTTGATCACATATTAGGAAACTTGCAACGAAACTGCTCTGAGCAACTGGAAAACAGAAAATATATAATTTGTAATGTTACTCTAAATG
Source organism: Silurus aristotelis (assembly GCF_946808225.1). NCBI lineage: Eukaryota > Metazoa > Chordata > Actinopteri > Siluriformes > Siluridae > Silurus > Silurus aristotelis. Next base: position 21,202,426 of record NC_139592.1, read on the forward strand.
ATTGGAATTCTATCAAACAAATATTAAGATCAGGTTCTTTTCCCATCATCAAGCTAGTAATCTAATCAGATTTGGTCCAGAAATGTCTTGCAACACTTGTGTACCAGATTGGTATATGCTTTTTTATACATCCCATTTCATATCTAGTCCCCATTTGCTCTTATATTAACCTCCACACTTTAGGGAAGACGTTCCACTAGATTCTGTGGATTTGAGGTCAGGTACTGATGTAGGTGTGTTGAGGAGGCCTGGGATGCAGTCAGCAGTCCCATTTGGATCAGAAGGTCACATCATACGATATTGCTATCAATTTGATTCATTGAAAAGAATCAACCTCAGGGTTGTAACCTCGATTTGTCTTCAAGGTTTTTTCCATTAGGGCACCTGTGTTTTTTGCCTTACATACACACGGCACCTTTGAAACATAACCGGTTTTCCTCTGGTACAACCTCCTTAAATCTACTTCCTGTAAATCCACACTCCACACTGCAGTCTGATATGGAAAATGATTAGACATGCATAAACCCTGAAGCAGCATCCAAATCACAGCCAAGTGACCAAGACTAATGGATCCTGCTCCAGAAGTGCTCGAGAAGTTCCTCCGTGTTTCTGTTTCTTCGCTCACATTCCAGCATCTCTTATGTAAACCTCCTCCACCGTAGTCCAGGGACTAAAATTAGCCGAGCTCGAATCCACTGCGATTTCCTACACTTCCCACCTCTCTCCTTTACTTCCTCTTTCTTTCTCTTTCTCTCAAGGTTCAAAATGACAGTCTTTCTTTCTTTCCTTCTCTCTTTCATTCTTTGGAAGCTGATGAGTCAGCAGCCTGGAACTGGAAAAGGAACCGAGGGAACCTTTTGATATGAGTTTGCTCATGAGCCAGAAAATTGAAAAATCCGTTTATAGTTTATATCCAGTTTGTTTCTGTTATTACTTAATGTTAGAAGCTCCTTCCTTAAATAATAATACTAATAAAAGTCCAGGTTGTTAATATGGAATTGATAACATCAGTCCAAGCTTGGAAATGAATCAACAGCTTCTGACTAATCAGAATCAAGAATCAACATGTGGTAAAAAGAGACACAGAGGGAAAACAGGAACGAATCTTGCATTTAGTTTAGATTTTTTTTTTTTGCTATTGATGTTGCCTAGCAGCATATGCAGCATGAACTTTAGTCTGATTAACAGAAGAAGCTTGCAGGACCAGCGTATGTGTGTCTGTGTGTGTGTGTGTGTGTGTGTGTGTGTGTGTGTGTGTGTGTGTGTGTGTGTGTGACAATATGGAGTTTCCGGTCTGTCATTTGGTTTTTATCTCCCTCTTATGGGCGACACGTGCAGCTGAAATGAGATGTGAAGCCGAGGCTCTGTGTCTATGACCTACTTTCTCTCCTTTCTTCTTCTCTCCTTTCCTTTCCTTTCCTTTCCTCTCCTCTCCTCTCCTCTCCTCTTCTCTTCTCTTCTCTTCTCTTCTCTTCTCTTCTCTTCTCTTCTCTTCTCTTCTCTTCTCTTCTCTTCTCTTCTCTTCTCTTCTCTTCTCTTCTCTTCCCTTCCCTTCCCTTCCCTTCCCTTCCTCTCTGCTACATCCCTGAACACTCAGCTTATGTTATTCAGACTCTAGGTGCGAGACAGAATCCACACCCTCTGGCGTTGCTCAGATCAGAGACATTTTACAGTTTTCAAAAGATAAAGCTGCTCGCTCGCTCTCTCTCTCTCTCTCTCTCTCTCTCTCTCTCTCTCTCTCTCTCTCTCTCTCTTTCTGCTCAGTCTTTCTCTATCTAATCCACTATAATTCTGTAGTGCCAACATTTCTAATCCATACAGCTACTGTTCTTTCACGATCATCCTGATCATTTACGTGCCGAAACATCTCGGCCCTGCATCAACCACCCAAAGACCTTTAGATAGGCTAAATGGATAAACGGATTTCAGACAAAAAAGTGTGTGTGTGTGTGTGTGTGTGTGTGTGTGTGATTACCACAGATAATTACCACAGATCATGATTCAGACGTTTCCCTCGACTGGGAAAAAAACAGCAAAGAAATCCTGAGCTTCACTTCTACTGGCAGCCAAAGTTGTTGGACACCTGACCATAAGATTATGTGCTTTTCTTAAACATCCAATTCCACATTTCATCCCCATTTGCTCTTATAATAATCTCCACTCTTTTGGGAAGATGTTTCACTAAATTTTGTGGAGATTTGAACTCATTCAGGTACAAGGGTTTTAGTAAAGTCAGGTACTTATGTAGGTGAGGGGAGGAACCCTGAGATGCAGTCAGCATGAAAAATTCATCCCAAAGATGTTCATTAAAGCTCTATAGCAGGAAATCTTCAAACCTTAACAATGATGGAACTGTAATGAACAGACATTCGGTGCCACCCAGATGATGACGGGTTCCTTTTTGAGTCTGGTTCCTCTCAAGGTTTCTTTATCATGCTGTCTCAGGGAGTTTTCGCCACATTCGCCACCAGGTCACTTGTCAGGGACCAACTTACAATTATGAAGAACAAACTTATGCATTTTTTTAATCGCTTCATCTCCGTAAAGCAGCTTTGAGACAACGTCCACTGTTAAAAGCGCTCTACAAATAAAAATGGATTGAATTGAGATCTTCCACTCAAACCCTGGATTTGTGCACAGGGGCATTGTCATGCTGGAACAGATTTGGGTCTCCTTGTTCAAATGAATGGAAAGTTCATGATACTCCATCCAAAGATCTCTCCAAAGAGATAATTGTGTGCTCCGAAGTTTGTGGTAACAGTTTGAGGAAGAAGCACATAGGGCTGGAAATATCAGATGTCCCAATACCTTTCCATCTAGTGTATAAAGAGAATGTATTTAGTCAGGAAATGAGCAAGAATTAAAAAAACAAATAGATGGAATGAATTCGTATGGTTTGATTTCTTTGAACATTTGAGCCTCATAAGCAACCCGACAGGCCGAGAGATGAGTCAGCATTTTTTCCGCCGTTGAGCGTCAAAAACACCTGAGGTAGCTGACAACCCAGATATGTTGAATTTGACGTCAAACATTCAAATGATCATCTTGGCATACAAAATGAGTGCAAAAGGAGGCGCGGGGGAGTCTCGGGAGAGCATTGGGTTCTTTTTTGCTCATTTTCCGAACATTTCCTTGCTATTGAGACCCAAAAAAGCTGATATGAATCTTATAAAGCTTTTTGACTTTTTGGGCCAAGACATACTGTATATTATAAAAAAAAAAAAAGAAAAATGCTTGAATGTCATATCCGTATCAGAATTGATCTTTCGCTAATTGCTAATCGGCAGAAAGGGGCCCTGTTTAAGACGCCAAGAATTGAGATGTCACTCGACCTTGCCGGAAAGCCGTGTTAATCGCATTAGAGCGAGCCTAATCACGTACGAAGGCCTGCACCGCCATATAAAGCGTATAGACGTTGTAAACCGGCTTTATAGAAAAGTCATGGACAGTCTAAAGCCAAAAGAAAGCATATCAAGGTCAGAGATAAATGTCAGTCCAGAAAGATGCACAAGGATTTAAGACTTTCTCCAACGTACGTCAAAACACATTTCGCAGCCAAAATATTTCAACCACTGAAAGACGAAATGAAGAATATTGATTGGCTCAATAGACTCAGTCTTTGAACTTGATGTGTTGTAAGCAGGAAAAAATGGGCAAGTGTATAGACTTTGACAAAGGATGAATTGTGATGGTTAGATGTTTGGGTCTTCAAAATGGCAGGTCTTGCCTGATGTCCTTTCACAAAATGCCAAGGAAAGTTCACACAGGGGTAAAAATGACAACTAAATGGCTTTCCGGTAAATCGTCCAGTAATGCAGCTCAGCCACTGCAGAAAACAACACGACAATTCAGATGAAATGGGCACTGTACGTATAAAACACTCCCGGCTGATTGGACGAGAGTTCTATCACTCAAGATATCACTTTTACCAGGATTTTTAATAGTGTGGCTTTATATACAAAGAAAGGAAATCAGGTGAACCAATGATGGGGTGATGAGATCCTAAGGCTCACAGGTGCTTGTAGGCCTGTTTGGTATGGCTTAATATGGAGTGCCCATGTGGATCCCTGAATACCATTGAAAACAATGTGAAGGTGCAACAGAACTGCACCAGGTACCAATGAAAGACCAATTGGACCAAGCCAAAATACATGAAAAAATTCTGAACAAACCCCGCACACACACATGTAAAAATTGTCTTTAAAACTTATGCCACTTTTCAAACCCAATGCCATCAGCATCCACAGAGGAACGTAGGACGCCTCTGACGTGCTGAGAAATCAACAGACCTAATGCAAAGTCAAGGGCCACCTTCCAGAAGGCCTGGTTTGTGCCGTAAAAATCTTCTCAACACCTTCTCAACCTTCCTGGACTGCCGCTTGCATCGACAGATTAATGTTTTAGGATTCGCTAGCGGAACATTTGGCCTCGTGACTTCTCTCTCTTTTCGCTCTTTCCATTGCTTCCCCTTGTTCTTTTGAAAATCTGATGAACATTCTATTATATAAGGTAGAACATAAATATTGCATGAAGGAGAGGGTGCGTTAATCTAGAGTTGAAAGGCAAATAAAGAGCGCCATCTGGTGTACTGATCGTGTATGAAAAAAACTGGTGGTGAAAGACGTGGCATACAAAATATTGGAAATATATATAAATACAGATCTAAATAAAAGACACTATTACTATTTTAATGTTTTTACCTTCATTAAGAACAAATTCCTGTTCAGTGTTGTGGAAGTACACTTTATGAACAAAAGTTTGTGGACACCTGGACATACAGTATGTGCTTTTTAAACATCGCATTCCACATTTAATGCCTATTTTCTGTTATAAAAACCTTCTGAGAAGATGATTCAGTAGATTTTGAGAAGTGTTTGTGGAGGATTTTGCTCAATCAGCTCATTAATAAAGTCAGGTATGGATGTAGATGAGGTGAGGAGGCCTCGGGTGCAGTCAGTGTTCACATTCATCCCAAAGGTGTTTAATAGGGTTGAGGATCGGAGCTCTGAGCAGGAGATTTTTTCACTCCATCCCATGCAAAGTATATCTTCATGGAGCTGGCTTTGTGCACAAGAACTCACGGTTTGGGTGATAAAGTTTTGCAACTGCAATTCTGTTAAAAAAACAAAAACAAAAAACAAACTCCAGGACCATATACAGTAAATATATCAGTCCTGTGCACAACTGAAGCCAGTAATGAACTTGAGTGATGTAACAGAGGCTGAGAAACTAAAAATGAAACTATTTCTTTTTCTGGGAATCAAAAAACCCAAAACAAAAGCAGTCGAGATAATGTCAGATTGTATAACAGATAAGTGTTAGAAGTAACACATGAGTAATTGAAAAAAAAAGAAATGTCCCATGACTCACTTTGAGTTAAAAACCTTAAAAAAGCGAAATGCGAACCAGAATCGCAGCAGCAGTGATTAGAACACTAATGATTAAAAACCTTTATGTTACATGGAACCTTGTGTTAATCGGAGAAATATGTTGGGGGAAAAAAGCTAAAATAATTAACAAGAAGAAGAAAAATAAGAAAAAAAACTCACAGGGAGGAGTTTATGAAATCTAAAAGTAATAATAACAGATGCTTTTTCATAAAGTTTTTCTTCATCAGGAACATGCTGAAAGCACTTTTGGGGAAAGAAGTAGGTCAAGAGATGCTGCAGGCTTATGCAGCAGTTTGCTCCGGTTCCTTGCAGCGACTCTCTGGAAACACAGATCTTTAAACACAATAAAAAGTGTGGCTTGTTACAAATCACAGTGAAGAAGTGAAGTGCTGCTATTGAATGTCAGACCGAAGCCTCAGGACGACACTGAAGGTGCAAAGCGCATCGTTGTTACATCGGTTTTTTTAACCAAACTTGTCGCACTGAAGCTCCAAATTTGGGATTCATGACATCAGAACTGACTTCATCTTTGCAGTGTTTCCAAACAACTCGGTGATAGAAATTGGTGTTCCATTTCCCATTTACTGTTGAATCACCTCCACTCTTCTGGGAAGATGTTTCACTAGATTTTGGATTGTGCTTGTGGAGATTTGTGCTCATTCAGCTCCAAGGTGTTTGTAAAGTCAGGAACCGATGTAGATGTGGTGAGGAGGCCTGGGGTGCAGTCACATTCAACCCAAAGGTGTTCAGTAGGGATGAGTTCAGAGCTCTATAGCAGGAGATCTTTTAACCACCAAGATCCAGGAAATTCCTGCGCAACACAAGATCTTTGAGGACGGATCTTGACTGTAATTAATATCAGCAGTCTACCACAATGGATGACAGGTTGCATTTCATCGCCCTTCACTGAAAAGCTTAACGACGACGATGATGATGATCTGTAATGAACGGACATTCGGAGCCACTCAGAATCTGGTTCCTCTCTAGGTTTCTTCCTCACACCATCTCAGGGAGTTTTTCCTCACCACTGGCTCACTCATTAGGGATAAATATACAATTATAAGGAACAAACTTATGCATTCTGTTTACTGCTTTATCTTAAAACATTGTTAACAGGTGTCCCAATACTTTTGTCCACAGATTATATTAACATAGTACATTTCTACCACAGATTATAGTTACATTTGATGTTGTGGAACATCCCAGAGAAGAGACAAATGATTTCATGTTCTCACTCGCCAATTCCGTACGCCACTTCGCATTCGCTGTTACCGAAGACACAAAAAACCCTACAATGCGTTCTTTTTGTGTGCATCTGAAAATAATGGAAAAAATATTTTGGATATAAAAAAAATGTGGCATGAAAAAAAAAAAGAAAAAAAAAAGAAAAAAAAAAGAAATTCTGAGTATATACACAATACATATGCAAATAGTAGCTGCATTATTATTATTATTATTATTATTATTATTATTATTATTATTATTATTATTATCATTATTATTATTATTATAAGTAATATTAATAAAGCTTGCCCTAATGGGATGCTTTTGGAATAAAGATGTAACATTCTTGCCCTTACATAATATTTTTTAAACTTGTACGAAAATTGGGGGTCATGTGACCCATCTGATCTAATATACCGATCTAATCTAACCCACAGGAATTTGCAACGTCAGATTGCACACTGTTAAATCGACCCGAAAACAAATACCTACAGCTGAACTGCTGAGTTGGTAGATACAAAAGAAAATAGAAATCATTTCCATACAAAATGTAGATGAGAGTCCCGGTGGGTGAAGGTCATTAAAACATCTCTGTATTTCTGAATGCGAGTTACAGAGCAGAGGTTAAGAGGGGAAGAACATATGCCTCATGACTTCCTGTATGCATGTGTTTTTATGTTCATTGTGCACCACAGAGGTAGAAAGTGGTTTTCCACCAGTGTGTGAGTGAGACGGCTGATGAGACAGACGGAAAATAAAGTGGCACATGTCAGAAACCTGCTTCGCCCAAGACTTAATCACACACAACGACCTGGTAAGTTGTTCAATTATGTTTTATTCATGTAATTAATTTATATATATATATATATATATATATATATACACACACAAAAGAAAAAATCTGTTGCGTTTGTGTTTAAATGAAGACCTGAAAATGGATGTTGTGATTATCGGATAGCAGCAGATCAGTTCGTGATGTACAGGAATTCTAATGGTTTCCACTACAAATACCATTACACACCATCAGCTGTTCAAAACAATTAATGGTTTTCATTACATGGTGTGTTTGTGTTTATCACTGAATCATTATCTTTAATTAAACCAAAGAATAAAAATAACTTTAGAACCTTAATGGATTCTAGATCATGTCTTAATGGTGTGTCCACTATTGGGGTCCAGTAGATACCATCATTTGATCTCCAATCTGCCAAACATGTTGGTGCTTAATGGTATAAGTAGGAGGCAACAACTCGCCCTGTAGAGTCCCACAGGGTTACACCATTCCAGTTTTCCATTAAAACCAATCCAATTTCCATTAGAACCATTAAAGCAAATCTAATCTGTGTTTATATTGTTGCTATATAAAGAGTTTGTCAAGGAAAATAATTTACTAATATATATCAATTTTTTTGTTAAAAAAAACCCCAAAAATTCAGAACCTCGAAAAAATGAACACCTCCAGTAACGACTCCTGCGACGGCGAGTGGAGCGCCGATTTCCAGTTCTACCTCTTCCCCATCACCTACATCTTAGTGATGGTTTTCGGCCTGCTGGGCAATCTGGGTGCTCTGTATATCTTCATCTTCAAAACAGAGCACAAGTCCCCGTCGCGTGTTTACATCATCAGTCTGGCGGTGGCCGACACCGCCTTCCTGTGCGTCCTACCCTTCCGAATTCACTATCACCTCAACGGAAACGACTGGACCTTTGGGAACGTGGCGTGCCGCCTGACGGGGACGCTCTTCTTCTCCAACGTCTACATCAGCATCGCATTCATGAGCTGCATCTGCGTGGACCGCTACCTGGCCACCGTCCATCCCCACACGTACCTACGCCTCCGCAACACACGCTGCTCGGTAGCAGTGTCTGCCTGCGTTTGGGGGTTTGGAGGGGCGACTATTTTAGCCTTCATGCTCACGTCTCCGGACATGCACAAGACCCAGGGGCGGACAAGCTGCTTCGAGAACTTCTCAGAAAATGAATGGAAGACAAGTCTGGCCCCGTACAGCGCCTTCAGTCTGATTTTCGGTGCTTTGCTTCCATCGATCGTCATCCTGGTGCTCTACCCAGTTGTGGCGCGTCGCATTGCGCGGATCAAGACGCGAACGGCGCGCGGTGCCCTGAGGATCATTTACACCATCCTGGCCATCACCGTCCTCTGCTTCTTGCCGTATCACTTAGTGTACTTTCTGCACGTGCTGTGGAGAACTCAAGTCATTCGTAACTGCTTGCTGGCGGACAGTATCTACAAAGCCAGACGCGTTACCATGGCGCTGGTCAGCATGAACAGCTTACTCGACCCTGTGCTTTATTACTTCGCTACCAGCCACTGCAAGTGGAACTGCAAGAGAAACTTCAAGTTGCTGAAGCCGAAGAAGAGAAGAGGCGTCTACGCCATCTCGGAGAGCTTATAAGCTCAGTGAAGAAACATTTATACATTCTCACACACACACACACACACACACACACACACACACAAACTATAAGGGCATAACTATCAGGACACCTGACTTTTCTAGCTATATGTGATTCTATTAGCACAAAATTGGAAAAACACAATTGTATAGGATATATACACACACATACACACCGAGCAGGTATAACGTTATGAGTGGTGAAGTAAAGAACACTGATTATCTCTTCATCATGGCACCTGTTAGTGGGTGGGATATTATTAGGCAGCAAGTCAACATTTTCTTCTCAAAGTTGACGTGTTTGAAGCAGAAAAAATGGGTGAGCGTAAGGATTTGAATGAGTTTAAAGAGCTAAATTGTGACGTCTAGACGACTGGGTCAGAGCATCTCCAAAACTGCAGCTCTTGTGGGATGTTTCTGGTCTGCAGCGGTCAGTGTCTATTAAAAGTGCTCCAAGAAAGGAACAGTGGTGAACCTGCAACAGGGTCATGAGCCGAGGCTCACTGATGCACATGGGGAGCAGAAGCTGGTCCAACAGACGAGCTCCAGTAGCTCAAACTGAAGAAGTTCATGCTGTTAATGGGAGCAAAAGGGGGACCAACAATATTTGGCATAATGTTTTGTCTGTTTCGTTGTTATATATATATATAAATATATACATACACACAGAAAGAATATGATCTGGATTACGGCAGAAGTGAAACGATAAGTGGGGATTTTTTTAGGCACAAAAGTCCACAGAGGTGTTCTGAGGTAAAAATCCATTTTATTAGAGGCTCTGATCTGAATCGGAGATTTTCACTGAATCACTGAAGTTGTGTATGAAATGAAATGGTGAACACGATTTCTGATTTATGTAGAAACTTCTGATTCAGTCTTTGTTGAAGCAAAATAATATGCTATTAAACTCTGTCCAGGTCAAGATTTCTGCTGCCACAGCAGTCAACATCTGTATATATAATATAGAAAAGAATATAGAAACATGAGCAGAGAAAGTTTGTCAAAAAGATTGAACAATAATATACTGAATTCATTTTCTCCATAGTGTAAATAGCATGTGTATATTTAAATGACTATAAACCCACTCGTACATACCTACACACACACACACACAGAGTGCTCTAGTTTTCTCACATCCTAAATTTAACCTGTATTGTGTAGAGTGTATTGTGGGTTAGAGGGGGTGTACATACTTGTGTTTGTGCGAGTAACATTCTTGGAAACGGAAAGTTCGTATTTTTATATATATTTTTTAATTTAATATAAAAACTAAAAAACATTTGTTCTGAACAATATCAGTAGACACTCACAACACGGAGGGGAGACCTTTCTTCAGCAGATTAGAAAGAAAACTGCCAAGCTCTTCATCCTATAAACAAACAAATCAATCAATCTATAAATAATGCATCAATATATAATAAATAAATTAACGATTCCACTATAAAGTTCATGAATAATTTTTGTATATAATAGTTTGTATAATATTATGAATACTTCGACATTTTAATGTGTGATTTCAGTGACCCGTGACTTTGCACTATAATGACATCACTTCTAATGAAAACATGTACGATTGTGCAGAATGTGTTCATCTTTTTCCAAATAAATAAATAAAGTTTTATAAGCTGTGGCTTGTTCCTGCTAAATATTTGTTAATAATGTTTCACTCTGTTTTGCCTGTACTGTAATTGGTTTTGCAGCTGAATAAAGAGACGTGTTTGTTTGCTGGATTAATATAAAGAATGATTTACTTTAACTAATGTAAGAGAAGGTAATAATCTTGGGTTTAATTAGATGTAAAGTCTCCCGTAATTACGGGGAAAACAAGCCGTACAGTTGAAACTTGTTCCCGAGACTTGTTTAATGCAGACGATTTATAAAGTGTTTGAGAAGGTGTACTGGAAACCAGTAGAACCTTGAGGAAAGAGCAGTGTCCTCTGCAACTGGAACTTACTATGTAAAGCAATTTTTGTCAAAAGTATTTACATATAAGGATTGCTTGAGATTTCTCACCTAGAGAAATGTAGCCATGTTTTAATAATAATTATAATACGGTAATCTGCCGCTTTACCGCCGTTAGAATCTCGTGCCCCAGGTTTATCGCCGATTTGCATTTTCCACATAACTAATCTGTTTTGATGATTTTCCTGGTTTCTTATGAATAGCACGATAGACCCAGAAAAACTATGTTGAAATAATTAAATGTATTCATAAAAATATAATTATTAATTATTAAATGTTAATAATTGCAGAAAGTAAAAAAATGCGGTGATGTGTATCTTCAACTCATTGGACACGTAGGCGTCCGTTTATCGCAGTTTCGGAAACATAACCACCGCTAAGCTCATCAGGCATCAACATTACATTTTTCCCATTCAGTTGTTAACCTGAATCTCGTCATGTGTGTCTACATGATTTGTTGTGCTGTTCTGCTACCATATGATTGGTGAATTGGTGAAAGATCATAATAATGTGGCTTGAGAGAGTATAGTGGGGAACAAGAAAGCTTGGCGAAGTTGGCGTCCCCCTTACTTTCACGAATCCCTCTTTCATATCCTCAACTTTTGAATCCTCCTATATGTTTGGTTCACTTCCTTTTTCAGTTCTGAACAAAAGATGTGAATGCTTTTTTTATTTTTTTTTATAAGCCTGTTGCAGGATGTTGCGGAATACCAAATAAGTAAATGAAATGACATAATAAATACCTTTTGCAACAGCAAACTTTGGTATTGAATACAATTTGTGGGCTCTGAATAATTGTCCGGTTCACCGACATGGTCGATATGCATGTGTGTATATCAGTGTTTCTCCCTGGCATTCACCTGATAACTCCAGGAGAGCAGGATCACTTTAAGATGAGGCTCGTCGCTTGACGAAGACACTTTGAGGACGATGGAGTCGACGATCACGGTGCCGTCAGGAAGGTGCTGCACGGTGTAACCCCTCAGCATGCTAATGACCCGCAAGAAGGAGAAGAAAAAAAAAAAAAAAAAAAAAAAAGAGGTGTTACCAATTAAGGTCGGGGGGAAAAAGCCCACAAAAAAAAAAATCCACAAAACAACCACACTGTACACTGGCACATTGTCATGACATTTAGAAGCTGTGAAGGCAGCACGCTGTGTGGGAGGAAATGAGTCACCTTCTAAACCACTGTTTTCATTTACCGATGGAAAAAAGCCCCCCTGTGTATTTAGTGCTACTTTTTTTTTTTTTTTTTTTTTTTTGTTTTTTACACATTACACGTTCCATCTCTGTGTACAGTGCAATCAAAAATGAATGACAGCGATTCAATACTTTGAAACAGTCAAAACTAAAAGAAGGTGCTGAGAATATTAAACTGTATTTAACGTTCTACATAAACTAATTATGACTAATACATTCCTTTTTTTCTTTTCTTTCTTTTTTTTTTTTTTTAAATATAATGAATTTTGTTTCACATACAGTATGATGACAGTTAAGTCGATTTCCATTTCTGGCTGTAGCACTACAAATTGTATTTTGCTTATTTATTTATTACAACTAAAATTGTACTTTATTTAGTTTATACTTTTTATTTATCTACCTTCGTTTTTTTTTTTCTTTGTTATTTTTCTCCTCATCCTATTCCCTCATACCGGACTGTCGTAAAAACCATTTCACTGCATGTCGTACCCTGTATGTATGTGACAAAAAATTTGATTTGATTCAATTTGATTATGCGGAAAATTTCAAGAGGCCTGGATTGACAAATTTTAAAAGTTAGCTGCCCTACTATTATTTTTATTTAAATAAATAAAATTTTTAATCTTTTAACTATGCAGAATTGTACATATTGTGTGAGTACAGTATAATGGGGTGGGGGTGAATACTTGTGAACAGCACAGCATATCTTCTAACGAATATATAATCATCTTAGTGATTAATATATATATAATTAATGTGTGTGTGTGTGTGTGTGTGTGTGTATGTGTGAGAGACCTCTTAAGATGGCTGTAGATGCGGGCAAGTGTGTCAGCGTCGCTGTGAGGGTCCTGCAGATGCACACGGCATGTAAAACGCAGCTGGTGCTCCGAAAGTCCCAGCTCCTTTAAAGCTTGCTCTGGGGACACGAGCCTCAGATTCTACACACGCAAAAAAAAAAAAACTGCCATTTTTTATTACTGATGAAAACATTCATCAGTAATAAAAAGTAAAAAGGTCCTAATAATTCTTACATTGTCCTTCATGATCAGGGTTCCATGCATGGTACGTGGCTTCTTAGGGTCAGGTAGAGGACCTGGCATGAAACAAAATGATGTCACTAAAGCATCACTGAAATAGCAAATAAAATTTTTTTAAAAATCAAACAAAAAACACAACACTAATTATTGAATGCCATCAAGGCAATATGATCATTTCGAAACGTTGCTGCGTCGAACTAAAAATCAACGATTGACAATAATCACATTATATATATATATATATATATATATATATAAAAAAGATATCAAGTCATCTAAGATGTCCTTTATGCTGGAGGTACTGTTTTTACTTTAATGTACAGTAAGTGTGTTAACTCTTGGGGATTAACTGCGTAAGTGTGCCGGCTTAGCGTGTAAAATAAACACCTCCCAGGGCGATCTCTCTCTTCAGCAGGTTAAGCGAGATGTCCACAGGCACGCTAGGGTTAGTCGTCACCGTGGTGGTCTCGCCGTTAGCCGGCATGAAGCAGCTGACATCTGTAACGGTTTTGAACAAACAAGACAAAGGTTGTTGGTTCGAGTTTTTTGGACCACATGTATACGATTCAAACAAACTAAAAAAAAAAAATGTGACAACGTCTTTCATGTGCAAATATGCGTCTTTAAAAGGTCATGGTCAAAATCATACGTTTTGCTTTAAAGAGTATCTGATGTTTATCGTACACTTTTCTGGCCACACACTTTATACACACATGGTAATTGAGACCCTTTTTTGAAGCAGGAGGATGAGGAGTAAATGAGAATCTCAGTTGGTCTGTGGGTTTGGGGGGAAAAAGATTTGTGGTCGACAAATGGCCTCTTTCTTTAAAAGTTCAAAAGGATTTTGACATTTACACCCTGTGGAAACATTTACCATAAACTATATCGTTATATCCTCATCGCGTGTCATTAATGCAGGGTCCTCGTTACTGTTTTACTCACTGAACTCCTGCTCGATCTTGTCCTTGAGGAACTCCATCTTCTTGGCCTCGCCGTGGACCAGCAGGATGTTGTGAGGTTCGGCCATGCGGATCAGCTGCATAATGCCTTTAGCATCGGCGTGAGCGCTGAACGACATGTACTCCACCTGCAGCTTCACCTCCAGCTGTCAACACATAATGACAATATATCAGTATAGTAGAGGAGAAAGAAAGAGCGCAGACAAGATCAGCCAGCAGCTAAAGCGTAATGTATTACCGTGGCTCTTCCCTCCATCTCCAGCTTCTTCTGGCCGTTCAGAATCTTGTGGCCGACTGTCCCCTGCACGCAGTACCCGGGCATAATGACCTGGGAAGGCAAAATGATCAAATGAGACACAAAACCTGCTTCTTGAGGCCATTTTAAAGAAATAGTTTTACATATCCGAAAGTAGAAAGAATAAATCTAGCTAAAAAAGTAAATACATAAGTGACAGTCGAATCTTGTGTTTGTGTGTGTGTGTGTGTGTGTGTGTGAGGGGGTTGACGACACGAGGTAGTCGTGAAACGATTCCTCGTAATATTTTAAAGCCACGATGTACAGAACATCACTAAAAGGTTTACAAGAACATTTCTAAAAACATTTAGGATCAATAAACCTTAAAAAAAAAGAAAGAAAATAATAACACAAAGAAATAACTGCAGAAAGGCCACACGGGGTCACCCCTTAAAGTAAAAAAACAAATACATACAGGATATAACATGAGGTATATATTTCATCTAATCTCTCACCATGTTCTTCTCATTGCCCGCCCATTTCTTAAAGATCTGTAGCGACTGGCCTGCGTGTAGCATCCCAGGAGTAGCGAACACCACCTGAAACGTACAGACCCCGAGTTTCACATCAGCACATCGACAGGCTTTTTGTTTATAAACGTTTTCGTGATAAAATCATACCATGGGCCCGGGATTGTCTGCGTAGGAGCGATCGAAAGCTTTGATGTGTTTGAACTCGAACATGTTCCTCTGCACGAAGGTCTTCCGAATCTTCTGATTGGTCCACGTGATGAAGAGTTTGTAGTAATGGTTGGCTTTCTCCGTCAGGCCCGTGGAGAAGTATATGGGTGCTTTCAGATTCATTCTCTCCCTGTTTTCGGCAAACACATATACAAATTCGAAATGTCTTTCGGAAAAAAAAAAGGTCAGATATTTACAGGATGTTATTATTACATTTAAAAATATATACATTTATATACACACAGAATATAATTAATGGAAATTCCTCTCTCGTAAAAGATCAGATGATGCTTCCAGTGGGGTTTTGGAGGAATTGTGTCTTACCAGAACGTTTCCAGAAGAATGCAGAGCTCCTGAGCTCGTCCCAAAGCGAACACCGGAATGAGAACCTAATGATAATAATAATAATACAATAAAAAAAAAAAGAAAAAAGAAAAAGACACTACATATATAAATTAAATTAAACAATAAAGCGATAAAGTACACAGTGTAAAAAATGAACAGAAAGAATTTATACATATGTCTATTTTCTAACTCAACTTGCCGTATACGTACGTATGGTAAAAAAATGAAATAAAATAATATGGAATAAAAAAGAGCAAAATTAAAGGTTGCAATTTAAAATGTGTGTGTGTGTGTGTGTGTGTGTGTGTGTGTGTGTGTGTGTACAAAAACTGCGTAATGTTGTTCTGACCTTTCCTCCTCTCTCGATGGTCTCGTGAACTTTCTTTAAAAAGTCTCTCTCTCTGCACCGCTTCGAGTCGCGGATCGTGGTGGCGTAGGTCGACTCGGTGATCAGAATGTCTGGGCGACATTTGTCAATCCAGGCCGCTCTGGAAAAGATCACCACAGTGTTAAGTTAGGTGTGACTTATTACCCCCTCCTCCAACTATTCAAAATGATATTAATAAATCTAATAATAAAAACAACAATAATATATTTACCCCAAGTGCCTGTCTGGGGTCATGTTGTAGTCGCCCTGCATAAAGATCAAACACACACAATGGCATTGATTTGCTTTATGAATGTATACATGTAACCCAGTGCTCCAAGTCTACATATGAGAAACAAGATTCATTACACCATGCCTATTATTTCCCTATAAAAGCACAACCTAAAGCATTTCATCCCTCACCTAATGGACAGGATTGAAAAAAGTAGGCTTCTTTTTTTTTTTTTTTTTTTTTATCATTCAGTTTACACACACGTAATTGTCTATAAAAATGTTTCAGTAATTCCTACATTCTTTCGGCTCATGTGTGTATTTTATATTTTCATTTACACACATGTATTTAATATATGGTTATGATACACCAACAAAACTATCAAACCTCACAGAGAACTTAAAATGACGATGACTGAAGGTGAAAAGTGACTACCTGCTTTTACAGGGCGCCTTTACTTTTGTCCTAATACACTGGTTAGATTTCCTTTTAACTCATTTATATGAAAGGACCATTTAAAATATTTCATGCAAACTAAAGAAATTCGTGCCTACAGATCGTTTAACATTTAACACAGTCACTGCTTGCACTAATAGTGTGATGCTGAAAACATGGCGTCCCACAGGGGTCAAATTTGGGTCTCCTATTGATGTATTTTTTTTAATACCCTGCACACTCTGCTCATTTATACCTGATTTCTGCATGGAAAAAAATGAACATATGATAGAAAACCAGGCATGTAGCGCTTACGGTGTAGACGACGGACTCGGCGCCGATTTTAATCAACACCATTGCTGCGCCGAGGACGTGTCCGGCATAGTACGCTTTGATCTCGAGCTCGTCATCCACCTATAAGAGAAGGTTCAAAAAACTAACTATACTTTCCATACACTATATGGCAAAAGTTTGTGGACATCCCATTCGACATTAAGTCCCCATTTGCTGTTATAATACCCTCCACTTATCTGCTTGTGGTGTGGTGTCCCAATCCATATAGTGTACCAGTATCTGCTGTGTGCTTAGTCACATGACTAACACATGATGGTAGTGTATTACAAACCATAAATATATTATCAGCATTTTGCTGCCTTCCCACCTGAACGGTCTGGTGCAGGTGGAGCGGCACCACTTTCTTCATGCAGTCTTTGATCATTTGCGAAGTGAAGAAGTTGGTCTCGCCCTTTTTGTCCACCGTGATCTTGCGGAAGTCCTCCAGCAGGATGGGGCAGATGGCTTTGGTGGGGTGGGTCATGTAGATCGGGCCCTCGTATCCCACCATCTCGCTCATGTAGGGAAGAGCGCCACAGTGATCCAGGTGGAAATGGCTGAAGGGACAAGAGGATTAAAAAAAAAGTTACTTTGTAAATAAACTGAGTTTGCAATAGTGCTAGAGATCATGACAGAACACTGACAAAAGTGACAGGAGGAGGAGAGATTCTTCAGGCTGTAAGCATGCTGGCTACTAGTTCTGAAACCTGGACATTGAATCACAAAGATGATCAGATAGTTCCAACATTTGTAAACCAATGGTAGCTTATGGTATATTTAGTCTATAGGAGCTTTTCAGATTTTTGACCTGCTGTGGAAAAGCTGTAGATCTGGCTATTGAAAAAATACAGACCCTGATTGGCTGAGTTTGGTGAATAGAGCTTGAAAGGTAACAGGAAAACTGTAATTGTGATTAGCTCAAAACATCAGCGCACATGTGGAACATCAGAGCATATGTAGAACAGCCTAAGGGTCTGGTGCATAGAACTTGAAAGCTGTAGAATATTTAGGAATGTTGGAATGTTAGGAATGTTGGTTTCACCAATAATAATAATAATAATAATAATAATAATAATAACAACAATAACAATAATAACCTTATTATTACACAGTCCAAAAAGTCTGTGAGGCGTCCGTTCTGAGTGATGTAAGAGAAGTCTGGAAAGCGTCTCTAATAAAGGAAAAAATAAGAAATCAGGCTTAGTTTTGAAATTCTGCAAGTGAGACATTTCAGTTGGCGGACACCACCTTACATCATCGTTAAATCCCATATGCATCCCACAATCCAGCATGATGTTCTTGCCTCCTATAGAGAGCAGGATGCAGCTGCGACCGACATCCTGTCCAGCACCTACACAACAAAACACAAACATCAGCTGAACACGAGTGAAGACTTAATCCTCGTGATAACCATGTAATGACTAGAGCACAAATTATAATTAGAAGCCATTATTCAGTCTAATTTATGACGTCATAACACGGCGCTGCTGAATTCCTGAATCTGATTGGTCAAAATCATAAAGTGATACTAAAGACAGTTTTGTGTGGTTATGTTTTTTTTTTTTTATGAAATATTGTATTTATTAGGAAATCGCTATTGTATAAAAGGACGTCGTTGATTGGTTTTTTTTTTTTTTTTATTACAGCACGCCTATTCACTATTTTATTCTTCTCAATGCACACAGGCATATAAACAGAGATACAACAGTCACTTAATGGGAAAGTGTATACAATTAAAAACACATAGTTCTTACCCAGAGGCGTCACTTTGATGTCCGGCATTTTAAAAACAAATCATATATCGTTTATATATATTGAATATTTTTTATTTTAAAGATAGAGAATATATTTCTGGGTTAGCTGCCTAGCTGCTAATAAAACTTCCACTTGTGAATTGTGCGAAGCAAAGCCGCTTGCTGCACTGACACTCACCACAACTACATCTATAACTTATCCTCAAACATTTAAATAAATACACAACTTCTCAAATATTCCAAATCACTAAATTCTTCATTGAAATCAATCACTTTAGCAGGACATGCATACAAAGCAACATGTAAAAAAAAAAAATCCTCCGCGGAAATGACGCACAAATGCTGCGACCACCAAAACAAGCACGTGACACGACGGCTCACAATGATTGGAGGACAGTTTTCAAACCCGGAAGCATGCAATACAATATATTTGCGATGACACCTGCAAATCCCGCCTTCTTCTCCAAAACTCGGGCATTGATAGGACAGAATATTGATACGGCAAAAAAACTAGGCCAATCGGCGGAATGATCCGCTTGTCAATCCGGATGAAGGAGGCGGAATGCGGTTGTGGAAAAAACATCGGCGCCGTGATGGTTTTATAAAACAGTTTTAGAAGATCCGCGCAGATTATTAACTATTCTGAATGATTTTAATGTGTATATTTTGTTTACGTTAACTGTAAATAGAAAATAGTTGTTTTTTTTCCCATTTTGACTCGTTAATTACAAGGGCAGGTTCACCTTACAAACTAGAAATACTAGAAATGGCAGATTCTTTTAGTCTTCACAATGTTTTGGACAAATTCAAGTTATGTCTCAGTGATAATAAGGAAGTCTACATTCAGTACTATATAGCAGGATGGCGTGAGCTTGTGAGGTATGTGTTCAATTTGTGTGCATTAATATCATGCTGTATTTAATGATCTTATATGCAGACTTTAATATACATTCAGTGTTTCAACTATAAGATATTGTTTGTATTGTAATTTGTAAACTGACACTGGAAAAACAGATCATTTTACATGCCGTTCATTCTTCCCAAAACCCTGGCCACAGTGTCACAGTCCTTAAATGCTGATGAAATGCATGACGTAGCATGAAGCTACCACCATCCTGCTTCACTGTAGTGATGGTGAGCTGAGGGCCGGAGTGTATCGTGGCATCATCCTGGTTAGGCTTTAGATCCAGTACAAACATGACCAGGAAGAACTGGTGAAAGTAAATGAAAGAGGATGTTGCTTACGCCAGGCTTGTCATATATAAACGGTGCATTGGTTTCTTCAGCAATGAGTTTTGGAGACTTGGAAATGCAAATATCCAAGATACTTTCGCAAATTACCATGTTTTGTAAATGTAACGTTCATTCATTCAAGTATAGCAATTAATTTATCCTGAGAGATGACTGGGTGCAGGGAAGGAATACATCTAGGAGAGGGAATCAGTCGGTACCATACACACACTTTAAAGTAATGGAGGGATTTCATCTTCTCATTATGCTCCTAAAAATATATTATACTTGCGTATTTATGAAAATAAGTCAAAGTCACTGTTTCCTTTCCCTCTCCCAGCTTTATGAACAGCCTCGGAAGCGTCTTTTACTTCATCTCCAGCGACGTAGTGAAAAAAATCCAGATCCTTGACAACTATCTGACGGGCGAGAACGGGCCGCAATACCTCACCATCCAGTCAATGGTGAAGTATGAGTTGGACAACAAGCTGGTGGATCTTACCAAAGGAGGCAGCCACCCTGAGTCGGGTTGCCGCACATTGCTGCGTCTGCACCGTGCCCTGCTCTGGCTCCAGCTCTTCCTGGAGAGTCTGCGCACCAGCACCGAGGAGAGTAAAACCTCCGCCTTGTGCTCCGAGGCCTACAACGCATCGCTGGCGCAGTATCACCCGTGGATCATCCGGAAAGCAGCAGGAGTCGCGCTTTGCACTCTGCCAGGCCGCGACGCATTCTTCGACGTGATGAACGCAGGCAGCCACCAGGATGTGATCACGCTGCTGGGTGAAGCTTTACCTCAGATCTCAGAAGTCTATCAGATCACACAGGACCTGTACGCAAAAAACAACATGCTCGACTTACCCTAAGAGATTCAGCACTACTTAACGCATATTCTGCAGTTACTTGATGTCACTGGGTGTTGTATTTATTCCTCCTGTTCCTGTATATGTCCAAATACACTGGAATATTATTAGTTTATTATGAAATTTAGAAAATGCAATTGCTTATATTTATTATTGATTATAAGGGATATATATCAAATGTACTCGAATTATTCTGTGAAATATATTATATTTAATAATATACAGTTTGTTTAACATATTTGTGCGTTATTTTAGACTGATTTCTGCCTGCACATCAATGATATAAATTATAGCTCTATTGAATGAGTCGGCTCATTTGACTCACCAGTAAGACTCGACTCGCTCATCTTCCAAACTCCCGTCATTGTTTTCTGAATCCACAAAAATGTAGAAATGAATAATTTTTCGAATGAACAGTTGATGAATGCATGTGTAATAACACAACACATTTATTACCAAGAAAAAGGAAAGAAAGACATCCTCTCTCCTAACCTTTACCTAAAAGAGTCGACACAATGAGTCGACTCTCACGTAAAACGACTCATGGGCAGATTGTTCTTTATGTAAGTTGAAAACAGTGGCTGCTGTCGATAATGCGAATGTATTGCAATTCGTTGACCAAATAGAAAATAAATCATATCTCAACCAGTCGGTCTGCTTTTTGCTGTTTCATATTCACGTCAGCAAATGCTTCACATACGTTTTTTATTTTATCTAGAGCATTCGATCATATCTTACATTATTCAGTAGGAAAACACATTTTGTGGAAAATCTTTCATATAAACCAAATTATAGAGTATCGAGTTAAGCACACATAAGCACTCTATTGAGTTGTATTGGTTTTGGTCCTTTCCAAGATGGCGGACACGGTATCGCTTCACAGCCGTTAGCAACAGGTGCTAATGAGGCGATGCGCTAATAAATAATTAAATTATTATTATATAATTAATATATGTAATAAATGTCATTAATTGCTCCACCATAGACTAAATGTCTATCGCTACAATGGCCTGTGTAATATATATATATATATATATATATATATATATATATATATATATATATATATATATATATATAAAACAGAGAGAGAGAGAGAGAGAGAGAGAGAGAGAGAGAGAGGGAATTATACTAAGCATAGATGCTAATAATCGACAAGACACCAGTGTTGAGGACAGTAGACGCAGTGGTTGGCCAAGAAAATTAATGCAGCTGATGAAAGACACGTCCATATTTTATTCCCTTTGACATCGTTAGGTGTCCAGCAGTGCCATCAGCAAAGAACTGCCAGAAACCAGTGGGACCCGGGTACACCCATTTACTTTCAGGAGAAGTCTGGCCAGAAGTAGTCTTCATGGAAAAATTATGGCCAAAAAAACCCCCCCACATCTGGACATGTAAACAAGGCTACAAAAACACAAAGGTTTATGCACAAAAGCAGGAACCATCTGCAGAAAAATGTCCATCTTGACTGATTTGACTGGAGTCAAAATCTGAAATATTATATATAAAAAAAAAAAAAAAAAAAAAAAGGTCAAATGGCTGGAAAGTGTTCCAATAATGATAAACTTGTGTTTTACATTTCAATGCTACAATCTTAGGGGAGACAATAAAATATAGAGTAAGAACAACTGTAATTTCTTCTATAAAGTTAGAGAATGCAGTCAGTCAAACAAAGACAGACATGTCCTGCACTCTCAGGCATATAAAGCTCATGAACGTGAATTGTGAATTGTGAAGAACGAGTTGTCTAAGAGTGATTCGTTCATTGTGTACTGGACGCGCATGCGCAAAGCATCGTTAACTCTCTAGGTTATGTGAAGGAAATGGAATTGAGTAGTTCACCGTTCACGCGTCACGTGACTCCCAAATACGCTATACAGTTATATATACACATACATTTTTTTTTTTTATTTAAGAACGTAAATTACAAAATTTACTGTTTTGATAAACAAGATTTAAAGAACCATTAAAAAAAAAATTCTGACATTTATTTTGGGGTCATTTCTAGTTACAATATGCAATAAATTACAATATATTAATCAAATTTAATATTAAACACATCGGGAAATCCTGTTTCTTGTGTAATTGTTTCGAATAGTAGGTTTTTTCCCCTCTTTTTTTGGATGTTGGTATTAAATCAAGTGGTTTTTTTTGTTTTTTTGTTGATTTAAAGAAACAAGCCCCTTGGAAACAGGGCTTGTTACGTCACAGCAGTTGCAGATCAGAAGTGGGCGGAGCTTATACATTAGGGGTAGTTGCGCTACCTAACACGCGCAGATTTGTTTTAGTAGACCAGAGGGTGTCAAGTCAAGTCGTCGTTATTATCATTCCAACCATATACAGTGATGTACACAATGAAACGACCCATTTCCCCACCATCAACACATGGTACTATCTGTTTTACATCATTTTTTCGATATTCACAGCGTAATAGATTTTTTAAAATTGGGTCACTTTCACGCGTCAGGGGAAAACGGATTCTACGAGTTAGTTAAGTTCTCTGGCACATGAACTACATCACCAGTGGGGGGCAGTCGTGTTTCATTCCCACTTTCACTTCTGGAATTCTTCATTCCAGCCAATCATATGCAGCCTTTTAAGCATATTGTGTATGTACAGTTCAAAGAGAAATTAAATATAAATGATTCAGTTATTGATAGTTTTTACATGCTTGCCATGGGTGTTTAAACATTGCTGTAGGGTTTTTATTGTGTTAATAAGTTTTTAATTGTTAGTCTGGTGAACACTACAAAGAACATAAAAATCTTTTTGACAGGAAATTTATACCTTGGATAAGTATCTATCTATCTATCTATCTATCTATCTATCTATCTATCTATCTATCTATCTATCTATCTATCTGTCTGTCTGTCTGTCTGTCTGTCTGTCTGTCTGTCTGTCTGTCTGTCTGTCTGTCTGTCTGTCACGCTCTTTTTTTCAAATTCTTTTCCTAAAATTACAAAACCGAATAACCAAAATGTGCACGGACCCCTTCCATTTTGTTAATTGATTAAAAAACAGTAATAACTCGTATTTTTAAAGCAGTCTTACTTAAAAGCATTTTTTACACCTGCCAAAAATATTTTCACAGTATTGTATACAGTATATAAGTAGAAAAGTAGATTCAAGTCTGAGTTACACCTAATAAATCATATGTAGAAGCCCCTGAAGTAATTTAATGAAAGTTTTTTTTACTGAAGAGTAGTTGGTTTATAATTTCCTGCTTGAGACCTCGATATCATTAAACCAATGAAATAAAAAATTGTGACGGGTTGGTGAGAAACGCTTGTTATTCTATTACAGTTATTCCAAACAGGTTTGTTCCTGTTATCACTTACATTACAGTCATTTCTTTACAATTTCTCTCTCACAACCCCCAGAAACAGTCATGTGACTGAATCACAAACTGCTTCATCCTGTAAAGGAAATCTCACTGACTGTTACAAAGCTCTGATACTGAGTCTCCTTCCATAACTTCCATTAACACTTAACATAAAGCTTCATTATATCAAGAATCAAAAGCTTGTTCAACTAATTGTATTCTCGACGTCTCATTTCATTGACTTTAGCTCAAAATAGATGAGAAATTGCGTGTTTATTGTTAGATATAAAAGACCTGAAAGCGCTGTGGTATAAAAGGTATTATTTTTCTCTAACTGCACCCCCATGAGTGTTTTATTTTTCACTGAAACAGACAGCTGAAAATGTGTTGCTTTTTTTTTTCCAGAAGAACGCATGCATGTGACGGAGGCCTATGCTGGAGACGATAAGTATCTCCATGAGACTCATCCATTTCCTCCAGTCCCTTCTTCTCGTTTTCCTCATCCTCCACACACGACATTCCACTGGTTTAGATCATCTCCATCATCCAGTGCTTACCTCGGTCACAGTAAACCGATATTACCGATTATGAACAAAAACAAAATCCTCCCTTGTATTCAGAGCAATTCAAATGCGTCCAGTGCAGACACGATTAAAAAGTCCTCGAGGTCTAGGCTTCGTGGACATAAATGCTTGAGAAGCAACCAGGAGATGGACGGAGCATCTAGCGGGACTGTCAAGCAGATCCAGAATGTTGAGAAAGTTCTGCTCGCTTTCCGGACTCCATGCGGTCAGAGACTGATGTGCGAATTTCGACCCACAGACACACTGTGGGATGTTGTCGCTACAGCAGAGGCCAAATCCGGAAAACTGTACAAACATGTTCAGGTCAACACCATGGAGGTTCCTATGAGGATCTTCACCAATCTGAACATGACTCTTTCTCAGTGCAGCATCGTAACCAAATCGGTCCTGTGCATCAGCTTCAAAGATGGCTTCTGAGCTTTCTCGATGGCCTACGAACAATTCGTCTCGAAGACACCATGAGAGGAGAATGCTGGTTTTAAACGCTCTTATGAACAAACATTTGCTTGCACTTAATCACACCCATACTACTTATGACATCATTATAAATTCATAAAAAAAAAATGAGGATCCGTTCAATTATTTATTAAAACAGTTTTCTATTGCAATATATTCTCTCCGATTCTGTACTATGGAATGATTCCAGAATGTTCCAAAATGAAACCAGTGGTGGACAGTAACGAGGTAAATGTAATTCGTTACTGTACATTTTTGTGTATCTGTACTTTAAGTACATTTGGGGAGACTTTTACTTTAATACATTTCAAAGTCAAATATCACATTTTTCTGAATCCTTAGTTCATCTCTCAAAAGTAAGTTTTTATGTCAATAAACCTATCATTGCTTTCAGAAGTCCTACTGTTAACAAACTAATTTTTATGATTATATTATTTAATATATATATATATATATATATATATATATATATATATATATATATATATATATATATTCAATAATTTTTATTAATTATTTATATTAAACTTTATATATGACTTAAAATGATCATTTGAGGGTAAGGGGCCTTGCTCAAGGGACCAAGAGTGGTAGTTTAGAGCTCTAATCTCAACACCTTTGGGATTAATGTGAACACTGACTGCACCCCAGGCCTCACCACCCTCCCCTACACCTGACTTTACTACCCCCCTTATGACCGAATGAGCACAAATTCCCACAAGCACACTTTAAAATCTAGTGAAAGATCGTCCCAGAAGAGTGAGGGGTTTTATAACAGCACAAAAATAGAAGACGAGAAAAAAAATGTTGAATGAGTTATTTAAAAAGCAAATACGAATCTAATGGCCAAGTGTCCACAAACTTCCTTCATATTGAAATCTGCAATTCCATCTGGGGTGCAAACATTTTATCTTTTCGGCACAGAGTGTAATTGTAAATCCGTCCATATGATTATATTTGAATTTTAGGCCCTTTACACCTGTGGTGAGCAAAATAAAGGCACTGCAGAAAGGCTCAACAGATGGAACTTTGAAGCGAACAGGCGACATAAGGTTTTTTTGTTCCTCTCAGCCAAGAACAGACATCTGAGGCGACATGTGAAGATTGGGAAAAGACAAACATGGTGAATTTCAATTTGTTTTACAGACGAATTTGATGTCAGCAGCATGAATCCATGTAGTCAAGCTGCCTAGAGTCAAAGGTTCAGGCTCTTTATTGTGTTGCAACGCCATGGGGATGTTTCCTTGGCATCTATTTGACAATACTGTTCCTGAACGTGTACATAATGTTTACGGCCATTAATGAACCGCTCAAGATGAAGTGCCAACCGATTCCCTGAACAGGAGACTTTCAACATAAATTTGCAGCTGCCATCTGCCATCATACACAATATGGACAAAAGTATTGGGACACTTTACTTTTCCAGCTATATGTGCTTCTATTCCAAACTGTTACCTCAAAGCTGGAGGCACGCAATTGTATAGGACAGGGATGTCCAATATTTTCCACAAATGGCAGGTGTGGGTGCAGGTTTTCATTCCAAGGCGAGGGCTATTTTCATGAAAATGAAGATCATTCGATTTAAACAGGGAGAATTAGGTGTGGCTCTTGCTCTTGGTTGGAATGAAAACCTGCACCCACAATGGCCCTTTGTGTAAAAGATGGGAAACTCCTAATATAGGGGATAAATGCCTTTGGATGCTGTAGCATGAAAGTTTCCCTTCACTTGAACTAGAAGACTTCTAACATGTACAAAGTCAGCTTCATGAAGATATGCTTTACATGGGTTGGGGTGGAGGATCTTAAGTGGGCTGCTATAGAGCTCTGAACTTTATTCATATTGAACACCTTTGGGATGAATTGGAACGTTGACTGAACCCCAGGATTCCTCACCTACATCAGTATCATTACAAAATCTAACATCTTTAGCTAGGTATCTGACATCTTCCCAGAAGAGTGGAGGTCAATATAAGCGTGAATGGAGACTAAATGTGGAATGAGGATATTCAAAAAACATGTACAAATCTTGTGTTTAGGCATCCATAAAAACATTTGTCCATACAGTGCCTGGCAAAAGTCTGGTCTTTTATCATTTTTTGAAAGACACATGCGCGTGTATATGCAATAAACTACTTTGACCAAATATTTAAATGTTTCGTCTGTGATAAGATGTAGATTCATGCCCTGAAGGCAGATGCAGTTAAGACTCTGGATAATTATTTTATGTCTGATGAAAACAGTTACTGCAGAGGATGAAAGTAAAGAAGAAGAATTGCCACACGTACTCTGTGTAAAATAATTAACAGAGCGAGAGAGAGAGAGAGAGAGAGAGAGAGAGAGAGAGAGAGAGAGAGAGAGAGAGAAAGTAGAGGAGGGGGAGAGAGAAAATGAGAGAGGCAGAGAGATTTAATTTAATTGTTAAAGCTCAGATAAGCCCTCCTACCACACACACACACACACACACACACACACACACACACACACACACACACACACACACACACACACACACACACACCAACCTGTTGTCTTTAAGAAGCTCTAGAGGCTCCATATTGATTGTCATGGTTACCTTCTGTGCAAAAGCAGACGAATCAAATGAGCCTCAGTGGCAACAAAAAATGTCGAAAGGAAAAAAGAGAAAGAAAGAAGCAAAAATATATATTTTTTTTACATTTTAGCAAACAAAATAAAAAACACATTCAGCTGCCTGTAGGGGCCAAAAAAACCATAAAACCACACTGTGTGCATGCTGTTGCATTCCTGATTTGAAAAAAAAATAATAATAATAAGAACGCATGAATAGGTGCCCTCATCAGTGACTGTGTGGCCAGCCGAGAGGAGGAGGGCACACTGGGTGGTGCTGAGGCTTGGGGAAAAGAGGGATGGAGTTGTCGGAGGAGGAATGTTGTGCTGTTAAATGAGACACACATCCATTCTCCGCATCCTTGTGTCTCCGCATCCCCCCACCATCAGCAAACTCCAGGCAGAGACCATGAGCTACTTTTTATAACCACATGTTGCTGTGGCATCGGTAGGGTTGCAGCTGCTGCTCACAAACACACACACACAAACACACACACACACACACACACACACACACACACACACACACACACACACACACACACACACACACACACACACACACACACACACTCTCTCTCTCTCTCTCTCTCTCTCTCTCTCTCTCTCTCTCGCTGCCTCCCTGTCTCAGTTGTTTTGTGTGAGTGGTTTAATTCACAGTTTCAACCACCTGTGACAGATGCTGTTTTCCTCTTACGCCATTCACACAGACATCACTGAGGTACAGCAGGAAAGGCAGAACGTCTTTCTTTTACGCTGCTTCCTCAAAATAATATAATACAAGAGGATGTCCTTCATCTCAACCCCAATGTGAGGTAAGCCTGCTTTGCTTTGCATTTCTTATGGGTTTTTGTTTTATTAGAAAGTCTAGTTTTCCAGTCCCAAAGGGATCAAATCCAGGATGCTCAGGTTGAATCCAATTTGTCGGCTGAATCCTGGTGGTTTTTTTAGTTTTTAGAAGTGCAGGAGAATGAATCGTAGGTGATGGTGTGGGGTGTTTATGCAGCACGGATCAACAGGTGACTTGTGTCTCTCAGAACGTATGCTCTTGTGGTGTTTAGAGGGGCTCTCATTAGCTCACGCACCCATTCAGTCAGCTGAGACTAGAGGAACTGAGTCACGCTCTGGGTTTTCCTGGACTCCCCACTCTCACTCTGTCGTCTTGTCTCATTGTCTTGGGTGCACATGAATCATACAAGATCGGTCTCGTCACACAGATGCTGTAATGGAATTCCTTGAACCGGGATAAATATAGGTTTTGTTGACTGTTTGCAAAATCTCGATCAAAGTCCTATCCGATTACAAAGCACCTGCTTTGTTTCAGAGGCACTGCAAACCGGACACATGATGGCAGTCTTGGCATGGACTCGCAAAACCTGAGTGGCTTCTCATATATATATATATATATATATATATATATATATATATATATATATATATATATATATATATATATATATATATATATATAGAGAGAGAGCGTCATGCTGAAAAGCCTAATGTAATCCAATGCTTCCTCTGCGCATGAGTTATTGCTGGCTGGAAGTTGGATTGGAAGGATGATGGGAGATGCTGGTGCTGGACGCTGATGCTGCTCTGCGATAACGCTCATGCGAGATGTTTAATCTTCGGCTGCCATCAGAAAGATTAGGTTATGAGAAATGCATTCCTGCCACATGCAATTAAGTCAGCTTGGCCAAAAAGGCTGTCCTCACAGGAAGAGGGCACAGGTGGTGTTTTTCTCTCACACAAACATCATTTTGATTCCTGTGGAGAAACTGCAGAAATGGAAAACAGTAAAACAGCAATTAAACCTTTTTTAAGTGTACATTTACACCAATCAGGTTGCTCCCCCTTTTGCTGCCAAAACAGTTCTGACCTGTTAAGCTTCAACAGCATTAACTTCTTCTGCAGTTTGAGCTACAGGAGCTTCAGGGAGCCTCGGCCACCCACAACCCTGTCACTGGTTCAGCACTGTTCCTTCCTTGGAGCATTTTTGATAGATACTGACCACGGCAGACCAGGAACATCCCACAAGAGCTGCAGTTTTGGAGATGCTCTGACCCAGTCATCTAGACTCAATTCGTTAAACTCCCTCAAATCCTTACGCCCATTTTTCCTGCACGTCAACACGTCAACCTTGAGGACAAAATGTTCACTTGCTGCAGAATAATATCTCACCCACCAACATGTGCCATGATGAAGAGATAATCAGTGTTAATCACCTCACCACTCATAATGTTATAATATCATAATGTTTACATGGCTGGTCGGTGTATATTAAAAGTAACCACCCTCAAATCCCAGTCCCTGAGGCAATTTCTGGGCCCCTGGGCAAGACCCTTAAACCCATAGCTGCTTAATTGTATGAATGAGATAAGTGCAAGTTGCTCTGGATAAGGGCATCTGACAAACACCATAAATGTAACCCTATATGTCTGGGAGCTGAGCTTCTGTGGGTTTCCTCTGGGTTCACTGGTTTCCTTCCTCTTCCCAGAACCATATCATTAGGTGAACTGGCTATAAGAAGTTGTCTCTTAGTGCAAATGAATGTATCAAAGTGTGTGTGTGTGTGTGTGTGTGTGTGTGTGTGTGTGTGTCCACTGATGACCTTTAAATCAAGGTATATTCCTGTTTCATTTAATCAAGTTTGTTATAAAACAATACGTAATGAATAAAAGAGTAAAGCGATTAAAGTGCATTTAATTATTTTGTCTTTAGGACGTCAAATGAAACCTATAATAAAATAAAGAAAGTCCATTACATTAGAGGGATTTCGTAATGCTACTGTGTTTGTGATCTGTGCTTTCAGAATCATCACCCAGTGCAGCTGTGTGTGTGTGTGTGTGTGTGTATGTGTGGGCGTGAGAAAACACCTGCAAGTTTGCAACCATGCCAGGCCTGATCAACAAGGCCAAGCGCAGTGCGCTGCCCCTCAGCGTCTCTGACATCACTTCCTGTGTTCGGGGTTACACCCTGGCCATGACAGCCTCCATGACGTATGAAAACATTGAGGATCACCCCATCGAAGGTGAGAGAGACCTTCATCTCTCACTGCATTTATTACAATGATGAGTTCCTGCTTAGTGATATTACTGATGACAAGGTCCTCGTTGATGAGATTTTCATCAAGATGCATAAAAATATAGCATGTGCATTTCCTATTCCCTCTACCACAAAAACACTGTTTTATCATTTACTATAAATCATTTAATCTAGCAAGTAAATGCACTTGAATGTAAACCCTGTGCTTTATTTACACTCCCTCTGTGGAGCCAGAAAGTCGTTTGGGCCAGACGGTAGACATTCCATCCTTCGTCTGTCTTGGGAAAGCTTGTTGCTGTCAGCCCTAGTAGCTTGATTGATGCAGTCTTAGTCATTGTTCAGGCATGATATACACAGCTATTTTCTAAAAAGACAACACAAAGGAAGTGTTCCCCCATGCAGTTTTTTTCCTGAAATTTCTTCTTTTTTTCTTCAAATGCCAGAGATATAAATAGAAGGCGCTTTTTTTTTTTTTCCTAGAAAGATTGCCAGAAAGGTTCACAGGGGAAGTCTGTATAATGGCTAGGATTCTACAGGATGCAACAAAAAAGTTGTTTGAGTCAGATACTAAGCTCATACAACAAAAAATTCATAAAAAAAAAAAATATATCCTTCTTACGGTTGAAATCTTTTTGCAGATATCTAAAGCGTTAAATAGACTAAATAGAATAGTATTAGGTATTATTTCCCAAATCATTAAATTGAATAGAAGGGCTTTTCAAAAGCCCAGGCCCAGGAAGTGAAAGGAAATCAATAAGCCCATTGTTAAAGAGTGAAATAACAGCTATTTTGCCTTTTTTTTTTTTTAAAGCTGTTATTGCTTAATAAAAGAAAGAAAATTCTTGAAAGCTTTACTTTAAAATGTAGATAAGTCAATGGTAATGCATATGATTTCGAGGAAGTATCTTTTAAAATTTTTTTTTGGAGGTATCTTCATATATCCACTCGAGGAGGGTTCAGTGGTGGTGGGCTTTGAGGCGATGATATCCAGCCAGATAATAACAGTGCAGATCAAAGACAAGACAAAAATCGATGACTGCTACTTCGACTGCTGCACGTCGGCCAATGAAAATCTACAGAGCAGCAATGGTGGGATTACATTTTTTTTGCTTTTAAAAAAAGTTGGCTTGTTTTGACCTCATCGAGGAGCATTTCTGCCATTTGAGTGCTCGATTAATTCTAAAATTCTGTTTAGAATGTCTAAAAGTCCTATCTGCAGCCGATAACCTTTTTAGAATCCAAGCCTATTGTATCCTAATGAATACTGTAGGACAAGGAGCACTCTTACATTTAGACTGTAAATCCATTTCACTGGGTCACTGAAGGTAATGGAAGGCGCTGATGATGTGGCCTCGATCGGAGCCTGAATAATACTTCGTGAATATCTCGCAGGTCATGTGGTACTTGATGAGGATCTGGAGAGGATGGTGTTGGTGGTAAACCTGGGGGTCATTCCACCTCTGGAGACGGTAAATGTATTGGTCAGCACCTCCTATGAGCTTTCCACCCTTCCAAACGGGGGCATTCGTGTCACCTCACCGCCCGTCTGCACCCCGAGGGTCCAGCGCTCCATTAAAGAGGAGCAGGCCTTCTCTCCCAACACAAGCAGGAAGTAGGATATTATGAATAGTTCACGTTTATGTTTGGTAATGAAAAGTTACTGATGAAATATGTTAAAGATGTTAAAAATCTGCTTACACAAAGCTTCTGAATTCTTGTGTATCTTTCCTAAAACAATTTTAACAATTGAAAACTGTCTTTGATTCATAAACAGTGATCTGAGATTTCTTTATTATTTCTGACTCAGGAGAGACAAACACCAATGCTCTCTTGGGTCTCATGAGCAAATGGGCTCAAGCAACCAGCTGTGTCTGTCCTGGCTACTCGAGGAGGAATCAATCAATTCCATCGATTATGAATTCAACTTTCAGCTAGAGATCAGAGGACCATATCTGCTGGCAGGTTAGAATATTACACATCCTGGTGTAAAAGAGTGGATATAGATTGATGGATGGAAGAGGAAATGGACAGACAAAATAAATGGTCGTTTGATGGGCTGGATGTTGGATAGATGTTTGGATCATTGGGTGGTTGCCAGTGGTGGACAGTAACAAAGAAAATATAAATTGTTATCGTACTTGAGGAGCTTTTTCACGTATTTGTACTTCAAAGAACATTTAAAGAGGAATAAATGATGGAAGAAACTTATGACTTCAACTTGCCAAAATACCCGTGGACTAATTTACGCGATTTTTTTAGGAAATGGAAAAGAACGTTTTGGGCTACTGATTTTTTAATGAATTTTAATAGATACTATCTATCAGTCTTTGACTCATCAATATCATTCTATTAATATATCAGTGTACTGAGAGTAACAGTAACTAGAGTTTTTTCACATAAACTGAGTTGATTAAGTAAAGACATGTGACAAAAATTATCATGGAAATATTATAGCCATAATAAATAATAGTACTTTGGACACTTGAGTACATTTTAAGGCAAAGACTTTTGTACTTTTAATCAAATAAAATATTAAAGAGACACTTTTACTTTTCTTGGAGTAACATTTTACCTACTGTATCTCTATTTTTACTCAATTACATGGTGGTTGCAAATGAATGAATTTAGTAAAGGGGTGGTGGACAAATCGATTGATAGAAAGGATGAATGGCTGGATGGATGGATGGATGGATGGATGGATGGATGTAAGGATTTTTGCATGAATGGTTGGTTGTTTCTTTGATTTCTTAGGTTGATTGTATGGATGAATAGATGGATGGATGGATGGATGGATGGATGGATGGATGGATGGATGGATGGATAAATGGATGGTTGTTTGGGTGGATCAGTGAATTAATAGAAAATGATAAGATTGATGTCAGGTAGGTTGAATGTAATTGGAGCACATTTTTGACTGCTTTGCTTAAAAGATTTTGATGAATTTATATCTTTGACGTTTCTCTCTACAGGAGTGGAGAGCCCTTCTCATGCCATCCGAGCAGATGCTGACCCCTCTGCCCATTCTGCCACCAGCATTGTGGTCACACTGGCAGACAAATACACCTATGACTGTCCTGTGGAAATACTCATCTACCCCAGTGGTAGGTACTATACAAGCAACCACAACTGTAGACATACCTATATGCAATTACAGTTTCTCAAGGTAGTAAGAATCAGAATATCATCCCACACATGCTAATTATGAAATGTTTAAAGCTTTTGTGAAAGCTCATTTGAAGAAGAATTGTACAAAAAAAAAAGCTTGTAAGTGATATACAAAGATTTGTCAGCAGAAGACTGGCAAAATAGGTTTTTTGTAACACAGGGAGGTCATGAATTTCTTGGTTTGTTATTGCATCCACAATCAAGGCATTCTTTCATACGATGGTATTTGGAAAGGACACTGTTATAGATGAATAAGTGGTTACTTGGTTGTATAGTGGGAAAAATTTTTTTTGTTGCTCATGCGTCCTTGGTGCACATTGCATTTCCTCCACCATCAAGATCAACCAATGATCAACCTCTAAAATAGATCAAAGGTGAATCTCATGAACCTTCGTTTGGCGATTGAGCAAAACACAATTACAATTTCTGAAAATGTAGGAACAACCAGGAAATTAACAAACTCTAGTACAGTACAGTAAAATTGTTAATTTCTCTTGCAATCACTATCCAACTCATCCTTGTGTATATTTAATCATTGTAGTTTACATCAGGAAACACTGAAACTGTGCGCCGTCATACTGACAACATGACGGAACATTTTGACGATCTCGTTTGTGAACGATGACTTATGACTTCTGATGGCAATAAGATGTTCATTGACACAAATACTTACTTTTGAGAGATGAACAAAGGATAAATGGTCTGCAAATATTAAGTATGATTAGAGAAATGCTCCAAAGCAATGGAGAAAAACTGTTTGCACACATCTATTAAAAAAAGCCCCACACCTGACAAAGTATTTCAGTGCAAGAAATAAGTCAAGAAAAATATTTGGGGAAAGGAATCGATGCGTTTGTCAAGGATTGATGAATATACTGGCTAACTATTTCTACATAAGTAGTTTAGAAACAATGGGCCATTCATAGAGTTTTCTGTCTAGCCAACCTGGTGAAGGATTTTAGCTGCGGAGGAAAGCAAGAACTATTGAAAGAATGAAAGAACTCTAGATGAGAACCTGAAAGAAATCTTATTTTTTTCATGGTCATTACTGAGGTCTCCGGATGTGCAGGTATTTGAAGAATGGAGCTCCTTTAACAGTCCTAGTTTTCTGCAAGCTGTCAAAACATGTGTGAGGATCTTTTGGTGGACCATTAACCCCAAGGTGCAATGCAGCTGTGTGCATAGATTTCATTTAAACGTCTCTGTAATCTGCTGGCTGTGTAGCCACGCTGCTGGTTGCCTCCTGCAACTTAAAAAATGTAAAAAAACACCACAAATTACTATATGGATCTCCTGAGTACCTGTAGATACATTTTCCAACTTTTTCCAATATATTTCCTGTATTTCCCTGCAGCTACCCAAACTAGACCATCAGAGTCTTTTAAAGAAAAATCAGCCTTAAGGCTTGCCCATATACCTCTTAATCCTCCTGCACACCCACACCAAGCGTGGGCTGTTATTAAATCAAAAATATTGAAACATCATCCTCACCATTCTTCTTGTTGGATTCTTCTCAGTGTGGGCTGTGGGTTGAATGTTTTTGAGCAGCCTCGAGCAAGACGCTTGATTTTTCTGCTTTTCAGTTCTCCCCTCATTATATTTTCTTCCCCCGGCACTTGCTCCTCTTGACCTCTATCTCTTGGGAAAAATCGATCTGGTGCACACTCATCTAACTAGCTGAGGCACAGCTGAATTTGGTGGGCAGCTTTTATTTGTTCCAGTGGTTTCTTCAAGACTTCTGTTGAGGAGATGTGCTCGGGGGGCAAGTAGATGCCCATATCAAGGTCTCATTTTTATTTATTTTTTTTTACATTTCAGAATAATGAGTTCTACAGTGTTCCAACTGAATTATAATGTTTTAATATGGCTTCTTGGGGAAGCAATTATGTCTATGCTAGCTTCTAAGGTAGACAATCCTATTCTAGACATAAACATAGAAAGTAAACAAGTGATTTCTATCCATTGTTACTGCAAATCTCAGTTGCGCATGGGCTACGGAGGGCCAGCAACAAAGCAAACTGTTCACTGATCCATTTGTCACCTTAACATATGTTAGCTAATAATAATGGTGCTAATATATCATGACATGCTGACTCACATGCTGTAGTTGCCCCGGGAATTGTATCAGTGTCACAAAATATATTACTCCACTGAACTGAAAAGATTTTCAATGGTGAGGTCATGTAGGCCTTGACATCATGGGTACTGTGTTGTGCTGGCACTCAATACAGAATTCGACCTTGACTGTAGATGTGCACTGGTTGTTGGTATTTAAAATGTTTATTTAGACAGAATAGAGAAGACATTTTCAGGGTGAGTGAACGGATTAGATTTTTTTAACACAATGTGTTTGAATAACGGATTGGAGTAGTTCTCTGTATCATATAGTCACCTATTGAATAGACCACAGTTTTCCAATTCCACTACTCGAGCGCCCTAATTTGGTCATTATTCTGATCTAATAAAACAAATAAACCCATAATTAACTTGGAGACACCTGATATCCTTTTACAAGTCACTCAACAGTCCCAGACTTTAACCCTTCAAAGAAAGAATAGAACGGTGCTTTATATTTTACATTAGTGAAATTCTTTCTTCGCATATCTCAGTGATGTTAGGAGCTGGGTTCAGCGCAGAGTCAGCGACCCTGGAGCACTAAGGGTTAAGGGCCATGCTCAGGGGCCCCAGGAGTGGCAGCTGGACAATACCGGGGCTTGAACCCCAACCATCCGATCAGTAACCCAGAGCCTTAACCACTGAGCTTTCACTTTCCCCCTAAAACTGTATAGGATGG
The DNA here is from genome assembly GCF_946808225.1 of Silurus aristotelis. Classification (NCBI taxonomy): domain Eukaryota; kingdom Metazoa; phylum Chordata; class Actinopteri; order Siluriformes; family Siluridae; genus Silurus; species Silurus aristotelis. Next base: position 21,239,098 of record NC_139592.1, read on the forward strand.
AAAAACCCAGTATAGACAGCGCTGAACAAGTATGTAATGAAGAGGCTCCTGAGAATTACGTTCTCACTTCTTGTACCTTTAGCATCTATTTAACTCATTATTTTATTAAGAGCTTTAAGGAGGCGGATTAATGCAGCTCTGAAGTCCACTTTCCTTTCCTCTTCCGTCTCCAGAGCCACACTTACCCCATGTGCTTATCGAGGACGGAGACATGACGCTGGAAGAATACGACGAACATCTGAAAGGGAGGAGCGACTACATCAAGGCCATCAAGAAGGACTCAAGCAACGAAAAGAAAGTGAGAAAGAAACAACAAGGCTGATAACCACAAAATTATTTAAGGAGGGAACAAGCTCTTTTAGTTATTAAGTACCAATTGCCTGTGTTAATACTGAAGCAAGTATGCAGCAAAGACTTGCATGGAGGCAGGTTCAATTAGATCCTTAAGTGACCGCTGCTCCTCAACAGGAGGCTGAGAACATTCAGCCGTAAAAATGATCGGCAGTGAAAAGGGGGTTTCTATGGAAACTATTAAGGTCTTCGATGGAGTGTACATGGTGTTTCGAACTACACGGCAGCAAAACAAGTATACTACAAGCATCGTCCTCTCATTATGTTCACACCAACAATAACAAACCTTGAAACTACCATTGAATACTATGAAAGAAAAAAAAATTATATATACATATATATATATATGTATCAACACAAATGTTAATTTCAGGTCTTCGGTGTAAAACTGTGCAGCAATTCGCAGCGTTTTGAGATTCATTAACGCATTTAGTGCATCGAACCTCGCACACATTGACTTAATAGAATTTCATTGCGAGCTTCAGCCGAATACGGTACTTAGGGTGTAGGCTGCTGAAGGGATAATTACTACATGTTTGCTCAGAGCAGTCTGAATTATTAACTCGACCCGTCCTTATTTTGAGAATCTTTTTACCATCTGTTGCACACACAATTACAAATATTAGGATCATGTCATCAAAACTTGTTTAATTAAACAAGCCCCAACAGATCTATGCTTTATTGCTCCTGATCTTCTGCTCGTTCCATGCTCTACGTAGGTGGATCTCATCCATAAAAGGCTACATAAAGACATTCTTCATAACCCCGTTGTTATGCTTAACTTCTGCCCTGATCTGCGGTCCATGACCTCTGACCTGCGCAGGGTGCAAGGCGAGTTTATCTTCCTTATTGACCGCAGCGGGAGTATGAGTGGCATCAACATCAGCCGGGTTAAGGTAAAGTAAATGTGTCTGATTTCTTTATACAGAATATAATACACTAATATGGACAGTATGGGGACACCTGACACAATAGTTCAGGACACCTGGTAGCAAGTTTCTGTTTATCTTTATCCAGGAAACCTGAACTTATCCCAGTATTGGTTGGAGTGGAAGATCTTGAGCCTGCTATAGAGCTCAGACCTCATCCCTATTGTATACCTTTGGGATGAATTGGAACACTGACTGCATCCCAGGGCTCCTCATTTAAGCTACATCAGCATCTGACTTTACTATCAAATGAATGGAACATCTAGTGGATCTTTCAGTGCATCTTCCTGGAAGAGTGGAGGCTATTATAACAGGAAATGGGGACTAAATGTGGAATGGGATGTTCAAAAAGCACATACCAATCCTATGGTCAGGTGTCCCAAAACGTTTGTCCATAGAGTGTATGATGGAATACAAAATATTAAATTCCTGAAAGTAATTTTCAAGGTTAGATAACAGCTATACACGGACATTATTACAATGGAACCTGTCAAAAGGGTGGGATATATTGGTGAACAGTTAGTTGTAATAGCTAGATAACTGGAACAGGGAATGTCCAAAACAACAGGACCTGCGGAGTGTTCCCAATACATTTGTAACAATTAAGCGAATTTTGTCCATAATATTATCTGTGTTTACTGAAGTATTCCTTTATCATATCTTCAGTGTCTCCTGAGTCTTTAAAAATCATCATGGGCCTGAAAAGATAACACAAGCACATGACTATTTCACTTAGCATTCTGCCTGGCTGTACAGAAGCCGTAAAAAAGAAGTGTGGCGTAAAAAGGGCAGTAGGTGATATATGAGATGTTGTTGGTCGGCGCATGGCGCGAGCAGCATGAGTGATTATGACTGAGGCTTTGGCGAAGGGAGCAAATGTTAACCGTGTGCCAGAGCGTGTGAGGTTGGGGCGTGTGTGACGCACGATGCAGAGATGACTCATTCTGCGTTTGAATGAGGATGGTCCTTTTCTTCCATCGCACAAGCTGCCTAGGGATCGGGTCACTCTACCGAGACCGGATCCGGAGAATAATATGCAAAAAAAAAAAAAGAAATGCACAAAAGCTGTCACATGATGACAAGCTGACACTTTCAGTCAAAAAGAAGGAAATTGCTAGAAAGGTGGACAGCATGGAAGGAGAAATCTAGCTTATAATTAACACATTTACACACAGTAAATCAATCAGTACATGGTTTGTATCTGATACTATTGGCTGAAAAATATGGAAGAAAAATCATGCAGCATCCAGGTCTCCATAAAGACTATGGTTTGGGAGCCAAGATGATTTAATGTAAATCTTATAAGTGATGCAGATGATGATCTCATTACTACAAACTTATATTTACCACTATATATACCAAATATATGGAGGATACACAATAGATCGTATATAAAGATGCTATTTATAGAAAAAAAACTAAAACAATACAGGACTAATTAATCTGGATAAATGTTTCTTTTTCTCTTTTTATAAACCCATTTATTATATTGGTTAAATATTCAGAAAGCTTCATTTGCACAACATTGAAAACCCTTTTCAAATAAAATTTCCAGAATATTTGAATAAATAGATAAGAATAAAAATGTGTGTGTGACTAATAAACAAGGACCTGATTTGAAGCAGCCATTGATGGAAAGGATTTCGAAGAAGAAAATGTGATTATTTCTGTGTGAAATGTTTTTGTGTACAAAAACCTAGAAAAACATTTAACATACTAAAATATAAAGTTACCATTTCTATATAATTCTGTATTGAGATATAAAGAATAGCTCTTGACTGACAGCTTTGACCTTTCCTCGTTTCGTCCTCTGTCCTTTTCATTTCCTACCTGTCTCTTTTGAGCGTCCATACCGTCCTCTTTCCCTTTCTCTCTCAGCGATCGCTCATTCATGGTGTTTGTGTTACCAGGACGCCATGGTGGTGATTCTGAAAAGCCTTTTCCCCGCCTGCCTGTTCAATATTATCGGCTTCGGCTCCACGTTCAAACCGCTGTTTGGCACCAGTCAGAGTTATGATGAGGTACGGCACTGATCACGATCACTTAAATATAATTATTTTGTGTAAACAGTTGGATTTTTGCTTTACTAACATGTCTCGTTTTTCATTGTTAACAATGTTGGTATTTTTTGCTCCTAAAGTACACTTTATTAGACAACATTTTTAGACACCTGCCAATAAGATTTGTATGTGTTCTTTGAACATACTATTCCACATTTAGTCCCCATTTGCTCTTATAATATCCTCCACTCTTCATGGAAGATGTTCCACTAAATTTTGGAGTGTGTTTGTGGAGATTTGTGAAGATTCATTCATCCCAAAGGTGTTCAGTAGGGTTTAAGTCAGAGCTCAATAGCAGAATATTTTCCACTCCAACCCATGTAAAGCATATCTCCTAGTTCAAAAAAACTTGTGCTAATATTTTCGGGAAGAATCACACACACCTGGGAAAGTCAGATGTCCAATACTTTTTGTTTTTACACGAGCCATACATGCTACTTGTTTAAATTCTCATAGTGTGGCCAAACTCCATTTTCTAAACTACTTACCATTATAAAATGATTCATGCATTCATTAAAATATGCATTAGGCATGCATATGCATTAACACTCTGTGCTTCTCTCTCAATGCTGCTATCTGTATTCATATTTGTATATGTTTAGGGCTCTGAATATTCTTTTCTACATCTGTATTTTGAACATTAAGTAACCACGGGCTAATCAGAAAGCTGCAGAAACACCCCGTTCTGAAATGCTGGCGAACACTGAGGAAAAACATCAAGGTGTAGGAAATCTGGCTTAAAAAAGTTCCTCAACCTCACCTACATCCCTCGATTCGAAATTCTAGCTCAACCAAGAGATGTGCTCAGTGTTATACATACCTGTCCTCTATTCATTCGAACGAATTTAATTCTCCACAAAAAATACAAATTGTAGATGGACCACAAACCTGATCAAACAGTTGCTATGGATGAATAAATGAATGCTGTTAAAGAGCATTGGCTTTCCTTGACCTTTAAACTTGAAGCATCTTAACCCTCCATCCCTATCCTGATGACCTTCTCATGGTGGAAAACCTCCTGATTGGCTGCAAATTTCTAATATTGAGAGCTCCGTGTGCCGAAAACTTAACTGTCTTACACAATCATACTTCTAATAATAGATGTTTGTGTAAATCTATTGCTTTGTAGGGTTCAGTTTTGTGTATTTAATCTGTTGATTCTGTGCAGTTTATCGTAGTCGAATTTGACCCTGACAAAACACTTTACCACGTCGCAGGAAAGCTTAAGTACGGCGTGTGAATATCTAAAGAAGACCCAGGCTGACATGGGTGGCACCAACATCCTGGCACCGCTGACCTGGATCCTGAGGCAACCAGTGCGACTTGGCCATCCTCGCCTGCTCTTCCTCCTCACCGACGGAGCCGTCAGTAACACGGGCAAGGTCATCGAGCTGATCCGCAGTCACGCGCGATTCCTCAGGTAAGAGAGAACAGCAAGACTGCAGCTACACTATAAACTATAGAACTCTGATATCCAGTAAAATGTCAGAATGATCACTCTGGAAAAATTGTACCTCGAAAGTCATTGATGCTACACCAGTTTCCCAACAGTTACACTAAGTTTCTAAGTGTGAGATGGTACACTTTCATTGAGTAAAAGTTGCTTTTTAGCCTGTGGAATAGCTGTGAAACAGGTATACTTCCGATTTTTTCCATCTAAGGCCATTTTTTTTTTTTTGCTTATCAGTTGCACTTTATGGTACTGATGAACTCACATAGTTTTCTGTTCTGACTATTACAAAGCTGACACTGGAGACTCCTTCCTTAAATGCTCCCCAAATAAGCACCTATATATTTATGCTGTTACTATAGCAATTGTACTGTATTAGAAGGACCAATTTATTATAAATTACAGTCAAAGCAGCTGTTACTAACAATTGACCAGCATCTTCCAACCAGTCAGAATTGAAAATCCAACAATGCCATGAGTTACAGAAGTCCTAAGAAGCCATGCTTTATAATATATATTTTTTCCTGTTTTCTCGTGATCACGACTTAATTTTCCTGTGATCTCGACATACAAGGGTTGTTTTCTTGTGATCACAACATCAATTTCTCGCCAAAAATAAGGTTGTTTTCTCGTGATTTTGGAATACCACGTTGTTTTCTCATTATCACGACTTAATTTTCACGCAATATAATTGTTTTGCGACTGAATATCGCTCGAATGTTCTGGTGTATATCATGGAGTACGTGTTGGTGTCAAACCTGACTGCCTCCTTCTCAAGTGTCGGACACTTATTTTTAAGTTGTCATTTACCGACCGACACTGAGTTATTACAGTTTGATCGAGTCCCTGATCAAAGTAAATGTGAATGCGATCATCCATGATGCTGCGATGATGGTGCCTTCAAAGCGTTCTTTTATGCTAAATACAAAGAAGTTAAGTACTGTTAATGAGAAAGCAATGTTTGTTATGTCAAGATCATGAGAAAATTAAGTCGTGATCATGAGAAAATAAGGGAAAATATATAATGTATGGCACCTTCAGGACATCCTTAATGGTTTAATATTGATCAAGCAAACAGCGTTTTCTTTCATTCTTCTGAATGCAAAAAAACAATGTTTGGCTGTGAAAATGCTTGTTGTTCTATTTTGATGGCAAAATGGCAAATAGACATAAAAAAACAAGCGAACATAACGCAGGTGGTGAGATTTGTTGCTGTGCATGTGTAATGGCATACGACTTCAATGGACTTTAGACTGAACTAAACTGTTTTTTTTTTTAAATCATGTGGTTCATTTACTGAGAGCATAAAGGTCACAGTAAGTCAATAATACACAACACCCAGTCTACTGTTGAATGCAATTTTCCATTCACATTTTGTTCACCTCAGAAGATCAGAAGGCTTCCAATCGTAATCACAATTCTGAAATAAATAAAGGGAAAAAAACAGCACCTGCACAAAGAGCGACGCTTTGCCTTCTAAAGAACGAACCCCATGCCGTGATTTCATTAGACACACAGTCTGCCCAGACCTCCGAGGCATATGGAATTGTCCTTGCTTTGCATCAGCCACCAAGTAAACCCTGCATAATGAGCAAAGAGTCATGAATCTATGATAAATCTTGGCGGGAGTCTCTGACAAAACTAAAGGTCGAGCTGGAGTTCTTAATCACTTTATATGGTTTCCCTTCATCTCATATGCATGAGCAACCTGGAATACATCAAAGCCTTGACATTAATCGTGAAAGCAAATGAGAAGCCTGATATGTAGATCAGTAATAAAACTGTAAAACTGTTTGTTTTTCTGTAAATATGTATTACACCAGAATTTTTTCTCAATTAAGATAGTCCATACAGGCTATATGGCAAAACAGGATCAATTACACTGTGTAGACAAAAGTTTGTGGACATCTAACTATAAGATTTTATGTGCTTTCTGAACTCTTTGCTCTTATAATAACCTCCACTGTTCTAGGAAGATGTTCCACAGAATCTTTTATTACTTTTTCCACCTCTGCCTACCAACATCAGAATGTATTCATTGATAGAAATGTCGAAGTGCTTTTGGAAAAGGGTGTCACATAGCAGATTTGACACTTTTGCAGATGCTACACGTTCGGCATCGGTCGAGGGGCTTGCAGGCGGCTCATCCAGGGCGTGGCAACCGTTTCCAGAGGTGCTGCTGAGTTCCTGGCAGAAGGAGAACGACTTCAGCCGAAGGTTTTTATATATGATAACATGAATTTCCTGCTCTAAAATGTCACAGCTTTCCAATTAAAGCACAAAAACCAATTTTTGCGGAGTGCTTTACAAGCACCGGCAATTAACAATTGGTTCTGCTCGGTGGAAACATCAGAATCAGAAGAAGGATCCGTGGTTTAAGTAAAAATAAATAAAACCGTTTCATTCACTTGCTTTGTCTGAGATTTTTTTAGAGCACAATAATCACAGTCTTACTTTTTTAATTCTTAATAATTGCGTGTCATGTAACATTTTGCAGATGATTAAATGCCTGAAGAAATCCATGGCTCCTGTTCTGAGTGACATATCCATCGAATGGCTCTATCCTGAGACTAAGGAGGTGCTTCTGTCTCCAGTGGGAACCACATGCCTGTTTCCTGGTGACCGGTTGATTGGATACAGTGTCGTCTGCGACACCACACGCTACCACTCCAACCCCAAATCCGTGAGCCAACTTTGCATTATTTCTATTTATCATACACCACAGCCATGTTGAATATTCAAATGAATGAGAAGGTATTGATTTATTTTCCATAAAAGAAGCTCTGATTGTAGTTTAGTGTATATATATTAAATCACAGGTTTCTGACACTACATTTATTGGAGTAATGTTGCTATAGTAACAGCTCATTCTCAGGGACCTTAAGTATAAGTAAATGATGTAAGGCTAATGATAAAAAGCGCTAAACAGAGTATAATGGTGACAAATATAGTGACTTTTTTCTGTAAAAAGATATTTACCACACTTTTGAAAGAAGTCTCTGGTGTCTCCAGTGTCAGTGCTTTGTAATAGGGAGTGGGTTTTCCACCAAAGAAGAGTCTTTGATATAGTTGTGTACAAGTATGAATGTATATATGATACGTGATATACCGAATAAATATGGGTGGAATATACAGTGGTGCAATTGTAAAAGGGAAGGTCTGGGGTTTAAGCCCCGGTATCGCCAAGCTGCCACTCTTGGGCCCTTGAGCAAGGTCCCTTACGAGGAAAATATCAAGGTCCGTGACGTCGGAGTGACGTGTGGCCGCCTTCCTCGTGGGCTCACCACCTGCAGGAGGGACCGTAAGGGACGGTGCTGTGAGTATTGGGCAGCAGTCGAAGGCGGGGTTCTAAGCAGAACCCCGCCTTCGACTGCTGCCCCTGCGACCCGAATTACGGATAAGCGGGAGAAAATGAATGAATGAATGAACAATTGTAAAAGTGAGTTATTGATGGTGCAAAAATGCGTAGTAGATTTTTTTGTATTGTTTTGTTGACATTGTATGATGATCAGCTGTTCAGTGCAGTAACAGCCACAGGAAAAAAGCTATTCTTCAGTCTGTTTGTGCGGCTCTGAGGCACCAGTAGCATCTGCCCAATGGGATCAGGATAAATAGTCGATGATTGGGGTAAAAGGAATCATTGATAATGCCCCTCGCCCTTTGCAGACAGCGTTTCTTGTGGATGTCCTCCAAGGTGGAAAGTTGAGTGCCGATGATTCGTTGGCACTCTGAAGAGCTTTACGGTCCGAAGCAGTGCTGCTGCTGTACCACACTGAGATGCAGTTAGTGAGGGTGCTTTCAATGCCACAGCGGTAAAAGCTCTCCAGTGTCCTGTAGCACAGACAGAACTTTTTAAGTTAGTTAGTTTTAGATCTCCTCGGAAGTTTTGTCACCTACTGTTTGTAAGGAAATCCAGGGTCCAGTTAGAGAGATGGGTGCTGATGCCAAGCTTTTCAGGTTCAAGATTAGCTTGTGAGGGCTAACTGTGTTAAAAGCATAGCTGAAATTAACAAACAACATCCTGGGCCGGCTGCTTTTTGTGCATTTTTTCTGCCCAGGGTAGCACACACTTCAGAGGTGAAGAGTGTGAGTGGCTGTTTACCTAGTAATAGATTTTACCTTTTGAAAACGAGCACAGAGGAGGTTGAGCTCGATGGGGAGTGAAGCAGAACTGGTTGGAGGTTGGTTAAATCATTTAACAAAATCTCTGTACCTCTTTAATGCTACTATGGCTCCAATTGTTTATAAGGCAATGCATTTATTTAGAACAATGAGTCTCGAATATATGCAAATATATTACATATATATTTTATAAATATATAAAATTACATTGCACTTCATTGTTCTTGATTAAAACAGCATACATATGATTTATTCCTATTTTGTGTCCCATTATGCAGTGTGAAAATCACTGAGGACACTGGGTAAAATGTAAATAAAAACAGAATGCAATGATTTGCAAATCTCAAAAACCCATATTTTATTCACAATAGAAGAGAGAAACATCTGTTGCTCTAAAATCTACATATACTGTTCAGCATTGATGGAGCCTTTCCAAATGTGCAAGCTGTTCCACAGGCACTTATGCACTCCCATAGCATCAGAGATTCAGATTAGTGATAACATGCCAGATTGTCCCTCTCCACTTCAGTCTGAGTGATGTGGTGTACATGGATTCCAAAATAAAATTAAAATTTAGATTCATCTGACATTTTGAATGAGCTTTGGTCAGGAGACGTTGGCATGGTTTGTGGATCATGTTTACGCATGCCTTCTTCTTTGCATGATAGAGATTTAACCTGCATTTGTGGATGACACAGCAAACTGTGTTCATAGACAATGATATCTGGGTGTGTTAATGAGCCCATGCAGTGATTTCCATTACAGAATCATGACTGTTTTAAAAGCAGTGCCGCCTGAGGGCCCGAACATCACAGACATTCAATGTTGATTTTTGCTACTGTCCCTTTTGAACAGATTTTTTTTCAGATTCTTTGAAACTTTTGATGAAATGACGTGCTGTAAATGATGAGATATTCAACTGTTTTCCAATTTCATTTTGAGGTACATTATTCTGAAATTGTTCCACAATTTGTAGACACGGTCTTTCACAGATTGGTGAAACTCTGCCCATCTTTACTTCTGAGAGACTCTGTCTCTCTAAGGTGCACTACTTATACCCAATCATCTCACTAACAGGTTGTCAATTAACCTAACTGTTTCTCCAACTGTTTAACTTCAATAGCATTTACATTTTGCGTGTCGCAGCCATCAAATTCAAAATTACCTTATTTTTCCTTAAATTGTACATTTCCTGTTTAAACATTTGACATGCTTTCTATGTTCTATTGTTAATCAAATATGGCTTTATGAGATATCATTGCATTCTGTTTTTACATTTTACACAGCGTCCCATCTTTTTTGGATTTGGGGTTGTAAAAAACCCACTGAAGGCAGAATGAAAGTGTGACGTCAGAGAAAATTTTTTGCTGTGGGTTTAAGTGAATCTGCCACCTGCTAAATATCAGCTAGTGCTTTTTTATTTATTTATTTATTTTTTTTTTTGAGAATTGCAAACCAACCAGGTAGCTTTAGGTTGCTAATTGGCACATGTTATCGTTTGGTGTATCATACATTGCACTGTATGTGTTAAGCATATCGCAAGCTGAAATGCTGACATGCTTAGGGTTATTGAAACGAAAACACAATCCTATGATCTGTCATGAGCCAACTCAAAGTAAGAAGAACAATGGGACTCCAGAGATTAGCACCTTTGAGAGACTTACCATGAATCGCATTATCAGCTCATTAGTTGAAATCTCATCTCTGGGGTGCCACAGTACTGCCTAAGGATTTAATTTTTTTTCTACTGTCTTCCGAAGCAGAGTTTTAATATTTTCCTTCTATTAATCACTTTACACATTTGATTGAAATGGCCTGTTTTTCCCCCCAAGATGCCTCATTAGTTTTCCAAACAACAAAATAACAGAATTAACTGTTTCCAACTTCTTTTCCTTTCCCCTTCTTAATGTGTCAGGACAAGCGACGGCGATACAGCATGATGCGTTCCAACGAGTCTGCAAGCTCTGTGTTCTACCACAGTCAGGAGGAGGACCTGGGAAAGAGTTGCTCAGATAGCCACGGTGCTGCCAGGGATATATCAGGCACAGGAATGTTTGATGCCTACCAGAACACCATGTCTGAAAGCAGTACTAGCATGGTGGAACAAGACGGCATTGGTAATAACCTGGAACTTTAAATCGTTTAAAGTTGTCTATATAGTAAGATGTATAAGTCTAGGAACCTAAGAGGTACTAGTCAGTATTAGGTATTAAGCCTATTATTGGATGTTTTGTGTGCTGGATGTACATGTAGTGCTGACCGACACAAATCCATTCAAGCTTCATTCACTCAAGAAAACTCAAAGGACCGCTTCAAAATGTAAAAAAACCTCTAATGGCAAATTTCTGTACCCTAATAAACCAATTTATTTGCTTTCTTTTATTCTCAATGTAATGATGCAAACTAGCTGTAGTCCCTGAAGCCTAGAAACTCTTAGAATCACCAGTCTTTATTAAAAACATGTTTAATAACCCCAATCCGTCCTTTTGTTTGCCTTCCTCTATGGCCTCGTGATTTGTTTAATTATGGAAATTTCCATCGCAGGGATTAATATTAGCTCGTCTCCGAGAAGGCGTGCATACAGCACCAATCAGATCGAAGATTATAATCCTCTGAAGAAGGCCTACACATCCAGTGACCCAAGCTCAGTGGTGGGGAAGAACCCTCTTAGGAGAGCCAAGGTCCAGGAGCTCATTGGACATATGAGTCCTGAGAACGGCGCCCAGTGGAAAATGAACTACCCGGTTAGTAAGGATTTAAAATGATATTTCTGTGATATGAGTTATCCTTTTAGAGCATTTTATAATCTAGAAGTTAACTAATTGATGTTTAATATCAGGAATATTGTCTAATTTGTGTCCAATTTAAGCGTCTCAAAATAAATAACCCTGTTCCTGAAAGGTCTCAGAATAAACAAACACACAGCACCATGAAGCCCACCATGATACCAAAACAAGCCAAAGACAAGTTTACAAAAGTATGTTTTGTAAATTAACCAAAATACTGCAAGTTGTTTCCTGCAGATAACTATGTTTGTGACATAAAAAATCTCAAATCTTGAATCCATATCGCTAGAGTGAGCTACTAGGCTCTTCCTGGTTAGCGGCTATCGCTATTGATTATTTAGCATTTTCATGCATACGCAAAATTATCTTATTTCCAGTATGAAGTGACTGGACACGTTGACAATACACTAACTGTAGTTTCTTTTTTTATACCCCTGGCATTGTTGTGTACGTTTTGAAGTTTAAGAATAATAGTCCAACAAAAGTCCAAGGCGGAGACTAAACAAATTTGCTGTCTGCCACGTTATACGTTCCTGAGGAGATTTAGATTTTAACTTTGTTCCGCACGGAAAAAGGATTGCATTTATATATATATATATATAGATATATTAGTCTCATTAAATACATAATTATATCATGGGAATACTGAGACTGTAAGAAGGACATTGATCAGAGAAGCAGTCAAGAAGCTAAAAAATAACTTCCACCACCTTGCTTCAATATTGAAATGGTGATCTCAGAATGGTTGGGTTTCAAAAAAGCCATAAAGTCCATTTCGCATTAAGGCCAAAAAAGTTCTTAAATCAGAGTTTCAGAGTAATCCAGAAGAGGTTCCGCACCAAAAATAGGTCCCTGGTTGTTTAACTTACTTATAAATATATATATATATTTTTTTTTACAAATGATTTAATGGTGACTGCTTTGTATTAGATACCAGACCTCATTAAATAGAGAATGATTGCAGTTGTTTTATACACATGAACGTATCTTAAAATTCCGTCTCAAGGTTATATTTCTTTTATCAACGCCTTGGCTAATCTCTCCGGTGCCATCTGTCGCTGCTGAGCATCCGGCAAGACGATCAGAGTCTAAAGGAACAAAACCCTGAGGATTCCAGTGTTTATACACAGGAGTTATTAAATCACTTTCGCAAACTTGAGTCCAGACTCTGAAACAATTCCATTTTCTTCCTGTCACATCTGTACACACATATAGTTTTGCCTATTTTGGTAGTGCAGCCCATTCCCTGGACAATTATATCAAGGCAGAAATGTACATTTCATAAAAGTAATCCAAGTCTCAGACACACCGTCTTCCCGGTACACACTGGTAATGACTTCCTGCGGTGCATGGCCACATTCCCTGTAATGCGAAATCTTCTTTGGTTCAGTTTGCAGGGGGAAAAAAAAGAAAAAAGAAAGGTCTATTCACTGTCATGGAAAGATGTGTCAGTGCCGCAATTGCCATGGCACTGGAAAGATAATGAGGTGACAAAAATATGCCCGAGCCAAAAAAGGAACATGAATGCAATCAAGAATACAAAGCAAGGATGCGATTCTCTTCCTTTCCCCTCGCTCTTAACAAGGACTATCTCATGCACCAACCTCATAGATTTCTTAAAAAAGAATGAGTGTAGGAACATCATTCACAAGCATATGTTTATTAAACCAGACTGTGTTTCAGTCAGAATTTCCTAGTGACCACATTTTAGAAAGGAGTAGCTGAGAATGGCATTTGGAGAATTTTATCCATTTCCAGTGCAGTCAAAGTATAAGCGACACTCTTTTTTCACAAAGCATGTCATGATATTACTTAAGACAATGAGCCACAGGTTGTTAATACTTCACTAATACATTAATATATCGGTCAGGAGTCTTTCATTGATACGCTTCATTATTCATTATCAAAGGAGCATCGATATGCAGATTGAGAGGAGCATGACAGGACATTGTTCAGTGAGACGAAATGAACAAGGCTTTTATAAAAGTTAAATGAATAACAGTATTATAAGAACCTGTGATTTAACCCTGGCTGTGAATTACAATACATTCGAAAAAGAGCACTTTTAAAATGAGGGGAAAAAAAGAAAGAAATTGTAATTGTTCAGCATGTGGTGTAACATGGAGCTCTTTCCTTTTCATCATCTCTGTTGGAAATAAATAAAGCGAACGCACATTGTGAAAAAAGTCGTAAACATATTTTCCACAAAGATTCTTTTTTACAATGTGCAAAAAAACCATGTAATGTTTTTGGATATGAATACTACTCTTAACTGTAATACAGTAAAATCAGTCTCAGACATCTATTGCACACTTTTCTGGCGATGAGCTTCAGAATATTGAAATCTGATTGGAGGAAAAACAGTCCAAATTGGGATTTAAAAAAGGGTCAAGGAGTCAGTACTTTTCCAGAAAGCAAACTAAATCATTTGACAACAAAAGGTCTCTTCTACTGAAATCAGGCAGTTCTTGGACAAAATGTAATTGAGGAAAGAACTAAGTAGGTTATAGGTTATAAATTCAAAGGTATTTTTATGGAGTTTAGTTGCATTTTAACTTTGAATAATTCAAATTCTACACCAGACCCTAAATGTCATTTAGAAAGTGAGAGGATCTTTGTAACATGACAAGCAAGTGCAAACAATTCCTAATCTTGCATCACATGCTGGTAGTCCACTATAAATTTCCTCTGAGAACACATTTTTACAGCTGCCACATAATGAGGTGAACTTTAAACTCGCTATCCTCTCAGCTTTAGGGCACATTTATACCCTATTTGCCACACAAGAAGAATGCTAAAACAGTTTTGGACGTTCTTCACGTGCAGCCCCAGCTGGCCAGCCTGTGTGCCACTTCATCCAAAGGGCATGAATGCCCAGCACCTGACGAACCCCATGGAGGCTCAGAACCAGAGGAATCCCAGGTGAACCCCAGTGTACAGCTCGCCACCCGTGGCCTGAACAAGGAGAACAGCTCCAAATCCTCCAGTGACAGCCCTTCCCTAGGCAGCACAGGAGAAGCAGGTACGTTTTTATTTCACAATGAAACCCCGTGTAGATCAATAGTGTCAGAATGAATGCGGTGAATGCTGCCATTGAGTGGTTGAGTAGTCTGAGGGACACAGCATGTTGTTAAAATAATGTCTGATTGGTATAAATGCTAGTTGTACCATGAAGTGGAAGTGAAAGTCAATGAAGACACCAGTGGGGGCATGAGAATGTGAATGCATGCTCAATAATCAACCACAAAGACCAATGTAGTATTCAAAGACAGCTGCTCATGGTATTAAATGGGTTTATTTTTTTATTGATCAGTGTTATGTAACTATAATGTAATCACTTATACTATGGGAACATACTATAGGTGTGAAACCTTTTGGAATTCATATGGATGTCCAGGGGTCCCCAAAATCTTTTCTGTGAGGGCCACATCCTTTTTCCTTTTTTTAATAGCAGTGATTCAGTGAATATCAGTATTATTGTGGAGATTTTTGGAGATACTTATGCATATGGTTGGTGGATCAATCTAACAAATAATTAAGCTATGTTAATAACTAGAGTTCAACGTGAATTTTTTTCAATATTGATAGCTGGGTTTGATCGCACTTCCCGATAACCAATAAATAAGTTGGATACTGGATAAAAAACAAGCACTCCATTTAAAGCAGTATTATATAAATGATAATGTAAATAATAAATTGTCAATAATAAATATAATATAGCGCTCTCCGTGCAGCGTGCAGTCTCACGTTTTAAAAACATACAGCACGTGGTGTCAGTGATTTGCCTCTAGAGGCCGCTCTCTAATGACAGCAGACCGGTATGGATTTTTTTCAGATAGCTAACAGCTCCAGTAATCAACTTTCGGTGCCACGACCTTTAATTAATAATTAAGGGGAATTTTGTTTGGAAGCCAACCTTTATTATTGAATACAGATATAATGTGAGAAAAACATATATTAAAATAAAAAAATCTAAATACGTCTCTGGCATTGTTCTGATTGCTGTTTAAAAAGTGAGAGCAAGCCTTATTCAGCCAGCGGGCTATAGTTTGGGGACCCCTGCTTTAAATCATTTGTTAACAAAAAATGAGAGAATAAAATGAAAATATTGTTTATTGAGAGAGATTCCTGATTTAGCCCAAGTAGCCCATGTATTGCTCTGCTCTTGCAATGCATAAGCCATTCAAGATAAATGTTCCACCCACTCTTGCCACCGTAATTATGAGCTTTCAGATGGAATCGTAATGTATGTCAGACAGGCAGATGTTTACTCCGCTGTGTTGTTGCTTGCAGATGGCTACGGTCATCAGCTCTGCGAAGCGGAAACGCCCCAAGACCCGCACAGTCCAGAGTACAAGCCTGTGAGCACAGGTAAAGGTGACTGCAAGGCCATGATCTCAGGACTGCTGTGTGGGAAACCTGTGAAATGGGAGGTGTGCTTCGACATCGAACCTTTCCTGAAAGGTCGCGAGCGGGAGGAAAAGGTTCACGAGGATCTGTCAAATGAAACGTTTCACCACCTGGCTGCACGGTCAATTATCCAAGACTTTGAGCAGATGGCTGACAAAGAGTGTGAGATTGAGCATGGTAAGTCATGAGTCGAGACTTTTTCTACAAATATGTGTAGTGGTTAAAGTAATCTAGAATATAGATTTGAGAGATCTATGTGAGAGATCGCATGACTATCTGATTTCATTCAGGTTCTGGTAGGCGCTATCAGATGTATGCCATGCAGACTAGCAAAGCCTGCAACATCTTAAGCAAATACACAGCCTTTGTGCCCATTGACCTAGACAGCAATGAATATCTACCCATTTCTATTGAGTACCTCTATTCCGGTGAGTCACATCTTGGTTTACTTAATAAACTTTGGACTTTCTGTCGATATGTCATCGTCTGTGTCTTGAGAATTTATTTAAACTATTTCCCAAAGGAGAAACATACTGACATACAGTTCCCTCATTTGTTCGAAGAACGAAAGTGAACTTCGCATTTATTCTATCTGGATAAATTAATGAAGTTTTGGCAGCTGTCATATACAGATGTAGTCTTGACTATGCCAGAGTTGACTTGATACCTTATTGGATTTTTTAGCTATACTACTTGGCAGTCCCGATAACTTGAAACGTATATGATTTGTTGTATAATGTATACATTCATAAGTTTCCTGATTTGATTTGATGCCCCCATGTATCTACATTTTAATATAGGACTTCCTACATACTGAATTCTACCCTTTAATTGGCAAAACGTCATTTTATGCTAGTGTTAAGAAAAATATTTTAAAAACATTCAACGTGCCAGAGAACCATCTCCTAATTTGTCAGCACTCGAGATTGGCACGTACTGCTAATTAGCAGACACTTGCAGCGGTCCTTGTTTATTCAACCCCCAAAAAAACTGAAGATAAGATGGCAAGGCTTTCCGACTTTTACAGCGAAGCTGAAAAAGCATGAAGAATGCAAG
The DNA here is from genome assembly GCF_946808225.1 of Silurus aristotelis. Classification (NCBI taxonomy): domain Eukaryota; kingdom Metazoa; phylum Chordata; class Actinopteri; order Siluriformes; family Siluridae; genus Silurus; species Silurus aristotelis. The sequence continues at coordinate 21,256,262 of NC_139592.1, forward strand.
AATTAGCTGCAAATTGTGAACGCTCGCGCCTAATCTAATTAGTCCAATGCCTGTGTTTGCTCTCAGGGGAAAACAGGAAGGGTAGCTCACATTCGAGTCAGCGTTCAGGAAGCAGGAAGAGCCGTGGTTATTCGGGGGACTTGGGCCATACGCAGTCTGGCTGCCTAGCTGAAGGAGAAGACCAAACAATGGCAACTTGTAAGATATGTTACAATATTATCCACTATTTCTTATCTTTTGTATTATATTAAAAAACTAAAAGTATACTATTTAACATCCATTGCACTCACGAGCACACGCCTATGTCGAATAAAAGAAATGAAAAACTAATTTGAGATTTTTATTCTAAGTTGAAGACAAAGCCTCTCCTTGTAGCACTCCATCATCAGCTGGATTGGAACGGTTCAGCTTCACAGAAGGTAAGGTTTTCTAGCACTAGAGCAGTAATAGTCTTGTTAAATGCACACACACTCCACAGGGAGTAGAGTAGTGCTGCTGCTTAAATGAACATCCTCAAGAACGTGTTATCCCTGAGGCAACCTGTTGCCTCTGCTATCTCTCTCTCTCTCTCTCTCTCTCTCTCTCTCTCTCTCTCTCTCTCTCTCTCTCTCTCTCTCTCTATCTATCTATCTATCTATCTATCTATCTATCTATCTATCTATCTATCTGTTTCAGCCTCTCAGAGGAGTCCAACGGTGATCTTGGACCATTCGCCAAGATCAGTGGAAAGTCTCTTCTCAGCCAGGTGGGTATGAGATAAAGAAAGACGACATTCGTGAGTCATTATTTGATGAAAGATGGAGAAGGACAATGCAGGAGAGAGAGAGATATTGGAAGTAGATACAAGTCGGCTATTTTTTATTGCACTTCTCTCTGCTAATAAATGTCTCTCAGTTTTGGTAGGAGGCAAATTAGTGACAAAGCTCACAGCCCAATTTTACTCAACTCCACACACTGTTGCAAAGAAACTACAAATAACCTGACTTTTCCCCACTTTTTACTCTTTTCTCACTAACGCATGCAGTAGATGTCAATTCCCTTCAACATTGCTAATAGACAACCTACACTTCGATTATTGTGTACTTGTTTTTTCTTTTCCCCTAAACAGGGCGTTTTGATCGCTTTTTGAGTGCTCATGATCAGCCGCTTGGTCATAAGCGTTTATTCGACTGCCAAAGAACCGCAAGATAATGGATGCAGATGTAAATTCCATTGCGGACATTTCCACCAAACAGGCTAATCTACAATCTGATTATTCCATACTCACTTTCTCCCCTCACAGTGATGCATATTGATTGCTTTTTGAGTGCTGTTGTCAGTCAAATAAAAAAAGGCCCAACATGTTGTAGAAAAAGCGCTGATTTGACGGATTGTTCAAATCCTGCCATTGTTACAGCAATTCATGGCCAGAAGCCCAAAATATATTATTGCATATGATTTATAGTATACAGTATAGATACTGTACCACCCCATATTGTAAATTTGTATATACTACATTCTCTATAAACAACAGAACAACTTAACTGAGCAGGTGAGGGTTAAGGGCCCTGTTTAAGGGCCTTGGCTACCAGTGGTATTTTGGAAGTGCACCTTTTTTTACTCAAGGTGTCATGTTTTCAGAAAACCTCTCAGCTCGTTATTGTAGCACTCATATGGTTACTTACATAATCATTACTTACGCAATTTCTCTTTTTTATCCACTAGCTAGACTACAATCCCACTTGAAGTATCTTGAGAACAGTGTGTGATTATGCTGACAAAAGCCTATATTTATATGTATATATTTGATGTTTGGGTTTTTCCAGTGATTGATGAAGAAATTTCATTCTGCCCGGTGTTTATAACTGCCAGGGGTGACTGGAAGTACATAATCATGTATCTGGAAATTAAGCCATCATTGCTCCAACTCATATACCATATAATGATTCATGGCCAGGACTAGGACCTGGCAACAGTTAGGTTTTTTGTGTGTGAAAGCCACTTGTGGTTGTTTCACTTGTTTTGTCTGAGATTCCACTCATCATGCTTTCCGTCATGTTTATTATTCATTGATATTTGAAGTCTCCTGTACTGCATTTAAGTTCCTAGACTACAGTTTATGAAAGACTTATCCACTTGTATGTGATGTGTGTTCCATATTGATCTCTCAATAGTCTGTAAGCTCACATCGAAGCTGAAGGTTTGAAGATAAATTATTCTGTGTAGTGAGGAACGAGGTTTGCCTTCAGGGAGCATTTCATTAGATGTTTTTCTGACTTTTCTCTCAGGTTGAGCCTCAGCAGAACACGACTCCTGACTAAAGCAGCCCGGGGCTTTATGTGCCGTGCACAAAACAAAGCTGATTCGGTGGGAGAGAGTGATAATGACAACAAAGACTACATCCCTTTGGTTTGTATTGTTTCATTCGGCAAAACACAATTTCCTCCAAAATTGCAGTCGGGAAATGGAATAATATCCAAAATAGCGGGGAGTTGTGAAAAATACTTATAAGTAGGATTTATAGGTTACAGTCCATTTCCTTTTCAGAAACATTTTCATGCTTGTTGGAAAGCCATAAATCTTTTTTTTTGCCACTGAACCTTAGACGTGAATATAAATATTTTCATGAATTTGGCAAAAAATGGCCTGCTGGCTCACTCTGAGTTCTTCAGGACATCGCAGTTTATTGTGACTGTTGAATCCAGAGTTAAATGTCAATTGGTCTCCAGGCCTCTCAGGCTGAAATGGAGTTCTTGACGCCCAGACAGTGCTTATCTTTAATGATGTACGGAAAAAGGACACAGAACAATAGTCAGTAGAGATCCTTCATCTGTTTCTTATTTTCCTTTTTTATTTTTAGAACGAGTTGGAAGTCACAGCCTAGTTTCTACTTAACGACCATGGTGCCAACAGCATTTAAATATGAATATGAGCTTCAGCTACACAACAGCAAATCCAAAACCACTACAGATAGACTAAAAGCACGAACGCACCTGAAGTCATAATAATAGTACAAATTATAGCACAACACAAAAAAAATTAAACAAAACAGCAAAAAGACCAACGTCGACACAGTCTACACAGGCTTCTCTTCCTGACTGTCCTCTTGACTGTTGCAGGTGTCTCTGCAGCTGTCCTGTGGCGGGTTTGTCTTGGATGCTGCCTTGTGCGAGGCAATAAACGTCCCTATGGACAAGCTGAAGTGGACGTCGCCATTCACCAGCCACAGACTCAGCCTCCCACACCTTTCTCACTTCAGCAGCAGGAGAACTGACAGTCTGGAGGTCCAGCACAGCTCTTCACCTCCTCCCAAAGAATCCGATCTGTCTGAGTTTGAGGACACTGCGCCTCGCAGTCCCCGAACTGAGAGCAGCTCGTCCGGTTTGGGTGATGCCTCAGTCTCTCCAAGCTATTCACATTCTGACAGTGGACAGGGGTCCGATTTGGGGTATGTGGAGACACCGGTGTCACCCGGAGGCACACAGAGGATGGGGCAGGAACCAGAGGGTATGGTGTGGGCTACAGCCGTGGCCTTGGCGTGGCTCGAAAACAACTCTGCAAGTCACTTCATTGAATGGGAGATGATTGCTGCTAAAGCGAGCCTGTGGCTGGACGAGCAGGTGGTGCCCGAGGGACGAGAGCTGGCGGCGGTGAAGGCGGCGGCCAATCAGCTGTTCATCATCCTCAGACACTGGGATGAGAACCTGCAGCTTAACATGCTGTGCTATAACCCGAACAGCATGTAGATCTCTAACATTTGTAAGGGACACCATTGGCTGGATGGGATTTTATCCTGTACATTGATTTGCACGCTATGCAAGTCAGTCTCTCAGTTCAGTAAAAACTCCAGCGGGATTTAAGATGACGTTGAATGATCCTGAGCTTTTGCAATTTTAAATTCTTTATCATGTTTTTAAAATTCTGCAAACGTGCAATGGCTTCTCAGCCAATCAAATTAATATTAATATTAATATCCGAGTACACAAGCTTTAAAGCTTCATAGGGGTTGTACAGTATGCAAAAACAAGTCGATGGCTGTGGCAGCTGATGTGGATCTTTTTAGGGATGTCGATGCTAACGTCGAAGCATGCTAGCGTTTGTTAACGTTCTGTTCTTGGAAGCAGGGTGCATCTTGAAGGTGTTTGTGTTCGTCTTGGAACAGTTGTGTATTGTTAATGTATTTGTTTATTTGCCAGACTGCATGACTGCTGCCTTGTGTACAGACTTAAGCAGATCTTGTGCACTACAGGTATCCATAAACGAAACGGTTTCTTTGACGGTCACCGACTTACGACATTCCTGCGGTGTTTATTGGAGGCACTGAACAACCAACCAACCTGAATGTTACAACGCTTGCGCTGTTGTCAAAGGCAGCAGTAAATATATTGTATTAACCTTGCAGTGTTATTTGATTGTACTTGGAGACTTAACAAGATGTCAAACTATCGCTGAGACAGCACTTCCTGTCGAGTGCTCTCCAGTCTTAAGTGCCTGACCCAGCTGAACTTCTCCAGTGAACTATTGCTCTTTTTTTTTGTTTGTTTGTTTGTTTGTTTTGCCCAAGTAAAGTTAATCTATTGTGTGCTGTTTACTAGTGTATCTATTAAAACTGGTGAATCTGTTGTCGCTGAACTTGCGCCATTGTGCGATTGCCTTAAAATGTTGCAAGAACCGTACAGTAAATTAATCGACGTAACTGCTGTTTTTTAACGTTTGTCTACTTCTGTCTACTACATCCCCCATACAAGATTGTAACTGTCACTCAGGTATCGCTGCCGTGTAGCTTGAATCCCTGTAAGCGAGTGAGCATGAGCCTGTCGATGCATGAGTTTGTCCGAGCGCCGCCGCCGATCTGTAACTTTTACTTGTGAATGTGTAAAAAAAAAAAAAAAAAACGTGAACTCTGTGTTTTACCTGTTTTATTTTTTTGTTTTTTTTTATAGTTATCAAGTGCTTGTCGGGCTCACTGTAGTGCCTCTCGTGCAATGACGAAGTGTGTAACTGCATGTAATAAAGTCTTGCTGCTGAGTAAATGATAAAAAAAATTCGTCTGGTTATTACAACCCCACTGTCTGGCTGTTAGTCACAAGAGGAGATAATAATTGCATGTCTTGAAGCTTTGATTCTCAACTTAAAAAACAACAACAACAACAACAACAACAACAATAAAAGCCGGAAAAATAATGCAATTAACGAAATAATGACGAAAATAATGAAATAATAAATCTTTTTTCATTTTTTATCCAATTATAGTTACATTTAATTGAAGATTGTGGCCCCTATGTAGTTCCTGTTTTCTTATTTCACTCTCTTTTCCGTTTTGAAGTAAATAAGACAAAAGACAAGTAACAAGTAACCACAAAGCAAAGCACCTTCGGAAGACTTTCTTGTGACGCAAAACCTCCTGGAACAAAAAGCTTTGACACTGGAGACTCCTTGCGTTCCTTAAAGTTCAATAAAGTCCTCCTCATTTAAATGCTGCCCAATCAGAATGAAAAATTCATCTCTGTATATACAGCTTGTAAATTAGCTAGTCAAACAGAATAATCGGAATTCCTGAGTTTATCTTTTTATTATTATTATTATTAAACCAGTTTAGCTTGACATTATACCTTCGAATGAGATGTCTTTCTGTCCCACGTTATCGTTCAGTCCTATGGCTAAAGAGATTTAAAGAGATTCCAGCAGCAACACCACCAACAACAACAGTAAACATTCAGCCACAACAAATATTCCACGCAGACACAACAAATATTCCACTCAGACACAACAAATATTCCACTCAGACACAACAAATATTCCATTCAGACATAATTTTTTTCCCCCACCACTTTGCTCAAGCTCAGGCTCAGTGGAAAAGCAGTACATTTAGTAACCAGCAGATGCTGCACCACACTGTGACAAGCAGAATAGAGATGGAGGACTTGATAAGAATGTCCTACATTGAGGATTCAGTTTTAGCTCATTCCCTTTTAATGCTGAATACGGCCTGCGTTTTACAGCAAAATCGATGCATTCTGTGCTTGTTTGAAGAGAAAAATATTTTTTTACCTCTTTATTTCCATCTACTCTTAAAGGTAGCGTCTTGGCAGCGTTAATGCACGAAAAAAGGTGCATTTTGTCTTTTTATTTCTCTATGAAATCACAGTGGCAAAATTTGACCTGTATTAAGTTATGATAGGAATTATGTTCACTTTGTGTGTTGGGATTTAGGGAAAAAAAGAGGTGGAGACCATTTCAGGGCCAGAAAACAGCAAACAAAAGTTTGAAGCAGAGATATATCGATATATTTTTCCTCAAACATATGTTTGTATAATTATTACACAATTTATTGCCTCCTTATTTTCCTTTTAATGTTAAATCCCCCAAAAAGAATCGAATGAACGTGTGTAACAAAATGTACACGACCGAAACGCCAATGATGAGTTCTGGGTGTAACGACGTGTACGAATGTAGTTGCATCGCTTTAGAGAAAGTTTACAGGTTTTAACTTATGCTTTGTCTGAAATAATGAAAAAAGACAGAAAAGTGTTGCGGTACATAAACGCACGGCAGCAATGCTTTAAAACACTGTGAGCAAACTGCTGAAGTATAAAACCAATAAACCATTTTATTAGAGCTGTACTGGGAAATATCGCTAATTATTTTGTAGAACGATACACATAGACACAGACAAAAAAGGAATTATATCTTTTGAACTCATACTGTATATACAATTGAATTTGACCAAGACCTTTATCTCATGAGGGTTTTTTTTAATAAAAAGGGGTCGGTTCTGATTTCATCTCTCTCCAAAAGCAAGAGCTGTGTGGGTGTGTCAAAGGGCAATAGGATAGTCAGTGGTGTCTCCATGGTAACAGTGAAGTCCAGCTTTTTTTTTTTTTTTTTTTTATAGCAACAGTATTTCAAGAAAAAAATAAAAGTGTTTCTTACATCCAAAAGCAGACACCAGAAAGCCAGGGGCGGGGCACATATATACATACATAAAAATAAATCCTACACTGATTATGAGAGGATCATATTTCGAGCCATATGGCTGTATGAGTTGCTGATGTCAATAGAGGCAGCTTCATGAGCCGTAACTAAGCCTTTATGGCGTGTTAGCGTCCTGCCAGGCATGCCGATTACCTGATTTACCCATCCAAGGAAGTGCTACTGTATCAGCTCCACGCCTGAGGAGAAATTCTAAAACTTCAGGTCATCGAAGCAACATTCAAGCACCTTGTTTACCAAACAGAGAGCTTGGGATTTTAAAACGAATTACTGCTAATTAAGGGAGAGACAGCAAGCTGAGATCAGACAAGGCTTTGATGATGATGATGCAATCAGTAGTAAAGCATGATGGAACAGAGATGTACGTCTGTGTGTTTGGGCGGGAGACTGTTGAGGTGGTGGAGGCTGATCTAATCAATCCTCATTCACACAGCAGTGATCTTCACGACGTCCTCAGTGACCTCACTGGGGGAGAAATCAAAGACAGCTGCTTTTGTGAGAGCTGCTTTGAAAGTGTGTGTCCTCTAGGAGCCTGTTCACACGACACACACACACACCCTAACACGCACTTCTCAACTGCGAACTCTCATCAGCACCAGAAGCTTCTTCAGCCTTCATCTTGCTCGGAGGAAGCGTCCTGAGTGCCAGAGTAATGAATACTTTACTCTCGTGTTAACCTGCAACATAAGGTTTATGGCAAACTAATACAAGAGATTTTGAAGGGAAATATGCAAATCTGATGCTCATAATACTCATAATAATGCTGATACTTCTATATTCATGCTAGGAATGTTTGATCCCCTAAATCTAATCGAACCGTTCAAATATTAGGGCCTTTAAAAACAAATATGGACCATTATACACTATATCAACAACTATCTCAAAATCACATTTCTGATTGGTCAGAAGGTGTTGATTCATTTTCTGAACGTACACTATATTGCCATAAGTTTGCGGACACCTAGTCATAAGTATGGTGCTGTTTGAGCAGTTTTGGAGTGAATTTGGAGTGTGCGTCTACACATTTGTGTTTATAATATTAACATATGTCAATAATAACTGAAAGCTTTTCAGTGATTTCTTGGAAGTGGGAATTCAGAATTGTCCATTTCAAGCTGTAGAAAAAATGAAAGAAATGTCATGTGAACATCCAGTAACGTGGTGTAGTGATGATTGGTTTCTGATATATTGTATGTTTGAGGTTATCACTTAAACCATGCTGATTGATCTAAAATAAATACTACTACACCACAGTATACGGACAAAACTATCGGAACACCTGAATTACCAGCCATATGCAGTTCTTCCACCCAAACTGTTACCACAAAGTTGGAGGGACACAATTGTATACAATGTATTTGGATGCTGAGGCATTACATTTTCCCTTTACTTGTACTAGGAGCCCCAAACTTGTTCCAGCATGACAATGCCGATGTGCACAAAGACAGCCTCGTGAACATATGCATATATGAAAGATCTTGGGTGGCCTGCTATAGAGTTCTGACCTCAACCCTATTAAACACCTTTGGGCTGAATGTGAATGCTGACTGTACCTCAGGCCTCCTTATCTCAACTACATGAATACCTGACTTTACTATTGTAGCTGAATGAGCACAAATCTCCCCACAAAAATCTAGTGGAACATCTTTCTAGAAGAGTGGAGGTCACTATAACAGCATATATCATATATTGTAATATATATAATAATCTTATGCTCAGGTGTCCACAAACATTTGTCCATATAGTGTTCAATAAGGCAGTAAAGGATGAACAGCCATGTTGGCATGACATGTCATATGCTGGATTGCAAATTAGAATATAACAATTTTTAAATAATGAAATTATCATTAAGCAACACAACTCATGTTCTATACAACATCGCTAACCAGGGTGATTTGCTGGGAACTGATTCTTATTGTAGTCCACTGTGCCTGATAACGATCCAGTGCCAAGTGTGACTATTTTAACACTGCAGTTTACCATGGTGATCAGGACAACATGTGCGTGCTAACTTTCAAAAGTGCAACATGCTTTGCTTAGAGAACTTTTGTTACTATGGAAACTGGCAGCATTTTGAAGAACCGAGATTCGCTCTGGAGCCCTCGATTGTCTTTGATCATCAGCTTTTAAACGGTTTATTATTTATGACGGACCGTGTGAATGATTTTCGTTCTTGCTTCGGGAGGGTCAGATGAGCCTCCTTCAAAGTTAACAGTGTGCTGTGATGCATTGCCGATAATAACTCATGATGAGGTGCACAGGGGTGGGGTGAGCTGGGGTGGATTTGGTGTTTGGATTTCCCAGTCGCTGTCAGGAATTTAATTACTGAGCCTTCTGTGATGCTTTTGGGGATCCTTGATTAAGTTAGACTATAAGAAGACTACAAATATACACTATATACATATATATATATATATATATATATATATATATATATATATATATATATATATATATATATACATATATATATATATATATATATATATATATATATATATATATATATATATATATATATATATATATATATATATATATATATATATATATATATATATATATATATATATATATATACACACACACACACACACACACACACTAAATAGACAAAAGTTTGTTGATACCTTATTAGGTATTAAGGTAAGAAGTATATACTGTTATAAGGACAGTGGTAAGTGGTTATTAAGGCTTTGGGTGACTGATCTGAAGGTCAGAGGTTAAAACCCCAGCACTGCCAAACTGTCACTTTTGGTGGGCCCTTAACCCTCTGTGTTTCAGGAGTGCTGTAAAAGCTCCTTTACCTTTATAATAACCTCTATTCTTCTGGAAAAAAGTCACTAGATTTTAGAGTGTGCTTGTGGAGATTTGTGCTCATTTAGCTTCAAGGGTGTTAGTGTGGTGAGGAGGTCTGGGGTGAACAAAGTTGCTCTGAAGGATTGAGTTAAGAGCTCAATAGAAGGCCACTCAAGATCTTCCACTCCAACCCATGTAAACCATATCTTCATGGAGCTGGCTTTGGGTCTCCTTGTTTAAGTGAATGGAAAACTTGATGCTACTGCATCCAAAGATCCTATACAACTGTATTCCTCCAACTTTGTGATAACAGTTTAGCGAAGAAACACATATGGCTGAAAATTGTCTGACAGAGAGACTTTATAAGACCAGTTTTTTCTTTCTTTCATATTCTATTAGCTAAAATGACTGCCTGTAAACTGGCTCACTTCCTTCAAGATATCATATTTCATATTGCTACATGACCCTGAACATCGCACCAACAATCAAGCTACACCTCAGAGCATATTAATTTGCATTTTAATTTGCTTAAGGGCGTAACTTTTACGAGCATGCGTCATCACGACGCTGGTGTCTGGCTGGAGGTGGAGACGCTTTCAATAAAACGGTGCTTACTGAAACCGTCTTTCAGACCAACGCTGGATAAAAATGCAGGTAGCATATTAATGATGGGAATTAATCGGTAAGATTAAAAAGAGAAACTATATCAGGATCAGATATCACAATGCGTAAAGTCATTAACCGATGCTAAACATCTAATAAATAATCATTGGTGTAGTGGGTGTAGTTTATTTAAATCACATGAGGGAAGAGTGTAAGCTTTTTTTAATAGCAACTTTCATAATCTTGTATGATAAATCTCCTTATTTTAAATAATTGTAATTTCTCAAATTGCAGTTCTCATAAACTCCAATTGCAAATTTTGTCATCATAAATAACAGTGTAATTCCGATAATCTCAAATGGCAAATTCTGATTATCTGAAATCAGAATGAAAAAAAAAAAAAACTCAAATCACAATTTATTACATTGCAATACTCATAATTGTACACTGCAATGCTCATAATCCAACATGGTAATTCTTATAGAGTCACAGCAATACTCATAATCTCACAATGCAATTCTCATAGATTCACATCCATACTCATAATCCAACATTAAAATACTCATAATCTCACATTGCAAATCTCAGAGTCACAGCAATACTCATAATCTAACATTGCAATACACACAATCTTACATTGCAATATTTATAATTCCACATTGCAATACTCATAATCCAACATAATAGATTATGTTATAATGTTATAATAATTGCAATACTCAGAGTCACAGCGATACTCATAATATTATATTGCATTTATCATAAAATTAAGTCACAATTGATATAATTTCACACTGCAAATTGCACTCTTTTGAACAATTCACACAATCTAAAATCTAAAGTGGAAATGGTAGCTGCCTAATTAAGGTGTTGGAATCCTGACTGTTGTGAGTTCAAATCGTGGCACCATTAAACTGCCACGGCTGGGGCCTTAAGCAAACCCTTAACTCTCAACTCGTACACAATAACGTTAAGTCTCTCCAGATAAGGGCGTCTGCCGAATGCTCTAAATGTATTCATCCAGTAAAAAATTCCAAAAAATCGGAATGGCTTATCTTATTCACACAAATATCTAATCATGTAGCTGAAAAAATAGATCTCCAAATTCTAACAATTGGCAGATCATTACACATCACGCTGTTTTTAAAACTGAAAGAGCTGATCAATTGGATTGGACCGCAAACTCTCACCTGTCTCCTCTGTCTCAGACATTACTGCTTAGTATTCAACACATGAAGTGTAGACCTTTGGCAGGCTTGATTTCTTTGGTTCTTGAATTTCAATGTGCAGGTACTCTTATGTAAATGGTTTACAGTCTTCTGGGGCTGATTGCATCATTTGTTTTCCTTAGACATTCATTATAACCATATATAATTGTAGATTCATAGCATATACTAGTTTCTCTTTACAAACCTGTCTGTCTATCTATCTATCTATCTATCTATCTATCTATCTATCTATCTATCTATCTATCTATCTATCTATCTATCTATCTATCTATCTATCTATCTATCTATCTATCTATCTATCTAGATGTAGCCATCTATATTATATAGATGTTGTATCAAACACTGATTCAATACACACAAAAGGTTTTCTAAACAGCTAAGACCCACAATGTCCTCATAAGCTTTAATTAAATATAACAGAAAGTGGCACCTTTTAGCAGACACTGGTTATTACTCTAGTCCTTCTCAAGTGAAGTCATCCTCTAATGATGGTTCTTCTCAGTGCTGAGAGACTGAGGATATTCCCAAGGTAGTAATAACGCCTGCTTCGTTCTTCATCACATAGTGATTCAGTTATACGTTTAATGTTATGACTCTGGAACGGACCACTAATTGATGTAGCATCATGGTGTGGATGGAGCACTGTTATTTGATATATATCCTTCAATTCTATAAGTTAAGCTTTAGAGTCAAAGTAGGTCAAGCAGTGAGTAGAGGAAAAAGCCACATCATTGACACCATTCCTTTTTTCAAGGGAAGTTTGATGTCTTGGTGTCTTAGGAACACTGATTAGCATTAGGGTATGTAATATTGTGTAATTATTTCTAAGTCCAGAACAACTATGCATTTGACTACATAATTTATAGCCAGCTATGTACACATGTGTTAAGATGTGTCTCTGTTGATTTATACAGATGAGATAATCGTCATATGCGAAAGAATTGGAACAGCAAGGTCCTTGCCATACACTAAAAACATTTAGAATGGAAATCGAAAACTTACTGAGGTAATAAATCAGAATTTCCAGATAACTGCATCTAATTATTTGCAACACAGCACCATTTTTTTGATCTCACCCAATTTTTTAAATAATCAAAAATATTTTAACATGCTATTGTTTCTTGTTACCCAGATGTACCCTATTAGGTTGGTCGTTTCAACAGCTAATAGTTCTGAATTTTTACTCTTGGGTTGAGCCATGGATTTTTGCAAAGATAAGCCAACATAATGACCAGAGAACTGTCTATGGGAGAAAAGCAAGTAAATTTATTTTTGAACAAAAGCAGGAAAATCTGAACCATGACAAAGGCACCTAGCACTAGACATCTAACAGGTTGTTTGAGAAAAACTTAATTTCATGACAGAAACATATTTTATTATCTTACATTAAAATGGATTGAAATATTACAATCTTACATTAAAATCTACAAACTTTTTGATTACATTTTGTAAAATTGTGTAAACGATGTTAAATGGAAATGATCACAAATGAAGCATTTTTATACAAGAACTTTATCAAAACTTCATTCGTTTAATTAGCCAATCAGCCAATCGTGGCTGATTTCAGTATTTTTCCACTTTTCAGAACCAAACATTTTTTCGGCTTCTAAATAAAGTATACTGATTCAAAAGAAAATGCTGTTCCTTCACCAGATAAGTCCATTATAGGATGTGAAATAAATAGCAGCTACTGTAAATGAAAGCTCTTGGAAATGTGTGTTTCCAGGCAACTGTTGAAGGCATTAGTGTTTTAAAGAGATTTCCTTCATCTCTGAAGAAACTTTACCTTTAAGTTTTGACTTGTTGAGTCTAGTTTGCCCTCTAACCTTCAAAAGAACATCTTGGAATTGTCGCACTTTTCACTCGAAAATGCTTTGCATATTTTTCAGAGAACTCATACACGTTTGTGTTTTCTGGTTCTAGTTCTTTTGAGAACTTAAGGCAAGAATTTTTGTTAGCTGGACACTAAAACTGTACTTGGACAAATTAGGATGAACAAACCTCTTGATCAATATTCAAAATAACCATCTACATGCGCTGTTTCTCCATCATTGCACATTTAAAGGCTTTGGCATGGAGGATTTGGTGTTGAATTTATAATGATCTCAGATATTAAGCTAATTTATGAGTTGCTCACGAGCTCCTGGTTCCACAACTCCAACTGACTGTACAAGACTGTAGAATGTTACTCATAAACATTACTCATAATTACACACTCTGATGCTCATGATATTTCTCACTCTATGGTGGTTGTAATGTTTTAATGATTTATAATGACACTCTTGGTGTCACCCAAATGAGGATGAGTTTGGTTCCTTTCAAGGTTTCTTCCTAATACTATCGATATCTATCATACAGATCTCGGTCAAAAAGTTAATATGTGCATCCCAAGTGTCAAACGCTGACACTTTTCTCCCGGGATTGTGTAAATGTTGCAGAAGCACCTAAAATCATGCAGATATAGATAAAGATAGATAGATAGATAGATAGATAGATAGATAGATAGATAGATAGATAGATAGATAGATAGATAGATAGATAGATAGATAGATAGATAGATAGATAGATACTTTATTCTTTCCAATGGGAAATGTACAATTTATGACTGATTGATGATCAGTCTCTTAGCTAAGATGATGAAGGTGTGTCTGAACTCAAGCCCCGAGGAGAAAGGTGCTGCGGTATTCGCTTGAGGTTGGCAGGAGGTAGGTGGTAGCTTTAAATTAATCATGAGCGACACCGCTGATTCCTCTAGGTCTCCGCTGTTTAAGAGGCGAAGGATTGAGTGTCGTCGCTGCCTGATGACAGCCGGGTGGTTCAGGGCCCTGGCAGGATGTTGCAGTGTGATTGAGCAAAGCAAAAGCGCCATGTCATTTGATAGACCATTACTAATTCATCATTGTGACTGCATTATTGCAGGGGAGCGCAATGATGATGGCAAAAGTTGCAGAACATGTGATTCAGTTTGGGGATAATACATAAAACCTGATATGGGATTGATGCCAAGGCACATATTAACAAACTGTTTTAAAAAAGACCACCGACCTTTTGCATGGATCTGGAGCTTGTCATTATAAATGGCCTTACTGGCTGTAATTATTTAATGAGGCTTCGCTACTCGGTAATGCCATAATCACATCACAGTGGCAGAACAGGAGGCTTGTAAAAGATCCAGACCTGATAACCTTAGAGAGGAATAATGCACAGCAACAGCAGATTAATTAAAATTTTATTTAACACACACACAACCATATACCGAACGACATGCAGTGAAATGCTTTATTCTGACTGTGTGGAGCATAAAAATAAAATGAATATAAACCAGAACATATACCCTCACTTTAGGCTGACTGGCATCTGTAAATTGTCTGTAGTATGCGAAGGTGTGTGTGCAGGATTCTGTGCAGCTAAGGGTTGGCACCCCACCAGGGTGTCCCCTGGCCACAACTTGGGGTAATACATGTATGGCACTTGGCTGACACCTTTATGCAGAGCAATACATAATGATGTTTTTATACAACAGAGAAGTTAACGCTTGCTCAAGACTCTAGCAGGGGTACCTACTGATCTGAAGCCTAAACCACTAAGCTAAGACTTCCTGTACATGTGTGTTAAATGCAGTGTAGGGTGGGAATTGTGCAAATAAATCCAAGGTCTAGACCGAGGCTGGGGGCTTGAATGGCCTGTGGAAAGAAGCTTCTTCTCATTCTCTATGTGTTGGCCTTCAATACAAAACAACAATACATAACAACAAGAGTCAGAAACCTAAGGTCTTTTACTATCTTCCTGAGCCGCTTGCTTTAGATAGAGTGCAAGTCAGGGATCTTAGCTGATCTTAGCTGATAGCACCACCCATTGGAGAACCGAATGGGGAACCGGTCAGTCCTGTCTGATGCTATTCAAAATCCAGAATATAATGCTTTTTGTCAGGTGTACAAGTTCCTTAGCACCTTTCAGAGGTCTAAAGAGTAACTGAAACTCATACTTGAGAAAAAGTGCAGATACCTTAATGCAGAACTGACTTTACAATTACAATATGACAAATGAAATCAAATTAATCATCGCCTGTTCTGCAGAAAATGTTATTGGTAACGGTCTTTGACATTAAAATAGGTTAATCTGATGCTGATCTTAAACCTGACACTTTACGATATCAATATATAGCCAATATGGAAAAAATTGGGACATCTGTTTTTTCTTTTCATATCCACTTCTTTCCCAATGGCACACAATTGTACAGAAAGTCTGAAATTTTCCCACATGTACTAGGAGACCATATTAAATATAATTTAGATGAATGTGAACGTTGACTGCACCCAGGCCCCCTCACCTCACTTACATCAGTACTTGACTTTACTAAAAGTTGAATGAGCACAAATCTTCACAAGCACAGTCCAAAATCTAGTAGAACATCTTTGCAGAAGAGTGGAGATTATTATAACAATGTATGGGGTCTAAATGTGGAATGGGATATTTAGGTGCCCAACCAATTTTGTCTGTATAGTGTGTTTATATTATTCTAACATAATGCTTATATATAGTGTCATTTATATTTACGTACTGCATATTTATGTAATTGCTGTGTAATTTTTTTTTTTATAAATCACATTCTTTTTCCATTTCTGCAGTTGGCAGATGGCATCACAATCACTAATTTCACCAAAGCCTTATTAAATAGGATCAACATTGCGACGTTGTCCATATGTTTTAGTGGAAAAACAAACAATTTGGGTTTTTTTTCCTTGAAAACTTCAACTGGAAGTGGTAAATCAGAGTTATGCAGTTCGATCGAGAAAAGCACGTGGTCTTGGGTCGTGCGTAGGATGCTTAGACCTGCCGTCGTCCTCCTCCACGAAATTAAACTCATCCTCAACTTTGTTGCCAGTTCTTCATTCTCCGTGTGTGTGTGTGTGTTTGTGTGTGTGTGTGTATGTGTGTGTTATAGAAATATACAAGGAGGAGGATGAGGAGGAGGAGAATGTTACCATGGCAACAACTTTGGCAGCATTCACCTCACCGTACAGTATTCTGTGCCAGGAGTGTGTTACCATGTGCTATGCCAGCTTCCTGAGGGACAATCGTTTTACACAACAAACACACGCACACGCTCAAGTCTGTCAGCTTCTGCTAATGATGAACAGGGATCACAAGAAGGGAGCAGTGGGGCTTCAAATGAGATCAAATTGATCTGAAAACAACATCAACAACAACAACAAACATCCTTTTTCCTAAATGTGTGTAATTTTTTTTTTTTATTCAATTCACTCACTCTCCCACTCTGATAAATCTTACACCATGTTCTACAGGAAAGGAACATCTGAAAAGACATTAGCTCTCCTGTGAAGGAACAAAAAAAGATTTTCTCAAAAATGGCATGAATCCCACGCTTCAATCACAGAAGAAGAAAAAACTCTTCCTTGTCGCATTCGAATTCTCTGACAGAATTCGTTAGCTATATTTGCCACAAAGGATTTTTAATCCATCGATGAATAATGAAAATCAGTTCAGTCTCTGAAAATGTCAAAGACAAATGTTTAAAAAATCCTGGTTGGAATTGCTGTTAAAAAATAGACTGTATAAACAAAAATTTGGGACACCTGCCTTTTCCAGTAATATGTAGTATATGTGTATAGTTTCATGGATTCCATTGACATTTGGCATCACCCAGATCAGGGAGGGGGGGGGGGGGTTGGTCTCCCTTTTAAGTCTGTTTCCTATCAAGGTTTCTGCCTAATACCATCTCAGGAAGGTTTCCCCTGCCACTGTTGCCTTTAACTTGTTTATTGGGGTAAACACTAAAGGACTAATTTATGCTGCTTAAATTTATATATATGATGTTTATTGTTAAAAGTGCTGAAAACTGAATTAATTGAATTACCAAAGAGTGTTGAGGTAACTTTGCACACAATTGTATAGTATGGGAGGTGGTAGACAAGTAGTGAAAGCATTGGACTCGAAAGGTTCAAATCTAGGCCCAAACCTGTTCTAGCATGGCAATGCCCCTGTGCCAATGGTTTAAAGTATTTGAGTAAATATACTTCATTGTAATGTTTTGGCTACTTTCTAGTTTTACTATCAACTATATAAGCAACTTTTACTCTCTACTCAACTACATTTATGATTCAATATATATACTTTTTTACTTCACTACAATGGTGCATCAAATCACAGTCAGTTCTGTATATTTGGTTTTACTTTGTCTTAAATTATGTACTTTATTTTTATTTGTCTTTGCATACTAACAGTTCTCTCTTCTTAGTGACGTGTATTGTAATTTTATTTGTTAATTTTAAATCCCTTTTTGAAAGATTGCTTTACTTCTTTGCTGTTTTTTTTTTTGACTGACTTGTTAGATCTTTGTTTCATTCTGGCATGCTGAAGAGGCTGTTGTGTTGTTGGTTGTGTACAATTTGATTTGTATTTTAGGAAATAAAACATCACAAACTGTATTTGGCTTTTTACTAACATGTGTATCTGTGTTGAGGACTAGTGCATCTTTGAGCCTACGTTCAATACGCGTCAAATACTTAAGTACTGTTCAACTCAGATATTCTAAGACTTCTACTCGTCATATTGGAATCAGTGGCTTTTAGGTTTTGCAGTAAGGTATCTATAAATTTATTTATCAACATACCTGTGCCCTGTGTAAATCTAACTCTATGAAAATATGCTTTACATGGAGTGGAGTTGGAGTGGAAGATCTCCTGCTATTGAGCTCTGACCTCAACTCTATTGAATACCACCGATGGCAAAAGAACACACAGCTTTCACTAAAATGATTTAAAAGACTCTGGTAAAAGTTGATGTTCTGACTAAACTTCTTCACTCAAGTTAAAGTAAAGAAGTTTGGGCTTTGACTTGTACTAGTAAAAAGTAGTCGTTACTATTACCTGTTTTAGTGTCATGCTGGTAACTGGACTCACATCATATTGATATATTAATACAAAAAAGCTCTAATTTTATTATCTAATGAATGTATCCAGGCCGAACATTCACCATATAGAACACAAGCAGAGAAAAGATGATGATGATGATCAGGTGATCAGGAATAACTTTGTTCTCAGGCATGTTTACATCGCTGGTTCCCTCTGTCTCATCCATCTCTAATGAGTGAAAGCAAAAAGTTGCCTGAAAAATAAATATTGAAGTAAATACTCATACCAAAAAAATCTACTTCATTACTTCCAACCTCTGTTGAATACCTTTGAGATTAATGTGAACGCTGACTGCACAACAGGCTTCCTAACCTACATCAATACCAGACTTTAATTACACCCTTGTTGCTGAATGAGCACAAATCTCCACAAAATCTAGTGGAACATTTTCCCAGCTAATGAGGACTAAATGTGGAATGGGATGTTAAAAAAGCACCTAAAAATCTGATGGTCAGGACCATTAACAAGAAGAAAAAATGTGTGTAGTCTATTGTATCAGTGTTCCTGAAAACTTTTCAATAATGAAATCTAAATCATCTCCCAGCCTCATTATCATCCTTTAATAATTCAATGACTGATCCAATTATGCGAAACAAAGCCCCATATCCTGCAGGCAGGATTATTTTGTATGAATAAAATGGAGCTCGAGGAATGTCAATCTCACTGAAATATTATCTGATTTTTTTTTTTTGTCTGATTTTTTTTTTTTTGGAAAAAAAAAATTAATAAACGACATGCTCTGTGTGAGTGATGTATAATGAATAATTGAGTCACAGTTACGTCATGTATAAAGTCGGAGTGAATCGATACCTCGATTATGTTTTAACGTGCGTTATTTATTCTCCGGAGTCATGAACAGGACAAGGTCTCTCTAAAGCGTTCAAGTCGGACTGAAACCCAATATAAGCTGTAGGGGAGAGTGTGTTGGTATAAAACGATGAATTGAACAGTGTGTACTCTTTATAAAGTGCTACATAGAAACCTTTCCAAGTGTTCACCATGATTCAAGATGAATGAATGTGCACTGATGAATAGCAGCACTTAACAGGACGAAACAGGTTTTT
This sequence comes from Silurus aristotelis, assembly GCF_946808225.1. Classification (NCBI taxonomy): domain Eukaryota; kingdom Metazoa; phylum Chordata; class Actinopteri; order Siluriformes; family Siluridae; genus Silurus; species Silurus aristotelis. The sequence continues at coordinate 21,275,864 of NC_139592.1, forward strand.
GCAAATATTATACCTGCAGTTTGGTAGTAAAAAATTGCACAGACATTTGCTTTTTGCTTTAATGCTGTGCAATAAGTGACACTGCAGGAGCTTTTTATTTTTGCATGATATAGGAATTACTGCTTAGCTTGGACTTCGCTCTGTGAAGGTTTAAAAGGGTCATCTAATAAATCAGTTTCTTGCTCTTTAAATATTCATGATTTACAAGACAATTTTTTTTTCACCCTAGATGAAATGTTCACATCAGGTAAAAGATGTTTCAGTGGATTTTGAACTGTGATTGTGAAGATTTGTGCTCAATCTGCCACGACAGTGGTGGACAGTAGACGGGTTTACATAGACCATTGTAATCGGTTTGAAAGTCCAATCCGAATGAAAATGCTCCATACTATAAACACCTTATTCGGTATAAAAATCCCCACAGGTAGGGGGTGGGATAAAACATTCTATATACCAAACAAAATAAATGCCATGTACGATCCAAACCGATTACTTGCAGAAGATATACACTAACTTCTTTACTGTGCTCTTGTGAACACCAAATTGATTCGCCACTACACGGTATTCCACACAGCTTCCGAGTTTATATTAAACAACTGCGGCATGCATAATTAGGGAGGATAATTTCGGAGGAGGGAAGGGTAGTATCGAGATGCTCCTTAGAGATGCGCAGGCACCAAAATGCTCAGCTTCCTGCACTCGTCTTTTCCTCATACCTTCCAGCAGTAGTATGTGTACAAATTCACACTGTTGCTTGATCAAGAGCAACACTTTACATCGCATAAGAAATAATAGAATGGCATGTTGACTGGAATAAAAGGCGGCAAACAGGATATAGGCTAATGTGCGCATGTCACAAAGTCAATCCGATTGAAAGCGCCGGCACGTGTAAACACCATATCGGATTGGATAACGTCTCATGTAAACAGTCCCCCGAATCTTTCATTCGTAATGACTTTAATTGGAATGACAAAAAGGTGCACATGTAAACATGGCTACTAACGAAGTAAACGTAATTCATTACGGTACCTAAATGGTACCTTTTTTTGCGTATCTCTACTTTACTGAAGTATTTCTATTTGGAGAGATTTTGACTTAACTACATTTTAAAGTCAAATATTTTACTTTATACTCCATTTTGCAAAATCAGTCGTTTCTTTTTATTTATGAGGATAAAAACGTAACTGGTCAAACACACAGCGAGCCACCAATCAGGGTCGAGCGCGAGCTCTGTTTTGAACTTGTTTTGATTGGTGCTTGGTGGCATCTACTTAGCATGAGCGTCCAGTTCAGCATCAGTTCAACATCAAGCAGAACATTTAGAGAGGAATAAATGATGAAGAAACTTCTGGCTTGAACTTATTTGATGATTGTGAAGGCAGCCAAAGGCAGTGGCTCAGTCTTTAAGGCTCTGGGGTACTGATTGAAAGGTCAGGGGTTTAAGCCCTGGTATATCCAAGCAGCAACTTTTGGGCCCTTAAGCAAAGCTGTTAAGCCAAAGTGCTCCAGAGGTGCTGTATCATGTCTGACCCCGCGCTCTGGCGCCAACTTCCTAACATCGCTGGGATAGGGAAAGAACGGTATAAAGAACTTTTCTTCTTTTGTACCTTTTTAAAATGCTGCTCCTGCTGCATCACATGGAAGTGTAACACCTTAAATAGAAACCCCTTTCCGCCTTTTACGCTCATACCTGAGCTCACAAGCGCTACGTGTCAAACACTGTGACTGTGTGTTCAGCTTGTTTCAGCAAATGAAGAAGAAATTAAAGCCGACAAGCAATATCAAGAGTCATCAGTCCACCGGGGTATGAAAACATAATCTTGTCCTGGAAGCTCGAGGTGGCGATTGTCCACCCCTGCTTTGTGTGTAGCAGTAATGGTGCTGACACAAAGAGATCTGACGGTGAAACGGATTCAACAGCACCGGTGCCGTAGCCCTGATGAAGAAACGATCATATAAACACCTTTTCACCTATTGTACCCCCGAGACAACGGCGTCATTTTAAATGCACCATAATGAACGAATTGTGGGAAATGAGCACAGCTGAAGTGAAGTGTCTCTCCCTAGGAGAAAAAAAAAGTTTCCATGGCAACCACCATGCATGGGACATTGGCTTTGAGGCTAGACGAATAATTCTTACATATTGGCTTTGCACACAACATGTTGTGTAGGCTTACAGTAAAGCGCAAAGCCATATCCATCCGTCGCCGGTGTTAATATTGCTCATCGTATGGTACATACTGTAGTGTACCTATAAGCTAAATCTATACTGATTAACTTTTGCAGTTATGTTAAAACACTTTTAAAATGTTGCTGCTGGATGCTGGAGCCTGAGGGACATTTGGACATAAGATGCTTAACAGCATTTCTCTCGAGTCTTGAGGGGGTCTTGAGAGCTTTCGGTGCTTTACATCGAACAGAGGGCTGCTGATTAGCTGCGAACGAGTGCTGAATAATTAAACGCTTTTGATGACAAAGTCCGGGTGCCACTTTACGGGTTTAAGCGAAAGCTAACAAGCTAAGGGTTGCCATGTTGCCGCTGTTGCCATGGCAACCAACTCCAGCTCACACTGGATTAAAAAAAAAAGGCGGGAAGTGGATTCACATCACACCCCTTTCAGGGGCGACTTGGTGTACCAGATTCGATACAATATGGCCGTTAATGCTTTATTTACAAAATACAGAGTAACATATGGTGCGTTTTGCATAAACGCATAAAAAAATATCTATACTTTCACACACAAATTTTCTAATGCTACTTGTGGAAATTGGGAAAAAAAACCTTAAATGATAAATATTCTACATAGTAGATTTGTTTCTGGCTTTTGTTTTGTCTGTAATTGAGTCAATAAGTTTTCATCCTTTCAGCCTTGGATTATTTCCGTCTGGATCTTTTACTCTGAGGATAAACATTCAGTCCATTCCTAACAAATATAAGTAACCGATGTTCAACAATTTCAACTCAGAGAATATTCTTTGTTCACATTGGCAAGAGTTCCCAAACTTTTAAGCCTAAAAATCAAGTAAAGACAACAGCACCAGTGGGCATCGTTTAACACTGTGTTTCTATTCAAATGTGGTTTATAAGGACCAAATATCACTTTTCTGAGGAGACAATTGTTTAGATCGATAATAGAAGTAAGTTTTTCTTGCCAAATTTCATGCAGCTATAAATGTTTGTGGAAACCTGACCGCAGATTGGTGCTTTTTGAACATCCTAGTCCGCATTTGCTCTTATAATGGTACCCTTCAGTCTTCTCGTAAGATGTTCCACTAGATTTTGTCGAGATGTGTGCTCATTCAAATACAAGGGTGTCAGCGAAGGCAAGGGACTGATGTAGGGTGAGGATTCCTGCATCAAGTGCAGTCAGCATTTGAATTAATCCCAATGGTGTTTAATATCAGAATCAGAATCAGGTTTATTGGCCAAGTGTGTTGACACACACAATGAATTTGGTTCCAGCTGTTAGTGACTCTCAAAAGTACAGACATAAACAACACTATACATTCAGCGTGGACTATAGAAGACAATACAGACAAGACAACACAGACAATATAGACAGTATGAGTATTAAATAGGGTTTGAGTGTTGGAGCTCTATAGCAGGAGATCTTCCACTCCAACCTATGGAAAGCATATTACAGGGGCATTGTCATGCTGGAACAGGTTTGGGTCTCCTGGTTTAAGTGAAGGGAAATTTTCATGCTCCCACATCCACAATTGTGTGCCAACTTTGTGGTAACAGTTTGGGGCAGAATCAGTAATTGGCTGGAAAAGTCAGGTGTCCCAATACTGTCTATATAATGGATTTCTGTAGATGTTTAATCCAAGACATGTTTTTTTCCCAAATCCAAGCAATTCTTCGATTTGAAAAATATAAAAGAATTTTGAGTGTGAGAAATTTGTTGCAATTTTTGTAGGTCACAAGAAAAAAGAAATCCGAGCCACGTTCGAATATTGATTATGACCCAATGATTAATGCATGGATGATAAATAATTAGTTATGGAGAGCTGAGAGTGTGTCACATGAAATCATTGTGGAAGTGAAAAAGAAGAAATCGTGACCTCATGACGGAAATCAGTCTCACATTTGACCGTTTGTAAAGATTTTATTGAATATATATATATTCACATTTGGATGGTCATACTTTTTCGACGTTAGCCCTGTTAAACGGTAAAAAGTGCAACGTTTACCATACGTAATATTCAGGAGATTTCGAGGTGGGTCATTCCGAAAAATTACTGCAAGTACATCAGCTTCACTGCCACACAGCGAGGCACTTTAGACTGTCGCATGCAAAATAGAATCCAACAAAAAAAAAAAAAACTAAACGAAAGCGGGATTTCACAGTACGCAGAACACAGCGGTACGGCTCGACTGGCAGGCTTCGTTTTTTCGTAAAATTTGGCACAAATTCGTGATCGTGAACATCCTGTACAGCAAAGAGCGTAGCGACCACGTCGAAAAGTGCTGGAATTACAGCTACAAATAAGCCGCTTTGTACAAACTGCATCTCCGTACAAAAAGGTAGCTTTTTTTTTTTCTTTTCTCCGTTCAACGAAATTACGATTAGCAACATCGAAAAACTTTTAATTACAAAAAAAAAAAAAAAAAAAAAAAAGATCAAGTAATAAAAAAACACTTTTGATGCTGCAAAAGTATAATAAATTAACAATTTCTTTGAGAATAAAAAAAAAAAAAAAAAGAAAAAAAAAAAAAGAAAATTGAAGAATTTCACAGTTCCATTGTGCACAAACGTGTTGGGTGCAGAACGAAAAAAAAAAAAAAATAAAAATTCCAAGTCAGTGAGTGAGAGAGTGAAAGAGAGATAGAGAGAGAGGAAGAAGGAGGAGAGGAAAAACAACATTGTAAAACAGAACAGTAAGCATTCGTCTGTGATTTGTGCTCATCATTAACATCGATGCGAAAGCTTTACCACTGAGGATCAACAAAACAAATAGTGAGATCAGACCAAAAAAAAAATATACAAATTGGAAAAAGTGATCAAAAACATGCCCTCGAGAGGAATCAGTAGGTCAGACATGAGTGCTGTGAGGGTGCGAGGCTGCGGCCTGTGCTCCTCTCCTCGTGCGCATGCTGCGAAATTCAACCCTTATCGGAGAAGCGCGGCAGAAGTGCTGCTTCGCGCAGAGCTGAGCGTTTCCCCAAACATCACGGGAAAAAAAAACGTCCGTCTGTCCGTTTTTTGGTTTTAGACTTCCGACTGCGACTTTTCCGTCGTGTTCTGGAGCACTTCGTCAATTTGGTCGTCTTCTAGGACGACTAGATGGGGAAAAAAAAAAAAAAACAGAGACAAAACATGTAAGATGGTGCAGGGTTTCAGTTCAGCAAATCACCAAATCTAACGATGTTTTCTTAATTATTAATAGTATCATTATTTATATATTTTTACATTTGTATTGTTTTGTGATAATATACATAAAAAGACAGACAGCAGTTACAGTTCGGTACATACAATCTGTCTAAATCCCATAATCACAATCTCGCTCTCAGCTCACTCTCTTCTCCAGTGTGTGTGTGTGTGTGTGTGTGTGTGTATGCATTATGTAATCTACCTAAATCCATCCCTTGACCTGACATTATCTTTCCAGACATTACAGCAACCACGGATGAGCAAATATGAGTAGATAATAACATGCATTCAGCACAAACACCGAGCAAACCGACTCGTATCACGTTTCTTCACGGCACATGTGTGTATGGAGAAAACCAGAAAAAGGCCTGCGTGAAGAAAGATGATGAAACATTGCTTTGGGGAAAAAATTTAATAAACAACTGATGCAAACTTAATTCAAAACCGAATCGAGGCTGGCGTGTTTAATAATAAGTGCAACAACAACAAAAAAAATATATACTACAAAAAGACATTTCTGCTTACCTACATTACCCACAATGCTCTCTGGGATTGTAGCGATAGTAGTTAAAGTGGGGGAAGTGCATCCTGCATTAGCCTAACGAGATGCAGCAGGGCTTTAGTCTTTTTTTCTTTCAAACAGAACAGCATCCGAAGCGTTAACACGAAGCTTATCGTCGACCGCCAACATTTCATTTGAGAAAAATAGACTTTTTTTATTATTATTTAGCTGTGGTCAGCAATGTTACAGCACCCCTAGAGCACAGATCATCAAGGGCCTTGCTCAAGGGCCCCAAGAGTGTCAGCTTGGCGATACCAGGGTTTAAACCCTCAACCTTTCCATTATTAACCATCCGTGTTTCAGGTTTCCTCAGCGTTCCGCAGGTTTTCTTTTCTAATCTATGTCCAACCTGCGTCTGTTAAAACTCCAGGGCTTTAGTCATAACTGGAGGAGTTGTGACGTCAGAGTGGGCCACATTTTTCTGTTCAAACTTATGCTAAGTGCATCAGGATAGTCAGGACTTCTGCCTTTAGAAAGGAGATGCAGTGAAACTCCTGAAAGTCTCCTCACCTCGTTTGCTGCGTCCGATCTGTCCAAGCTTTGGAGGTCTTTTATTCTTCGTGGAGCTGAAGAAGTTGTTGGTGTTGTGCAGGCGGCAGGTGAGGGACATCTGCTCCTGGTCCCCATCGTTTCCGTACCGACTTATGTTCTCGTCATAAGGCAACACCTGCGACATGGTTCTCTCTTTCCGTCTAAACACCAAGCCAACATTCAAAATACACCTTCAACTTCATCTTTAAGCCAAACGAATGAAAGAAAAACAAGCTGAAATACCGAAAAGAGCCTTAAAATGATATTATTTGTTTGTATTTACCCGCAAACCTCCTCAGGTGTTTCAGCGTTTCGGCCACAGAGCAGCTCCTACAGCCAGAGAAAGCACGTGGTGCACCGAGACTGCATCAAAATAAAATCTGCCCTCCCACGCGCGGATTCGCCGGACCACCCGCCCGCTCAGCCAATCAGATTCGCTTCGTGACGACGGCGACTCAATAGCAATGCAGGTAGGCGGGATTTCACGGATCCAGCCAATCAACGCGCGGTGTATCCCATTCTTCCTGGAGTACGGATTCAACACAACACGTCTCCGTAATGCCCCCTATTTCCTACTAATCAAGTGCACTGTGGGGCATCTGTACTCATTACAGCGCGTTTACTGCGCACTGTCCACCTTTATCTTCTACCCATGAAGCTTCCAAGTGTTTAAACACAAAACAAAACATAGAAAAACAAAGAAATCAGTGAATAATAATTGTAACAATAATAAATGCATGCACTTCTACAATTATTATGAGTTTAAATCAAAGCCACACCAAGCTGCCACTCCTGGGCCCCTGAGCAAGGCCCCTAACCCCATAGCTGCTCAGTTGTATAAAGAAATAAATGAAAGTCACTCTGGATAAGGGCTTCTTCATAAAAAATGCGTAAATGTCAAATTAAATTTTCACAGACAGTTTTTTTCTCTCTTAATTAATCAAATGACAAGTTAAAAACTACATTTTGAATTTATTCGAGTTTTCTTTGTGCAATATTCAAATTTGCTTGATGATCTGAATCATTTAAGTGTAAAAAATATAGCAAAAAAGGTGACAAATACATTTTCACAGCACTGTATGTACACACATTTATTTTTTATTTTTGCTTTCTTTGTTTTAATATAAAGACAAAAAGAACATCAATGTCAGACTTGTTACATTTTTAATGTGATATTTTAGCAAACAAAAATCCACAGAAAAAAAGGAATTGTATAATTTTAAATAAAAATCACTCTTTCATCTCACTCTTTGCAAAAAGGTTTTCGATTGGGATTGAGGTCTTGTTATTTCTATCTTTATATTTTAAAAAACCTGCAGATTTTTAAATCCACTGTATGTATGTGTACATCATTAAAACAACATTTAAAAAATCACCATCAAACTCACATGCATAGTGATCCTCGCAAAAGCATTCACCCCTTTTACACCCTGGAAGTAAAATGCACTCTCTGTTTTCATAAATATTCCTGATATAAATTCTCACAAATACATTTTCCAGTTTGCTTGTATAGAAATATAATGTAAATTATGAATCTAATTTCCAAGCAGATGCATGTGTTGCTTTTAACTATTTTAGAGTATAGTTTAATGGTACATCAAGTATCCCTAAAGCTCAAGTATAAAGTTATTTTTATATATTATATGTATATATAAAATATATCAACATTTTCAGAAGCTTTATCAGAGGTTTGATACCTTTATTTATTGAGATTGTGGATTAAAATATTCAAGTGAAGCAGGTCTATATCTGGATTCTCGAGAACGTTACAAAATCAAGAAACAAGAACTTCCGGGTGTCCAGACTTCTGTCTGCTTCTGTTAGAACACTACACATAACCTGGGTCCCAGAAAATACAGATCAAGTTCATCACCATTTCAGGTTAATACAGTATAAAATGTAGTGAAGTTTAAGAGGGAGGGGCTTATACTTATGCAATGCCCTGTATATACTAGTTAGACAGCGCCCTCTTCTGGTCACTGAGTTTTATTGAAAAGCCCTTCATCACAAACGTGCTGTAGATTCAGAAAACCAACCATAATTTAAATGAAAACACATTGATCAGCTTCTCACTCTTTCTATTTCTCTTAATTGGCCCGTTCACTTCTACTGCTCCCCTCTTTAGAAAAAAGAGGGCAGAGCTACGATGATACAGAAATCAGATCATATTTACCTTTTATTTTCTGGCTCAACCGACATGCCCTTTTATTTTTTAAGAGGGAGTGGGCGGGGCGAAGCAAATGTGTTAAAGCTTAAAGCATTACAAAACAGCACCTTCAAACATTCTTTAACACAAATAGGGTGATGATTATTTAGAAATAAAACATAAAACAGGTAAAAATGATGAACAAGTGATGTCACCAAGCCGGAGTCAATTAAGAGGTGGTGTCAAGTTTCCAGACAAATTTTGTAACACGCAGACAGATGGCAGCACTAGGCTGCACACACAGTCACAAGGAGCACCGGCCTTAATAAGTCGGTGTGCCAAAAGTCCTGTGACATCGTAAACTGTGCAACTGGTGCTATTCTGACCGTGCGTTACCACTTCTGCTACTCTGACTACATGCGGACTCGGTCACGGAGCTCTTCTCACACACGAGTATCTCGCCGGAAACAACACGATCCAGGATTTCGCTTTCTTTCCGAATTGCCGTTTTGACACCATCGCGGGGATCCAGCATGAATCCCAGACGGTGCTTGACATGCTTCAAAAAGAAGACTTCCAGAATTTTGAACGTGGATAAAGAAATTTCTATTTGATACCACCTCATATTTATATCAATTACCAAAGTGTTTTTTTCCCCCCACGTAAACATGAACTATGATCTACTTTTCACTGCTTATATGTACATATATATGTAGTTACTATGTAAACTACTTAGGTGGAAGCTTAGCGTTTAAGGCATTGAAATTTGAAGGCAGTGAGTTCTAATCCATGTCACACCAAGCTGCCACTCCTGGGCCCCTGAGCAAGGCCCTTAACCCTACAGCTGTTTTGTTGCACGAACAAGGTAAATATAAGTTGCTCTGGCTACGGGCGTTTACCGAATGCCTTAAATGCAAACTTGTGATTTTCCATGAAGTTGACGCTAAAATCAGCGCTGTTGATTTAGTAAACAAGTCACTGTTTAACCAATCAGATACGAGAAGACTCCGAAAGCTCCACCTCTGTCTCTAGGGGTACCTGATGTAGACACAGAGCTTCCACGAGCTGATTGGCTCTTCACATTTCAGCGTATAAACATTTCTTTTGAAAATCAGAATCACTAGACTTGAAAAAGCGAACTGAGTCGTTAGAAAGGGATTTTTTTGTGTTGTAGATGAACATGTAATGTTTTTACAATCGTTGAGATGTTTTCGTGGTCAACAAAGCTTTATTGAATTTCTTGTCTTATTTTCTAAAAGAAATTAACTCAAGCATCATTTTAAAGCCCTTGAACGGAAAAAAAATCAGTTGAACACGTATAGATTTGTTGTGTCGAGGCTTATGCAAATCATAAAAGTTCATTCCATCACAACGTTGACACACAGTCACAGAAGAAAACGCTTTCAGCAGCCCAGGAAACCAGTCCATGGCTTTTTGTCTCTCTGTAATGGAAGTGCTGCTTGTAGGATAAGTGCTTTCATTCCCATCTAAAAAGTCCAGCTTGGTATCAGAGGTGGCGATCAACCTTGTTAAAATTTCATTCGCCTTTCCACGTCTCCTCTGCAGCCCTGAGAGCAGGAACGCTGTTCTGAAACCGGTTACAACCGCCTGCTACTACTGACTCAGTCATTTAAACGTTTTATCACGTTAGTTTATGTGCAAAAAAAGACAAGTGACTGAAGAATTTCCTGATTTCCACCACAAACAGTATTGAGCTATTTAACTATATATATTTCAATATTTTTATTTAGTAATCATCAGCTGTATATTTATTTGTAGACTAAATGAACAAAAGTATTTGGACCCCTCACTTTTCCACTCAAGTCTTTTTGGATGTAGTAGAATTAATTTTTCCCTTCACTTGAATAAGGAGACTCAAACCTGTTCCACCATGACCAAAGCCAGCTCCATGAAGATATGCTTTACATGGGTTGAAGTGGAAGATCTCCTGTTTTAGAGCTCTGATTTTTCTGCCTGAATGAGCACCGATCTCCACAAAATCTTGTGGAACATCTGAGAAGAACGGAGGAGCAAACGGAGAATCGGTGTGAAATCTAATAGTGAGGTGTCCACAAACTGCCCATAGAGTGAATATGATAAAGAGATCGATTACAGATTTGGTAAAAATGAGAGTAGCTCCTACCACCATGTTAGAAAATATACATATTTGACCTCGAAATTTGAGCAGCAGAATAAAATCGTTTAGCTGAGGTACAGAGGCACCACACGGTCTATAGTGGCCCTGCAAATAAGGCACTTTTTGGGCAGGGGCAGCGCGCCGTAACACTGCCAGCATGCGCACACATGGCCGCATTCGAGAAAAACGCATGAGCGCTGCTGGCTCAGGCACACAACGCACGCTCCGACGTGCAAGACCTCGTCATCTCCGCCAATCATCCTCCTCCTCAGCTCTTCGAACTCCTCCATTATCTCGCGCTCCTTCTTCTTTTCCTTTTCCCGGCTGTACCGCCGCCACAGCACGTACACCAGCGTAGCACATGCTGCCAGACCCATGAGTGCCGTCAGAACGCCATAAAACCTCGCTCTGCTCTTGCAGGTCTCAAGCAGCGTCTCGTAATCCAGGCTGCTCAAGACGTAGTGCAATCCCTGTTTTGGAGGCTGCAGGCGCAACTCACCGCCGTCCATCACAAGTTCTCCGACGCCGGTGATGCCCGCTCCGAGCCGCAGCATCTCCTCCATCTCGGTCACGCCCTGGGGCCACTCGCCGCTCAGGAAGTGGCCTAGGATGCTGGTGAAGGAGCTCGTGGCTGGGTGGAATTTCTCATACGTTTTTTCCAGGTCGATCTCGGCGTCCATGGGGCGGAACACGCGCACGGTGGTTGTGATGGCGTCGCAATGCGACACGAGGTCAAAGGGTACGGTTTTGGTGTGCTGGTGGATGAGCTTCTCGTTGTTAAACCTGATAAGTCAATTTTACTGCGTTTTTTTTTTTCTTTTACGAAAATTAAAGTACATTTTTAAAAATTTGTTCAACAAAAAGTGTTTACCAAAGATGACTGGTTTGATTCCTCATCATCGTCTTCTCCTTCAACGTCAGTCTGGCGATCACACCTCGGCAGCCGCCTACAAACTGACTGTTCAAGGTCTCCTTAACGGAACGAACAACTCCTAAAGAGACGCGACAGAAGACGCTGAAATGAGGAAACATTCAAGACAGAATAAAATATGAGGAATAGAGGTCGACCGATACGGGTTTTTTCTCTGGCCCATGCTGATATATGACGGCGATTGTTTTTTCTTCTCTTGCCGATAACAATACAGCTCCAAAAAGTTCTTATTCTCTCTCCAAGAGTGCCATCAGATTAAAAAAAAAAAAACTAAATGGAAGTCTAGATTAAAAACAAAGGATAAGAACTTAAAGCCCAGGAAACACACCAAGCTGATGGTCAGGCCTCTAGTAGGATGCTGTCAGCTGTTTCTCGAACGATTCCGCGTGTCAAATCAGAGGCGGAGCTCGATGGTGAGAAAGAGAACTAGGATTAAATACAGTGGAACCTCGGTTTACCAATGGCCTGATGTACGTATGTTTTGTTATAGAAACATCTCGCTGGTACGTTGGTTCTTTGACGAGTAAAGAGGGAACGCCCTGATTGATCGGTCGACCTCTAATTAGGAATATGTAGAAATACAGGGTCGATTATTGGCCCTGACTCAATCCCTCAAGTCCTTCAATGCCTCTTTTCCTCCTCTGATGACTTGTTTACAGCACAACTGTTGTCACACACTTCATCTAATATTCATTGGTACCTTGGATAACAGCGTAGGGGATACATTTCCCTGGAGCTTCAGCGAGGATGTTCAGCAAATCTTGATCTAATGAGATTTTTTTGGCTTCCTGTTGATTAGAATACAATCAGATGCTTTTTCTCTTTGGTCAAAACAAACCTTTTGTGAAGTTCTTACTTACACTTAATCTGGCAACACTGCTGTTCTTCTTCCTGTACAGCCAGTAGAAGAAAGCAGTGAGAGCTGAACTGGTGGCCAGCAGCAAAACGTGGTTTGTAGAAGGTACGCCATTCGAGTCCATTTCTTTTCAAATCAAAAACACGGAAAAGCGTATCAATCGTATTTATCTGGTAATAATCGTAAATATAAAAAACCAACACGTGAGTCCCCAACATGGTTTACATTTAGAGAGTGGACCACTTTGTGACTGGGGGAACATTTTTATTACAAATTTAGCTCCTTCCTAAATTGACTTTAGTGACAGCTGGAGCGTGTCCTGCACCTGATACAGATCTCCTGCTCCTTTTATCACCAGTCCCTAATGTTACTGAAAAACAGGCATGATCATCGTTACCAAACACCGATGGAAACTTTTCCCAACATTTAATCTACATTTTTAGCAAGGACTAATCCCGACCGTTCCTGTTGACCAATCGCTAATGTCCTTTATTCCAGACGGCCAAACACTGATCACCACCGGTCCCAAGAACTAATCACCATAGTCTCTCACTCTTTTCCTCTTGGTTTTGTTTGAAACTCTCTGTAAACATTTCCTCTGTGTTTTTCTTCCAATCACTCGTCAGTTTCGCTTCTTTTCTTTCGGTAAGAAACGTTAGACTAAACCTCAAAGTGTCAAAAATCTTTCTGCTTCACGCAACACGACTTGAATTGCTGTGCTCATTTGCATAGCAAACGCTATGCAAAATAAATGTGTGATGTCACCAGGTGACTCAAGATCCCATTAGATAGTTGCCCCTGAAATGACACTGATTTCTCCATGGCAAGTTGAACAGCTGTACAGTTCCAGTTTGAGCTGAAAATTGTTATTTCTCTAATATTAAAATGAGATAATGTTTTAATATCATATTCACGAGCTGCATTTTATAAATATATCATTCGTGCTATTTGCATTATTTCAGTTTCGGGCTGAAGTAGCAACAAATATGTCTCTTTTTTTATTCACATTATAATAAAATAATTGAACATATTATTTTTAAAAACAAATAAATAAAAGAAAAGCTGAATCCCATTCACTCTGATGTAACATGATACTCGCCTATTAGCTTTAGCTTGTTAGCTTGTCGTTCCCAACTGACTATCTGAATGCTAGGCTAACATTTCATTCGCACTGTTTTTATTTAAAGAATAAACAAACAAACAAACAAATTCATGTTGTGTTTCTATTTAAATTTCTTTTTGTTTTTTTTACCCAAAACGCCTACAAATGTCCCTTTAACATCAACATCTCTCTGAATCCAGTAACTTCCCCAAAGATCTCCACCGGGTCGGTCCCAATTCAACCATGTAGCACACTTAGGTGTAGAATGCACCTATTTAGGGAACGAGCTGTTTTTGTAATGCGGCCCTTGATTCTTCTTCTGTGGAAATTAAGGTGTGATGTCAGTGCCACCTTGTGGTATGGAAAGTGAAGTACATGCAGATTGTTACTATTGATGCTAGATGAAGTGATCGAAGTGTCGAAAGATCGTAAATTTAAATCCCAGTAACAACAATCTACCACTGATGGGCCCCTTAGCAAGGCCCCTATCCCTCACTTGCTCAGTTTTACGAATGACATATTTTATAAGTCGCTCTGGTTGAAGAGCGTCTTCTAAAATGTTGTATATTTAGAAACAACTGTCTGAATTCGACAGATGTTTCCAACAGGCTCTGCGGAAATGTCCTTTAAAATAACATCATTTATTTCATTTGTTTTTTTTAAGTAAATGTACATGCATGCAGAACTACTTACACAGTGAATGTTCATACATACAACCCCAAACTACCGCTTATGGTAAAGAGGTAAGGGTGAATATACAGTGATTCTGCTTGTATTATTGTAAGAATTAGTTTCTTTTGATGCTTTATGGTTGTTTTATGACCTGCCAAAACACCTTTGCTTCATATGTAAATTGAAATCTGTCCATTTTTAATTGTATTGTATAAAAAACAAAAACTAAGATTAAAGTCGTAGCAATACGAGAATAAAGTCAATATTTGGAGAAATAAAATATTACCACTTTAATCTCATATTGCTACGACGTTATTCTATAAAAAATTATATATAATTCTATAAATTCTATAGTGTCTATGACGTGTCACTAAAACCCATCGTAGTTTATGTCTATTTTAATGTCTGTTTATTTATTTATTTAAAAAAATTAATTTTTGGTGAGCTGTTTTCCAGACGGAGTGTGTTGACCTGTTGCTCAGTAAACAGGACGTAACAATGAGTCTGGATGCTTTTTTTAAATAGCTCGCAAACGTCACTCGATGACATAAAAATGCTTAATAAGCTTAAAACGGACTTCCAGCAGGACAATCATCCAAAACATACAGACACAAAAAGAACTTACTGACCACAAACTCAAGGTTCTGCTATAATTATCCCAGTCCCCTGACTTATAGAAATCCTTTGGTTAAACTGAAGAAGAAAATCCACCAGTGTGGACCTCAAAATTTGAAAGATCTTTAGAAGTATGAAGAAGTGCTCTCCAATCTCTTGGCATGTATTCTCCAATCTCATCAGTCTTTATAGGAGAAGACTCAGAGCTGTTATCTTGACCAAGAGAGATCACGTAGGGTATTGACTGAAAGAGTGGCAATAATTGTGGCAGACAATTCAAAATAAAAAATTGTATTCAAAGGTTAAAGGACATTTTCACTGGGGGTGGGAGATAAGAGGGGGCTGATTGGGTAAAGGGGCAGGACTCCTTATTGTAACACATTATTTATGTCATTTCTATAGCAACAGCTCCAAATGGTATATTGTGTATATTTTGTGATATTAAACAGATGCAAAGTGCTAAAAAAGAAAGAAAGTATTAGCTATGAGAAACAAAACACTGCAGAGTGGATTGGAAAGAGAACCAGCACATGATGGTGTAGGAGTCACAACATAGTTAACTTTATGGAGTTGACCACTTTGTGACTTAACATTTTGGGGAAAATAAAGGGTCTGTGAAAGATTTAGCTATTGCTTGAGCTAACTTTGGTGACAGCTGGAGTCTGTCCTGCACATGATACAGATCTCCTGCTCCTCTATTTATAGTAGACAAATGCATAGATAGAAAGTTTAGATGGTTGATGAATATAAGAATGTTCATGAAAGGTTGGTTGTTTCTTTGGTTTCTTAAGTTAATTGTATGGATGGATAGATGATAAAGGAATGGATGGTTGGTTGGGTGAATCAGTGAATAAATAGAAAATAATAGGATGGATATCTGTCTGGTTGGTGGGTTGGTTGGTTGATTGAATGTACGCTTGGATAATTGGAGCAATCGGTAAATTCTAAGGATTTGTTGAGTGCCCTCTAGTGGAATTCCATGACAAAAGCAGGCAGAATCCCTACTGACTCAGTGACTTGAGGGACTTGTGAGATTCGGATCTGTTCACAGAGTGATTCAGAAGGATTTCTCATCTCTAGTATCCAGTAACTCCAATAAAAATAAACATCCAAATGGAATGAAAATACTATATTTATCTACCTACCAAGTTAACCATTTGACGTATTGATTAACTAAATAACTAATTTAATTAATTAATAAATCAATAAACCAATCAGCCAAATTGATCAATCAATCAATCAGCCAAACTAACAAAATCAGCCAATCAATCAATATATCAATCAATCAATCAATTGACAAACTAACCATTCATTCACCAATCAATCGAACATTTAATTAAGGTCTGGTTAATTGTTTATTTAAATTGATTGATTGATTGATTGATTGATTGATTGATTGATTGATTGATTGAATGAGTGGTTGGTTGGTTGGTTGATTAATTACAAATAAATAAAGTTATTTGATTAAAGTAGAAAAAATAAGTGAAAATAAAAAATTAAAATAAATACTTGAAATCTTGGACTTTTTAAAACCTTTACCACAATCAGTATCAGTTTCTTTTTTTTTTCTTTTTTTTTATCAAATTTATACATAAATTTCTTAATAAAAAAAAATTTCTTTAGAAACTCTGATAATTTAACAACCAGCGATCCATGATCTCCATTCAGTCACAACCCATATTTGTTTTTTTTTCATAATGCCGTCCACATCATTTGAGGAAAGGACGACTAAAGAGGGCTGTAGTGAGGCAGTAGTGCACACAAGCACAGATTTAGATGTAGATGGTGGTCTTGATGTCGTGTTGGTGTAAATAATAACACACTCAAGGTGCTTTTACAGGAAATGCAAAAGGATCACAAGACTAATAATGCAGGTTGTCGAATTCAAAAGTGAACACTTCTACATCCTGAATAATGGGAAATAAATGACTGTTACGAAGCGGCCGGCACTTGAGACTCCTTTCATGAATGTTGAATGAAAACTGATTTGTTGTGCAGCAGGAAATACTATTAAAACTATGTGTAATTAGTGTGCAGGACATGTGCCTGGATAAAACCCACGCAGCGTCGCTGTATGAAGAACCACTTTAGAATATTCGCTCTGCAGGAACACATCATCAGATGAACAGGTGATGAGGTCATGAGCTAATGAATCTTCTCTGAGCAGAGAAGCCCGTAGCAGCAGTAGCAGCAGCAGATGTCCCAGTCCCAGTGACTCTGGTTTGCATGCTAAACAGTTTCCTAGGAGCAGCACAAAGCTGCACAGAGGCTTGCAGAGAAAAAGCTGAAAGTGTGCAGAGAAACCTGAACTCTCCTGCACTAGTTTCAGGCTCATTAACATACATATCTCTCTGTCTATCTCTCTATCTATTTCTCAGGATACACTCTACTCTGTATAAATAAAAATGCATAGAATTATATTCCACTGTTCTAAAGAGAAAGGGGTTAATCAAATATTTAAATCCCCACTAATATGCACATCTTTCCCGAATGACACACACACACATGAGATGCGCATTTAACCAGTTCACACGCCCCTAAGACACAGGTGTACACACTTGTGATGTGCATTTCCATAACTGAGGCAGATGCGATTCGCATCTCGATGCATAGCCAATGATACAATTTATATATATTTTATATATATTTTATTTTTTTTATAACTTTTTATTATTATTTATTTATTTATATATTTATAAATGTATAAATGTACAAATATATATATAAATGTATATTGTATATATATATATATATATATATATATATATATATATATATATATATATATATATATATATATATATACATAATATACATTTATATAAAACAATATAATATGATAGGAATAAATTGAAATGAAAAAGAGAATTGACATGAGGGTCAGTAACGGTATTCAAGCCAGACTTAATTTCATCATTATTGATCAGGGATAAACATTTTCCATTTAGTTTGAAACTCATTCCTGTGATGCTGAAAAAAGTTCCATGAACCTCAAAAGGTTGGAATATGCAGCATGATGCCTTACGACTAACAACGAGCGCTACTTGTTTTTTATTTATAAATTTTTTTTATTATATAATTTTTTTTTTTTTTTAGAAAAACCTTATCTCTGATCTTTAAAAAAAAGACAGGAGCGAGTACATTCGTGCCAACTCATCTCAGCTAGTTAGGGACATTAAAATAGTGCCATCTATTGAGAGGCGTAATGCATCCGGAGTGCTGCCTTGGAGCGTTTTTTTTTATAACCAGACAAAAGCGGCCAGTGAATAATGAAGCCGATTGGCACTGGCTTGCATCACGCTGATTTTTCATTTCCGTTCTTTAGAAAGTTCAGCAGCAAGGCGGATTTGCATTTGGGGGCCGACTCGAATGTGTATGCAAATAAGGGTGAGTCAGTTTAAAAACCTGGGCGTTAAAAAAGTTACACGCTCAGCTGAGGCTAAAAAGATAAGATAACCCAAGTGTGTGTGCATGTGTGTGTATGATAATTATCAAGTGGTGTAGGTTACGTTTAATTGGCTAATACAGCATTTGGCAACCAATGAACATGAAAGAAGATGACCAAGGGCAAATTAATGTCAAGTACATTGTTTGGGCTACAAAAATGGATGGATATTGCGTTTTCTTTTTTTCTACTAAACCAGATTAGATTGAGGACAAACCGTCCCTGCTTGGTAGTCAGTGCATGTTTGTTTAGCTGCAGGTCACAGGTAGTGTTGCACAGCAGGCCAAAATGTTCGCTGTCATCACGCCAGGCATTTCCTCTGAGCAAGAGCACAACAGTGACCATAAATCACCCGTCTAGGAGCCGGCCCTCTTTCACATCTTTCATTACAGTGGACAGTGGAGTTGAGCATAGAAGCCTGATTTAATTATACTCTGACCGTAAAGTAAAGTAAACACAGGAGCGGGCCATGAACCTTTGTTTCTTTTTGTTTCTGCAGATAAATGGCTTGGGGACACTTTAGGTTTTTTCGGGATCGGCATTAAATTACATGCTGTTAATGAATGTCTAAAAGGTTTTAGAAGGTAAATCCAGCACATTCACCATATTACCAGTGTGATATAAAGCGTCACATCGTGGCTGATTTTTTTCCAGCACAGAGTGTAGACAAAGTGGATTATAGCAAAAACCGATCTTATGGTCAGGTGTCCACAAACGTTTGTACATATCATGTGCAAATATGCTGCATATATAATAGTGCTTTAAACCAATAAAATCGATCTAACACACACACAACATGAAGACAGTAAAATGCTAAGATAAAATGTGTGTGTGTGTGTGTGTGTGGTTAATACCACTGACTCTTGATATAAAGCATTGCACAAGATTACCAGCATCTTCATCAAGCCATCGATAAGCATCTAATATCACGTGCAGCCATCAAGCGATTCGAATCCCACAGCGCTGTAGAAATCTGATCCTTTAGAAGGTGCTGATTGATGTTCAACACCAGGAGCCCTTTTACACAATCAAAGTCACAGCGTGTGTGCAGGAACGGCGATAGCAAAGTGCCCTGAAAAGCGAGAGAAGGGGCATTTAGATAAGAATAATTGGTTTGATTCGACACTGTTCCGCACTGTGGGCTGCTCATGCAAGAGACGGCCTAATAACAAATAGGACGGGGTAGAGAGAAGGGGAAAAAAACCAAATGCGATATTCTGGCACCCTTGCAGGCTTTAAATGAGAGGGAAAAAACCAAGATCAGCAAAGCTGACACTGTTCCGTTCAGCTCCTACAGCAATAACGTGCTTTTTTTTTTGCTCCCCAATCCCCCCTCCTTTAGCTGATGTTCGGACTGCTAATCTAATGAGCTGCAGAAACAAATATTTCACTAGATAGCATAGTATAATGGTTGTTTGTATGGAGTCAGAAAGGTGCTCTTAATTATGCACAAAAAGGACCCAAGGAGTTCCAATTCTCAGAAGAAATGACCTGCGATAAAACGCTGATACTGCGATTAATCTTAATGCTTTCGCAAGATGCACAGTGAGATTACATTTCTCTGAATTCAAAAATGTACAAAAAAATCTACAAGAGATTTTCCGTCTTGCTTGATTTTCCACAAAACGTTCATTATTTAAACCCGAGAGCTCGTCAATTTTCAAAGGAATAATTTTCTTCGCATGAAAGGCCAGAGCAACTTTTATTCTAATGTACTTCAGAGATCGTTAGTTAAAAAGTCACAAACATAATGAATTCCCTCACACTTTCTGGTTGGCAGCAGCGAACTGTTCGACAACACGGCCTTCTTTAATAATGCATACGTTTCCAGGTAGCGTCTAACTGTGACTTCATTATATCTGTATACAAATGAGGCACTTCTCTGAGATAAAAAAAAACCCAAAAAAAACAAATTGGGTTTAGTGACAAAAATCATAAATTGTTTGTGCAAGGAAAAAAAATACTTGAGCTGTTTTTTTTCGTACAATTTTCTACATTTATTAATTAAATTTTTTGTTTACAATCTTACAAATATGAGTAACCGTAGAGCATACAACAGAAGTGCTAGTTACAATATACATCAAAAATTAAATAGAAAAAAATAATATAAAATGGATTTATAGATTTATATAATGCAAAAGATTTTTTGTTTATTTTGAGAAGGGTGTGTTTATGAGAAAAGGAAAAAATTAGATGAATATGTATTATGAATATAATATATGCTTGTGTATATATAAATATATATGCATGTATGTATATTTAAGTTTAATAATATACTCTGTTGAATATTTATATACATAACGCAAGTCATTACAGGTTATTTTAGATGGAATTGAATGTGACATGTTGGACCTTGTATGTATATTTATAACCCCCAGACTCCCCCTGCCCCCTTTTTGTTATACTTTGCAACACATTTTAAGTATAATTTACATTTTAAACACACTAGGTAATTGTTTATTACATGCCGTTTGAAATATGCTTTATGATTGCATGCAAATTCATGTTTAAAATAAAACAAAGAGAAAAAATTGATTTATGAGCTGTGCATCATTACATACTCAATTAATATAGATTCCATTCTTTAGGAATTGTTCCATGTACCACCTTTCCACATGTGCTTGAGATATGACCGATGTACATGGTGCTCAATATATGGGTAAACATCCTGTTCCTGGTTCCCTCATTCTAAACATAATAAGTCGTTGATCTTCAAATCAATCCTGAACTTTTTATTTCAAAAGGTTTTAAAACTCAATCAACATCGAAAGATTTAAAAACAGCAAAGCACCAAAATGGGCGTCATACATAGAAGATGCCTCGAGGTCCATTTTTTCCTCGGGCATTTCCTTATTTCATTCCTCGTCTCTGTTCCCTGCCTTGCGGCGTTGACTTCAGTGGCAGCTAAGTCAATACGCGCCACGTTCATCAATCTCGGGAAAGGCCGGCGAGTCATGGCTGAGTTCTGCCCTGCACATTAATCTTTCGCAACTATTTTTTTTTTCAGGTTGTCACACACTCGGCTCATGTCCAAGAAAAGTGCTGCACGTGTACTCACTTACTCACTGCTTCAAGCTTCTGCTCGAAAAAGGCAGGCGCACTGAATGGAATATTTGGAGTCTGTTTCGCTTCAGGACGTTTCCCATGATGCTGTATGGATGGTACTAGAGTGCATATTTCAAAGAGGGTTAAAAAAGGCAGCAATGTCGCAAATTGCTTTGGGCAGTGACATGTTTGTTGTTTGTAGAAAAGGCTTTCCACTCTATGGACCGAATCTCAGGTGAACGGCACACAAATTCTCACATTCAAAGCCTGCATGGCTTGAGAGCAGTGTTTTGATTGTATATGTTCATCCAAAAAATTTACTTTACCAGTCATATGTGGTTCCTTTCCAAACTGTTACCACAAAATTGGAGGCAAACAATTGCATGGGATGTTTTTGGATGCTCTAGCATGAAATTTTTCCCTCACTTAAACTAGGAGACCCAAACCTGTTCCAGCAAAGCCAGCTCCATGAAGATATGGTTTATATGGATAGGAGTGGAAGATCTTGAGTGGCCTGTTACAGAACTCTGAACCCTATTAAACATGTTTGGGATTAATTGAAACAACGACTGTACCCCAGACCTCACCCACATCATACTTTACTAACGCTCTTGTGGTTGAATTAGCACAAATTTCCACAAGCACACTTCAAAATCTAGTGAAACATCTTCCCAGAAGAGTGGGGTCCTATTCAAACATAATGAGAATAGCAAAAGGCTGAATAAAGATGTCCAGGTAGGGTTGAAATAGCATTCTCAGTTTGAGGTTACAGTAGTAAATAGATACAAGTTGGTAAAACACACCCCAAATAAAAGAAAATCCCACCTTCCTTAAAAATAGTATACTTTAATAATTTTTTTCTTAACAAGCAAAATGGGAGGGGGGGGGACACTATAGCAAAAAAAACCTGTAGCAAAAACATTTAGAAAGAAAAACAAGTCTTGCAAAACAAGCTGCTACTGTAGAGCAAGACCCCTCTCGACTTGCTAGAGTTCATTTAATTTGCATTTAATATTATAAGGCTTGTGTTGGATAAACTAAAAAAAAAGTGCAAAGTACTCTTTTTTAGGTTTCAAGAGTGCACACAGTTTTGCTGCAGCAATAAGGCAGAATGAATAGTTCGACTCATGGTAAACAGCATATGGGTATTAACAAATTGTTTGTCATTTTACCTGCATTAAAGTGAATTTTTGTTTCCACATGTGCCATTATGCATTGGTTTTGACATGGCACTGGTCCACATTTCAACAGTCCCTGATAGAAATATCCATCCACAAGAGCTCCAACTGCCCTATTTCTAGCAAGTAATCACTAGCTAGGAACTCATTTGGGACTCAATCCATTACATTGCAATCTCATCTCGGATGGACATGTGCAACCACCCCCACCTCCAGCACCACCAGTCTACAATCCCCTTTCTCACACTCTGCAGATGATAGAAAGGCTGTGCATGATTCATCACCACTGACCTGACTGGCTGAACAGCTTCCCTTGACATCCTCCTCTGCTATTATATACTTCAGACTTCAGGGAAAAAAAGACAAGAGAATAGCTCGGGATTATGTAAATGAAGTGATGGCTGGCAGAGATGTCTAGCAAATAAACACTTGCGGAATACCATGGAAGCAACGTATCGTGGACTTACAATTACAAAATTACAATGTGACACTGTATATGACAAACAGCTGCAGTTTCATTTCTTCAATCTCTATGCTAATAGAAATTAATGAAGTGTAAAAAGATCAGTGAGTCATTTGAGTAAGTGAGTAAGATTGAAGTGAATCAAATTTTCCCTGTGTTGTTCTGCATGAAATGGACAGATGCACTGCCAAAACAGATCAAGACAACTAATAGCAGTGCTGTTTCCACTCTGACAAACGGTTCTTCCGAGTATTAAGCCAATTACTTATCCCCTCTCTTTAACACATTTTGTTCAATTCTGGAAGTTTACTTAGCTGAGTTTACAAATCGACAGCAAAATAAACCTGTAATAACCAAGCAGCCGAGTTCTCAGTCAAGTTGAGAATCTCTGGAAAAACCTGGTTAAATAACATTTAGCCTCCATCCAATCTGACAAGAGCTGGAGAAATATTGCAAATAATAATGGGCAAAGAATATCAGGTTGTGTAATACTTGCTTAGACATATCCCAGAAGTCTTGCACATGTTTTTTCCAGCAATACTACCAAGAAATGACCCAGAAGTGAGTACTTATGCAACCAGCAAATGTTATTCAGTCATCTTCAGCAACTTTTTATTGGTCAGGATCACAGCAGTCTGAAATCCCAGGGGAAACCCTGGGTCCCCAAAGAACTGGTCACAAGGTGGGGGAATTTACCCACCACAAATGGGATGGGAAAGCTGGTGAACTCAGATATGAACAGGGAGAACATGTGAAACTGTGTACAGACAGCAAGTTGAGGTCAAGATAGAACTGGGGAACTAGGAGGTATTAGGCGTTAACACCTTCTGCTGTTCCACTGTTTTAACTTTTAACAATGCAAAGTATGCAAAAGTTTAAGGGTGCTGAAAGATATCAATGATTTGTATGAATATTTTTTTTGTTTGCTTGTTGTTTGTTTGAGATGATGTTTAATGCGAGTCATGTTAACCTTAGTTCCAATTTCATAAAACTGCTGCTCTTTCCACTTGACGTATTTTTAGCAATTGGCAAAATAAAACGTTTTCGAGTTATAAAGATTTTGCTGTCCCAACGGTCAAGAGACCCACCACCACCTGGTTAAAAACTATATATGAAAAGAGCAACTGATTTACTGTGCTTCTAGAGCTTTCACCGTTGTACTTATTGATAGTAGCAGCAGGCGAGGGGCAGGAAGAGTTAAGATAAATGATGCTGAGAAATTAGGCTGGGAGCCCAGTTCTGATCATCGCACTCCCTCTCCTTCTCTCTCTTTCTTTCGCTCTTTCTCTCTCTCTCTCTCTCTCTCTCTCTCTCTCTCTCTCTCTCTCTCTCGCTGATGTGAACAGACCAGAAGGAAAGGAGGAGGAGAGATAGGAGGGGCGAGCGAGTGAGCGAGCTTTGGAGCAGACCAGCTGAGCCTCACTGCTCTCAGTCTCTCTTCAGCGTTGTGACAGAACAGCTTTCCTCAATCTTGCTCTGAGGCACTCGGTACACAACAGATACACTCGCTTGTTTGCCGTCGGCGGGGGCAGTGAGCCCCTCAGACAAACTGGGACCATGCTGCCCTGGAAGAGAAGCAAGTTTGTGTTAGTGGAGAATGATGCCAAGAGCAAAGCGAAGAGTCTGAGTGCTGGTCTCACCTACCACTCACTGTTGTCCTCGCTGCTGAGGTCGTGCCCCGACCTAGTGCCTGACTGTCCCTTCCACTGGCTCGCAGGGGTTTTCCACAGCAAGCGTCAGAAAGTGGAACTGAACAAAGAGGAGCCTATTTACAGTGTCCGCTACCTGGGAAGTGTAGTGACAGTAGTGGCCAAAGGTGAGGGCTGCACGCATGATGCCGTCGCCAAGATTTGGGCATCCAGCAACTATGGGGAGCAGAGTGCCAAGATGAAGCTGAGCGTAGGGCCACATGGCATACGCATGGGTTGCCGCAGGAAACCCCCTCACCTCTACACTCTTAACCGTATCACCTATTGCACAACAGACCTCTACCGGCCGAAGATTTTGGCATGGATCTACCGGCACCAGGTCAAGCACAAGGCAGTGGTTCTGCGTTGCCACGCTGTGCTTTTGGCCAAGGCAGACAAGGCTCATGACATTGCTCTCAGCCTATACCAGAACTCAATTTCAGCCTTTAGTGAGTTTAAGAGGCTTAAACGGCAGAGTGATTTCCGGCACTGCAAGCAAGAGCTTCTTGGGGAGGACATCATGCCACTTATGCCCTTACGGAAGCTGATGAATGGACAGTGTCACTATCAGCCACCAGTAGACAAGCCTGGCAATTCCAACCGCCTGTTCGCCATCAGCGAGGAGGATGAGGAGGAGGGTGAAGAAGAGGAAGAAAAGCAGGCAGACAACAACAAGCAAAAAGCATCAAATTCCACTCCACCAAATCCTCAGCCAGAGGAACCTCCTGAGAGCAAGCTGGGATACATAGTTCACGGACTAGACAGCTTTTCTATCACCATCAGAGACGAGGTGCACATGACGCTCAGCACACTTGTATGAGCACACTGCACAGGGATATTGGAGGGTGTACACGCTTCTCTTCAGATATTTCTCTCTGTCTTTCTCCTCAGAGCTCTATGATTCCTGCAGAGCGTGATCCGGTCCACCATCAGCAAGTTTTAAATGCTGAGTTGCTGCTGGCTCGCCTCGTGAGCACTTTCTGTATGGATGTTTAATAAAGTGGAACTTTGTGAATAAAGACAAAAGCACAACGTGAGAGCGCTCCCCACTCTGCAAAGCAAGCCAGTAAGGACAAAAAAACGGAAGGAGCTCAGTCCTTTCAAACTACAATCAAACAAGGAGAAAACAGAGACCTTCAACAAGCCTTTGTGTTCTTTTCATGTGATTGCATGAAAGTACAAACTTTTCTCAGACTTTCTGGATCATTTTGGAAATCGATTATTTATGTAATATGTTCATTTCTATTTTCTACGTAACCATCTCCCTCTTCTATGTAACTTTCCTTTTTGGCCAAAACCTCTGTGACAGCAATGAGCGTCAAGAGCAAGGTAGCAGCACTAATGAATTAATCCATGATTTAGGATATCAGCCATTGATTTGACGGGTTTACAGCTGCTGCACATTACAGCGTCAGAATCATTTACTGTACGACCAAAGGAGACGTCGGCCATGGCATTTAAGGCAGGATGTTTTAAATGTTTCGCAATTTTACCGTCCCTGGTTTTTGCACTGTGACATGTCTGGGACCAATATGAGGAAAATACAAACATAGTCTTTGTTCCTTTCTACACATTTAATATCAGCTTGATCTGATAAACAGGTAAATAAGCTTTACTGCTTTATAAGGTAATTCATTATTCAAAATATTATGCCTAAAAAAGAAAAAAAAAAACACTGTCTTATATTCGTAAACACGTTTCTATCTAACATTACCTTTGTGATAATAATGGTGTATTAGACATTTCGCAAGCTTCGTTCCAATTGCACTAATTAACATGGAATTACAATAAAATGAAAACAAAATTTTTTTTGGATATGAACAGGAATGTGTGAACATGTGATCTTGTTTGCATTCGGGTGTCCAAAGTCTAAGGAAAAACAAAGAAGGGTTTTTTTCTGTGAATAATATTCATGGTTTGGCAAAAGATGAACAATCTCTGTGCAAATGGCGATGCAGATTGACACCAGGCTGTGAGTGGGCTCTGGAGAGGGAAGCAGAAATCTTTTCATACACTCACACATACACAGACAATCTCTCTCACACACACACACACACACACACACACACACACACACACACACACACACACACACACATACACACACTTGGCCCTTTTTAAAGCAAATGATCAAAATGTACAGGAAATGACCATAACGCACCTGGCTCAATATACCAGAATGACGCAAACTCCACTGCTCCTGCATCTTTGTGCTATTACATCAACCCGACTCGCACGATCTTTAATTAACGAAACAGAAACCCCTATAATAATGAGTTCCAGTTGAAAAAAACAGCCAAAGGCTTTAGTTTGCTCGACAAAGATGCTTTTATTTATTTAATTATCAATTAATTTATTTATATATTATTTCATTTTGTATTCAGGGTTTGCGTTCCTCGTGCAGTAGAGCGAGATTTTAATTATTCCGATGAATTAGCCCTCGGGGAGCCCTCGGGTTTCGGTCAATATCCAGCGAATCAACGAATCACCTATCAGAAAACTAAAAAAAAAACAAATTTTTTTAAACAGGTAGAGGCAATTAAAGCTGGTGAAACAACACGATCAGAATAAAGTGTCGAAATACAAAGTACAGCCAATAATTCTTGTATCCCAGCATTTAAAATATGTATATATATATATGAATAGCAATTTGGAAACCAAGCCCCATCATGTATTTACTGATTGCTATCTGGCTAGTGCTAGTCATCTAGCTAGTATGCAGCCAGACAAGTATGCAAATTTGATCCAAATGTGAATTTTATGTACTCATATTTCCTATATTAATACCATTAAACAGTATATTATATCTACACTTATATAGATAACCATACCCTAACAACATTTTTGAGCTAAGTTCCTTTGCTGTGTTAACTAGCTGACTAGTTTAACACTAATACAGTGACTAAGCATTATTTGCCACAAAAAAACATTACTACTCATAATGTAAAATATATGGTATGAAATCATTTATAAAATCAGTTATTTAGAAATGTAAAAAAAATATTTTCTTTGGGTGATTTTTTACACTACTTCTGAAAAAAGATGTATTTATCCAAGCTAGTCTTTAAGCAAGTCAGCTAGCTAACATTTTATTTTATTGAAGAATTTACCATTTTGTTTATTGATCTGATTTTGTATATTGATTAATTTTGCTTCAGTGAGGATACTGAAAAATCTCTCTCTGGTGTCTATCTGAAAACCTGTGCTAGCAAGTAACTAGCTGTCTAGCTAGATTCTGCTATTATGGATGAACTTCACCTGGATACTGCAGATTTGTGCATGTGAAGCACGGTCCTTTACATAAGCGTGCCGTCTTAACCGAGGAACACATCAGACAAAACCCCTAAACCTTCCAGAACACATCGCTAAGCGGAAGATGAGGTCCAGATGGAATGTACGTTGGAGGAAGAAAAGACGTCTTTCATCCCCGTTGCCCATGTGTCGAGCAGACGATTGTTTGATGCTGAGCCCTGTGGGGAATCCAGGGACTACATCTGCATCAAATCACACAGTGCATGACCAGTGGGGGCCTCAGGGGGGTGGGGGGGTGGGGGGGGTACACCGAGTGTGAGCTGTAACATTTCCTGTGTGTGCAGGATGGTGGCTGTGTCGTAACGGCGATTCGGTTGTTTATTGCTGCTGGAGAGGTTTCTTGGAGACAGATTAAAGAAGTGGTGTGTGCAAGAGTGTACTTGGCGTCAGCACATAGAACAGAGCTACGTGCGTGTGTGTGTGTGTGTGTGTGTGTGTGTCTGTGTGTGTCTGTGTGTGTCTGTGTGTGTCTATGTGTGTGAACTCCTGTCACCTGCTCACTGAGGAACAACGGGAGGTACAAAGTTGCAGCGGCACTTGAGGAAGGGTTTAGAGAAAGTGCTAATGAGTTCTCCTGAAAGCAGAAAGGAGAACGAAGTGTGCCAGGGACAGAACACACTCGATCAATGAGCCACAGCACACAGGCTGAGGGCTAAATTTAGGCATTTAGCGTGTGTGTGTGTGTGTGTGTGTGTGTGTGTGTGTGTGTGTGTGTGTGTGTGTGTGTTTCATTTGTATTATACAATTGCATTCAACTGTCCTCTTGTGCTGTACTTCTGAATACAAAATTATTATCACTACCTATACATTTTTCTTGACCCACCCTCCAACAATAAATTATTAATTCTGCCCTCTCAAAGCCTCCCGAAATAATATTCTACACTTTTTGTCACGACTCCATCCACTGCATGACCTACAAGTAGAAATGGGACTGATCTGATACTAGAAACAGTAAAAAAAAATGTCAAATGTGATTGGGTCGCATCCTGTTATAAAAAAAAAAAACTGAAAAATTGTGGGGGGCCAAGCACCAAATACTTTAGACCTGTTAAATTTTCTTCTTCTTCTTCCTATTAATATTATTATGATTATGATTATGATTATTACTTTTTCTCCTTTTTTTGTAGTTAATCTATCAGCAGCCCTTTAAATCCTCTGGTAGAAAGTTTGAGATTTGCCAAACCGATTGATGAGTGCATTAGGAACATTTAGACCAAAGTAGGGTCAAATGTTGCTACCACTCTAGCTTTACAATTGGATCTAATTTAGAGGTAAGTTTATGCTCGTAATTTTTAAACCACATGTCCAAAATTTAAACTCTAGTCATCCCTGCCATTCCTAAGTTTTATGACAAATTTTAGACCAAAGAATCAGCAAATAGGATCTCAGGTCAAACTAGCAACAGACAACTCAATTGGTCACAGCAGTAGCCCCTGGAGAAGCAATGCCTCCCTGCACCCTTGTTTATCTAGTCCTTTCTATAACCATAGTCAAAACATACACATCATGAAGGAAACGAATGAATCCATGAATGAAATTAGAAACTATCTGCACAATGATAAGGTTCTGCATTCCCATGACAACAAGGATACTGTATCTGCAGTGTACAACTCTGGGTGCTTGGCCCCCTGAGAATGCTGCTTGCTGCTTGCTGCTTTTTGGAATTGAAAGCATTTACAGATTGTTTACGGGTTGATATTTGACTAGGTTTTGCCAATACAAAACTGGACTCTTTTGATATCGGAACACAGTTGTGTGAAATGTTATCAGGGTTGAATATGTTTACAGGATTTCCAGGATCCACATACAAAATTTTTTTTGTCC
This sequence comes from Silurus aristotelis, assembly GCF_946808225.1. Taxonomy (NCBI): domain Eukaryota; kingdom Metazoa; phylum Chordata; class Actinopteri; order Siluriformes; family Siluridae; genus Silurus; species Silurus aristotelis. Next base: position 21,305,746 of record NC_139592.1, read on the forward strand.
AATTGTCCTTGAATTTTTATGTATGTAGGATTGAACTAGACTTCCAATCTCATTCCTGGCCATGTAGCACCCATGGAATTTTAAAATTAAGATGTCTGACTGTAATGCAGGTATGTATGGAATGATGTTAATTTTTTTTCTATTGTTCACTAATATTCAGCTCAACTGATATACACACAGTATGTTCATTTTGCCACACACCTGGCCAAGCAGATGTCATGCAGTTTCCGCAGTTATGAAATGACTGATGAGCACCGCTGACCTAATTCACCATTCTGCAAATGAGTCTCACCAAACTCAAAGTTCACCGTGATTATCACTTCAGAACGAGATCTGGCGCCCACCAGCTGACTTGTAGCCTAGATAGTCTTGGCTAATAAATATTGCATGACCTGTCTGAAAGAGAGAAAAAAAACCTTTTATTGAAACAGACATGTTAGATTCCTTCAGAGACTGAAGCTGAAAGTAAAGGGAATAGACTTTGATGACTCTAGAGTTCATTTGCAGGTCTCAGCAAATATTTACGAGTACATTTACATTATATTTACTTTATCCAGAGGGATTTACAGTTACATAATATGGGAAAGAATAATATGGACACCTGACCATAAGATGATTTTTTAACATCTCGTTGCATATTTAGTACCCAATTTACAGTTATAGTAACTTTCACTCTTGATGATGTTCCACATGTGTTGGAGATCTTCTACTCCAACACATGTCAAGCATATCATCGTGGAGCTGGCTTTGTGCACAGGGGCATTGTCATGCTGAAACAGGTTTGAGTCTCATAGTTAAGAGAAAATTCAATTCTTCTGCATCGAAATCTAATTACAATTGTGTGCCTCCATTTTTGGAGTAACAATTCAAAGGAAACAGTCTGGAAAAGCTGGAAAATGTAGGTGTCACAATATATTGTCCACTAGCATATATCATTTGGGGATTTGAGCAAGTGATGGTTAAGGTCCTTGTCCTCAAAGGTCCAGGAGTGCCAGCTTGATGGTGCTGAGAATTGAACTCACAACCTTCTAATCAAAAAGTCAAAAACAAATCAGGTTTGTATATTTTTGGGTGTTTTAAAACACACTCGGGAACAATCCACACCGTAGCTTGAAAAGGTTTTGTTTAAAAAGAATTCAAAAGAATTTAAAAAAATGGCTGAATTGAAGGTAAAGAGCTTTGAAAGCTTCATACAGAGCAAGATGATGATTAAAAAAGGTAATGCAAGGACAGTCTTTTTAATAAGCGGTGAACGTTGCCCTTCCCTCAACCGAGACATCATTATCTTCACTGCAACGTGTCTTCAAGCACACGAGGAGTTCTTTCATTATTTACAATCTGATGGAGTGTCCTTCTCTGAATGCTTGGCATTATATTAACTGTAACTAATAATACAATTTGGATTGCATCATATTGTCCATATTTCAAGGAGATCACATTAAATCGGATTTAATACTGCGAAATAGCAGGTTGTAAAAAGACTAGAACACACACTAGGTAATGCGATGAGGGTGGGAAGATGAATACTAGTCTACTGCAGAAATGACTAAATCATAGCCTGAAATATGGACAATATGATGCAATCCAAATTGTATTATTAGTTACAGTTAATATAATGCCAAGCATTCAGTTAATTATCCACCATTGCGACACAGGTGCAGAGAAAGTCACGTGGCATGGTTAATGATATGCAGTGGCGTCTTGGTTCAAGTTACATTGTACATATTACTGTATTTATTCTATCTGTACTAATTATTTTCCTGTCCTACTCTATCCATCCCATAGATGGGCCAAAACATCTACAGATATTTTGGAATAGGCCAAGGGTTCTCAAACCTTTTGAAGCCAGGAATCTCTCAAACTCCCAAAGCTTATTTATTCCAGAAACTTCAAATTTTTAAACCTTCAGACTTTTGTGAACAATTATATTTCTATTAGTACAGTGGTACCTTGACCTACGAGTGCATTAATGTACGAGTTTTTCGAGGTACGAGCGGTCACTCGTCGAATTTTTGCTTTGTTATGTGAGTAAAAAATTGAGGTACGAGCTTGAGGTACGCTGCTAGATGGCGACGCGAAGCCAGAAAGCGAAGATTGTGACGAAAATTTAGATAAGCAAAGAAGTAAAAGTAAAAAATTTAAAATTTAGGGATACGTAGTGTACAGGAGTGATAGTAAAAAATGAGTTTTCCCTCCTCCGCTGCTTATCGCCTCTAAACCCTTAGTCTTAAAGTCTTAAATAATTTTTTCTGCTCGAATTGGGCTACAGACAAAAATCCCTACTTGCAGATTTGTGCCTCGGTGGATAAACAAGTCTTGCAGAAACTGGTCCAAGTGCACAAGATATCATGTCTAATGATGGCACTTTGTAGAGGAGATGATTGAGGATGCTTGAATGTTTAGTGTCTGTTCTACTTAAAACTCCAGCTGGATTTCTCCTGTTTTCTCTTTGCAGCAGTGTTCATTGCCTTCGGACACAGTAATATTCTGTAAAAAAAATTTTTTTAATAAAAAGCTATACAATAGTCATGCAAAAATCAAAAAATGTTGTCTGAATCTTTGTTTTGCATCCAATTATTTCACCCGTTAGGACTTCCAGATTGGATTCAGACACCTTCCACACTGCCCAGCTGGCCTGCCATGCTGGTGACATCATTCACCTCATTGGAAGAGCGATTATGAAACCCGACAGTGTGAAACCCGCTTGAAATGAGCGACTTTCGAAAACACATTTAGCCTTTTATTGGACACACTGTCAAACACGCACGTCATTTCTAAATGTCATACCGGCAAATGAGGAGCACGGCTCAAATAGATCTTCATTAAGACTATATTCACTATATACACTATATATAGTTCTGTATTGTTGGAAGATTTATGATCAAACTCTTGATGTCACCAAATGAGGATGGGTTCCCCTTTTGAGTCTGGTTCCTCTCAAGGTTTCTTCCACATAACATCTAAGGGAGTTTTTCCTTGCCACAGGGATAAATGCACACCATCCACCTTGACTGTTGATTTCTGTAAAGCTGCTTTGAGACAATGTCTGTTGTGAAAAGCGCTATAGAAATAAACTTGACTTGACTTGACTATATAGTCTGAAAATACACTTATGTACTGGGACACCTGACATTACAGTTGTATTCAAAAAGGTATAAAATTGTATAGGACGTATAGAATTGGCATGAATTGGAACTCTGACCACACCCCAGGCCTCCTCACCTCACCTACATCAGTACTTGACTTTACTAAAAACCTGTAGCTGATGAAGACAAATGTTCATAAGCACACTCCAAAATCTGGTGGAACATCTTCCCAGAAGAGTGAAGGAAATTATAAGAGCAAATTGAGACTAAATGTGGAATGCGATGCTCAAAAAAGCACATACCGTACTTATGACCAGGTGTCTGCAAACCTTTGGCAATAAAGTGTATTTCCATTTACTTCCAGACACAGTACTTCTGAAGGTTTATTCTTTTCAAACCAAAAATTGAAACTATTTTCTAAAAATTTAAGGGAGGATTTTGCCGAAGCCTGTACAAATCCATGGCAGGAGTCGACAAAAGGGAAAGGATCTGCAGAGGTGAATCAGAAAATTCCAAAAAATTAAGCAGCATACACTAGATAGGAACTACAGATAGACAGTTTCCTTATTTTGGAAACCAGGTCCTTTCTAACAAAATGTAAGGTTCTTCAGTATAGAGAAGTTCTAAATTCCTAAATTTTAGAAATCCTAAATTCCATAAAACGTTTCCAGTTTTAACCTATTTTAAAAGCGAAAAATAAAACATAGTCATACCATGCATGTTCCAGGAAAGGGTCCCTTAAGCCGGAGCCATGCAGCGATCGCGATCCGATCTAACAGTAAATCAGTACAGATAATTTCTCCTCTGTGATTTTGACCCAATAGCAAATCGATGAAACCTGCAGCATCGTCGATTGGTTTCTGTTCTAACGACAGAGGAAAAAAGCGGTTAAATTAGTCCGATAGATTTATGCCCCAGTGCTGCTGAACGCTCGATTCTGATTGATCAGATGGTTTTGATTCATTTTCTTTTACAGCAGCTCCAACTATAGGATCACATACAAGGTGCGCTTAGTTCAAATACATGACAAGCACGAAACAACATTGGAGACTAGCTCTGTTTGCACACTTTACTTATCTACATTTACAAACTATCACCTTTTAAAATAGTCCTCCTGCACAGCAATACAGCGCTTTCAGCGTTCCTGCCACTTCTGGAATGCGTCCTGGAATTTTTGCGCTAGATCTTTACAATGGTATCAAAACGGTGACTTTTGAGCTGGATCTTAATCTTCATCTTCAGGAGATTTATGAAAGTCGGTGCTCCCTGTGGATGTGCGTGCAGCCTTGTGCTGCCATCTGCTGGCGTGTTACAAAACTATTTTGAATACTATTTTTGAAACCCTTTGATGCCACCTTATATACAAATTCTAAATAGCATCAAACGTGACACAGGTTTGCAATCAAATGGCATGTTGAGGTGCAGAATCTGAAGGGAACCATGTACTCTTGTGGCATAATTCTGCCTGTGATCGAGTACCCGTGTATGAATCTAAACAAAAAACAGGAGGAACTAATACTAATCAATTAATAAACAACACAGGAGGGTGTGTACTGATAGTTAATAAGTGCTGACCCTCTTTTCTTTTAATCCTCTCGGTTGAGAGACTGGGGGCTGGCATATTATTGTGCTCCTACACACTGATATATTCGATTAAAGCTCATAATATTGGTGTTTCCCTTCGGGCACCGTTCGGCTCGTGGGTCGAGAGAATGTGCAATAACAGAAGTGATTCAATAATTGGTCGGAGTTCTTTTCCAGCTGCTTTCTCTCTTTCCCTCTCTCCCTCATGCTCTCTATCTTTCGAACTGTTAGTTTGCCGATTATCTTATTAACCGCTTTTCCACTGTTTTCTGTACGAAGGAGCGAAGAGCCTTCAGGAGCCACTCCAGCATCCCCAGGCCTGCATTTGTTCTGCTGCTGGTTGCTATTACAGTGAGAGATCTTAGAGAGCGATCTCCTGCTGTCTCCCAGACACTCGCACACAGAACACACCCACGCACAGTGTATTTGCCAGAAGCGAATGTTCTCATAAAGCTCAGTAATGTGACAAAATGACTTGTCGAGGTCTTTCTCGCTGCTCCGAGAGTGTACATGTGCTTACTGAGTCGCCGATTTTAACCATCGTGGAAAGCAGACACTCAGGCACCCTTACAAACACACACATAGAAAAAAAACGCATGTCTAAGAAAATACTAGCATTGGTCTGGTATTCAAAGGAAGATATATTACTTTGACGTCAATGTTTTTTTCAATTGATCCGCGATCGCTTCCTTTTTTTTTCCACCAGAACTGCATCTGATTCTTTATTTTTCGGCTTATTTTTATATTTAAAAAAAAGGGAAATGTTTCACCAGGTTTTTTTTTTAGAAGATGACACTGGTAAAGACACTGAACAGAACATGAGCTGTGACCTCTTGATGAATTAGCTGCTCATCTGGTCTGTTCATTTTTAGAAAAGACTCAGAATGAGGATTTTATTAGCCACAGTATACACTATAGCGCAGTGAATTTTTTTCTTCATATCAGAGCGCAGGATCAGCCATAATACAGTGCCCCTACAGCAGAGAGAATTAATGGCCCTGCTTAAGAGCCCAACAGAGGCAGCTTGGTGGTGCTGAGGCTTGAAACACTGATTTTATGATCAATAACCCTGGAAAGACCACCAGGAGGTCTAAAGGCAATTTAGTGTCAGAATAAATTTTTTTTAATTATTTATATATTTTTTTCCATACAGTACAATACATTAAAGATACATAGGAAGCAGCTACTGATCCGCTACAATTCACTCCTATTACAAAACAGTGGGATCCGATTTGGGAATTGATTCACAAAATGCGATTAAATAATAAAAAAAAGTGGTGATTTGCAATTTTATGTCTATATATCTATATAATGTCTTTGGATGCTGTAGCTTGAAATTGTCCCTTTACTTGAACTAGGAGACCCAAACTCCAAATTCTAGTGGAGTTTCTTCCTGAAAGAGCAGAGTTTATTGTAAATATTGCAATAATACAATAAATACCCATTAACCATTTTGTAGGCAGGAACTTAATTCTAATAGAAAGGAACTCCAGTGCGAGGTGTGAAATTACTCTGATCTCTTATGTATGTATTTAATTATTTCTTTATTTTTACAAGGCACCATGGTGCAATTTCATTTTACTGCTGGAATTTCCTGCGCACTCCTTTTTTTCTTTTTTTTTTAAAGCACATTTACTGGATGTTGTGTGAGGAAAGAATAGATTGGCTGTGTCTTCAGAGATCACTGTAAAAAAAGTAGAAGTAGAGGAAGGTACAAAGCCTCATGTCTGTACATCTGCAGTTTTCCCTCAGACCGGCTTTATTGGATAAGCAGTACTGGACTTTGACACAAATCTAGTTGTGTAACTGTTACATAGCAGCACCTTAATCTAATGCCTGTCTGGGATTCAAATGTGTGTGTGTGTGTGTGTGTGTGTGTGTGTGTGTGTGTGTGTGTGTGTGTGTGTGTGTGTGTGTGTGTGTGTGTGTGTGTGTGTGTGTGTGTATACACACTGCTCCTCTGCCCAATAAAGGCTAGCCAGAGTCTCAATACTACCAACAAATAGGCCAATAATGTCTACAGCAATACATAAAGCAAACGTGCAGATTTTTCCGTGATAAACTGCAGGAATTATTTCTGCACAGACCAGACAGACATACGCTCAGCTATTTAAAGGTGGACTAATTACGATTTTCCCTCGGGCACTGCAGCCAAATGTCTCATGAGCCAATATTTGAGGTTTTACGAGCGTTCCTCTTCTTTTTGTATTAACTCTATGCAGCTGATATTGAGTAAAATGTTGCGGTTTGTAAAGAACGTGTAATGTTAACGTCTGCTAGTTTCTGTGCAGTGTATATTTTGTCTAAATACACTCTATGGACCTGACCTATTAAGTAGGTTTTTGGGACTGGTTTGCTGTAGTTGGGATTGTCACGGGGCATTGGAAAGAACACACAAAGGTTCTTATAGTCTTATAATCGTATAGTCAGGTGTCCACATACTTTTGTCTGTATAGCTGCATCCACATCCCTGAGCTGGGAAAACACCTTCTTCTGCAGCATCCCCAAAAACTGAGAAATGGGTCTTTCTTAATGTACTTTGTGGTAATCACACATATAGAGATTTGGGTTCTCAAAGCACCGGAATATTTTAATACTTGAATACTTTAATACTTGAATACTTTAATATGCTTTTTATGATGGTAAAATCATTTTGAGTTGATGAAGATGAATAAAAGATGCATGGCCTGAAACTTTCAGTTCACCCGTAGCATAAATACAGAAATAAATAAAAAAACAAACATGGCTGATTACTCGTTGCTCGCTGGATAATCAAAGCAATGAAGAAAATCTTGATTGCAGGGATTTTTTCATTACAGGTTTATATGTAATAAGCTTGCGAAATAACATTCTCACCATGCCGACTGATCTCCTTTAGCGTTTCAGGGGGATGATGGAAGTGACTCCGAGAATGGATGATCGCATGCACTGTGATAACAAGACGGCGGCATAAGGAAAAAATAATGTTGCTTTCAACGAGAGAGGAAGAATTATGCCCTCATTAAAGCTTTGCACAGCATGAGAGGCACACACACACACACACACACACACACACACACACACACACACACACACACACACACACACACACACACACACACACAACACACACACACTATCCGATTTACACGCACACAGGCGAGTAGGCTAGCTTTTCATTTTTTATTTGTTGTCGTCTGGTTTGTGTTTACACTGACATTTTGAGTAAACATGTCTGGGGTAGGAAAAGGTCATGTCCCCTTTACTTCAGAGGTACAGTTTATGAGGTTAGAAATGTCTACCACTGCAGAGAAGCATTAGTTCTCAAAAGTTCAGTGCCAAATATGTAATATGTAATATGTGTCAAATGTAGAGATCTTCCACTCCATCCCATGTAAAGCATATCTTCATGGAGCTGGCTTTGTGCTCGGAGGCATTGTCATGCTTTGTCAAGTTTGGGTCTCCTAGATCACATGACAGGAAAATTGAATGCTACTGCATCTAAAGATCCTACAGAATACAGTTGTGTGCATCTAAAATTGTGGTTTTAGGAAAGATCCCCATATGGTTGAAAAACTCAGGTGTCCCAATACTTTTGTCCATAAAGTGTATGTGCTATATACAGTGAATGGAAATTTATAGGAATATAGAAAAACACTAGACAAAGGTATGGTGTGATGCAGTTAATGTTAACACTTGAGGTCAGGACCTGAGGTTCTCCTGATGTTCCCTTACTAGCTTCTACTTGTTATTTCTCTTTAATTGATAAGATTCACGATTGCAGCTTGTCTTGTTAAGTTGTTTGTGTAGAAGGCTTGGTGGAAAACAGCAGTTGTCAGCAGCTCACTAATGGAGACTCGAGCATTGATTGCAGTCCAAAGCCATCTCCATGGTTTCCAAATGCTCCCATCCGGTAATCTCGAATGATGTAAAGCCATTCTTAGCAGCAGCAAGTGGTGTCCAAATGACAAGACCGAGACCTGAACCAACAGATTTTTTTTCAAAACCAAGTCTTTTCTAAAAGAGAAGACATTTCTCTTGTCAAACATCTCTCAAGCAAGACCAACACCACATCTAATACTCAGGGCTGGCACTAGACATTTTCAGATCGGGCATTTGCATAGGGCCTCGGGCTTAGAGGGTGGGGCATTCACAACATTAACCAACCTATACTCCAGATTACCAATCAAGACGTTCAACACAAGAAAAAGCTTGTCCCAGCCCTCTGAATGCATGAAGAGACTGTGTGCAGTGATGAACAAAATCCAAATTTTCTGCGTACAAACCTGATGGTGCCAGAATGAATGCATCCCTCGATGGCTGCTAAGTGAAAAACTAAACAGGCTCGCAAGGAAAAAAGTGATAATGCAGCTATGTTAGCTGCCACCATGTATTTTTTATTATAATGCATTATTAAAATTAACGGATCCTTATTCTGCCAACTCGCTGCCGAATTTAAAACAGCGCAGGTTCAAATCCGAGCTGATTGACTGAACAGTGACATTGTGTCAGGAGTTGACTTTCAAAATACTAAAAAAAAATTGAAAGTTTGTTAATAAAACAGCAATAGGGCTACACTATATCTCCAAATGTTTGGTCCTTATTTGCTCTTATAATTCCTGCCACTCTTCTGGGAAGTTGTTCCAGATGTTGAGCCAAGTACCAATCCAATAACTGTGAGACTAATCCAATTCAAAACCTTTTGCTTCCAAGCACACCTGTCTTATTTTATGCCTTTACATAATAGTCAGACAATTAATACGTCGTTCTAAGAGACGGACATTTTAGATTCCAAACCAGTGAAATTGCCGTGGAGACAGAGGCTCCCCTCTGGGTTTAGTAACGTGGAGCCTGTATATTGACTAAACCCTATCTTGCTGTCTCATAGATTAAAATCCTCTGCCAGGATAAACAGTCCTGTCAGTCAAAGCCCCAAGTCCACCTCAGTATGAACATCACACCAATAAAAGGGTCCTTTATAAGGCTAAGAGTTTCTTTGCTTGAGCGTGGACCTTTATGGATGCTACCTTTTTTTATTTTAAAAAGTGTAGATGCACTGTCCCTACTAATCGCATGACACGCATGGGGAACTTGCTTTTATTACACCCAGATATTTATATGAGAATATTATAGCTTGTATAATAGCTTTCCCTTCGGCCTGCATTGTTGTGATTCGGTGTCTTTGTTTTAATCACACTTCATTTTAAATTTGCTCGAGTTTGCCTTTTGGCGAAACGTACTTGTTAATCCTTTTGTGCACACTTACTGAACATGCTCTCTCTTTTCCCTCTCTCTCTCTCTCTCTCTCTCTCTCTCTTGCTCTCTCTCTCTCTCTCTTTCAATTTTTTTCTGTTGTTTTGCCATCCTTCCCAAAGGTAAGGAGACGAGCATCTGTGACTAATTCATATGGGCTTGTGAAGATCAGGGATGGTGTAGGGAAACGTTTCTATAAACAAAAAAAACATGAACGAGACGAGCACGGTGATACTCAAGCATCTGGCCACTTGAAATAATGCCGCAGCACGTAGAGGTTACGATTATAATTCTGGATGCACTGCTGTGATCCCGAGCCCAGCCTGCATTTTTCTGCTAATTGTTTTTTTTATTCATGGCTGTCCTTCAGCGAGTCAGATCGAAATTGAGATTTAATTGAAGTGGTGAATTCGTGTTTTTTTTTCTGGGTGGGAGGGATTTGGATTCGAGGTCCAAGTGACACTTGGATGAATTTGTATTCATGGAGGAAGGAGAATTTCTTGAAATATTGCTGATGGATAAGAAGTTCAATTGTATTTTTATACTGTATAGTATGTAGTAGGGCTTCCAGGGCTTCGTTCTTTCACATATGCATAAGATACGAAGCGTAATAAAGTAAAAAAATAAAATAGAATTCCATCTCCAACATGGGAACATGTAAAATGTGTAAATACTATTTACTTCCATTTAAAATGCAAAGCATGATATGTAGTTAAAAAAATAAAAAGCATCATAATACAGCATCATATCATCCACAGCAGTCTCTGAGGTAAAACTCACTGGCGGTGACTAACATCGGTGGAGAAATAAACGCTGAGTCATTTAATCAGATCCGTTCTGTTTACCAAACAGGCAAACCGTCTGCCTACAAGCCAAATACAAACAAAGAGCATGTTTATTATAATGCAATGCTTTTACATCTTTACATCTTTATTCATCTTTAGTACATGTCCGGTCAGGATCATGCTAGATCTGCTAGTCTGTTTGTACTCTTGAATATAAATCTAATAGAACATTCATTGCCAAAAATAATATAAAGATTCAAATAACACATCACTTGTTGGGGCCAACTGAGTGATGTTGCTAAAGGATGAGGAACTACATTTCCTCATTAAGACCTCTGCATCTCTGTGGAATAAGAAAGACTTTTATGCTGCCAATTTACTGCATGCTCTTTGTACGAAGTCAGTAATCATGCTGATTTTTATTGCACTTAGTACTTCAGTACTGCTTTACTGAACAGCTCCAATATCATTTATTCATATCCATAGTCATTCTAACTCTGAGATAGACGGCTTAGTTAATAGTTCCAGATTATAAATCTGCCCATTGAATATACTGAGATGAATATATAGTGGCTCAGTGGAACAACCCCTGAGCTCATAAATAGTCAAAAAATCTCATTCAGATGAAAACCTACTCTGTAGTCTTGTCTTAAACTTAGAGGTGTATTGTGAGCAAACGTTCTGAATCTGCACCGACTTTACATTCCAACATCCCAGCATTCAGATTCTGCTTTATGTGGATTGCGCGCTTTTCTCTAATCGCCGGGTTGAAATTTATTATAGATTACATTCGAAGTACTGACTGTGAGGCTTTTCCACAAAAATGCTCTTCTTGACACTAAAGGGTTCGTTAACGTGTAAGAAAGCCGAGAATGAGAATGGAATTCATTTATCTGTGTCATAGTTGTGGGAAGGTGCGTTAAGACGCCATGCCACTGTATGCTTTATATGTGCTGACAAACTTGAAAAAAAAAACATTTAGAGAAATTCCTTCGAGGGGCAGAGAATAGACAAGGTCTACTCTGAGGTATTTTTTTAATAGATTTTTCCTGCTGGCATGTCAGTACAGCTCAAACCGCATTGCAGATTGCAGCTCATCCCAGAAATTTTAGATCGGTCATTACTAATCATATTATTAAACAAATGTTTGTGGACGCCTGAGTATAAGAATGTTATGTGTTTTTTGAACATCCGAATTCACATTTGGTTTCCATTTACTGTTATAATAACCTTTACTCTTCAGGGAAGATGTTTCACTACATTTTGGAGTGTGCTTATGGTGGAGATATGTGGAAATTTGTGCTCATTCATCCACAAGGATGTTAGTAAAGTCAGGTAATGATGTAGGTGAGGTAACGAGGCCTGGGGTGCAGTCAGCGTTTTATAGAGGCTTACTGACTCCTGCGAATTATACATTTAAAAAATTGTTTGAAAAAAAAATTTAAAAAATTGAATTATCCAAAAAGCGATTTTCAGTCCAATCTCAGTCCTATATCTTGGGATTAGTCAAAGAAGAAGCAGGCTTAAGGAGAAAAATTCAACAAATCATTGTTCCTTCACAAAAATGGCAAAAGAGGAAGAAATTTAGAAACATTATGTGAAGATTTGAATATGGTTTGTGTGACCGATTATATTTAGCAAAAAACTTTCCTTCACTAATAATGTTTCTACTGTAAATAAAAAACTAATGATGTTTTAAATAAATGTAAAAACAAAGAGATCCAGTCCAGTCTATTTAATATTAATAATAAAGATGGCTTTCAAAAATACTGGTCTTGAAAGAACTTGGTATCAGATACATAGGAAAATAAATGGTATCTTCCATCCCTGTTAGAAAGTGAATGACAAGATATAGCAGGGGAATGACAAAGAAAATATACTGATTGGTTTCTCTTCTTGCTAATTAGACCACAATTTTCTCTATGGGCTAGCTTTACAGTCAACTATCTCTCTCTCTCTCTCTCTCTCTCTCTCTCTCTCTCTCTCTCTCTCTCTCTCTCTCTCGCTCTCTCTCTCTCTCTCTCTCTCTCTCTCTCTTATCAGTTCATCCATCTATTGAGTTACGACATAGTTCAGTAATGCTTTTGCATCCTGCAGTACCGTGACCGAGTCCAAAAAAAAAGCAAAATACTAAATACACTTCACCCTTGACTACACTAAAATGTACCCTTTCTTAATAAGAGTCAAAAATAAAGAATGCTTTGCCTCTGACTTACTTCAGGCTACCTCCCTAAAATTAGTTTTTGCGGGTTGGGACGTCTGTATTTGTACACAAGCTTTGAAATGACTGGAAAATGTATTATACACTGACTTGAAAGTGCACTTTAAATTTAATAAATATATAAATCTATCTTTCTCTACTGCCCCCCATCAGTTGAGGGAGGATAAGAGTGCTTTTCTTGAGCTGACAGATGCTTTTAAACATGCAGTGTGTATCATTTGTTAGACATAATTATAAACAGCGATATTAAATGATCACTTTAATTGAAACTATCATGGTTGTGATTTGAACTCGTAACCCAAATGGATTTTGTGCATCGGGATTGAAAACAGTTAATTACGACACTTTGTAAGCTCTTCCTGAACACTTCATTAATTCATTCATTCATTCATTCATTCATTTATTTATTTATTCATATTATTCAGTCATCTTCCAGAAGCATTGTACTCGGATTAGGATAATAATGAGTTCAAAGTGGGACCCTGATTTAACACTTTTACACACTGGTTTACTAGAATCATCAAGTTTTTGGGAGGTAGGAGGAAACCAGAGAACCCAGAGGAAACCTTAAACCAGAAACCCTGGAACTCTGAAGCAGCAATGCTGGATAGCTACCAGATATAACCATAGCACCATTCGACACTATGTAGTATTTGTCAGAAGTAGATATAAATAAATAAATAAATAAATAAATAAATAAATAAATAAATAAATAAATAAACAGCAACATATACAGTATGTATGGTAAAAATGGGTGTATATGCAATGAACACAGGCAATAAAAGAGAAGTGATGTGTAATATATATTAAAAAACGGTGTAAGAAACAGTACTCAATTAACGAGCGCACAGAGAGAGCAGTGTGTTAAGAGTATTGATCTGTGTGTGAAGTGAGATGTGACTTGGTTTCAATTCAGCAGGGTAGAACTGCATTGCTGTATTGATACATACTAAATTTATCCATAGCACCTCTTCTGTATACTTCTGATCAAGAAATCGTTTAGAATTTATGGAACCAAATAATACATTTTAACACATTAACATTTTCAGCTTAATTAAAATGTATCATTTTCATTTCCTGGCTGTCCTTTAGCTCAGAATGCTAAAATAATTATTGTGTATAATAGTATATTTTATTCAAATGTTCTATTCCATTGTCCTGTATATAATTCATTGTATGTCCTAGATTATCCTTATTTCTAGAGTATCTCACAAAAGTGAGTGCACCACTAACATTTCAGCAACCATTTTAGTTTTTCTTCTCAAGGGACAATACTATAGAAATCTAACTTGGATATATTTAAGAGTCATCAATGTGCAGCTTGTATAGCAGTACAGATTTACTGTCCTTTGACATTAACTCAACATACAGCCATTATTGTCTAAATAACTGGGTGAAAAAATTAAGTACACCCTGTCCAAAGTGTCAATATTTTGTGTGAGCACAATTGTTATGTAGCACTGCTTTAATTCTCCTGGGCATGGAATTCAACAGAGCTGCACAGGTTGTTGCTGGGATCCTCTTCCACTCCTCCATAATGACATCACACAACTGCTGGATGTTACACACATGACGCTTCTCCACCTTCCCCTCAAAGATGTTCTGATATTCTTAAAGCCTCTAAAGTACTTCGAATGTTATAGATTACATTCAAAGTACTGACTGTGAGGCTTTTCCACAAAAATGCTCTTCTTGACACTAAAGGGTTCGTTAACGTGTAAGAAAGCCGAGAATGAGAATGGAATTCATTTATCTGTGTCATAGTTGTGGGAAGGTGCGTTAAGACGCCATGCCACTGTATGCTTTATATGTGCTGACAAACTTGAAAAAAAAAACATTTAGAGAAATTCCTTCGAGGGGCAGAGAATAGACAAGGTCTACTCTGAGGTATTTTTTTAATAGATTTTTCCTGCTGGCATGTCAGTACAGCTCAAACCGCATTGCAGATTGCAGCTCATCCCAGAAATTTTAGATCGGTCATTACTAATCATATTATTAAACAAATGTTTGTGGACGCCTGAGTATAAGAATGTTATGTGTTTTTTGAACATCCGAATTCACATTTGGTTTCCATTTACTGTTATAATAACCTTTACTCTTCAGGGAAGATGTTTCACTACATTTTGGAGTGTGCTTATGGTGGAGATATGTGGAAATTTGTGCTCATTCATCCACAAGGATGTTAGTAAAGTCAGGTAATGATGTAGGTGAGGTAACGAGGCCTGGGGTGCAGTCAGCGTTTTATAGAGGCTTACTGACTCCTGCGAATTATACATTTAAAAAATTGTTTGAAAAAAAAATTCAAAAAATTGAATTATCCAAAAAGCGATTTTCAGTCCAATCTCAGTCCTATATTTTGGGATTAGTCAAAGAAGAAGCAGGCTTAAGGAGAAAAATTCAACAAATCATTGTTCCTTCACAAAAATGGCAAAAGAGGAAGAAATTTAGAAACATTATGTGAAGATTTGAATATGGTTTGTGTGACCGATTATATTTAGCAAAAAACTTTCCTTCACTAATAATGTTTCTACTGTAAATAAAAAACTAATGATGTTTTAAATAAATGTAAAAACAAAGAGATCCAGTCCAGTCTATTTAATATTAATAATAAAGATGGCTTTCAAAAATACTGGTCTTGAAAGAACTT
Source organism: Silurus aristotelis (assembly GCF_946808225.1). NCBI lineage: Eukaryota > Metazoa > Chordata > Actinopteri > Siluriformes > Siluridae > Silurus > Silurus aristotelis. Next base: position 21,321,301 of record NC_139592.1, read on the forward strand.
GGTATCAGATACATAGGAAAATAAATGGTATCTTCCATCCCTGTTAGAAAGTGAATGACAAGATATAGCAGGGGAATGACAAAGAAAATATACTGATTGGTTTCTCTTCTTGCTAATTAGACCACAATTTTCTCTATGGGCTAGCTTTACAGTCAACTATCTCTCTCTCTCTCTCTCTCTCTCTCTCTCTCTCTCTCTCTCTCTCTCTCTCGCTCTCTCTCTCTCTCTCTCTCTCTCTCTCTCTCTCTTATCAGTTCATCCATCTATTGAGTTACGACATAGTTCAGTAATGCTTTTGCATCCTGCAGTACCGTGACCGAGTCCAAAAAAAAAGCAAAATACTAAATACACTTCACCCTTGACTACACTAAAATGTACCCTTTCTTAATAAGAGTCAAAAATAAAGAATGCTTTGCCTCTGACTTACTTCAGGCTACCTCCCTAAAATTAGTTTTTGCGGGTTGGGACGTCTGTATTTGTACACAAGCTTTGAAATGACTGGAAAATGTATTATACACTGACTTGAAAGTGCACTTTAAATTTAATAAATATATAAATCTATCTTTCTCTACTGCCCCCCATCAGTTGAGGGAGGATAAGAGTGCTTTTCTTGAGCTGACAGATGCTTTTAAACATGCAGTGTGTATCATTTGTTAGACATAATTATAAACAGCGATATTAAATGATCACTTTAATTGAAACTATCATGGTTGTGATTTGAACTCGTAACCCAAATGGATTTTGTGCATCGGGATTGAAAACAGTTAATTACGACACTTTGTAAGCTCTTCCTGAACACTTCATTAATTCATTCATTCATTCATTCATTCATTTATTTATTTATTCATATTATTCAGTCATCTTCCAGAAGCATTGTACTCGGATTAGGATAATAATGAGTTCAAAGTGGGACCCTGATTTAACACTTTTACACACTGGTTTACTAGAATCATCAAGTTTTTGGGAGGTAGGAGGAAACCAGAGAACCCAGAGGAAACCTTAAACCAGAAACCCTGGAACTCTGAAGCAGCAATGCTGGATAGCTACCAGATATAACCATAGCACCATTCGACACTATGTAGTATTTGTCAGAAGTAGATATAAATAAATAAATAAATAAATAAATAAATAAATAAATAAATAAATAAATAAATAAATAAATAACAGCAACATATACAGTATGTATGGTAAAAATGGGTGTATATGCAATGAACACAGGCAATAAAAGAGAAGTGATGTGTAATATATATTAAAAAACGGTGTAAGAAACAGTACTCAATTAACGAGCGCACAGAGAGAGCAGTGTGTTAAGAGTATTGATCTGTGTGTGAAGTGAGATGTGACTTGGTTTCAATTCAGCAGGGTAGAACTGCATTGCTGTATTGATACATACTAAATTTATCCATAGCACCTCTTCTGTATACTTCTGATCAAGAAATCGTTTAGAATTTATGGAACCAAATAATACATTTTAACACATTAACATTTTCAGCTTAATTAAAATGTATCATTTTCATTTCCTGGCTGTCCTTTAGCTCAGAATGCTAAAATAATTATTGTGTATAATAGTATATTTTATTCAAATGTTCTATTCCATTGTCCTGTATATAATTCATTGTATGTCCTAGATTATCCTTATTTCTAGAGTATCTCACAAAAGTGAGTGCACCACTAACATTTCAGCAACCATTTTAGTTTTTCTTCTCAAGGGACAATACTATAGAAATCTAACTTGGATATATTTAAGAGTCATCAATGTGCAGCTTGTATAGCAGTACAGATTTACTGTCCTTTGACATTAACTCAACATACAGCCATTATTGTCTAAATAACTGGGTGAAAAAATTAAGTACACCCTGTCCAAAGTGTCAATATTTTGTGTGAGCACAATTGTTATGTAGCACTGCTTTAATTCTCCTGGGCATGGAATTCAACAGAGCTGCACAGGTTGTTGCTGGGATCCTCTTCCACTCCTCCATAATGACATCACACAACTGCTGGATGTTACACACATGACGCTTCTCCACCTTCCCCTCAAAGATGTTCTGATATTCTTAAAGCCTCTGCCATCTTTGTGAAGAGCAATATTTCTAATTCTTAAATCCTTAGAGAGTCTTTACCAGAGAATTGCACTCAAAACACCAAATTTCTAACTGCTCTAATACAAGATACACAAATTTATATGGTCCAAAAACATTATATGGTCCCGCATATTTTTTCTCTGCCCAGAGCCTTTATATTTTGCTGTACATTTATCTACTTAAATATTACATGCTGTACATATATTTACAGTATCTGCACTTGTCAGTTTGCATATCTATCTATCTATCTATCTATCTATCTATCTATCTATCTATCTATCTATCTGTCTGTCTGTCTGTCTGTCTGTCTGTCTGTCTGTCTGTCTGTCTATCTATCTATCTATCTATCTATCTATCTATCTATCTATCTATCTATCTATCAAATCAGCAGGTGGAGAAAAAGTTTTACAGAATACAAGGCAAGACATTAAAACTGTAAATTTAATCCTGGAAACTGTATTTTCTATTTAACTTAATCCGAAATGACTCATCTCAAATAATCTGCTTGGGTCTTGCTCTCTTTTGCAAAAAAAACCCCATGATTATACCTCCAGTAGGTCATAATCGCTTTATAATGCTCACTTCATTTCTGTACTTACAATCCAGAAGTTACAATTATAACGATTATATTCAAGTCACTAAAAGTAAAATTTTACACAGCATGCTGAGATGCTTCAGCAGGAGGTGGGGGCGGGAACGAGGTGATGCAGGGTGAATTGGGTTTGAGGAATGTTCTGCCCTTTTTAGTCACCTTTGTCTAAGAAAGAGATTTTCTGAAAGTGGTGAAACGTACCAATGTGGTGTGATGATAAACTGTGATTATAAAGGAGATCTGGCACAAGCCCAGAACAGCGTCGTCATGGCTTCATCATCAGCAAGGCCATTTCATAACTCAAAGCTGAAAGACACTGAAAAAAAATTCTCCTTGCTTCTTCAGAACAACCTTCAGGGTATTTTTTTTAAGTCCTACAAGTTTTGAGAAAAGGAAAAGCCGATATGTTTTTCAGAGGAAGAATGGAAGCTGTGTTACCTTGTAAAGGTTTAAACTCATGAATGGAAAATAAATCTAACAACACTGCGAGATCCTTCACATGGATAAACGTCTTCAATGAAATAACAGTCATATTATGTATGGAAACTACACCGATCAGACATAACATTATGACCACCTTCCTAATATTGTATTGGTCCACTTTTGCTGTCAAAACAGTCCTGACCCATCAAACATAAACAGCATTAACTTCTTCAGCAGTTTGAGCTACAGGAGCTTGTCTGATGGATCGGACCACACAGACCAGCCTTCGCTCCCCATGTGCATCAATGAGCCTCGGCCGCCCACAACCCTGTCGCCGGTTCACCACTGTTCCTTCTTTGGAGCACTTTTGACAGATACTGACCACTGCAGACCAGGAGCATCCCACAAGAGCTGCAGTTTTGGAGATGCTCTGACCCAGTCGTCTAGACGTCACAATTTGTCAAACTCGCTCAAATCCTTACGCCCATTTTTCCTGCTTTTAGGACATGAACTTTAAGGACAAAATGTTCATTTACACATATTGTTTACATGGGTTGGAATAAAAGGTCTCCTAAAAAAAAAAAACTCTGAACTAAACCCTACAAAACACCTTTGGGATGATTTGATGCATCCTTTTTTTAACATATTTGCATCTGTAAAAATGATTTATTTACATATAGTGTTGTGGTCCTGATGACTTACAAGGCAGGCGCAGAAGTCTGACACGCCATGAATCGTCTCGAGTTCTTACAATCCACTTGCGTCACAGCACATGTGCGGCTGTAAAATTAAGTACGCCTTGATTTATTCGTCATCCTTCCAGCTCGTAACACAGCCGTATTTTAGCGAAGCCCATGGCATGTTGTTTTTTAGCTCAGGAAAATTTCTCAGACGGCTATGTAAAAGCATAGAGACAGTGCCTGCTGGGATACACATTTTGCATAAGATACTCCAACTAGTATGGTGCGTTATAGGACTTAAATAGTGCACCGGGTGTGCTTCATCAATTTGGGACAGTAGCACAAAAATAGGGCACTATATCGAAAAAAAGAATCATCATTGTTCACACAGTCATCTGTGTACCTTTTAGTGCATCTGATGATATGTTGGACCACGTCCATTAGGTTGCTACTTCAAGCGCTGTAACGTTTATTGATTTCACGCCAGCTATTTTTCACACATATTTATTACTGTTTAAGTAGCAAGATGTCAGATATAATGCTATTACCAATTGCTGTGTCTCTTATTAAAAGGCAAGAGGAGATGTTTTTTGGCACATAATGGAGGTAGTGGTCTAGGCAAGGACAAACTTTCATTGGGCAAAGTACAAAACAGCTCAAACTACAGATTATGAACAAATGCAACAAAAAGCATGAAGTGCTTTTTGCTTTTTTGTCACGTGACTCCAATATACACTATGCAGTTATATATATATATAAGAACAGCACATAAGTACAATACATCGAAATTTGTAACCTACAAACCAAAAGGTTATCGCCAAATAAACACATCTCGTATGCACTTGGATGGAGACACCTCCCCGAAACTCTGTTTTCAGCACGGCATGTGTTATTAATACAGCCATCTGCACACTTGCCCACAATTCCCCAGATTAAAAGGAAAAAATAAGTGAGAGACTGCTAAGCTTTTGTCAGGTTGCCAGGCCTTCAGATAAATCAGCTTGCCAGCATCTGAGTCAGATGATGAATTTTGCTGATCACTTTTTGTTTGGTGTGGATGTTGTATTTTGAGGTGGACAGAGCTGCTGAGTGTACATTTCCATTTTTTTTTTTTTTTTTTTTTTTTTTTTTTTGACACAACTTCAGAGAAACTTGCAGAATATCTTTAAAGAGAAAATCAGGGCATATCAAGTTTACTGTTTACTGCTCTGAATAACGTTCTCAGAATTTTTTGCTTTTAAAGATTTTAGACGATTTTAAGAGGGTACACCAAACAGAGGATTCCAAGTAATGTGCCTTTTAAGGGATTCACAGCCTGCAAAATACAGCAAGGAAAAAGGAATTCACTATATCTCTAAAATCTCCCAGAGGTTCCCCAATATAATCCCATCTACAGTCTACCAGTTATCTCCATGAATGAGCTGGGTGCATCTCGATGCATGGCCAACAATAAGATATGTTAAAGATACATATGAAGCACTTACCGATACGATACGATTCACCCGTATTATGAGGCAGTGTGATCAGATTTAGGGTTAGGGTAAGGTCTATTCAATTCAGCACAATGCGATTCAATGCAATATGATGCAATGAAAAAAATATTGATGCTCTGCAATTCAATATGGTACTGACAGTTTGCTTAAAATTTTTTGCTTTAGACAGACAGCAAATACCCAATTTACTTAAGTGCCTTCTGATTTCCAACACATGGCCCTTTCACACACGCCTTGGTAGTGCAAAAAAAAGAATAACTAAAACCAGACGTTAATTCTATTTGACTCTCAGGACACGCCTCGGTCTCCGTAGTGTCATGATACGTCACATTTATGTAGCAGCAGTGATGCTAAGAGAAAACGCTCGAGAAACAGTTTAAGAAATGGAGAAATGGATCTACATATAAAATTATGGTCACCAATTCTTAGTCACTTTCTACAGAATAAAAGTATAGCGCATCTACTAATAATTATATAGAAATAAATAGTTTTTTACTCATGCAAGTATTTTAAAAATGATGCATCGTGATACAAATGGCAACTTGTATCCTGATGCATCATTTTTAAAATACTTGCATTATATCAATGCATCGTATTTTTAAACTTTTATGCCTATGCACTGATGCGAATCGGAGAATCTCACCATTCTTACAATCTTCAAATTGGTTCCATGTAGATCCACTTGTAAAAGATTGTACAACCCACTCTCCAATGGTTTTAGGTAGAACCCCTGCTTAGTGTACAAAACCCCTTGAGATCTAAACCCGAGATTATTTTTGTAAACCCTTCAATATGTTCCAAATAAAACCTATTCCTGGAGTGTAGCTTTTTCCAAATATAACTGCTGCAACCGTGTTAAAGGTTGAAGAACAGAAGAGAAATCCACATGTCTTTTAATATCTCTTTAAGGGAGTAAATCTCCAAGCGTATTACAAGTCTGGCATTTTTAAAAATGTACAACCTCTCCAGAGGGTACAGAGTAGATCAGCTTTATACTGTACGTGTACATCTCCCATAGTGTTCCATGAATCCCATTCAAGAATCTGCACCCCAATATTTCACAATGGACCTGTACAATCCATGCGGTTCTTAGTAGAACCCATTTGTGAGTGCACATCTAACAGACAGTGCCAAATAGAACTTATTACAAGACTGTAAACCCAACAATGAGTACAAGAGCATTTAGGAGTCTCATGTAGAACCTATTTAAGAATGTAACCCTCCAAAGTGGATCACATTCTTGGAGTGAAAACCTCCGAAAAGGTTCAAAGCATTTATTCTAAGACTTTGCGCCCCTGAAGAGACTACATGAAACTCCCTAAGAGAGAATATTTAAAGATTTTCTGAAAAAGATACTTGACTTCTAAAGGTAGAAATTGGTTCCTAAAAGATAGTCTTTGTTAATATTCTTTGCTTCCTAACAGTGTTACACTTGGAATGTTTTCTGAAAAGGAAACCCTCGATGGTATCAAACAAAAGCAGACAATCAGTAAAATGAAACTTTTTCTCCACTAAGAGATGCCCCTGCTTCAAATTCACACAGTAATGGAACTTAATATATTTGCAGACTTCTGCTTTGTGACTTTCTAGACTCTTTCGTCAGAGCGGAAAAAGCGCCAATGATGAGGAACGCGAGAGTGGGCGTTTAAGCAGCAGGGAATGTCGCCAAAATTATTCTGACTTAATTGCCCTTTACTGGTGCATTAACACCCCTATCTTTAATGACAGCCTACTAAACATTATCCACTGGTTTTTGGTTCTACTGCTTTTTCCAGCACAGAGAACAATGGCAGAATGGAGTGGGGAAAAAGCCCACAAGGGAGCTTGTTAGTGCTAATTAGTGTCTGCTACTGACTGTGTCTTAAACCAGAGTCATAAGGGAGATGTGACTTTAAATCCACCATGCCTGCAGTCTAAAAAAAAGATGATTCGTCAATCAATAGTGGAAGAATGTATATAGGTATATAAATTAGACATTTTAGCAGTTCGAATCAGAAGAGAACACCAGCTGTTTATTTGGCAAATTTGAAAAAAATAAGGCATGATCGATGCTCAGGTCTTTATTAAATACTAATTAATTAGATGTTGCAAAAACGTACAACTCTGTCAGTATATTCACAATAGCTGTGGATATGAAACCATGAAATCTGGACAGATACTGAAGAAAGAGTAGACGTCAAAATGTTTTTTAAAACGTCCACATTTTGGTGTTAAGAACAGCTCCATATTGTTGTTGTTGGCTGACAGAAGTGGAACATCTTGTTCTCCTCTGATTTAGCCAGTGGTTTAAACTCCAGGATCACCAAGCTGGCACCCTTGTGGCCCTTAAGCAATGCCCTTTACTCTCTGTGCTCTTTTCTGAGCCAGCTAGCTGCATTATGAGGCGAATTTGAAATCTGATCTGAAAATCTGGTTAAAGAAACAGACCTGTTGCTAATAGAGACTAAGTTAAAAATCAATTCAGTACAGAATCTGAAGGCCCTGGGCAGATTAGATTGACATGGCAGCACATAGAGCCTGAAATCTGATTGGACAAAAAAACTAAGATCCACATACACGTACTGGAAGCAGTGCAGCCAATAGAAACGCTACGAAATGAATAGATTTTGTTTAGAAAAAATTTTTTGGGGAATAAATTAATACAATTTTATTAAACAAATATTAGAATTTAGGTTGTGTATGTAGTTCAGTGATCTGATTGTTGAGTGTTTAGGCCAGCAGAGAAGGCCACTCTGGCCTTGACGGCCCACCACTGTGTAAAGTATATGTGACAAGTACAAAGCTTTCTTTCTTTCTTTCTTTCTTTCTTTCTTTCTTTCTTTCTTTCTTTCTTTCTTTCTTTCTTTCTTTTAGTTTAGAGGGTCAAATATCCTCAATATAAATACCCACATTATAAGTGATATTTGTTCATAAACAATAAATAATAAAATCAATAATGTATAATAATAAACATAACAATAATCATAATTAATAAACATCATTATTAAAATTAGTAGTAGTAGTAGTAGTAGTAGTATCATTATCATTATAATTATTACTGATAAAAAAACATTAAGATTTCCCAGGCTGCAATGCTGAAGAGGCACCTAAGCCGAACTGCCTGCTTTTCATTAGGTGCAATTTCCGAAATAGCTCTCAAAGATACAACTTACACCTTCGAGGCTCACGAATTTTAAATAATTCATCCCCACTTTGATCGCAACTGTTTATGCAAGTCATCCGTACAGGTAATTGCGGAGGAAGTTTGCCAGCCGCTTTATGTAAAGCGCTTGATTGCAGTTGTACTTTGGCGAGTCGAGGCGAGGTAATATCCAGTTAATAAAACATGAGCTGTTGACTTTCAATTTTAAGCAATGAAAGCGGTGTGCACATCGCACTCGTAACGGCTTGTAATGACCCTCAAATGAAATGCGTGCTCAGTGTGGAAAAGTCAATACTAAAAGACCGGAAAGTCATTGTTTAATGGTTTATCTTTGCCTTTATATTGTTCATCTTTATATACTGTATATATATACAATTTACAAATTTCTCTTAAGTGCTTCCCTCAGGCCTACTGCTCATTTCAGACCAAGGTGTATGTTGGCTAGGACACGGTCTTTTATTGCTATTAGCCTTGTGCCCTATTCATGCCTATCATGCTTCTTGACTATCGATCAGACTCTGCCCTCTCTCAGGCTCATCCCTGTAGCCAATTGTTGGATGAAAATCAGCAGCGCAGCAGTTTGTGAGCAGTCGGCTTTCACAAGTCGTGCTCCGAAACTCCCATTGGGCCCTCGAGGAAACATTAAAGTGGATGGATCGGTTTCTGTATAATGCTGAAGTGAAACCCGGTGGAAATGTGGAAACGGTAGTTGCTCTCTAGCGGATACAAAGAGCTTAGTGTAATCGGTCATCTGTGCATGATTAAACAGTGGAGGTTTGCACGAGTATGAATTATTTAGTAGTCAACGAGCATTTAAATAAATAAAGTATCTGAAAGATCAATTTTGCATAGCTACATTGTGTGCTCAAACATTTTTGGACACCTAACAGTAAGATCTGTTTAAACATCTCATTCCACACTTAGGTACTATTTACTGTTGTAATCACCTTCACTCTTCTGGGAAGATGTTAAGATTGGAAACTCATTTTACAGTATCTATACTTAATATATGACTTAATGCTTTATTTTACATTTTTACTCTATTTTACATGAATTGTACTGTGAGAACCTAAGAATTTCAATGTGGATTTAATAAAGTATTCTAATTCTGATCATTCTGGTTTTAGAAACCCCCTTTCATGTAACTCAAATCTTCTTACAGTAAACTTTACCATATAAAGAAGGTCCTGCAGTATAAAAAATACACTGAACAATTACTGCACATCTTATTTGCGTGTGTGTAATGTGGCTTTGAGATATGTGGATGATAGTGTGTGTGTGTGTGTGTGTGTGTGTGTGTGTGTGTGTGTGTGTGTGTGTGTGTGTGTGTGTGTGTGTGGTGGTCTTTAATCTTCTCTTTTCTCCTTCATCTCCATCCTCATCTTTCGCTGTAGGATTTTATTTTGGAGCGTTACTGCCGAGCTCTGTGATGTGCGAGAGGCTAATGTTCCTCCCGGAGGCGTGTTGAAAATGTGCTCAGTGTGTTCGAGCTTCGGTTGAACTGAGTCATACGTAGAAGTGAAAAACACTGCACACCCACGAGTCAGCCTCAGAAACCCCACATTAAACCCCCCCTCCCCTTCAGCACTTGCTGCCTTTTTGATAGCCACTGCTTGGTGGGTGTGTGATTGGGCTGTATTTTGAGTCAGGATGCTGACGCCCCCTTCATTTCCAGTGCTGCGTCTGTGAGTATGTGTCTTTTTCTAGTGCTAATCATGCGACGCTGTGCTTTTGTGTGAGTGTATGGCTGGCAGAATAATGGATACCAGTGAAGCACTTCAGAAAGATAACCAGTGTAAAAAGAAAATGAAAAATGCCACCCATAAAGAACTTTATATACCCATGTATTTTAAGTGCACCTGATCTGGACAAACGTACTGAGACACTGGAATTTTCCTGCCATATGTGGTTCGTCACCCAACTGTTGCTACACTGATGGAGTCACACAATTGTATAGGATGTCTAAGCGTAACATTTTCACTTAAATCCCTTTGCACAATGCCATCTCCATTAATATGGTTTACATGGGAAGTGGAAGATCTCCTGCTATAGAGCTCTGACCTCAACCTCATTGAACACCTTTGGGATAAACTTGAATGCTAACTGCAACCCAGGCCTCGTCACCTCACCTTCATCCGTACCTTACTTCACTGACACCTTTGTGTCTGATTGATCTCAAAACTCCACTAATACACTCCAAAATCTTCAGCTTCCCGGAAGAGTGGAGGTTATTATAAGAGCAAATTAGGACTAAATGTGTAACGGGATGTTCAAAAGCACATACCAGTCTTATGCTCAGGAGTATATATAATGTATATACACTTTAATTGTCCTAGACAAATATGTATAATGATTATTTTTCTTGTTGTATTACTGACTGATTATTTATTGTAAAAAGAAAATCTGTTTTTAAACACCTTTTTCTATTGATTGTGTCTAATAATTTGGAGTTGCCAACGTTCCCAAGACATCAAAAATGTAATGTTATTGGGCAGACAATGTGTAGGTGCGACTTTGTGTCTGTCTGCTTTAGCATTCATGGTACAGTGGAGACATGTGGAGGATGTCACACACACACACACACACACACACACACACACACACACACACACACACACACACACACACAGGTCTGATCTGGGCTCTAGGTAACAAGCCCTGTTATCAACTGACAGACAGTACAGAACACTGTCTCCTGACTGACAGGTCTTGTTAAGGAACATTACAGCACTTGAGTTTCTGACATTCCTCTCCAGAGAAACTCCATGAATCATAATCAGGATGAGGGCACTCGGAGCAAGAAAAGGGAAACGGAGTACCTTTATTTCTGCATAAGTAATACCTTTAGTGGTAATAATGTCTTCACACAACAGGCTACTAGTCTGCCTAATGGCCACATTTTTTAAACATAATTAAAGGCTCAACTCATCCCTGACTCATTTCCTCACTTTGCAGTCGCTCTTAAAAGGCCTGGCACTGACACCGCTTTCTTTAGTATCTGGCCTTTTCTTGCTCGGGGAGTTATTCAGGGAGAACAGTAAAAGTGCAGCTGAGACTTAAGGGGGCGAAAAAAAAAAAGAAAAAGAACAGCTCCGGTAATTACAGCCTTCACAGCGGCTTTATGTAACAACCAGGTCACATCCTGTTCTGTAAAGCTCTTAAGAGTACTTCTAAAGCTGGAGGGAAAAAACATTCGATACAATTATATTTTTTCACCTCAGTCTTATAGTTAAATTAAATTAGCAAGAAACAAATGAATGTCATGCGAGACAGATCAATCTATTACTAGACATTGATGGAAGGAGTTTCCAGTGTCAGTGTTTAGTAAAAGCTGGGTAACTTAGTTTGTTTTTTTATTTTAGACCTTGATAAAGAAAAAGAAATGAAAAGAAGGTAATGAAGAAACAACTGATGCTGCTATAATATAAGGAACAGGAATCTGTCTCATGGATGTTCAAACACTAAATGCAACTATAAATTTATAAAATATGCTGGAAAATGCTGTGAAAATGAATGAAGAAGAATAATAAAAGAAACTATAATAATATTAGGTCTATTGACACTATGAGATAGACTATATATATTATATAATGTATCAGATAGAGCAACAAGACAAAAATAAGATGAAATGTTAAAAGGAGATGAGATAAGATGAGGTAAGATAAAATACGAGATGAGACACGATAAACCTAAAGCAAGAAAAGATAAAACAAAAGACCGTATAAGATAAGATGAGACAAGATAAGATAAGAAGTTATGGCAAGGCAAGATGAAATGATAAGACAAGATGAGATAGGATGAGATAATTCGAGAACATGATGAGATCAGAGGTGAGATTAGGTAAGATGAGAAAATACGAGACAAGGTAAGACAAGATAAGAGCTGCTCCTATAAAATATAAATGTTTCGGCACATGTATTGCTAACTGTACATTTCATTCTCGAGCTGATCTCTCCCAGGCCATTAGGATTCCATAAGCAAACAGTTTGCACGGTTTGTGCTCAAATCTCCCATAAGCCCACGCAATTACAGAACAGCACAGGCCCTTTAGATCATTTTGCAGAGAGCACGGTGTAATTTATGCGCTGCCTATCCTTCAGTGTTTTTACCATTCCGTGAACGTTTGCGCTGTTTTCTAATGTAGGTCTGCACACTCCCAGGTACATCGCCGAGCACTATTCATCTCAATTTAGCCCCTGCTCAGCTGCTTGTCTCAATGAGCAATGAAAAATAGATGCCTCCTGTCTCTGAGTTAATGCCTCTGAAATGCTGAATGACCGTACGCATTTGCAGCTGTCGCTGGGGTTATGACATCTCTTACAAGCGAGGTTATAAAGACCCTGCTCGTTTAAAGTTTGACTGATTGAACCAATTAGGTAAATTATCCAGCTTGGGCAGGCTGTGCATTACTGACAGGAAAGCAAAGCTGACATTTCCAAAGTACAAAGCTAATGATGGGTACTTTCTGTGCTTTCTGTTTGAACCCTGTCACATTCAAAATGTTAGATTTCCTCACATATCCAGAGCTAACGTCTGCTTTGGCATTGTTTGCCATTCAAAACTCTGGTACGGGTCTATAAAATATTCAGGTCACTTTAAAAACTAGCTAGCTGTCAGTGAGATGTACATTTTGTTTGCACATTTAGTAGGTTACAGAAAAAGTAAAGACAAAAGAGAGAGAGAAAAAAACTTCAAATCTCTCTCAGACATCATAGCCATCCAATAAAGCCACCCTGGGCTCCAACTTCCAGAGTACACAGACACTTTCCGGCTCTGATTTGCTTATTTACTGATTAAGCAAAGGTATTACCTGCACAAACACTCTCACACTCTCTCACGCACACTATTTAAAGAACATTTATTCAGGAAAACATCATGAAGTAATACACTAACTGCCTGACTCTTGTTCGTTTGTCTATCGCCAAGCCGTAATATTGGCGTTGTTTCTCTTCTCATTTGCTAGACTGCTTAAAGCCAGTGTGAAAGAGGCAGATGTAGAGGACAGGGGGGTATGGAGACGGATGATCCGCTGTGGTGACCCCCTAATAAGAGAACCCGAAAGAAGAAGAAGACAGTAAAACAAAGTTTTACCAAGTAAAGGGAAAAATTTCATGCTAATGTATAGGATGCATCCAAAGACATCCTATACAACTGTGGTCCTTCAACTTTGAGCTAATAGTGTCACATATGATATATGGAAAAGTCAGATGTCCCAATATTTTGTCCATTATAGTATCTCTCTAAAGCGAATGAGCAATTTGGCCTAAAGGGCATTAGATAGGGTACATGGATACATCATGTTAAATCATTCAGTCCTAAAAATAAAAATAAAAATAAGAATTGTCCATGTCCAAGAGTTCTCAAGAGATCAGAGACAAGCCTCATGTCATGTAGCGCTCAGCTAAAAATGGCCTTTTATTTGAATCTAGGACGCATACGGAGATGCTGTAATGAGTCGTTCAAGGTGTTTCGAGTGGCGTGCGCATTTCAAGAGCAGAAAAACATCACGAAGACAACGGGAGATCAGGAAGATCTTGAATGAGCTCAACCAGCGAAAATGAGGCCAAGATAAAGATCCTTGCTAACTCAAGCAAAAAACACTGCTCAGTTCAGAGATCAGCAGGTTTGTTTTCATCAGTGAGGTAGACACCAGAAGCACAGTTCCAACAGTGAGTGATTACTTTTTTTCCTCTGGACTGGTGTTTGAACATGACAGGAAGCTAATGTTCCACACACAGTGCTGTGTAGCTAGAAGCCCAGATCTGGACCCTTTACTTACCATGACAGGATGATGAGTTCTCGTAGAGTAGAGTCTATAGAGTTACACACAGCTCTGTGGGGGAAAGAAATTGCTAAAAAATGCTACTAATTTCTGGACTCACTGTTTCCATCTCGTACAATGACAAGCACTTGGGATTTGCTGTTCTTTTTTTTTTTCTATGCCCTGCCAGGTGTTTCTTGTGAGCAATTTTAGCACTCTTAATGATGGTGATATATTATTATTATATTAAAATTATATTTTGTTTGTTGCCATATGCAAATTCTGCAGATTAAAAAAATATTATTAATTCAGTGCTCATATAATTTTTTAAAGGAAAAAACTAGAATACACCTAAAACAAATACCTCTTACCTGATTGATGATTGTAAATTATGCCTATAAAAGCTCAGCAAGCAGATGTGTGCAGATGTGTGCAGATGCGTGGGTTCCATTGTGTCTATAGCTAAGACCCAATATATTAAAAGCAGATGTGGTCAGATGTGTTTCAATGTGGTATTGGGTCTATAAGTAAAGACCCATCAGATTTAAAGCAGATGTGTGCAGATGTGTGTAGATAGGTGCCTATGTTTCATTCTTGTCAATAGCTAAAGACCTGGTAGATTTAAAGCAGATGTGTGCAGATGTGTTTCTGTTTCATTGTGACTTTATCTAAAGATGTGACAGGTTTAAAGCAGATGTGTGCAGAGGTGTGTAGATGCATGTATCTATTTTTCATTATGTCTATTGCCAAAGATCTGGTAGACCTAAAGCAGATGAGTGCAGATGTGTGTCTGTTGTATGGAGTTTATAGGTAAAGACCAGACAAATTTAAAGCAGATGTGTGCAGATTTCATTTCATTTCATTTTATTTATTTGACAGGGACAATGCAACATACATAGTGTCAAAGCAAGCTTGTCACTAAAATGCTACATAAAAAGTTTATAGCAAATGCTAATTTTCAACTCCAGATGTGTGTAGATGTGTGTCTGTTTCATTGTGTGTATAGCTAAAGACCAGAGAGATTTAATGCAGATGTGTGTAGATTTGTGTGTCTGTTTTATTGCGTCTATATATAAAGACATGACAGTTTTAAAGCAGGTGTTTGCAGATGCGTGTATATGTATGTGTGTGTCTGTTTCATTGTGTCTATAGCTAAAGACTCAATATATTTAAAGCAGATGTGTGCAGATGTGTTTCGATGTTTCGTTTTGTCTATAGCTAAAGACCTGGTAGATTTAAAGCAGATGTGGCAGATGTGCACTGGAGATGTACAGCTAAATTTTTTTGGGGAAAAAAATAATTACTTTATTCATAACCAATGGTAATTCTTTGGTAGGAACACATTGTTTTGTTGGATCTGCTAATGCAAATGACTGTGCTATACAATATGGCAACTACTAAAGAACATACGCAACGGTTCACTCGACTCAAACCCTCCTAACAACAGAAAAGAAAGTCTATACCAATATAAGCTATTTTTTTAATTAAGGAACAAAATACTAAAAAGAGATTTTACCTCTGACTGTGCTGACACTGGTGGTGAATAAATCACCATAATTTACAGTTGAATAATATTAACATAACGCAACATGAAAATATACTCTAACAAGATGGAATTTTGGCATGTTGATCTCTCTGTGGTTTCAAGTTAATGGTTAAACATAGATCGAGGTTGCACGCTCTACTTCTTGCCACAGTTCCCATAAAAACCGAATATAGTGTCGTCAATCCACTTGCGAAAATTTGACACGGCGGTGTAAACTCCAGGATACCGGGGATCTGCACAACCGTTACCCCAAGACACGATCCCGTAGACACGCCCTTCGCACACCAGTGGCCCACCAGAGTCACCCTGCGAAGAGGAAAGTGTTAAAAAACCTGCATCATCAGTGCAAGGGTCAGTATTCATAAAAACTGATATTACATATACATT
Organism: Silurus aristotelis; assembly: GCF_946808225.1. Classification (NCBI taxonomy): domain Eukaryota; kingdom Metazoa; phylum Chordata; class Actinopteri; order Siluriformes; family Siluridae; genus Silurus; species Silurus aristotelis. Next base: position 21,337,406 of record NC_139592.1, read on the forward strand.
TTCTATATTAATGGTAATTCTATTTTTGTTCATTAAGATTATGTACACTAGTTTTCCAGTCCACTTAAAAAAATTTAAGTCCCCAACTTACGATGGAGATGCATTCCGATGACCCCATCGTAACTTGAACATTTTGTGAGTCGAGACATGGCCAACCATGACTTTTAAATAATGGTGATCAGTATGGGGTACTTTATTGTAAATAGTTAATATATAAACAAATTATAATTATAATTGATATTGCATATAAAATCAATGCTAAACACAGTTATCAGGATGTGAGATCTGTAGTTGCTTTACACACTAATAAACAAAGTTTCATAGTTTCCACAATTTGGCCCTCATTAAAAGTCCATATTGTGACAATTTCTTTAGTAATGATGTTGCAAATATGTAGCTTACACTACAAGCATCTGTTCCTCCCTCAGCGTAGCCAGCACAGATCATGTTTTCTGTGATGTTTCCATTGTAGGAGTCAGTGTTGTTGCAGTTGGCACTGGAGACAATGGGCACAGTGGCAGTGTGAAGAGATGTAGGGATACCCCCAGTGGGGCTAGTGAATCCCCAGCCTGATACACGACACACACGCCCCTCTGCCATGTTCTCCCCTTGACGGGGCAGCGGTGCAGGGCACACATAGTCATTAACAATCACCGGAGTCTGCATCTGGATAGGAAAGAAAGAAGCAATATTTATGAAACGAGAGGGCCCTCTGCTTGTGACATCGTTCCTAAAATATCATATCTGGATTTTTAAATGTCAGATACCATTAGGTGAAACAGCATTGTTTTGAGTTACCCCTGATGGAGCAGTCTTTATCTCTGGGGTCACTTTTAATTTACTGTTATTAAATTATTAATTAATATAATTTTTAAACTAAGAACACTGAAAATCTGATGACGTGATGGAGCTTTCGCCAGCATCAACAACTAAAACTTTTTTCTGTTGTTTGAAAGCCAGGGCAAAGTCTTTGAACAGCACATAAAGGCACTCTTGACAGACTTATGTTGATGCTTCTAGTAATTGAATCTAGACTGCCTTGAATTCAGGCCACGGCACAAAAGAACAGCAATGCATCACCACCCTTCACTCTACTGCAGAGGACATCAAGTCTTTGTGAACCAGGAAGTCAGACAGTGGATCTCCCGGAATCTGTCAAAGGATCTCTTTCTCTTTTTTTTTTTCAGGTCTATACAGTGGTAAAGATAATTAAAAGCTAGGAAAAAGCCAGCTAAGAGTTTCTTTAGAAAAAAGAAAGGAAAGAAAAAAGCACTTCATTTTTATCACATGTAGATTACAGCACAATGATCGCAAAGATTTTAGGAAGCTGGGGGCAGAGCACAGGGTCAGCCATGATATAACGCCCCTGGTGCAGGGAGGGTTTAAGGCCTTGCCCAAGTACCCAAGAGTGGCAGCTTTGCGATCCTGGGGCTTAAACCTCTCACTTTCTGATCACTAACCCAGAGCCTTAACCACTAAAATGTACAGTAGTTTTTGCAGTTGTGGATGAATGGCTTTTGGCTGTTGGTCAGAAGGTTTTGCTTACAACCAAGTCACTTTGAATGAAAGCATCAATCAAGTGGGTTAATGTACATTTTTAAGTACTTTCACTCCTCACTGAGGTCTTTGGGAGTCAGATACTACCTTTGGATTGTGTGAAGTACTGAACCAGATACTCAGCTGTCCTTCAGTATCTCCCACCAAATTCAAATTCCATATGCTTGTTTATATATTATATATTATTACATGTCTGCTGGAAATGTATTTACAACACACACACACACATGCCCACACGTGTGCACACACTCCAGCAGATATTTAATTCCTTTTTTTTTTTTTTTTACTTTTAATTAAATTTGATTTCTCAAAGTAACTTTACAGAATGTAAGCATTATAAAACATGGTTCACTTATATTTACATTTAATTATATTAATTGTATTTATACAATGAGCAAGCCTAGGGCGATTGTGGCAAAAAGAAAAAACTCTATTTCCTACAGCAGGATATGCCTTTATAGGCAATTTCCATGGAACTGAAAACTAAATTACAGTCAAAGGTCAATAAAATGACACTGGTATTCATTCATTGTTTTATTCACAAATGGTTCTAGTGCATTTTAACCATCGTAGAGAACCAACCTGTCATCCCAAATATATAATTACATCAGAGCTAAAGCGTTTAAACATTCTGCTTACAATATGAGCATCTGTTATGTCTGCAAAAATACCAGAAGTTTATAGGGAGTCTATAAAAATATTATATTGCCGGGACAGTAACGTTAAATTTTCTTTTATCACAGATATTATGCTGTGCTGCTTTTTTGCCACGTACACAGTATTTATTTGGGGATTTTTTATGCTGTTTTTTTGTAGCATGTTTTTAAGGTTGTTCCTTGATTTTCTGTGAAGTTTACAGGAAAGAGAAGGATCAGTGAAAGGTGATGACACTTTCCCATGTCTCAATGTTGTTGTTTTTTTCAATTCAGGGAACAGAGCAGTTTCAGGTTTCACTTATTAAATGATAACATTCATATAGGCATTTACTCTGAACCTTTCATTTTCGGAGCTCTAAACCCGTAGCTGTTACTCGAACAATCATATGTTTAAATAAGGATTTCTGTGATTTTATTAACAGTCAGAACTACATAGAAAATGAATCATGAACCCAAAGCCTGCAAATCTATCAATCATGAATTGGCCCAATGTGTTTCCAGCAGTCGCAGGTAATCAATTTGTATTTCCAGATGGTAATGGAAGAGAACATTGTTCAAACTCTTACCTTTATGAGCATGATGTCTGCATTGTTAGTGCTTTTGTTGTACTTCGGGTGAGGTACTAGGAGCTGTGGCGACCGGTACTGTTCTGTCCCTTCGTACACACTTACGGAATAATCTCCGGTGACAATCCTCATGTTCCCAGCACTAGACACAACACATAAAACTGATCTTTCCTCCACAGTGGAAATATACTATATACAAAAACTGAAATATGGAATTTAATTAGCATTTCCTTCAACTACATACAGAAGGTTTAACCATTGTCTGATTAGATCGTATTTTCTGCAGTGTTATGAATATAAACCCGAATATTGCGTAATAAATCGAGCAAGCAAAGGTTAAGGCATAAAACTATAGCACCTTTTCTTTGCTCCACTTTTCTTTCTGAGATCGAATACATATTTTATTTTTTATTACAATTTTTATTACACAATATGTACAACCATATGGACAAAGGTTTGTTCCATTCCACATTGGTTCCCTGTTTGCTGTTATAATACCCTCCATTCCTCTGGGAAGATGATGTACTAGATTTTGGAGTGCGCTTGTGAATATTTGTCAGCCACAAAGGAGTTAGTAAAGTACTGATGTAGTAAAGTGAGGAGGCTTGGGGGCAGTCAGATGTTCAGTAGGGTTGAGGTCAGAGCACTGGAACATTTTATTGGACTTGACTTGGAACTCCAAACCTTTCCGAAGCATAAATTGAATACAAACACATCCAAAGACATCCTATACAATTATGTGCCTTCAACATTGTGGTAACAGTTGAAAGAACCACGTATAGCTGGATAAGTCAGGTGACTTGTGTCCATATAGTGTATATCCAGAGGGAATATTCAACAAGCCCCACTGGTTTAAATAATCATTATAGTGTGCTGATTCATTATTACTATTTGTTGATGAATCATTATTATAATTTTTTTTAAACTTAATCAGTTTTAGTTGTTTATTGCTACCTTCAAATGTAAAATTTTTCCTTGGAACATTTTTATAATACATTTTTTTTAATTTGTCAGTTAAAATTTTGGAAGCTGAATATTGCACAGGAAACTGAATGTACAGAAATTCTCTTTTTTTATCTTTAATGCATTTAGTGCACTTTATTTCCAATCACAACTTGCAAAACAAGTGGCCTTAAATAATCTCCTTATAGCTCTAGGTCCTCTGGTCCCTGTTTTCTTGGTTCGGTCTGTAATGTCGCTTGGCCATCCTTTCAGGTTTCATGTAAGTTCCCTAGTTTCTCTAGGGTGTATATTTAAGTGAAACTACACTGTAAGCTTTTTTGCTCTTGAGAAACTTTTTTTCAGAAGGAGATGATTTGTGTTTTTTCTTTGTTCGTTAGATTTTTTTCAAAGAAACTTACCCTACGTTGCAGTGTGCTGCTGTCAGCACCCAGTACTTGTTAATCAAAGTGCCACCGCAGAAGTGCTGTCCCACGAGGGTCTGGATGGACACCATGTACTTGATGGAGTAAGGTGCAGGGGCGTATCCGCCTATTATCCGGCCCTGCATCATTGTCTGACCTGAGAAAAACAGTGTGGATTCAACATCACAGTGCATTATATTCTACTGTTCCAGAAATCATGTAGCACCAAATAAAATAGACATTAAACATGTAATTTAAATAAATCTGGCTAATATCTCTGACATTTATGCATAACAGTTTATAACAGTATAACAGTATGTGTCAAAATGTTTGGGTTGAACATGTGGATGGAACAGTCAGGTGTCCCAATACTTTTGTTCATATATTATAGACTATATGGACACTCCAGTTTAGTTGACTAATATAATGTGATTTATTAATATGATATTTATTAGTATCTATAATTTGTACAAAGAAAAAATAGTGTCATGATATTTATTGGCAGAATTGTTCTGATGGAAATGCCTTTGGTAAGAAGCACAGGACTTGTTAGTATTAACTTTTTGAAAGCTTTAGGGAAAAAAGGTGTACAGTCATTTATCATCACATTACCCCTCCATAGTGTTAACTCATCTATGGCTATCTACATCGCCACCTAAGCGAGCATGAAAGGGACGAGACATGTAACTCGACCCACAGTTTCAGGTTTTGAGTGCTAATTTGGTCACATCGTAACTCAACCCTACTACACTTCCAACCAGACAATACTTGCAGATGATGGTTCTGTGATCTTTCAAACATGATTAATAACAGTATGCAGACCATAATTTCAAATTCAAATTTTATTTGTAACATACACATTCATAAATAGTATGACATGTAGAGAACAGCTTTTACGACTGTCCAACATGTGTGTGTGTGCATGTGTGTGTGTGTGTGTGTGTGTGTGTGTGTGTGTGTGTGTGTTCCAGTGTGATTGTTACTAAAGTGTCCATGTGCTGGTATTACAGTGCCACTGTTCTGTGCCAGTCCAATGACAGTGGTATTAAAGTGACAGTGTGCAATTATGCAAAAGATTTGTGCCACAAAGGAAACATGAGACAGAAGAGAAGTCCAGGTACTAGGTGGTTGGTGTTTCCTCTTCCTCCTTCTCTCTGTGTTCGCCTTCAAGCATCGGAAGCGCTTCCCTGAACTCAAAAGAGAAAAGGGTCCATTGTTGGGATGGTTGAGGTCCTTCACAATCTTCCCGGCCCTGGTACAGCACCACGTGCTGTAGATGTCCTGCAGGTCAGGGAACTCATTGTGGGTGGTACCATCCTCTGGAGGGCTCACCTGTCCTGCATGGTGCTGTTCCCTGAACTAGGAATTGATGCTACCCTTCAGGACACTCTTAATGGTGCAGGTGTAGAAAGTCCTTAGCACCTGAGAGGGTAGTTTAAAGACCCTTATGCGCCTCAGATGGAAGAGACGCTGCCAGGCCTTCTTCACCAGGGTGTTGATGTGATAGGACCAAGACAGGTCCTGCGTAATGTGAACTTCTAGGTACTAGAAACTGTTCACTCTCTCCACTGGGGTCCCGTTGATCTTTAGTGGTTGGTATGACCGTTCCTGCTTCGTGCTGAAGTTCACTATTAACTCCTTAGTCTTGCTGCCGTTCAGGAGAAGATTGTTCTCCTGGCACTATCTCTCCAGGTTTTGAATCTCCAGTAGGTAGGCAGTCTCGTCCTTGTTGGAGATCAGGCTGCGGCGGATGATGTTGGTGGAGTTAAAAGTGACAAAGTCATATGTGTACAGCGAGTACAGCAGGGGGCTCAGAACAAAACCCTGAGGAGCTCCATATATCTTTACCTGGCTAGCCTTTGAGCGTATTGACCTTGTGGCAGTGATTGGATTGCACATGCATATATATATATGCGTGCCTGCACACACACACACACACACACACACACACACACACACACACACACACACACACACAGGGTTGAAACTCAATTTGCAACAGAGCATCTAATGAGAGTGAAACCTCAGGGAATTTTTTGCTTTTTTTTAAGATTGTAAACTGCCTATTCGGAAAAAAAGATGATTGTGTCTGTGTTTGAATCTATTATTATCCAGACAATACAACAACTCGAACGGTGAATCAAATTGTTGTGCCTTCATCTTTATTGATATTTGGTTTTTTTTCCTGTTCTCAATTCTTTTAGCAGATGAGCCAATAGTTCTATCTGCAATTTGAACCAGGTATATAGTAAGACACTCATTCTAATATATTGTTTCCATAGTAACAGCTCATTCAGATGATAAAAGTTTTTGTTAGGAAATTTACATTTAACTTTTTTTATGTACTGGCATATTCTTTCGGTTTTTCCATCACAGGATAGTCTTCAGGATGGAGGACATTATGGTTTTTCACTATCATGAAAAACTGCAATTGATTCAGCAACTGATTGGTTGATTAAACTTGTCTTATTACCATGACCAGCAAATAACATGTCTTGGGACATTCTATATTTAAATTTACATCAAATTGTTACAATCTTTGGGTAAGAGAAATAATTTACTTCAGGTTTATTAGCAGGAAATAATCTTCACACCAACCCATCAGGTGTTATTACCTACATAAATCCCAGCCGGTCAGCTGACAAATCAGTGATGATCAGTAGAAAGAGCAGAGGTCATTTTGTGTGTTTTGTTTCGCTTATGAAACTTTTTTATTTTTTGGAAACGTTCTTATCTTCACCCTTATCCCCACCATCAGCTGAAACCCAGCTCCGGTTTCAGTTAATAAATAATGGTACCACATATAGAGCCGGTTCTTTACAATAATACATCTCAGTCCCAAGCAAGTCTCAGTGTGCAACCTGAATAACCCAGGGAGCTTTAAAGCCAGACAGCTAGAACAGAGCATAAATATCCGCGAATGTGCTCAGAATTTGGCAACACTTCTTCATTCTTAGCTGGGCTTTGGCATCCATACAGGGATGAGAATAGATTAGCAGCTCATAAAGAAATCACTCATACACATCATAAGGCATCTGGCTGTGAACGCATTATCTCTGGATCTGCATTCCTGCAAAATTCATGTCTCTATAATGCACACCAGCTGATTACATCTCCATAAATTATACAGTATTACACCTCAAAAGTTGTGTTAAGTAAAGAAAATAGACACACTACAAACAACATGTTCCCATATTTTCATTAGTATATTTGAAGACATTCTCGTTGATGCTGGATGATGCTGGGTTTGAATTTTTTTTTTGCCATAAATAATTTGTTTCTTTTATAATTGGGTATAAAAATCAATGAATATGAAAAGCACACAAGAAAACCATTACACATACATTTATTGATTTTGAGAAATTTCTCAGGGAAAGATTCCGTCAAAATAAACATTGTTTAATGTTTGGACCTTGCTTTAGGAGGGGAAAATAATTAGCATTTCCTCTTTAAATAAAAAAGGAAAATGTCCAATCATGCCATGCACACTTCAGTTACAGATCAAAAGTTTCTTCAAGAACTGTCGAAAGCTTTACTTACAGGTAACAGCGAGAACTTTCAGCAGGATGCAGAGCAAAAAGGTGAGCAGGTGATCCATGTTGTAAAAGGAGAGAGAGAGAAAGAGAGAGAGAGGGAGACTGGGATAGAAAAATAGAGAGAGAGAGAGGATCCACAGGAGTCAGGCTGAACTGACGGGAAACCTTTCCCCTCCATACTCTGATTGCTCGGCTCATTTCACTGCTCTCAGGTTTCCCAGTTCCGATTTCTGTTCCCATGGACACCTTGAAGACAGAAGGCATGAAAACAATATATAATTGAAACATCGCTTTCTTAACTCCACCTGTGACCTTTTGATTCAGGGTTTCTATTCCAATCTGGCTGACACGGATCCTAAGTTGCATCGCATTGAAAATTTAACAGCCACTGTGATTCAGGGGGAATTATTTGGACCGTACGGAAGTATGAAGGGAATAAATGCTAATGGACAGCATGTTGATTAGCAGAGGTTGGTGATCACTGGATGTCTTGAGATGTCATTAGTTACACCTTCTAAATCGCCTCGTCGATCTTAACTTCCATGCAAATTCCGTACGGATTCAACAGAAAGAAATGAACAAAGAAGGTTTTTATTGTTTGCAAATTTGCAAATAATCAGACCACATGACGGAAAAACCCACAATAGATTTTATGAAAGTCCGTAAACCTGTAGTTCCTTTCTGTCAGTGTTCATATGAGGGGCTCTCTGGCATCTTCCCTTAACACCTTCCTCAAAACCGGGTGTAGCTAATATCCACCTTTGGAGCCTGACACAGCAGCCTTCATTGGTCATTACATCTACAATATCTCTTTCTCTCACTGCCTTCGCTATTCCATGCTTCATTCCCCTGAGTGCTGACCACAGGCAATTTTTACAGCTGACCTGCCACTCTGCTCCTGAGCTCCTACTTAGCATACACAGATTAAAGGCCCATGTTCCACATAACACATCTTTATCGACCTACTTTCTGCATTTTAGCTCGAGGTAATATTAAATATTTGCCGGAACGTTGCAATGTGATGCAAGGTACTTTTGATTTTGTGCAATTGCTACACACTACACACAAGCCCTGCTTTGTGGATGTTTTGCTTGTTATAATGGTGTCACGAACCATGATAATATTGTGGTTATAATTAGAGTTGCAAAATGTAAGAATTTTCAAGACTGGAAAATTGTCATTGGAATTAGCGGGAAAATATGGGAATTGATGTTAATAAACTGGGAATCTACAGAATTGCAGGTTAGCCTCTAACAGGGAACTTAAATGTAGTTGAAAAAAAAAAAATCTTGTACAATAATATTAGTTAAAAGTTACAAGTTTGGGCACAATACTAATTTTATTAAATTTTTTGAAAATGTCTCATGCTCATCATGCCTGCATTTATTTATTCAAAAATACAGAATAAAACAGTAATATTGTGAAATATATATTAAGAAATATCTATAAATGTCCTACCTAATTAAATCAAAGTCGAACATTTCATTTTTTTTCATTTCTGTATTATATAAAATCTTGATGTACATAGTTGAAGAAATCTGATCTTGGTTTTAATATATATATAATATAGTAGTGACTGTAATGCAGGCAAGGATACTAGTTTTTAGAAAATAAACTGATCTATCAAAATGTAACTCAAATTGTAGAATGTAGAAGTTGCTGTGGGTTTGGTGAAAAATGAACCAGGACATGTAATGTGTTGCAAGCTGAGGCAGGACTCATATGATTTATGCTTTATTCATAGTCATATGTAGACAGCAACAAATCGGATAATCCATAGATCCAAGAGGGGTAAACGAGTGAAGGGGGTAGAACGATATATATAATTCAGATTGAATTAAGAATTGATCAGACTGAAATAAGCTATAATGATGAAACCATGAATAAACCAAGGAAGAAATACAAAAAAAAAAATATCAAGTACTAAAAACACTGAACAGGTGCACACAGTAGAGTAACACATAGGACAGAAACAAATGCAAATTTTGTTTACTCACCCCAAAAATTTACATAATCAATATTTCAACCATATCTAGTTTTTTTTTTATGTACATTTTGCAAGAAACATAAATTTTTTGAGTGTTCAAATGCAGGTCGGTACAAACTGAATGTATTCTCTGTGTCAATCTCCAGTAAGAAAAAAACCCACAAAAATTTAGTACTGTATCACAGTGTTGTGGCCGCGTAGAAGACAAAGCAAAACGATCTAAAGCATGTAAGTACCATGTAGCATGGCGCTAAATGAACAGTTGGTATTTGTGACAGACATTTTAAAAAACATGAATAAACCAACCGATCTGGTTAGCAAGGTGTAGTGGTATAGGGAATTAAAGCAAAAAAAATTTTTAAAGGCTTTAAAAACCTTTTTTAAAGGCTCTTTTCTGTGTTTTAGTTTATTATCTTGGTGCAGTAAAGTGTCATTAATTTACTGAGCTTTCGAGAAATTACATCATTTGAAGCATTTTGAAGTAGTGCTATAATATTCATTACAAAGTCAGTTATTTTAATTTTTATTTTTTTTTAATGCATTCTTTTAAAGACACCACTGAACCAAAAAAAACAATGGCAAGACGTTTGAGTTGGAGCAACAATCAAGCTACAAATAATACAATCTCACGAGCCAAGAAGGCTAATTTGCTATGCTAATAATAATAATATCATACAAACTGCGGTTTCTGGGTCATCATGCATTATGGGTAACTTTGAAAACTATAACTATGGCAAAGGAGAGCATTTTAGTGAAGCACACATTAGCAAAGGGTACTCAAGTTATAAGAGTACTCAAGTTATAAGGGTACTCAAGTTATAAGGGTACTCAAGTTGTACCTAAAAAGTAGTGAGATAAGATTTTCTGTCACCATGAAATCACAAATGAGGCTAATTTTTAGACTTATTAGCAAACTGGGATTGTATTGTGGACCCATTGACCTTATGGTTCAAGCATAGATTTATAGATCAACTGGTTTGTCATGGTAGATCCAGAGCTGAGCCTTGAAACTCTGAACATCCACCCTGTATATGAAAACAAATTTATATGCTAATATAAAAGAAGGTGCATTTATTTTACTAATCCACCTTCTATCATGCTTTTAGGAGGTGGTAACAAACCAGAGAACCTGGACAACAACCCAAGCAGACATGAGGAAAACAAACAGAACTGCATACACACAGTAACCTGATCTCAGGATCGATCCGGAGACAGAAATCAGATGTCAGTGTTTGTGATTGTGAATGTACAAAAAAAACTACTCCCACGAACACATTTGTTCTCTGCGCCACCGAGAATTGTTTTACCTCTGTAACCGAAAACCCACAGCACCCAATACTGTTTCGTGACAATTGCTTCACACCCTGCTTTAGCTTTTATCTCTCCTGTGGAGAGGTGTCGCCCACAGTCAGCAGTGTGAGAGTGAAGAAAGCACCGACTTGGTCACTGGACACCAAGGGACCCCTGTGCTTTGTCATATACCAGGTCAGTCCCTGTAGTTCATACAGGACCAACACAACATGCTAACAAAAGCCATGCACAAAAGACATAGCTCTATTATAAAAGCATTATGGGAAGCTCTGGCAGAACTAGCTCCACATATCCCAAGCGCATGAATGCCGACAGTGTGAGGTGAGTCTTTAAGCTTTTTTTGTCACATATTTCTATATTTTAAAAAAAATCACATTTGATATTTTTTTGTGCAACATGATGGATCGCATACTCGTAATTTTGCATCACTTTCTATAATGAAACTACACTTGACCGACAAAAGCCTTCATTTGCAAATGCGTGGAGTGATAAATCAGACTGACACTGAGATATGCACAATACAAATGGACACTGGTGCCACATGTGCATGGCTGTCTTCATAATTCTTGCAATGGCACGCTTTTCTGCTCGCACGACATTTCGATTTTATTATTATTAACTGGTGTGTTCAGCAGCAGGTGCTCGCAATATGGCTCTCGTCTGGGGGGTTGTAATCCTTGTCCTAACTATGATGAGCCAAGGTAGGTGTTTAAAATCTAAACATCTTATATAAATTGTATATCTGATTTTGAGGAAACTATGTCAAACTATGTTTATAGCTTAAAATATTTTGACTTTAAGATCTTTCGTTTATCGCCATGCTCTTCATAAATGATAATAGATGATAATCAGCAGTTGGTGTCACATAAATTTGCTTTGTAATTTTAACTCTTATCAGACTCACTGACCCAAAGAATCATTGGTGGCCAAGAAGTCGTGCCTCATTCTATCAAGTACCAAGCATCTCTTCAGTATGAGAGAAATCACTATTGTGGAGGCATACTGATCCACCAGCAATGGGTGGTGTCTGCTGCCCACTGCTGGAGGCCGTAAGTACTGCAGCCATGTTTACCTTACTGTTATATTAACATTCTAGCACATAGCCATGTAGAGCAATATGTTTGAAGACCGCAGGTTGTTTTTATATGTAGTAGTTGGCATGTTATCTTTTGGATAGGAGCAATATCATACAGGTGGTTCTGAGTGCACATAATCTGGCAGCTGAGGATGGATCTGAGCAGGTGTTCAGCGTGTCCAAGATCATAGCCAACCCCACTTACAACCCGAAAACATACAACGGTGACATCATGCTCCTGAAGGTGAGCAGTGTAGTTCAGAAAGATTGAAAATCTGATGAATTGATTGCAAATCCAATGTTAACTGGTCAACATATCTTGGTACATAATGAGAGCTATGCACTTGGGTTAGCATCTAGCTAGAGATTGTGTCTCCTTCTATTCCCACATCCCACAATAGAAAGTGTGCTTGGGTCTTTTTTTCTTAGCTGAGCCAACCGGCTGTTCTAAATGCATACGTCCAGCCAGCTCCTCTCCCGGATAATAGCATGCTTCCACTAGATAGTGGAACCACGTGCACAGTGAGCGGCTGGGGCGTCACACGTATCTACAGCTTCTACCTGTCCTCTGTGCTCCGCTCTGTGAATGTGAATTACATCCCCAACTGCTATAACTTCTACAACTCGATGGTCAATGAGAACATGATATGTGCTGGATCTCGATTTGGAGGCAAAGACTCTTGCCAAGTAAGGCAGAACCTATTCTCCATAGCTTACCATTTTATAGAACTCACAATAACAACATTGTTTTTTATAACTAAAATAAACCATTTTAACAATCTTTAAATCACTTGGTCAGGCCCATGACACAAAATGACACATTTTTATAGCTAAAGTACAGTACAGCCCCAAGTAGTGTAGAAGATCCTAATCACAGCTGAATTTATTATAACTTATTTAATCTGATCCAAATTCATAGTAGTTTCCATAATCAAATGTGTTTCCATATAAACATGTGAATAATCATATTTTTCCACAGGGGGATTCAGGAGGACCCCTTATGTGCAATGGCCTACTGGAAGGTATCGTGTCCTGGGGGATAGGTTGTGCCAATCCTTACTACCCAGGTGTCTACACCAAAGTGAGGAATTACAACAAATGGATCACTGGGATCATCACAAGTGACAGTCAATCCTAAAAATCAAGAAAGGGTTTAGCTTTAGACTAAAGCCTAAGTCCCAGTTATAAGGAAATCCAATATGGATTGAAAAATAATAGTAGCTGGGGATCTGTAACTGGGGGTAATATCGGTTTTGGGTGTGTATCCATATGCATAATTCATTAAGTAATTAAATCCTAGTGAGTTCTGCAGACACAGAAGTGTCTAGATTAATGATATAATGTTTAAGCACGGTTTAATTTCACCGCTCTCTCTCATATCTCATATGCATGTCATATTACATTTGTGATCTAGGCAATTAAATATTTTTTTTTTTTGGCTATAAAAAGGAATATTTGTAACTGATTATTGTTTATGTATCAGACGACTGAAGCATAAATAAAGGTGTTTTTCAGTGGTGGTGTTATTTTCTTTCATCTGCTCTCACAGAGGGATCAGTGTTTTGCATATTTGATTTGGCTCAGAATTTCTGGATGCCCTTCCTGACAAAACCCACCAGTCTAATCTGAGCTTGGAACAGGCACAGAAAGTGTGCTGGCTTGTGTGACACCCCAGGCTGGGTTGGTTCCCTCCCCCTGGAATCGATTGAGGGGCCTGATGAGAAGATGAATCTTAGACAATAGACCACAAAGAAACAGTGGGTGTTTTTTAGAGGTATTAAAGAAAAATATGATATAATAGTGGTGATTTTAATGCACGTTTACCTCATGTAAACTTCAAACCACACACACACACATTTGTTTAGTCATTTATTTGTTCATTATAATATAATTGTCCTTATAGTCACATGGAAGATCTGCCTACTCTCCATATAGCGAGGCTTGGGTCGCCATAATAGAGCTTTTTTTTTTTTTTAGATTGACTCATTGAGATCAATGAAACATTGCCAAACTAAGAAGAATTGATTTAATATAACATAAACATAGCTTTGAGGCTTTGCTGTAGGTCTGTTGATAAAGGATGCACATGTTAATCAATGCAAAAGATGGCTATTCATTCTGACTTCTAATCATTAGATGGTGCATTCTAAAGTGAAGCTTTCAATACTTATTTTCTGTTATGATCGTTAATGATTAAACACACTTCGGGCAAATCAAGGTCATCCAAGTGTTGGGTTCAGTGCGAGGAAAAAGCTGAGCAAGCAGCAGAAAATGCAACGCTGTCTCTTAATGCTTGTGAGATTTTGGATCATTTCGAAAGAATCCTGGTAAAGGCAGGTTAGATATAGTTCAATTATAACAATAGTTCATTGATGCCAAAACTACTTTTATTAGACCCGCTACTATTAATATTACTGATACTATTTCTATATATTACTACTGCTTCTGTACAACTATTTACATTTACATTTATGACATTTAGCAGACAAAAGTGCTTTGAAGACTCACTCAATAAATAAATCAACACTTGTTTACTAGGTTGCAAACTTAGGGTACCATCAGCCTAAATCTTTTGAAAGGAATTCTAGAACAATTTTACTGTTACTAATACGACTAATACACCTGTTACTACACTAATTATCTGTTACTACTATTACTATTACTATTAATTCTTCTTTTGGCTGCTCCCATTAGGGGTCGCCACAGCGGATCATCCGTCTCCATACCCCCCTGTCCTCTACATCTGCCTCTTTTACACCAACTACTTGCATGTCTTCCCTCACCACAGCCATAAACCTCCTCCTTGGACTTCCTCTTTTCCTCCTTCCTGGCGGCTCCATCCTCAGCATCCTTTTACCAATATAATTCATGTTCCTCCTCTGCACATGTCCAAACCATCTCAATCTCGCCTCCCTCACCTTGTCTCCAAAACGTCCTACATGCGCTGTCCCTCTAATAAACTCATTTCTAGTCCTGTCCATCCTCGTCACTCCCAACGAAAATCTCAACATCTTCAGCTCTGCTACCTCCAGCTCCACCTCCTGTCTTTTACTCAATGCCACTGTCTCTAAACCATACAACATCTCAGGTCTCACCACAGTCCTATAAACTTTCCCTTTCACTCTCACAGATACTCTTCTATCACAAATCAACCTTTACTACTTTACTATTACTAATACTAATGCTGTTACTATAACTAATACTATTACTAATACTAATGCTGTTACTATAACTAATACTATTACTAATACTAATGCTGTTACTATAACTATTACTAATACTAATAATAATAAAATAATAATGCTGTTACTATAACTAATACAAATTACTAATACTAATGCTGTTACTATAACTAATACTATTACTAATACTAATGCTGTTACTATTACTAATACTATTACTAATACTAATACTAATGCTGTTACTATAACTAATACAAATTACTAATACTAATGCTGTTACTATACCTAATACTATTACTAATACTAATACTAATGCTGTTACTATAACTAATACTATTACTAATACCAATGCTGTTACTATAACTAATACTATTACTAATGCTGTTACTATAACTAATACTATTACTAATACTCTCTACACCTAATACTACTATTAATTCTGCCCAGTAGTGGACAAAGTGCACAAATCATGAATTTGAGTTAAAGCAGAGATACACTAATATTTATATTTAATATTTATATATAATATTTTATTAATTTAATCCTATTAAACATATTGAATATTATCCTTTTTTTCTTTTTTCCACAAGTTTTTAATGTGATTCAGAAGAAGGAAGAATCTAAAAAGCAAAGCATTGCAAAATATCCGTAGGTTATGTACAGGAAACAAAATTGAGTAGTTTAACTCGTGACCTCTAGTCCGAGTTGTTCGTTCTTTTATCACGTGACTCTCATACACGCTATGCAGTCATGTATACACATATAAATAATTGGAACTATAGTCAAAGCTTGTGTTGGGGGATCTGCTTAGAAAAAAAAAAAAATCATTTCATTTTATTTCTGATCAAAGCAACGAAATGAACTAAATGACTCAAACGATTCTTTATTTTGATGAAAGATATTAAAAGAACCGACTCACTAAAATGAACCGATCTTCTCGTCACTACTATGTAACCAGTGTTAAAATGCTCGTGTTTCTTTACAATGATTGTATCCATCCTCCGCATAAGCTCCGCCCACAAAACACGTCACAATGGTTACTAACTGAAACACGGTCTATTAATCTGCCTCGTCACTATACAGCTCACAGTTTGCTGTTTGGGCTGAGATCAGGAAGGTATACCTACATTTTGCAACAAAACACATTGAAACTCTCAAAAATGTAAAATATTACTTTTTGCAGCTGTTATGAGTCTTAAACATGTGAACATTTTATTCATGAAAGAAAACATGTCAGAAAGCTTTGAGCTGGGTTTATGCGGTGCACATTGTATGTCATGTTTTAGGTTTCTTGTGACACGTGTTTGTTTGTTTTGTTTGTTTTTGGTCTTTGTTAACAGATCTAACACAGTGCATGAGTAGCAGATAGATTTTATTTTTGTCATTGTTGCTGATTTATACAGGTATATGATCATTACTGGTTATATTGATTGTATTGCTTGCACAGGAGATGGCATATGTAAAGTTTGTTTGTATGTCCTTTTTATGATCTTAACTTTAATGCATTTTATTTTGGGAATTCGTAGTAAAATTGGTCAAAGCGAATACCTGTATGTGAAACATGGGTGCTTTAACTGGCAACCAGCTGCGTCTTTTCTAGTAAACGTCATGCAATTCTCAAATCAAATCGACTCAAATCAAAATGCTAAAAAAAATGTAAGGGTTTCCCCTACAGCATTCATCAGATCTTAGTCTTCCAACTTCCACTCTACATATACATATGAAGCAGCTACCAATGCGATTCGATTTCGATTTGATTCAACACAATGTGATTTAATGCGACACAATCGATTGGAAACAAATATGATGCTATGCTATTTAATATGGTACATATTTTCCTTCTTTTATTTCTTTGCTTCAGACAGACAGCAAATTATTAATTAGATTAATTTGATTTTACAAACAGGCCTTTATAGGGCAAAATAAATAAATTTTTTAAAATAATGCATCGCGATACAAATGCCAACTTGTTGCATTGCTGTTACTGCTGCTAGTATGGTAATAATATTACTAATACAACTAAAACTAATACTATTAGTAAAACACTCATCTGTACCTTTTATTACTACAGTCGACTGTTAATGATACTTTTACTAATACTTCTACTTTTATTAATACACTACTCTTACAACTATTACAACTACTAAAAGAATAATACTATTTACTACTTCACTACTACTACAAGTACAACTGCTGATATTATTATTTCTGCTGCTGCCATTACTGCTTTAATTGTTACTATTTTTACTAATATAAATAATACCAATACAACTACTACTACTATTACTAATACATTATTCTACTATTACTAGTACTAGTACTACTACACTGCACCTACTATCACTATTTATACTACAATTATTACTGTTATTACTTCTACAACTACTACTTCTATTTTCTTAAATAAAGTGAGTTCTAATGTCTTTTCTCAATCTTCAGTCAGGTCAAACATTTCCAAATTTCTAGTCTATATTCCTATACACATCAGTCAATTTTTTAACCACTCACACAACTCATAATTCATTAACCGTTCAGTGATGCATTAGGATTTCGAAGCACGCATCAGTTTAATCATTGAACTGTAAAGTAGAAGATAATAGAGGAGTTCAGCAGAAAAAAAAAGAATCCCACACACAAATTAGAATGAGCTGCGTCCATACAATAATAAGCTCCAGTATAATGCACAGGATGTCATAATAATGAGATCTTTCACATTGAGTACGTAACAACATAAGATCATGATTTCTGTTTAATTCTACATGATGGTGACTATAGAATTGGTTCCTTGGCTCTGTTGCAAGATTCCTGCCCAATGTATAGGGGGAGGTTTGATAAGTGATGCACGAAAAGACAAGAGTCAGGTGGCAATCTTTATCTCACTTGAAAGTTTATTCAGAAAACAAATAATCTATACCACAACAAAAACATGTATGCAAAATGATCATTTGGTTGATAAACAACAAATCCTGATACACGTGGCCATATATCGGAAGCTATAATGGTCAGAAATGGAAAGATAATCCAGAAAGAGATGAGAAGATTAAATAAAAAAGAAATGTAAACGGGAATGGGTGGATCGCTAGGGTGTAATCGTATTACATACTGATTTGGAATAGGGATTATTTTTTTTTTTTTTGGCGTGGCATTTAGCACAGTAATTATAGAAACACAATGGTTATGAAACGAAATATGGTTATGTCTTTGCTTGAACTTGTCAGGGTTGTGCCATAGTAAAAAGCACGTACAGTGTGTCACAACTTTGTCTTCGAGTCGAGACCATTTTAACGTGATCTTGTTACCTCACTGGAATGATTTTTGTGGGGTTTTTTTTTACCTTCTCACTACATTCTAGTGTCATTTCCACTTTGTATGCATTCCGGGGAAACTGGACGTGAAGTATGTGACAAGTTCGAGCTTGTATTAACATGATTTGCTTCACAGGACGTTCAGCCCCTATGTGACTTTTTCGTCAACGTCTCTTTTTCTCTGCCTGTACTGTTCTGTACTGTTATATTTAATGGCGACACACATTTCTAAGTCAGATGTCATTATGTAGTCATGAAAATGTTGAAACGTTTTTTAAAAAAAAGTGACATTTCCATTCCTGTAATCATTACATTAGTCATTCTGCATGCGTGCAGACACACACACACACACACACACACACACACACACACACACACACACACACACACACACAGACAGATACTCATATACATATGTCCTCACTCACTAACTCACATACACACACTTTAACACTTTCATTTGTGCTTGGAGGGAACTGGAGCAGCAGCATCATCAACCGGATACTGTTGTCATTATAATGGATAACATCTTAAGTACTGAAGATTTAATAGCCAAGTCCCACGAAGCGAAAAACTTCGCCTACTCTCCGTACAGCAAGTTCAGAGTAGGAGCAGCTCTCCTCACACGCGATGGAATCGTCTACACAGGTAGGGAGATTATTTTACACCTTAGAGGTTTAAACTTAATGACCACTGAATGGGAGATTGTAGCAGAAATGCTTGTAGTTTTCCTAAGAATATTAAATGTACTATTACTATGACTACATCAACTACCTAGTGCTTTACATCCTCGTCTGTATTAATACTAATGCTATTATAACTACTAGTATTACACCTATAATACTGGGTTGATTTTCTTACATGAGCGTTTTGCATGTGATATAGAAGGAAGGTTTAAACACAAAGCTACACTGTTTGATGTTAATAATCAACACAGCTGTGGTTTATATTGTGCCTCCGAACACTGTCGGTAGTTTGTGAGGCATAACACAGGGACTATTGTAGAAGGGAACAGCTGAGTGCCAGTGAAAGAGGTGGGTGAGTGTGGCGGGGTGCTCGTTGTGAATACGGCAAATGCCACACAGCTTAGAGAGGTTATATAATTCAGCGTTTCTACTGTACTGCAACATTTCACAGCTCGACATCGGTTCTTAGAAGAGCAGGACGTTTCTAAAAACACAGAATACAAGTGTTGAGCGTGACGGATTGCAAAGGCTTTGGTTAAGAACTGAAACCTCCATTTAGGCTTCATGTATGGGTTTAAGTGAGAAACATGAAGGGATTTAAGGAACTTAATTATTGACCAAAATCAGTTTGGTGTGTAAATATCGCTTCCTTTCCTATGAGGCAATGAAGGATTGCTACTCGTTTATGAGAAGTTATTATCACACTGAAGTCTGTTACTGACTTGTGCATAATCTCTTTGACAAAGAAGTGTTATAAGGACTGTCGTTTATAGACAACAGATCAAAAGATGTTTTGTATACATCTCATTCCACATTTAGTCCTCATTTGCTTGTATAATAACGTCTTCCCTTCTGGTTCCTCTCAAGGTTTCTTCCTCATAACATCTAAGGGAGATTTTCACAGTCGCCACGGCTTGCTCATCAGGGACAAATTCACACCATTCACCTTAACTGTTGATTTGTGTAAAGCTGCTTTGAGACAATTTCTGTTGTGAAAAGCGCTATACAAATAAACTTGACTTGACTTGAAGATGTTCCCCTAGATTGTTTTGAGATTTGTGCTCATTTATTAAAAGTCAGGTGCTGATGTAGTGGAGGTGAGGACGCTTGGGGTGCAGTCAGCATTTACATTCATCCCAGAAGTGTTTAGTAGGGTTGAGTCAGAGCTCTATAGCAGGAGATCTTCCACTACAACCCAGGTATATGATACCTTTATAGACAGTGGTTTTGTGATGCTGACACAAGTTTGAAGCATCCAGAGTCATCTTATACAATGGTGTGCTTCTAAATTTGTGAACAGTTTAGTTAAGAATGAGTATATTTGGAGAGGTCAGGTGTCTTAATACTTTTGTCCAAATAGTGCATGTGAAGTGTTTATAAAATGTATATATTTTAATATAAAGATGAATCCTGTGATTATATTCTAAATGGCCACCATACTCACTAATCTCAGGTAATAATTTAACCTCTTAATGTTCTGGGCTTTAAACCAAATATTTACGGTGATAAACAGAAATATCTTAATGGAACTGAAGCATGTGGCACTGTTTGCGATGGGAACTGCAGTAGGAATCTGTCATACCTTTGACTTGCAAAATATTTGTTAATGCCAGAGATTGTCTTTTTTTTTTTGTTGGGTTTTTTTTTGCTTTTAATTGGTTCTTCTATGGGAGAGGTGATTTTCTTCATTCTGACCCTAGTCTGTGAAGATTTTGGTTATCTATCAAGTTATATATATATATATATATATATATATATATATATATATATATATATATATATATATATATATATATATATATATATATATACTTTATTTTAAATAAGAATGGCACTCTTAGACACAAATACTGTATGCATTATGTCTGATCTGAAGTAAGCGAATAATTTTTTTTTTTTTTATGCTAATGTTTTGTTTTGTTTGTACTTTAAAGGGTGTAATGTAGAAAACGCTTGCCTCGCCCTTGGTATCTGCGCTGAGGTAGTCACTATCTCCAAAGCCGTGTCAGAGGGACATCGAGAGTTTAAGGCCATTGCTATAGCCAGGTTCGAATTTATAATATTGCCTTTTAGCATATTTGTAAAAGATACTTTCATTATGTTTGGGTTAATTGTCTTATTATAAAGGTTCTTTTTTTTTTTTATAGTGATATGGCAGATAATTTCATCTCACCCTGCGGTGGCTGCAGACAGTTCATGAGGGAGGTTGGTTGTTTGTTTTTTTGCTTCTTTTCTTTCCTTTTTAATCATGCAGTAGGATTGCTGAAATGATTTTCGTTTCTCTTGCAGTTTGGCCTGCAATGGGAAGTTTATATGTCAAAACCAGATGGCTCTTTCCTAAAGCAGACTGTGAACGACCTCCTTCCTGTTTCATTCGGTCCTGAGGACTTGCTGAAGTGAAAAGTGATTCCTTCTAAGAAGATATTTTTCATTTTTTCGTGATGTATTAATGCTGAAAAAAATTTATCGGTTTTATACTTGTATCATGTGCTCATATAATGTGTTTATATTTTTTTTTGAGTACTAACAAGTCAAACAAAAAAAAAGAAGAAAATATATATTTTGATATCCTTATGGAAGGAGTCATCAGTGTCAGTACTTTGCAATGGCCAATACGTTTTTCCACCATGATGGGATTATCAAGAGTCTTTCTGCCTTTATTTTTACTTTGCAGTCATATAAATAAATAAATAAATAAACTTTTAAGAGCTGCTGAAACATAAGTACTAAGTTACTATTCTACAAAGTAACTATAAATGTATATCTTCTTCTTCTTCTTCTTCTTCTTTCGGCTGCTCCCATTAGGGGTCGCCACAGCGGATCATCCGTCTCCATACCACCCTGTCCTCTATATCTGCCTCTTTTACACCAACTACCTGCATGTCTTCCCTCACCACATCCATAAACCTCCTCCTTGGCCTTCCTCTTTTCCTCCTACCTGGTGGCTCCATCTTCAGCATTTTTCTACCAATATAATTCATGTCCCTTCTCTGCACATGTCCAAACCATCTCAATCTCGCCTCCCTCACCTTGTCACCAAAACATCCTACATGTGCTGTCCCTCTAATAAACTCATTTCTAATCTTGTCCATCCTCGTCACTCCCAACGAAAACCTCAACATCTTCAGCTCTGCTACCTCCAGCTCCACCTCCTGTCTTTTACTCAATGCCACTGTCTCTAATCCATACAACATCGCAGGTCTCACCACAGTCCTATAAACTTTCCCTTTCATTATGTATATAAAAACACAATAAAACACTGAATGGTTTTTGGTGGTAACAGTAACTCGTGTCAGGCTGCATCAAAACCCTCATCTTCAAGCATATCTTCATGGAGCTGTTTTAACTTTGTGGTTTAGTTAAGAACAAAAGTCAGGTGTCGTCCCTTACTGTAAGTCCTAAAAGGCCATGCATGATATATTTTTTTTTCTTGTTTTCTCATGATTTCGAAGAGAAGAAATGTTGTTAGGAAGTTTTCTGTGACGTCATAGGTAACTTGTCATGCTTGGTATAATCTGTATGTCTGCCTCAATGCCATGCATTCTAATTATACTGTACCATAATAAAGCTGTGTCACGTGTTGGAACCTTTCAGCCAATAGGCATCATGTAAACACTGTCCTTAATATATAACTATCAGAGCGAACGGAGCGCGTTCGCGTGTAATAACTTTCGATATATATATTTTTGGACATTTCGATAAATCATGTCGGTCAAACATGCTCTCAGTCGAGGGCTGGAGTTCAGCCGCACGCTTTTCCAGCTCGGGATTTTAAAACCTGCGGGGCGAATCGCAGGAAAGTTCCGAGGTGAGCGCTTGCGGGTGACTCAACCAGGCCGCAGCGTGCAGCCTCGGACTTTCCTGCCTGCCCGCTACCGGTATTACCGCACGTCTCTCAGCGGCCTCGCAGCGCAGCTCCAGTCCGCCGGTTTCCGTAGGCTGATCGGAGGCGGCTCTCCGAGAAACAGAGCCGTGTTTCTGGCTTTCGGTGTCGGTTTAGGTTTGATCGACCAACAGCTAGACGAGGACCGACGGAGCGCTGCGACATGTCAAGAAATTCAGGTAATTTAACAACAGCGGCTGAAACCATTAAAGGGGCAATTGCTAAAATATTTGTACACGTTTTAGACTTTAAGGGTCGTTTAGAAAAACTTCTCAATACATTACATCGCTTGTTTATTAATTTCACTATTAAAATACTTCTTGATATTGATTATGATGATGATGATGATGAAATGTTTCCGGGCCAGAAATGTCTCCGCCCCCCTCCCTCCCCATCCCCTTTTAAATTAAACATTGAGAGTATATTATGATAAATCCTATCCTAAATCCGGATACATTTGAAAACATCTAAAACGCTCTGCATCCACACTTTGAACCCCGCGGCTTAAACAACGAAGCGGCTTATTTATAAATTTTTTCTCGGTTTTTCACAGTTTCACAAACTTCAAGCCAAAAAACTGAACCCCATAACATTAGACCAATGAAGAAAAAAAAAATTAAAAACGCACCTCACCTGTGTTCTGAGCTGCACTGCATCGGGAGAAAAAACTTTTTTTTTTTTCAAACGCACGACGATGCCAAAAGATAAACTCCCGAGAGAAATAGTTGTGAAAGAAAGGAGGAAGACAGTGAACAATGACTTTCTTGGTAGGCTGCTGTTTAGATACAAGCCGTTGTAGCGCGTTGAGTCTGGGTGAAGGGAGAGTTCGCTAACTCCAGTTGCAACAGAAATCATATAAGCACAGACAGGTTTCCAAAACTCGTGCTTTTTTATTTTTCTTGGCAACAGCGTTAAGGGTTAGTCAAAGAAACTTAGAAATCAGCATTAGAAAATAATAAGGACATATTCCTCGGTCTTGCACACATGCAGTAATAGCGGAAAAATGCGGCAACAGGCTATTCCCAAAATACCGCTATGCTCCTAAAGGAAGCGCAACATATTTCACCCGTTACACCGTGTGTAACGTGTCTTTCGTTAAAGCCTGTGTAAAGTACATTAGTGTAGACAGGCTTATAGACAGGTGCGGCTTATTTATGTTAAAAATTAAAATATTTGTAAAATTCAGTGAGTGCGGCTTATATATGGGTGCGCTTTATAGTCCGGATATTACAGTATATAAATGTGTTTCTAAATTGGATTTCAAGAACTTAAAAAGTTAAAAGTTCATAAGGATGTGGAGGTCCTCCTCAGTCTACAGAAAACTACTTTTAGAATAATTGTCATGATTTGTGATGTTTCACTCGTTCCATTAAAGAAATGAATGTCTTTATCGACATGCAGGCACTTTTTACGAAGAAGTCGTCGTTTCAGAGCCCTGTAAAACCATTCACGTCTGGTTATAAGCTGGAGGACTACGTGATTGGGAAGCAGATAGGAAAAGGCTGCAACGCTGCTGTGTACGAGGCCGCGGCTCCTTTCGCACCCCTCGGGCCAAACAGCAGGTGTTCCTTGGTGGAGCTTAAACAAAACGGAGAAGAAAGTGGTATCATGGCACCTCTACAAATCCCCGGGGCACACAGCTATCCCCTGGCTGTGAAAATGATGTGGAATATTGGGGTAGGTTCCAACAGCACTATAAATTATTCACTGTACTGCAACAAGCTATTTTTTATTAATCTAAATAGTTGTTGTTATAACTGCATTGCAGGCAGGTTCTTCTAGCGAGGCGATTCTTAATGCCATGGCTCAAGAGCTGGTTCCTGCAAATCCTCAGGCATTGAGAAAAGAAAAAGAACTTGTCCTAAATGGGTGAGGTTATAAAGTGTAGTTGATGGTGTCCCAGAAAGCTGATTATATAAAAGAGGCTGGTTTATTGCATTGAAATTCCACTTTTGCCAGATTGCATGTTCTTAGTTTCAACTTGTGTTCTCTTTGTAGCCATTTTGGGGAAGCACCCAAAAGAGTGACTGCCCACCCCAACATAATCCAAGTGTACCGGGCCTTCACGGCTGAGGTCCCGCTCCTCCCTGGTGCTTTGAATGAGTACCCTGCTGCTCTGCCTGCCAGACTCAACCCTGCTGGCCTGGGCAACAACCACACACTCTTTCTAGTCATGAAGAAGTAAGAGCCCAAACCAAAAGATAGAATTTTTTCTCCTGTTCCACACAGATATGAAAATATGTTTAGGCAGATTCTACAATATTTAAGGTCTATAGACATGTATAGGTTTAGGGGAAAGAGTGTGTAAAACAGAAACAATACAATGCAACAGTTTTATGCTTAATATTATGACATGATATATTTTCCCTTTCAGTTACCCGTGTACCCTGCAGCAGTACCTGCAGGTTTGTTTACCAGGCTCCAGACATGGCTCTATGATGCTTCTGCAGTTGCTGGAGGGTGTGGATCACCTGTGCAGGCAGGAAATCGCTCACAGAGACCTTAAATCTGATAACATCTTGCTGGAGTTCGACTCCGGTTAGTTGTCCATACATTTAAATCACAAATCGATCGATAATTTTTTTTTAAGCTTTATTCTTAACTGTAATATTTTTTGGTCCTGAAGCGGACTGCCCCAGGCTGGTCATCACCGACTTTGGCTGCTGCCTGGCAGAGGAGCGTTTAGGACTGAAACTACCGTTTACCAGCCGTTATGTGTACAGAGGAGGGAATTCCTGCCTCATGGCACCTGAGGTATTGTCCAGGCCTATTGTCCATTCCATTCCCTTCTCAGAAAGAAAGTCTAAAAGTATTGGGGAAAGCTGAAAATTACAATACATTAAAGATCGAAACATGCATGTGAAGCAGCTACCTGTGCGATACGATTCACCCCATTACGATGCAGTGTGATCCAAAAGAACAAATTATTGGACATGTTCTAATTAAAAAACGTATAGTGCATCGACTACTAAAAGGTAGAAAGGCATTAGAAAGATATCTGATACATAGTGGGTCGGTTTTCATCTGCAAAAAAAAAAAAACGTCTGTGCAGGTGGCCACAGCCGAATCCGGGCCTGGTGTGGAGATCAATTACAGTAAGGCAGACGCCTGGGCGGTCGGAGCCATCGGCTATGAGATCTTCGGCCAGCCGAATCCGTTTTACAGCTCCTCAGGTTTAGAAAGCCGCAGCTATCAGGAGAAACAGCTGCCCCCTTTGGGTGCCAGCGTACCCTCGGATGTGCAGCTGGTGATGAGGCTGCTTCTACGCAGGAACCCCAAAAAGGTAAACGTTCCTCATGTCTGGGCTTAGACCTCACACGATTAGTGTTGAGATGTTGTACTTACTTTACACTTTTACCTTTAGCGCCCAAGCGCACGTGTCGCCGCCAACATCCTGCACCTCAGCCTGTGGGGAAAACATGCTCTTGCCAGCTTGAAACCTGACAGAATGGGAAAGATGGCCGACTGGCTGCTGTGTCACTCCGCTGTGGTTCTCCTGAAAGGCAGCAGACGCAACGCCTTAGTCGAGGCCGAGCTCCAGAGAGGATTCCTCGCCAACCTGGATCTGGAGGAGCTCCGCATGGCTGCAGGATACCTCATGTATGGACGTCAGCTGAGCTTTAGCGTCTGAACTTGAACGTCCTGAGTACAGACTGTAGCGTTAACACTGTGGATGCAATGCAATCAGTTAGATTTCTTTTCCGATTGTATAGAAGTAATAGCACTTTATGTACATACACTTTTTTGCTCCTTATAGATTTGATGTAATCTTCAGATAAAGCGTGTGGAAATACGTATGGGGCTACGTGATTGCTACGTAATTGAAAGAGCGCATACAGATATGTTTCTGTTCAGTGCACAGCGTGGTGTTGATTATATCACGTGCAATAAATACACTATCCTTTTAAAACATTGTCGTCTCCTTGTTATGCTCATTATTTATCCATTTTTTTATGAATAAATACACCATCCCTGTATAACATTATGATCGGTGAAGTAATTAACACTGATTATATCTTCATCATTGCACCTGTTAGTGGGTGGGATATTATTAGGCTTTTTTTTTTTTACATATTATCCACTACTGTACTACTGATTCAGAGTTGGTGTGTAGCATCTGAGGGCTCACACTGGTCCAAAAAATTGCTGATGCCCCAGGGTCGCCAATTCCTAGTTCCAGAATTCCCCGTTTCCTTGTGCCACCATGCACAATCAAGTTGATCTAATTTTTCTTTAATACATCGTAGCATCACATATAGAAGTATCATTGATATAGTGGCATTTGTAAGGAGTTGTTTATGCAACATTGAATGAGTTTAAAAATTAAAAAAATATTGCTCATTTTTTTGTTATGTAAGAAATTTAAGAAGAATAAAACACGTTGGGACGTGCTATTAAAGAAAAATAGACCGTGCATGGAACTAGGAAATTGGGCCACGTCGTTAATTATTTTCCTACAATTGCACTATGCACTGTTGTGATGCATAAATAAAAATAAAATAAAAAGTGAAAAGAGTAAGATGAATGAAATGCATTTCCCATGAACTCCTGTAGGGGGCGCCTTGTAGCGGATCGCGTTACAGCGGTGCAAAAGTTCAGCTCAGGGTTTGGAGAGGGGGTTGTTTTTTTCCACGAATGAAATAAGGGACAGGGCAGGAAAAGACAGGACAGGGACAGGAACAGGACAGGTAATTTCTTTCTGTCTCGTGCATGTGAAGATCGACGTCTGATTGCTATGCTACATTTGATAAGGATGAAAGGAATCCGGTGGCCCACCGCGTGCGTGTCGTTAGCGCGCGCGGTTCGGGAAAGCGTGAACGTGAACGTGACCGCCAGCCCGACCAGGCACATGTCCAGCAAGTCCTACAATGTTCCTCCAAGCAGCGAGTTTGTCGCGCGCATCTCCGGGATCGCCACAATGGCCAAGTTACCGTATCAGGACACACCCGAGGGATTGGACGCAGCTTTCATCGGAGTGCCCATCGACACCGGGACCTCCAACCGACCCGGAACCAGGTTTGCTCATGCATGTCCATCTCATCTCACATTTGCACACTTTTCCCCCCCCCACTGTCAGGGCCTTCAAGCTGCAAGGAACCGCCTTGAAAACTTGTTGCACGTGAACTTACAAGTCCTCTGGGCTTATGCTCAGACTTGGTTCAGTAATTCATGCAGGTTCACATGCCAACAAATTTCAACAGTCATAATTTCCAGGAAACTTTAGGTTATGGTTGTTCTAGTTCCAAAACGTAATTGTTATGTAACCAGGTAAAGTCTGGGGATGTCCAGGTGTCATCAGTGCATCTATCTAAAAGTGTAAATTATCCCCAGGACGACGAGACGCTCCTTATCAAGGGACATGGTATATTATGATATTAGTCATTTTGAGGATGTCCTCGATCTAATGCACTGGATTCCATTTCTGCTAAATGATCAGATTCCCAGAATAGACTGGCATGACCTATCAATCTGAACTTTCACATTCATGAGTCCAGATTCAAACATAACCCCAACGTCACCAAAACCTGGAAGATGAACTAGTAATGTGCTGTGACACTAATTTCAGAGCCAGTACAGTATTTTGCATAGGGGCTCAAGAGAGGGGCTTTATAGGAACATCAGCCCAAGGGGGATACCTCAGGCTTAAAGAGCTTCTGAGATGTACCTGTCACCTTCCACAAGGTTTTTAAATCACCCAGAAGATAACTCTTTAGACTTCTTGGTATGCTTGTGAGGAGAAAGATGAGTTCACCATGAGCTGGTGTATGACATCAGTTTTTAAAAATGGATTACAGGTACTGTATTTATCATATTTCACTGTATGACTTGGTACACAGCTGCACAAGAATTCATTCTGATCTTACTAGTCAGATCTTCTCCACCAAGCAGCACTGTAGCTGAAGGTTTCCATTCCAGCCATTTAGCTACAGCATCGCTTGATGTTCAGTAGAAGTGCATTCAGGTTTAACAGTAAATCCTCACATTGGTTACGTTGGAATGCGGCACCGGATTACAATTATGAATTCGAAAGTTCAGTTGCACTCAAAAACATGAAGAATGCTCGGTTGCCAGGTTTGGGCCTCGGCAGATCAGAGCCGAATCGTTCATGCTGAGGAACTACAGTGGCACTGGAGCTGCTCCTTGGGAGTCCATGATGGTTGCAGATATCGGTGATGTGAACGTGAATTTGTACAATTTGAAGGATGCCTGCAAACGGATTCGCGAGTTTTACCGCAACGTCATGGCTGCCGGATGCATACCGCTTACAATGGGTGAGTTTTCCTTACAAAAACAAAAAAAAAGATCGGATGTAAAATAATTAATGATTTTATTCCATCTGTTGAACTTTCATCGTCTGGCACGTGAACGCTTCTATAATGATTAACCTTGTTTATATAATATCCCTGCAGGTACGTCGGGTTAATCAGTGATTTACTGTCATGTCAGTTGTGAAACTTTAGCCTTTAGACAGGATTAAAGCTCTGTTGCATTGGCAGGGGGTGATCACACGATTGCGTACCCGATTCTGCAGGCCGTGGCGGAAAAGTAAGCAGGAACAATGGTTATCCTTATGTATCTTCACTTATACGGAGTCTATTCATGTGAATACACATCTTTATTTTAATCCAACTGGTTTAATCCTGTATCAGACATGGGCCTGTGGGTCTGGTGCATGTGGATGCTCATGCTGATACAGGTGATATGTCCCTGGGGGAGAAGATCACTCATGGCACACCGTTCAGACGCTGTGTAGAAGAGGGACTGCTGGACTGTAAACGCGTGGTTCAGATCGGCCTTCGAGGCACTGCCTATTCCCCTGACGCCTACGCGTGGAGCAGAGAACAGGTCTGACAACAGATATAAGCAAAGTCCTCCTAGCCACCAGGGGGCCCTGTAACAATTTGTAATATCTTATGGCGATTATTGTACAATGATCCAGTTGAGCGGCATGTGTTGTTTCACACAAGTAAATGTTTTTCTTCAGGGGTTCCGTGTGGTCCAGGCGGACCAGTGTTGGCACAAATCTCTGGTTCCACTCATGACAGAGGTTCGAGCCCAAATGGGCAAAGGGCCTGTGTACCTCAGCTTTGATATTGATGGTTTGGATCCTGCATATGCCCCTGGCACTGGAACACCTGAGATCGCAGGCCTCACACCTATTCAGGTATTTCTGTCACTAATACACTGATCACTGAATCAAACATTTTACTAGGTAAATATTTAAACCTAGTTTCCAGGTTTTAGGTTCTCGCAGCTGTTGGTGATGAAGCTGCAACACAGTTTGCTGATTTTCTGCCATGAGAAAGTCTTCAGGACAGAGAGTTTAGAGATCAGGCTTTTCTGCAATACAACAAGCTGTGTGTGTGTGTGTGTGTGTGTGTGTGTGTGTGTGTGTGTGTGTGTGTGTGTGTGTGTGTGTGTGTGTGTGTGTGTGTGTGCAGGGACTGGAGATCATTCGTGGATGCCGAGGTATAAATCTTGTTGGCTGTGACTTAGTGGAGGTTTCACCACCATACGACACTTCAGGTAACACACGTCTCTACATACTTTTAACATGAAAGTCTAAATTATATGACAATATTTTTCAGCCTGTGTTGCTTTTCTTTTCTTTTCTTTTCTTTTCTTTTCTTTCTTCTCCGTATACAGGAAACACAGCTCTGACTGCAGCCAACCTGCTTTTTGAAATGCTTTGTGTCCTTCCAAAGACGAAACACTATTGATTATGAAATGCTCTAATTTTCGAAATAATCGAAAATATG
Source organism: Silurus aristotelis (assembly GCF_946808225.1). NCBI lineage: Eukaryota > Metazoa > Chordata > Actinopteri > Siluriformes > Siluridae > Silurus > Silurus aristotelis. Next base: position 21,368,274 of record NC_139592.1, read on the forward strand.
TAAGAAACCTTTGTTTACGCTGTAGCACATAAACATGGTTACATATATGTATAATGTATGTATATGTGTGGAAATGTTTTGAATGAAATATAAAAGTTTTATCAATACAAAAAAATGGGAAGTAAATAAACAGAGGGGAATTTCAAAGGAGCTCCGTTAAGGTTGTGACACCCCTCTGGCTTTCAATATTTACTTTAGCACTATATATATATATATATATATATATATATATATATATATATATATATATATATATATATATATTAGTTATTTTTAAGCTATAAAATATCTCACTGCTTTTTATATTCAGTGTTTAAGTTTTTCAATATTAGATTTTTTAATATAATTAAATAAAATTTTTTACATTTTTTAATTTCAATATACATTTTTTTCCTTTTTATTTATTTTATTTTTTAATATTGAAAAGAAAAAAGAAAATACAATCCCGAACCGTAAATAATAAGAACAACTTTCAGTAAAACTTTGACTTATTCAGTGTATGTCTTTTAAAAAAAAAGGCACATAGCAAAATTATGGAAATAAAATTAAATGATTCATTTTATTTGTGACAGCTCTACATTTTTTTGCAATAAATGAGACCACATCATTGTCTTGATCTATTCTATAACACTATCAAGCAGATATACACATGGACTGTACAGAATTAATGAAGCAAACATGAAAAGACTAAAACACTTGAAATAAATGGGCTTATTTGTCATTTATAAATAACAACAGGGTATGGATTTATGATTCACTAAACAGCACACTGGTTTGATGCATCTTCTGGCAGAAATTTCATATCCTAAAACCTGTACTGGAATGGAAGACTGGATTTGGATTATCATGCTGCTTAAAATAAATAAATCATCCAAAAGCTCGTTCCACGAAAGAAAAGGCACAGAAGCAGCTACACATCTCTGTAACTAATAAATACAGGTTATGAATATAAAAGGTGGAAGAAACAAGCTTTTTAGCTTCTATTGTAGCTAGCACTCTCTTCTACTGTGCATGCTACGGCCTGAAAGGAAAATATATAATACTATTGTAAAATGTTGGCGTAATTTGCATACTGGAAGCTGATTGGCTATTTTACTGAATGATGCAATTAAGAAAGGAAAAAAAAAAACCCAGAAAGAAATTCTCGTTTTTTTTAATAGAATCCTGGTTATTTTTTAGAAAAATCTTCATTTCATTTAAAAAAACTGGTCGCACAAAAAACATATTCATATTACTGGGTGGTCTGATCTCTGTGTAGCACATTATCATACAAATATTTCATTTGCTTATATCTATACAATGTATAAACAAAAGTATTGGGACACCTGACCTTTCCATCCATAGGTGTTTCTTTCCCAAACTGTTAAAAGTTGGAGACACACGGTTGTCTTTGGATGTGGTTTCATGCATTTTTTCCTTTACACAAACTGTAAAAACCAAAAAACGAGCTCAATGAAAATATGCTTCTCATATGTTGGAGTGGAAGATCTTGATTGGCCTGCTATTAAGCTCTGACCTCAAACTTATCAAACACCTTTGGTTTGGGATGAATTGCAACACCTCACCTACATCAGACTTCGAATGAATGTCCGCAAGTACACTCCAAAATCTAGTGGAACATCTTTCCAGAAGTCCAAATGGGGACCAGAGGTGGAATGGAATGTTCAGGTGTCCACAAAATATTTTTTTTTAATGTATTTAAAGAACCAGGTTCAAGGCAAAGTAGTCTTATTGCACAGGAAAGACACGGTCCTCTATATTCTTCTGTTCAGGACAAAATATAAATACGCACACGTATGAATAACTAATAGGATTATTTAAAATCTGTACGATTATAATTACAATTATTAAATATTTTGCTGTCTAGATGATGCTTCCCACTGTTATAGTTTACTTTTTTTTAATCCATGCTACATTTCCATGTGAAGGTGACCGTGTGCATGGCATGGGATCAGGTTGAGTTTTACACCGACTGAAATCCTCACATTTCAACCCATTTTGTATATATATATATATATATATATATATATATATATATATATATATATATATATATATATATATATATAATATATATATATATATATATATATATATATATATATATATATATATATATATATATATATATATAAAAGACATTTTACAATTACAGAAAGCTTTCAGGTCTTGTCTCCACCTCAATACATATTAAAAATACATATTTCCAATGTGGTACCATGCAGACATCACATGAGGACACTGTTATTGCTAGCACAGTTACAATGCTGTTTACTAGGAGATGACAGATCTTAATTATAACGGATAACTGTTGATGCTAGGTCCTAAAAAACATAAAAACAAGACCTTGTTTTTCCAAATCAGCACTTTCCAGCGATGTTTATTGTTATATTCATTTAAGAGCAGTCCGATTGTGGAGTGAGACAGAGTTTATGGACAGATTAGAGGAAAGTGAATATGTTTGATCAGAAGATTTGACTAAAATGCCTGATAGATTGATGAACTCCACCCACTATTAGCAAGTAGCTGAGAGACATTGTGGGTAATAATAATTGAAGACTGATATGCAGGTTGAATTTTGTCACTGGTATTATGTTTGGTTACGTATCAATGGATATCCCTATCTATTGTACCTTTAAAGTAACAGCTGGAGCAGCATTCAGTAGTTATAGCGCAGCATGGAGCTACTATTAGACTCGGGTCATTTACAGCATCTGTGTAAAAAGTCAGAGTCTGAGCTCTGAGGTCACAAAGTCCGCCTACTGCTATAGGAATGACGAGAAACCGCTCCCAAAGAACCAGCACCGACTTTTGCAGCATGCTAGGTTTCCCAACTCTATTTATTCACCGTGATCTTGTCCAGACCAGGCCAAGCCGGGATGTAGTATCGAGGTAGCGTGCCTTCCATCAGCCGCTCCATCCACAAACCCAGACGATCCAGTTTGTGGTGGATGTGAAGAGTGGTGGAGCGTGAACGTGCCCCTCCTTTCCTATGCTGGTGCTCATCTCTGGAGCTTGACCTGGATCTGGAGCTCCCTGCCTCGTCCTCTGCTCTGCTGTTAGCGTCCTCCCCAGTGTACACAGGCTTGAACAGGCACAGGTACTTCTTATGACCGTTGAGCGCCAGCACGTAGCCTGTGTAATCTGTCTTGCGGTTGCTGGCCTCCTCCTCCTCGTCCGCTTCCAGCTGCATGGCGTCCTGGGCGAATTCCAGCAGGGTGGACATCCATTCGTTGTGCTTGTCCACATTCAGGAAGGAGAAGTGCAATGTCTGGCTCCTGGAGATTTTAAGAATTGTTAACTTTTTCCTGTCACAATGTCGAACTGCCTCACTGTTTCAATATACAATCTTACTCTAAAAAACATACACTCAAATAGTATACTACTAAAAATAGTGTATATTCTCAAACAGAGTTATATTTCTTTAACTTCTTCGGGTCAGACTGGAAGCAAATCATAAATTTAGTTAAGCAACTTTTGACTTCTAACCCATGTCCCTTTGCCTGCCTTTGTAGTGGCAAACAAAAAGAACAAAAGATGACATAAAACCAGACGTTCTTTTTCTGTTCTGTCTCCGGGAAGGTACAGCTCTACCTCTGCTATGTTAATCCATTTTCTATGTGACTCAGGTCTCTGTTGTGTTGTGATGCGTCATATTCACCTAGCAGCAGTGATGCTGTGAGAATGTGCTTGAGAAACAGTTTAGCAAGAAGAAATCAATCTCAAATATCAAATATTGGCCAAACAATATTGGTTACTTTTTAGATAATTGAAGTATAGCGTATCTACTCATAATTAAATATAATTCAATCGTTTTTTTTAAAGTTCTAACTTGTATCCGATGCACACTTTTTAAAATCGATGCAACACATCGTTAACTTTTATAAGGATGCACCAGCGCAAACCATCTCAAACACTCTCCTCCCCAGTATGCATTCACATAATATATACTTTAAATACATAGTAAAACTTTCTTTCTGCTTCTCCCGTTAGGGGTCGCCACAGCGGATCATCCGTATTCATGATCCGCATGTTTGATTTGTTAAGTTTTTACGCTGGATGCCATTACCAACGCAACCCTCCCCATTTATCCGGGCTTGGGACCGGCACTAAGAGTGCACTGGCTTGTGCAACCCTAATGGCTGGGGTCGGTTCCCTAATTCCCGCGTCCTAACCACTAGACCACCAGGGTATACTCTCTAAATAGAGCTGGAAATGGAAAAAAACGTATGTTTCGGAATAAAATTCATAATTTTATATTGGTTTATTGTACTCTATTATAGCAAATAGTAGATCAATCTGACTACAGTATATTCAAGATATTTTCCTTAATGTCGCTATAGAGATAAACTTGACTTGACTTGACATGTCATGCGTATGTGATGATTGTGTATAAAGACTGACCCAGTGAAGGAGTAAACCTCTTTAGCAAACTTGCTGAGCAGTATGTTTTTGGTTGCGTCCGTAAGAACCAGCACCACGTTGATATGGCCTGGTCGCAGCTTCACCAAATTACTGGTATAAGTGATGTCCGTTAACTCCGTCACCTCCACAAAGTTTTTCTTTGGTGGGCGGCTGCGCCAAAACAAACAATGAGGGGGGAGTTTAGCAAATTAGTTTGATGAACAGTGGTTAAAAACAAATATTTGTGAATATTCATTCACAAATGTACATATGGGGCACCTGGACATGTTGGTAGTGCTTGGTGATCCATTCTGGGTCTTTGCTGCTTCTTTGGCCTTTGATTTCATCGGTTTCTCCTCACCAGAATCACTAAAAACCATATTTATAAATCTGTGTGCGAAGTAAAAAATTTGAATATACTGTACGTATAAACTGAAACGTACCTGAAAGCCTGAATAATCACCGTGCCAAACAGGATAAACAGGGCAGAGGATATCAGAGACAGCAGAGGCATCATTTCACGCCTGAAGTGTTGAGAGCAATAATAACAACCTCCTCATAAACAACGTATTTTTTTATCCCCAAGAATACAGTATACTGTAATGGATTTTTGTTACTTACCAATTATTGTGGAGAACATCATCAATAATTTCCGACAAGTAATCATACGCAGCATAAATCCACCTGATTAAAAACATCTGCAATCGGAAAGATACAGTATACGGTTTGAGTTGAAATTCGCTTTACAACATTGTTAGTAAAATACGACTTTTCATGGTAATGTCATGCTAATCACTCTATTGTTCATATAATTCCTTAAAGAATAGATTTATTGGTGGGAATAGTTTCCCATTTAAGGATAAATGCTCAGAAAGACTGACTGAAGCAAAGTCGTTGTTGAGCTCAGGCAGCGTGGCATCATGGGTAAGGATGGAGGGGTCTTTCCGCAGCCGCTCCAGCTCCTCCATCAGCTTGTGTTTGTCTTCTTCGCTGCCATTCCAGCCGCCCTGGATGGGCTTGTACAGCACTTTACCGGCCCCGTTACGCCGCTCCAGGATCACCACCTACATACACGTACTTTGTTATTGTAATAAAGTCTGACTTTTGGTGTGGGTTTTTTTTGTCTGAGCATCATGGTGCTGTGAGAATGTACCTGTGGAGGATTGTCTCTGTTCTTCAGCAGCACAGCACACAGAGGCTGCTGCTGACGTTGGTATACATATGCAAAACGGAGAACCTCCTCGGTGTTCACAGAGGCCAGAGACAAGAAAGCTTTGTTTCCTGGGACAAAGACTTCCTCCTCGCCGGTGATAAGCAGAACACAGTATCTGAAGAGAGAACAGCAAAATAACCAAAAACTTTATATCACAACCATCTACATGTAAATAATTACAGATGTGCCTCTAGAAAAAAAACACTGAAGCTCTCAAAGACATTATTTCCTTTTACTCGTATATCAACGATTTAGTGTTCCAACCAGTATGAACAGAAAATGGCATTTTTTAAACACTATGCTGGAGAAGACACCTACAAAACCTGGATATCAATACAGTGCTCCCAGTGTTCCTGCCACATCTGGAATATGTCCTGTAAGTCTTCTTTTTAAAGTGTGTGTGATTTGCAATGGAGCTCCACAATGGTGCCAAAACGGCAACCTTTGAGCTGTATATTCATCTTCGGGATGAAGTCCGCAGAAGCCATATCTGGCGAGTAGGGTGGGTGCAAAGTGAGATAATGTGAATTGTTCTCCAACGATCATCATGCACAAGTTGCTGAATGGTTTGGACATTTTTTGGGGTTGAGCTCATTCAAGGTCTTCCTGATCTCTCTGAGATGTTCTTCCTCTCTTGAAGCACGCCTGCTCGAAAACACCTTAAACGACTCATTGCAGCATCGCCGTATGTCAATCGTATGTCACGTCAAACATCTCTGTGGTCAGAATAGCACCAGTTGCACCAATAGTCTCAAACCCTTTTGATACCACCTCAATCCTATTGAATCATCAGAGACTTAATCTTATAAAGGTGTATTGATTAAAGGGCATTTTTATGGATGGAACTGAAGATACAGTTTGCTGGAGTAATGTTTAAAACTTTAATGAAGTCACAGGTTACAAATTTGAGCAATAATTGCTCCCTCTGACATACGACACAAAGGCTTTTAACTTACTTTCGGCGCCGATGGAACTGTTTGATGGGGCAAAGCTCGTCAAAGACCTTCTGGTTCACCAGACGAGGGGCAAGAAGGAATTTGTTGTTGGAGATAAATTCATCAATTATTTGTTTTTTCATCCCTTTAGCCTGTTTAATTAAAAACAAGATTGCATCAATAATTATTTTCCTATATTTATATGCCTTGTTTTGTTGTATATCCTACATCACCTGCATTGAAATTCACTACCTGTATAATGTCAGCTGGTTTGTCTGTGTTCTCCTTGAAGACAAGCATAGTCGGAGCATAGGTGTTAATGTTGTACTGCTTGAGCAGGTTGGCCGTCTCAGACAGACCCTGGTCCACGTAGCCAAACTGGACATAGTCCTTATAGGCAAACGCAGTCAGCTGTGCAGGGACAGGACGTATGCACGCACTATTAATCATAAAACCCAGGATTCGAACTGCATCCAACTTCTGAATATAACCACATATACCTTATACAGCAAAGGAACCGCCGGCACTTGGTCAAAAAGCAGAACGTGGGGTTTGTTAATATCATACCAGCTCTTCAGAAAGTCTGGGTGATTCCGGTCCGTGATCTGAAGAACAATCCATAAGTAGAGTTTTGCGTCAGGAATCAGATCAGGGGATGAAGTAGAGGGAGAAGAAGAATAAGACTTGAACTTACCTTCTCAACCAGTCTCTGAGGCAGCAGGTCCTCCACAAATTGCATGAGATGCTCTTTGGCCAGAGCGTAGTTAAAGAAAGTTACTTTTCCGTTGATCACGCCGAGTATGGACGGAGTGCGGTGAGCGCCAAGATGATTCGCTAAGCGTCTCTCATACCCGACGTCAACTACCCCTACTCCTACACCTATAAAAGAAGAAGCAAAGGAAAGAATATCGAGGACACAAGGACCAGAGTGAAAACCGTTTTGAAGTCACTTTATTGGTAAATTTAGCAGGAATTGATTAGATCAAGCAGTCCAATAATCATGCTACGTTGAAACTCAGCTCTACCCATGAGCTGATTATGAAAAACATTCCTTACCAAGAGGCTCGAGTTCCTTCACGGCCTCCCTCCACACAGGATCCATGTGGACGCAGCTGAAGCACCAGTCCGAGGTGATTTTGATTAGAAATGGTCTCTTGCAGCTGTCAGGCACGACTTCGTTGATGTACTGGTTGTAGTGCAGCATGTACTTGCTGTCGGTGTCGTCGCGGCTGCCCTTGCTGTTAAACGGGAAGTTGAAGAAGGACTCGTCGAAGTAGAAGTTGTCGTGGAAGTGACGGAAGCCATGTGGCCCGTAAGGCTGGGAGTTGGTCTGCTTGTAGCGATCATAATTGGCTCTTTTTTCTTCGTTCGATAAGATCTGAACAACAAAACCAAACACAAAAACACAAACACACTGTGACGAGAGATTCCAATAGATATTGATCTTGTTATTTTCTAAATAATGAAACACAAAAGTAGGATGTGTGTGGGTGTGTGTGTGTGTGGGGGGTGGGGGGTGGGGGGGGGGGGGGGGCTTTACCTCATAGGATTTTGTGATCTTAATAAACATGTCTTCAGCTTCTGGGTTCTTGTTTTTGTCTGGATGCCTGGCAAAAAATAAATGCAAGAGATGATCAGATCTGAATGTGAATCAGTGTGAGTGTGAATCACATCAGCCTTTATCACGACAGTTTGATATAATGCCTCATTCAAATCCTAATAGTTTCATTGTCACGTCACAGTTTTTAAATCTAACATCATGACCAGCCATGGCTCAGTACAGGCGTGTCTGGAGGTGTATTATGGTATGGTATTCGCAAAACGTTACCATTCTTTGGCAAGGCGTTTATACACTTTCTTGATTTCTGCCTGATTTGCACTCTTGGTGACCCCCAAGATCTTGTAGGGGTTGAATTCTGCATCGTCTACCAGAGCTCCAGCCAAGACAACGCAAAGGATCAGGACAGACTGAAGACTCAGGCACAGCATCACTGTTTTAGCCATGACTCCCAGACTGGGAAAAGACAAACACAAACATCATGGTTATGAAAATAAAATCAGTATAGTGAAATAAACACTGATGATGGCTGATATCAGCTATCTGGATTCTAAATGAAGGGCACTAGAATGCAGGACATAAATAATCTCCCAGATGGGATGTAGGGTGACCCTTGTTGGCGTTTAGTCACCATCATTGCAAACGCACCTTATTAGAGACTGTATACCAAATACATCAGTGGTATTTATATAGTGCACTAGACATGGCGTTCTGTTTTCTACTATGTAGTGCACCTGTGTAGGGAGTGAACGAATAATTGGTATTGAATAGCTGGCTTAGTAAGGATTTAGGCATTGAATAGGCAAAAAGATATGAATTTTTTTTAACAAATATTTGATTTAGTGCCTTAAATAAATAAATAAATAAATAGGGACTTACAGTCAGTCTAACAGAACCAGCATCATCGCAAATCAGCGACCTTGTTTGTTAAGAGGAAAACAGGCGTTATTCCAGATGTCGGGTTTAATTAAAGGATCCAGGAAATTCAATTCAGGTTCGACCCTGGATTTTTAGGACAGATGTCAAATCCCCGTTTAAACCGCGTTTTGATGCTCAGACGTTTAGGATCCTGCTGTAGATCCCGCTCCGCATCGTGCGCATCCCTGCCTCCGCATCCCGTTCCGCATCCCCCCCCACCACACACACACACACACACACACACACACACACACACACACGCACGCACGCACGCACACACACACACGCACGCACGCACACACACACACACACGTGACTGGGTCATGCCGTCACAATAAAAGCGTGCATTACGTTAGTCTATTTAAAAACGGAGAGGGTGATGCAATTTAAGTCTTTATGATGGAAATGTTTCTGAATCACTGAAATCTGTGGATTTTTTTAAAGCATTTCTATGTAGCTTTTAGACTTTCGTGTTGCTATAAGAGAAAATTGAGAGAGCATCCTCACCCTAATAGATCATATTAGCAATAATTTATTTGAAAGATTGGAAGTTTCTCATTACAAGATTAAGTGAATTGATTCTGATAAAGGAATCATTTGAGACGAAAGAGTCGACTCTTATTTTCCGGTTGAGAGAAAAAAATAACCACTTAGGACAACGGACCCCAACCACCGGGGCCGCACATCAGAAAAAAAAAATAAACACCCTTTTAATCATTTTATTTTATTACAATTTTATCGACTTTCACAATCTCCGTGGTGTTCTAATAAAATAAACAAAATGAACAAAAAAGTATCATTTGATAGCCAAATAAATCGACTCTTCTAATCTGGTCTTAAAAAATGGGCCATTCAGGACTCAATCATAGAAGGGGACAAATTTAAATACTAGGTCTAAGTAAAGGGGCCAAACACTGTCAACATTTAATGAACAACAGGACAGAGAGGAAAAGGGATGAGTGTGTGAAAATAAAACATGAGGTAAAAGTAATACATGTGGATATACAATATTGTGATGGGGAGACTCTAAGGATAAAATGAAGGCTAGTTTTCATGGTGCTGTGAGAGAAAATGGAGAAGGCATCCTCATCCCAATAGATCTCATCAGCAATTAATCATTTAAATGACTCGAAGACTCAATAAGCTTGAGTGAAAATGGCAGTGAATTGATTTTAATTAAGGAATCATTTAAACGACGAAAGAGTCGACTCTTATTTCCCGGTTTAGAAGAAAGATTATTTATTTAAATTGCACAAATGCACAATAAGAGACGCAATAATAAATTACGGTCTACTCTGATTGTGCTATTAAGAAGAAAAAATAGGAATGTAATGCGTCTTAATCTCCATATCCTACAAAGAGCATCTGGTTTCATTTATGAGTGTGAAAAAAAGAAAATAGAGCCACATCTGTAATGCCACAACCGTGTTTGACGATCTGCTTTAGTTTAATAGGGTTTTGCAATATTCAGGGCGCAATACAGTACATACGCATTTCATCACACTGAGTATTTAGTGGTTCAGAGTGAGCATTTTGATTAAATTCATAAAAAATACAATCTGATTATGTAATTACAAACACACAGATAGAACACATCAAGTATTTTTAGCAAGGAAAAAAAAAGATGGAGATGATCTCTGGTGCTCCCAGATGCAGAAAAAGGTCACATTTTTAGGGGATGATCCTGAAACGTACATAGTATTACAGAGCAATCAAACCCGGCTAACAAGTAGCAGATCCATTAAAGGAGTACTGAGAGATTTTCTACTCAAACAAATCTGCAATGGACGAGTGATTACTATGGATTCAAAAAATAACAATTAAAGGGGAAGATGTTGGAGTGGGGGCTTGAGTTAAAACTGAGTCGACTTTTGGGGCATTTCTTCCTAATTGAAATATAGTTAACACCAATTCAATTCAAATAATATATAAATATATATATATATATATGGTCAATTACACACAACTGTAATCACATCAGCATTTTTTGCAAACACAAAACCTCTTGAGTAAAATTTAGGCTATTAGACTATTCTTTTTTTTTTCGTACATTTTTCAATTAAATTCAACATCAGTTCTTAGATTTTCTGTTTGCTCTTTTTCCCTCTGCAGTACAGAGAATAAATCGTGTTCTGGGGGTAAAAATCACACGCACACCACATATCTGTAGATATATAATAAGCTTTTTAAAGTAAAAATGCTAGAGTTCTCCTATAAACGCATTGCAGCACTTTCGGGAACCTGACATCAGAGCACCGTATTAAAAAAGATTCACCATTATGTGAATAATAATAATAATAATAATAATAATAATAATAATAATAATAATAATAAAAGATTTCACGTACACGTAATTAAAAAAATGTAAATAAAAAATAAGTAATCTGATATATGCTAGGTACTGACCTCGCACACACACAAAGATTAAATACTGAATGATAAATCTCTATAATTAATTGAGTGTTTCGAGTCGTGTTTGGAGAGAAAGAGACGCTCTGCAGTAGTCCGGTTGTGCTTGTGCATATTTGCGCTCCGGTGGGCGACGATTTCACGTTCACGTCCACCTGGAGGGTCTCAGAGGTGTTAAAAAAAAGAGAAAATTAAAGCCTGTAGGACTGTACCTGTGGTGATAAAACATCAGAAAACGAACGAATGGGTTTAACAGACGAACCCTAATAAAACCATGGAGACTTCCTTTATCACTCACATCAGTACGCAAATACTGACAATTTAAATGTCAAATTATAAATAATATTTATTTAAAAAAATGACCAGAAGAATGGGGAAGCAAGGGGGGAAAAAAAGGAGAGAGGGGGAACTAGCGCTTTTATTGCGTTTATAGAACGGAGCGAGGTGCCACTCGCCCACTCAGAGTGCGCCCTCTCCTGGACAGGCTTTGAAGCACACTCTTCATTTGAGCACAAATAAACACAATAAAAGCTCACTAGTAAAATAAAAGATAATAAATAAAAGCTCGGCAGACTGACACACCATCACCAATGTTAAAAAAAAAAAAAAAAATAAGAAAAGAAGAAGCAGCTACGGTTCGGTAGACAAAGGTCAGGCCCGATAAAACCACGTGTTGATCTGAAGTAGATCAGGTCCATAAGTGGTTTATTACAGCTGGGGCACAGCCTGATGCAAGACATTTTTCTTTATAGAGGTCCGATAAAAGCACAAAGAAAGTACAAATCAAATTCAGATTTCCCGTCCCAAAAATCAGTCCATTACTTTCATCTGTCCACTTTTTTTTACACCATGTAATCCTGTAATGCCATAAATTAGAAAGTCTTTTTTTGTTTGTTTGTTTTTTTTTACAGTTTGAGACCTAAAAATTGCCCTAAATAAATCCAAATAAAATGGCCCAAGGCAAAAATGTACAAAACATTCATTAATGTGTTACATGTTAACATGTGGTGCGTGCATGTGTGTGTGTGTATGTGTGTGGGGGGGGTATTGGTGTTGGGGGTCAACTTTAAGATCACGGATGTATGTGTGAGATCATTCCCCCTAGAATCTCGGCTGAAAGTGCATTTCCGTAGGAAACAAGTGAATCTGCTCAGCGGACGCCGGAGAAGCCGAAGGGCCTCGGCCAATCCTGTCACGCAGTTCCACAGGTGACGAGGTTGAGATGCGTGTTCCGCATTGCTACGTTCCTGCTTGAGAAGTAGAAGGCGTGTTCAGTCAGCAGCGTTTGGTTTTCTGGTTTCGAGGTGCGTCTCGGCGGTGATGGGGTACAGCGCGGACGGAGTCAAGGAGGACGCAGAGTGCGTAACTTAGACCTCCGCCGCCGTCAGGCCGACCTTCTCCTCGTCATGTCAATCCGAGCTGGGCTTCTTCAGCGAGAAGGCGCAGATCTTAAAGTGAGCGCTTAGCTGTTCCACCTACAGAGGGAGACAAAAACGCATAGTGTTGAAAAAAAAGAATACGAAATGGACATTAGGATAATTCACAGATGTGAATTGGAAAATCTTACCATCTCTAGTATGGATAGAGAGAGAAGCAGATGGACAGATAGACGGACAGAGAAACAGAAGGACAGGCAGATTGTAGATAGAAAGACTGATAGGAAGATTGTTAACGAGATATGAGACGTAAATGAGAGACATAGATGGGTCATTAGTGAAGCAGACAGAGATAGTGATTTAGAGACACACACACACACACACACACAAAGAAAGAAAGTACATATTTTTCAGATATGTTGCAGTCATTACATGCAGCATTCACACCCTGAGAAGTTGTAAAGCAGCATTTGTTCAACACAGATGGCCTTCCTGTGTAGAGGAAGAAAACCACTGTGTGTGTGTGTGTGTGTGTGTGTAAGCGCGCATGTGTGATTTTGAGATATGCAAAAAATTTTCCTGCTCTAAGGCTCAAGCTGAATGTGTGTGTGTGTGTGTGTACGCACCACTGAAACCCCGTAGTGTATGTGTGTGAGGACGACTACAGCCGTCCACACGTACAACACCACCGTCTCACTCTGCTGCAACACGCCTGAGATCACCAGCAACACCACCAACGCCATCGGCACCAACAGCCAACTCAGAGGCTGGCAGCGTGTGTTAGTCATCTGACACACGATCAGCTTGCACTGCAGAGAGACAGACACAGAGAGAAAGAGAGATCAGCACAAATGCAGCCATATACGTCTACATTTCCACGCTTACATACACCACAGAGCACACAATCACACAAGTATTGTAGAAGCATTGCAAAAGTAAGACTTTATAAGACCTTTTAAAGACCATGAAGAATAAAATTTAAAACTTATATCACAACATCAAATCGCTAAACTTGCACCTTCCCATAGCTGAAAAATGTCACGTCTGTGCTACAAATAAAAGAGATTCACGCCAATAACAGAAAGCTGATTAGGTGAAATAAATTTGGACTAGCGAAAGAAAGCACAACACCACGGAAAGTAACAAACAAAAACATTCTAAAATGCTGCTGGAGCACTTCCATGAGCTTTTTACTATTTAAGGCCAACTTTTTTGTTCTTTGTAAGACCCCAAGGAAACCCTGATTGCAGAAACGACTGACGGATAAGCAGGACAGAATGCTGAGCAGAGAGAAAGACGGATAGAGAGAAAAAGAGGCACAGAGAGACACTCAGAAATAGAGGTGGAGAGGGGGAGGGAAGAGGGGAAGATATTGAGACTAAAAGACAAGCACGCAGAATGAGAGAAAATGAACAGAGCACAGTAACAGACAAAGAGAGAGGAACAGACAGATGAAGAGACCATGAGAGAGACAGGCATGTTCAAAGAGAGAGAGAAGGTGGCATGGAAGGAGAATGAGAGAGTGATGTGAGAGACCAAGAGACAGAGAAATAAAGACAGGAAGAGTGGAAGTGGTGTAGGGATTGAGACTAAGATGAAAGTGAGAGAGAGAAAAAAAAGAGACCGGTGGAAATGGAATAAGAGAGCCCAAAAGAGACAAACTTAGAAAAAAAAAAAGAGTAAGACAAAGTGAAACAGCGTGCTTGCTTGACGGAAAGAACGGATGACAAAGATAAAAAGATAGGAAGCAGAGAGACACAGGAAGAGAGAGGGAGGAAAGAGAGAGAAACACAAAAGGTCCCTTGTCTACAAGCATACCAGAGATTACAATGCTGTGTGTGTGTGTGTGTGAGTGCGAGAGTGTGTGAGAGAGTGTGTGTGTGTTGCACTTACAGTGACGTTGGCGAAGGCTGTCCCCACCATCATGTAAAAGATTCTGGGCTGCAGCTCCAGGATGTTGCTGGGAGACAAGACGACCCACAGTGTGGCGAGGATGGCGATGAGCAGGGGCGAGAAGAAGGGCAAGAAGGCCTCGTACACAGAGCTGTGCTTTAGCGTGTTACTGCGATATGCCCTGCACAAATCCGGCATCAGTCTCTGCCAAAACTCACACAACTGACACTAAAATAATATAAACATCATTTGGTGCTACTGGGGAGGAGATCGGGTCACATGATATCAGCCCATCATTGACACTGATTTTCCGGTGACACAAAACCCCACATTATGTACAAGTTAGAGGTAAAACACACACTTCAAAAGAGTCAGACTTACTTCCAAACGTTGTACAGGCTCATTGGTAATGTTACAGCAAACAAGCAACCTGTAATGCAGACAATATAATAATATTATAAAAAAAATTATTTAACATTGAATATATTTAATCATCCCCTATTTAATACTCGTACTGTCTATATTGTCTCACATTGTCTGTATTGTCTTCTACAGTCCGTTTTGTCTTCTATAGTCCAAGCTAAATGTGTAGTGTTATTTATGTCTGACTTTTGAGAGTCACTAACGGCTGGAACCATATTTCTTGTGTGTATTAACACACTTGGCCAATAAACCTGATTCTGATAAAAAAAATAATAAATAAATGGGAGAGAAAGACGTGTGAGCGCGACTCGACTCTCTCACCCAGGATCATGACGATGAAGAGGTCTCTGTACAGAATGTTCCACATTAGTGGCTGGTTCCACGTCTCCACTCCGACCAGGGCTGTGATGATGTACACGATAGAGATTGTCTGATTTTTGGGGAAAAAAAAGTTGACAAATATGAGAACGAGAAAGAAATATAGAGGGTAAAAATAAATAAATAAATAAATAAAAAGTGAGCTAAAATGAGAACTCTCGACTTCATAATATCGATTATTTTAAAATAAATTGATGGGTTTATCTAATACCGAGTAAAATTAGGGAAGTATGTAGGGAAATCATATCACAATTAGAATGATGGAGAAACCTGACAGGAAAACACGCCAGCGATCTACTGCAGGGAAACACGCCAGCGATCTACTGCAGGGAAACACGCCAGCGATCTACTGCAGGGAAACACGCCAGCGATCTACTGCAGGGAAACACGCCAGCGATCTACTGCAGGGAAACACGCCAGCGATCTACTGCAGGGAAACACGCCAGCGATCTACTGCAGGAAAACACGCCAGCGATCTACTGCAGGGAAACACGCCAGCGATCTACTGCAGGGAAACACGCCAGCGATCTACTGCAGCGAAACACGCCAGCGATCTACTGCAGCGAAACACACCAGCGATCTACTGCAGGGAAACACACCAGCGATCTACTGCAGGGAAACATGCCAGCGATCTACTGCAGCGAAACACGCCAGCGATCTACTGCAGGGAAACATGCCAGCGATCTACTGCAGCGAAACACGCCAGCGATCTACTGCAGCGAAACACACCAGCGAAACATGTTTTACAGTGATTTATAGCAGGGAAGCATGTGTGGGAATTTAAAACGGGGACCAAAAAAATCCCATCAGGGGAATCCCTTTAGGAAAATTGACATCATAACGCCTCCACAGTGCAACCAATCAACTCCCTCCAATCTGACGAAAGTTATGAACGCCCGCTGAGCCTAACAATTTCATTTGCAGCTTGGTGTGTACTTCTGTGTGTGTTCGTTGTATGCGATCATCTCTTACCACTTGGCTGATGTCGTAGCCCCAGGGCAGGAAGAGCACGCCGGTGTTATATTTCTCCCAGTGTGAGAGGATGAAAGAGAAAAGGACGACCCAGAGCAGGCCGTACAGCGTGAGCACGCTGACTCCGCTCGTGCCGCGCCCGAACACGGAGTACATGGAGCTGACAAAGAACACACACGCCCAGCTGTCCAGGCCGTGGTCAAACAGCTCGCCCAGGGGAGTGCTCGAGTTTGTCCTGCGAGCCTGCTTCCCATCGACTCCGTCTACACACACACACAGCACATTTTTACAGTCTCACCACATCTCCCCGAAGTGTTTTATTTTCTCAAGAATCGCCATACTGCTGTATGTAATGTACTGCTGGATGTGTAAGTCTGAATATCATCACACATACATGTTTACACAGTTTTACGCTGCCATGATGCCACCACTCACACACTGCTGTTACTATTTCAACTCAAGCTTAACTTTGACACACACACACACACACACACACACACACACACACACACACTTACCTAGTGTGTATGCCAGAAAGTTAAAGAGGCCTGCAGCTATCCAAGCCCAACTTGGCACGTGTGCATGACCCTCGGCTAAAACACACAAACACAGTAAAAAAAAAAAAAAAAAAAAAAAAAAACAGGATCAGTTAAATATTGACTTGTGTAAATCAAGCAAGCTGGTTCAGGGTGTGTAAGAGTTTTTGTGGTGTGTGTGTGTGCGTGTGTGTGCGTGTGTGTGTGTGTGTGTGTGTGTTAATAAAAAAGATGATTCACAGGGTGTTTCACTCTAGTTGCTGTTTAGTTGCTACAGGTAGACACGTCTCGTCTACTCGAGATGAAAAAGGGAAAGGGAGATGGAGTGAAATGAGAGACAGAGTGAGAAACATCTGAGATGCAGTGAAAAACAGGTCTTCAATATACAGCTTCCAAAAAGGACGAGTGGAAGATTGAGAGTGAACGAAAGAGACAAAAAAAGAGGGGACTTTGTACTTGCTCAATCACCCACTTACACAAACAAACATACACACACACACACTCACCTGATGCGTAGAAGTCATAGTCGTAGAAGGATAAGATTGCAAAGTTGAGCACTAGGAACATGAACCCAGTGAAAGTGATGAGGTTAGGGGCCAGCCATGTGGGTAAGATCTGAGAGAGAGAGAGAGAGAGAGAGAGAGAGAGAGACAGAGAGAGAGAGAGAGAGAGAGAGAGAGAGAGAGAGAGAGAGAGAGAGAGAGAGAGAGAGAGAGAGAAGAATTACAGAATTACATAAGTGAGAGAGACATGCACAGAAATACAAAAGAGAACAGCAAGTAAAAAGTGAAAGGAGTATAAAAGAAAGAAAGAGAGAAACAGAGAGACATACACAGAGACATAAAATAGAGAGAGAAAGAGAGAGTTAAAAAGATGTGAGAGAGAGTGAGTGAGACAAAGAGAGTGTGAGAGAAAGCGAGTGTCCAAAAGAGTGAGAGAGACCGAGAAAGAGTGAGACAGAGAGAGAAAGTTAGACAGAGTAGGAGTGAAACAGAGAGCGAGACAGACAGAAAGTGAGTGAAATAGAGAGCGAGACAGAGAGAGAGATTATCGTTAGTATAAAGGGGTGTGGTCTTTTGTATTGGTAATAGGATCCAAGTGGAAAACTCATTAAAGTTGTATCTTGGCACTGTGATGGACAGAAACACTGTTCATGCTAAGTCTGCTAATAAATAGTCTTAGCACACAAAGCCTACAGCATGTCTGAGAACATCTGCAGGGGCTTCATGCTTTCATGTTCTTTATATAATAACCACTGCTGTCTACAGAAGGTAAAAAAAAGAAACAGGAATTCATCTTTAGTTTCTGGGTAGAAACAAGCTCTTGGTCATGGTGAGTGGACGAGGTGGACCTTTCTCACCTTCACCATGGAGTTCCAGAAGGGGTGCATGATGTAGATGGAGAGCGGGTTGGTGTCCACCGCGCTGTACTGAAAGCACAAAGGAGACAGAAGACACGGGGTTAGAAGTTTGTTCACACTTACACACACAAACATACACACACACACACGAGCCATCTGGATTATGGTGCCATTTCACGTCTGTCTTTCTGATATTACCGTAATTAGCGCTGACATCATCAGCATCAAGATCAACGTGACGCGAAGAAACGTCCTGAGATGCTGAGATCAGTATGCAAACGATTTTCAAATCGGTGGTCGTTCTGGTGGTTCTGCTCTGTCAAGGGGCACTGAAGCACCCACACTATCACACAAAAACTATCACACAATACACACATTTCCTATTGCAGAATCTACAGCAGGTATACAGCATGTAGTGAACGTATAACGTGAATATGAAGAGATTTGGAATTCAGCTCATGTTCAGTCTAATGAACATGAAAGGATTGACTTTAACCTGCATGGAAGTGATGGAAAGAAGAAAGGAAGGAAGGAGGAGAAAGAAGGTAGGAAGAGAGAGAAGATAGGAAGGAAGGAAGAAAGAAAGAAAAGGAGAGTGAATAAGGGAGGATGGAAAAAAGAATATCAGAAGAAAAAAAGAGATAGAAAGAAAAAGGAAAGGAAGCAATTAAAAAAGAGAATTGAGAGAACAAAAGGAGACAGAAGGAAGGAAGGAATTCCTTCATTTCATCTGTCTCCTGTTCTCTCAATTCTCTTTTTTAATTGATTTGAAAGAAGGTGAAGGGAGAACCGAAGGAATAAAAGAAGAAAGGAAGGGAGGAACAGAGAGAAAATAGGGAAAGAAGGAAGAAAGAAAAGGGAAGAAGGAAAGAAGAAAAAGGTAGTAGGTTGGAAGGACGAAGAAGAAAAAAAGGAAAGAACAAAGAAAGGAAGAAATAAATAAATGAAGAGAATTAAGAGAAAAAAGGAAAGAAGAGAATTGAGAGGAAAGGAAGAAAAGGAAAGACGACAAGAAAGAAAGAGAGACATACGGTAGGATAGACAGAAATGTTTTTCATTCCAAAAAAAAGGGTTTGCTTGTAATTGATCAGGTTTTACTTCGACCTGCATGCGAAGCCATGTATGTGAAGAAAGGAAGGAGGAAAGAAAGAGAAAGAAATGAAGAGAAGGAAAGAAGAGAAGAAAGGATGAGACGAACAGACAGATGGATGCATTGAATTAAACAAAAAATGCTTCGCGAGCCAAAAAAATAAATAAATCCAGCCTCCACCCCAATCAGATCCACGAAAACTGTTATTAGAGGAAGTTTACACGTTTACGTGTGGCTACTGAGCGCTTTAATGTCCAAGTGATCTTCACAGTGACGTCTTGACATAATCCGAACTCTATAGGTGTAAATCATATATTTCTCTGGGTGGAGCTTGTATACGTGTGGGAAAAAATGTTTTCCACCTGTTTGACCATTCATTACTTTTACAATCCATTTTAATCGCTACATTTTGGAAATGGGGGGAAAAAAAACAGGGATTACAGAGTGAAAATCGACAGGGTTCCACAAAACAACTTAACAACATGTTTAAGTCACATGAGAATCTCTCGAAAAAGACACATGACATCTGGAAAAGACAGTGGTGTATATATAAATCCACAGATTTGACTCAATTGGAAAACCTGCCAACTGGGCCGAGGGCTTATTTACTCATGTTCACGTGATCTCCATGTGCTCCAAATAGAGTAAAGATCATTCAATTACCCTGACCAGCACAGGAGACTCGGCACTGCCCATTTCACCATGTGGAGTGAAACACTGACACCCTTCTGCATCTCACACACCAACAACAAAGTAAATACCAACCTTTATTGATGGAAAAAACAACACAGACATATACTGGAAGTGAAGGGGAAGAAGTGAGAGAAGGAAGGAATGGAGGGAAAGAAAGAAGGGAGAGAAGGGAAGAAAGTGAAGAAGAAATGTAGGAAGAGAAGGAAGGAATGAATGAAAGATAAAGAAGAAAAGAAAGGACTGTTTCCTGAATTACCCACACTGCCGGGTGAATTCTCGTCTAAAGTGATGCAGCAGCGCTTTAGTGTTTCCTTCAACTCTCTCGTCTCTACACTCCGCCCGGATCATACACTTTCACTTTCTCAAAACCCATAGATCATCAGCTGTCAAACCTCTGAGTCATATGGCTGCATCACATTCCGGATAATAATTCCCGGATTTTGAATGTTTTTTATTTTTTTTATTTTATGTATGTGTATAAAAAAAAAAAAATTAAAAAATTGATAAACAAATAAATTTGAAGCGAATGTACAATTTGTTGGACTTTCTTTTAATAAAGATACATATATATATATATATATATATATATATATATATATATATATATATATTATTTTTTTTTTTTTTTACAAAACGGTATCACGATAAACGTGTATTGCCCCACAATATATCGCGATATCACAAGTATTCCGAGCTACAGACTGTAAAACTGAGGCCGCATCCCAAACGCCTTACTGCGACCTACACATCGATCAGTGAATAAAGGCATGTACGCCCTACTTAGTGCCCTATGTGTGTAAATGATAGGGATTTAGGATCAGGCCTTGGGTGCAGTTCATTTCCCAACCCAACTCAAATTGTAAGACATTTTTTTTTATCATTTATTTTCTTAATCTCATCGGAACCACCAGGATTATGACCTACATATATATTATATATTACAGAGGGGGAAATTTCAAAACGTCAATTAAAAAAAAGCTAACCGGCTAACGCGGGACACCGAGGACTCGCGCCGCCCGTCCCATGCCGTTAATATTAGCATTATTAGCATTTTAGGCTACGTAGCGATAGTTGTTTTTGAATATTATATTATAAAAATCTTTATTCTCAGGGCTTACTTTATATTTATCAAAGCCGGAGAGCTGCTCCTGAGTGACATAACTGTAGAAAACCATGTTGAGTTGCAGCGGCACCACGCTCCCGGTCACTATCACCTGCAGTCTGAAGGAGGAGCACCAGCACTGGGGAGCAGCCGGAGTCGATACAACGTCATTTCCCGTCACGACCACCGCAGGTCAAACCGGATTCAAAGTTTTCAAATTAAAAGTCACAACTTCCTGTGTAATTATAGAATATGTATACGAGGTACATTCATATATGCATTATTTATATAAAAAATATGTAAATGTTATGCAAGGAAATGAATCGAATATGTTAATTATATTCTGTTAATTATGAAATACCGCAACGACGCTGAAGTTTCGAACCTGATTGGACAGAACGCGCTGATTAGTTTTGAGATTTCTAAAACAAAAGTCACACTTCCTGTATTGTTAAAGGATAATCAACACGAGACACGTGTAAATTTTATATGAAATGTTGATCTGAAATTAAAATAAAATGTAATCAAATGTCAATTATATTGGGTTACATAGTCATTGGAACATGGTCATTTTGTGTATGGCTTCTATACCTCAATGTCACATAGCATCAAAATTTAGAAGATAAAGATTAAAAGCTTATTATATTGTACTGCAATTACTCCAAATCGCTCCTTTAAAACACACACACACACACTGCAACTATATATACAACAAATGATTTAAATACAAATGCATGTACAACAAGATTCAGAAATTGTGTGCGAGTTCCAAAAATACTTTTAATTACGACCTCAAACTAAAAACCAGTACGTCGATGAAAAGGAGGTGTAGCATCAGGTCTGCATTTTCTATCCCAGATTATTATTTTTGCTTAAAGGAAGGAAGTGCTTGTGTCATGCTTGACAGTTTTCAGTCACATTATAGACAGGAAGACAGGTGGATGTTCAATGACGTCACACAAAAGCCATGATGTCCTCCAGCTTCTTGCGTGTCAGATCAGGTACGGTGGCATCCGTAGCTGCATAACCCACAGGAAGCAACATGAGAAGCTTCTCATTGGCTGGCCGGCGAAGGAGAACCCGGAGTTGTGGACCACAGTTTAAAGGTGTGGAGGTCACCGTCACCAGACCCACATTCTGCAGAATGTGAACAGATATGTGAAACTGTCCCACAGTGAATATATATATATATATATATATATATATATATATATATATATATATATATATATATATATATATATATATATATGTTTGTGTAAATATTCTGCACACCTGCAGAGCTGCCAGCAAGAGGCCACATGAGATGGACACGCTAATCTCGTTGTAGTAGTGAGTCTTTTTCTTTCCATCTGGCATTATTCCGTACGTCTGCTTGAAGACTAGGATCAGGTACGGCGCCATGTCGAGATAATCCTTCACCCAGTTAGTCCTGTACAAGAAAGAGTATAACTTAGAGCTGTAGATACTGTAGTTTATTGGCCATTAATTTTACAGATCTTAGCCACCAGAGGGTGCTAGTGCTATGGGAGGATAAGAAATAGGTATACACTATACAGTATAAACAAAACACCTGACTTTAACAGCCATTGCAAAACTGTAGGAACCTCATGATCCTGAACTAGGGGACCCAAATACTGTGTGTTCCAGCGTGGCAATGCCCCTGTGCACAAAGCAAACTCTATAAAGATATGCTTTGCATGGGTTGGAGTGGAAGATTTCCTGCTATAGAGCTCTGACCTTAAACGTATTGATTACCTTTGAGATAAATTAGAAGACTGGAACTATAGACAACAGGCCTCCTCACCATACACCAGTACCTGACATTGCATCAATGGCAATCTTCCCAGAGGTGTGGAGGATAATATAACAGCATATAGGGACTAAATGTAGAATGGGATGTTCAAAAAGCAAATACCAATCTTATGGTGAGGTGTCCACAAACATTTGGGTACACAGTGTGGATTTTGGGGGTGAGAGTGACAAACACGCTTACACAAACACACACATATACGCACACATAGACTTTACCGAAGTCTGAGCAGGTCATGAACCCATTTATCGCCCATTCTCTGTTTGTAGTTAATCTCTTCCTCCTGTTCTACGATCTCTCGGACTTTGTGTTTCGTCTCATAATCGGCCACCACCACAAATGTCCAGGGCTCGGTGTGAGCACCACTTGGAGCCGTACCTTACACACACACACACACACACACACACACACACACACACACACACACACACACAAAGCACAACAAGCACACAAGGAATAAAGGCGTACTGGTCAACTACACTAACTGAAAATCAAGTCTTGTGGTCACATAAGAAACAAATATAGTTTTTTATTCCTCTTATACCACAGTATCAATGCTGAAAACCTGTTTCCTTATTGATAAGCAACACATCTTACTTTTATCCATTCGTAGTTGCAATTTAATGTTGTAATCAGAGTTCAGTATATCAGGAGCCATGCGGTCTGTACCTGCAGCACGTATCACATTATCGATCACCTCTCGAGGGACGGGTTCTGGGCTGATGAAGCGCACCGACCGGCGCTTGTTCAAAAGAGCATAAAAGTGTTTGGACCGCTCCAGCATTTCTTCCTCAGGGTATTGACAAGGAGTGTACGGAATGTGGGGGAGGTCTTCTGTCCCTGTCTCCGCCCAATCATTTTCCTCTACAAAGAAGAAAATATGACACTGAGCTGAACTCAACGCAAACTCAAAATACATTAACATATAGCCATTTTACCATGAACACCTTTATCAATATGTTCGTCTATGTGGAAGACAGACAGACAGACAGACAGACAGACAGACAGACAGACAGACAGACAGACAGACAGACAGATAGATAGATAGATAGATGTACATGGCCAAACATTTTATAAGTAGAAATTTGCATCTTGCGTGAACAAACACTGAATGAGTTCTCATGCAAGACGTTTTCATGGAGTCAGAATCCCATTCTAATCTGGATGACTGCTCTCTTGAGGTACTTGACCTCAACATACTGTATCTTCAGGAACTAGCTGCTGACATTTCTGTTTTCTAAGAGCTTTGACATTCGAGGGCCTAAAAAAAAACTGTGGTGGAAAAAGCAACATTGATTTCTTCCTCCATTATATTGTAGGAACATTTCATGCAGGATCTCCACGTCTAACATGGCCAGTATTTTTTTAATGTACATGATGACTCATGTATATACAGTTTCTATTTATTCATAACTATTGTCACATAATAGACCGTAGTTCACCGGACCACTGATTTTCTTCATTATCACATGATTGAAAAGGTGTACAGACCATGGTGTAAGAAACACAGGTGCTGAAGTTTCCTAATGGAGAACGTATCAGATATTTAATCTTTAATTATCTTCAGGATTCACACAACATGAATTCTTGCATTCCCTGAAGCCAGGCAAAAGAAATGTGCAAGCTGTTTCTTTCTCTTCTTCTTCTTCTTCTTCTTCTTCTAGATACAGAAAATCAGTATGCACACTATACTCATATCCCAGCTATCAAAAGGCGTGTGTGTGTGTGTGTGTGTGTGTGTGTGTATGTGGGTGGGTTGGTCCAATGTGCAAACACATTGTAATCTGAGTTTAATATGTTGTATAGAAAAAGCGGTTCGGGTCGGGACGGGTCGGGTCTTGTATCAATCCCCGAACGAAAATCGTACCATTTTCCGGTCCAGTGATTTCGGTGTCGTCCTGCAGGTCCTCATCCACCCACGGCCGGTCTTCTGTCCGTTTTCCGACGCCGCTGGAGGACTTCTGAGCAGACGGAGACTCCGACCTGCGCTTCGTTTTCAAGATGAAGGCGACGACCACGCACAGGATGGCCACAAAGACCGGTGTCAGAGTGGAAATGAGAGCCATGGCACCGACGACACGATAGAGGACACAGACAGGACAAGACCCAGGACACAGACAGGACAAGACCCAGGACACAGACAGGACAAGACCCAGAGCCGAGGCTTGGTGTTAGGAAAGCTGTTCAAAGTTAACAAGGGGAAAGTTACAGGGGCGGAACCTGTTAATGTTTCTGTTAACTCTTTCCATCCCTTTATCTCTCTCTCTCTCTCTCTCTCTCTCTCTCTCTCTCTCTCTCTCTCTTCCTCCTAAGGAAAACTGTCATGATGTGGAAAAACAATGTTATACCCTGGAATTGTGCATGTGAGCATCTCAGTCACATGTGATCAATAAAAGCACATGGCCTACAAGCACATGGATTATTATCATTTGCAAACACATTATAATGAGTCAGTGTAATAACAGTGTCACTTACAGTGATTACAATAGTACAGACTAATTACAATGACATTGTAATGTAATGAGTAATTAAAAAATTTAAATACAAAAATTAAAACCATTTCTTAATTTCCTGTCTATCATTGAAACATCAGTTATCAGAATATTGGGAATTATTCCAAAGTTGTATTCTAACAGTTGTATTCTGTATGTCCAGTGGTCTTTAACATGAAATAACCTCCCTGCAATGTTCAGAGAACATTAAAAAAAACGTTATAATTCAGTGAGACATATAATACAGGAGTAAAATGTATTCTATTAATCTCATCACTTTTTATCTTTCTTTTGATCATTTTATATTTATTATTGTTTCTTCCTACCTACTGTATCTTCCTTCCTACATGTCAGTCTTCTTGTCCTTCTTCAAATTTTTAAAACCTAGACCGGAATATATTTCTTTATTTTTTCCTTCCAGAAGTGCCATGTTTTTGACTTTAGGAAGGAATTGCATTTGAAATGTATTTAAATCTGCTCCTTTATTTTCCTTTTCTTTACTTTTGCCTGTGTTTTATCTTGTCTCATTTATGCATCTCTATTTCTTAATCCTCTCACCTTTCTTTTGTTTAGATCTATTTTTCTATCCTTCATTTTTTAAATAGTTATATAGTAAATAAAATATGCATATAGGATTTAGGGGTATTACTAGGAGTTATGCCTGAATAAATGTACAATGTCAGTGTAAAAATGATGTGCAGTCTGTTCAGTTACAGCCCTGAGGGGACGCAGCTGTCTGTCTGGGCTGGAGTTGTTATTTTGACAGTCTGGTCTCTGACTCGTGCAGGTAGAGGCTGAGAAAAATATGAGAAAAAGCAAGATGAGAGGAACAATCTTGCCATCCTGTTTGTAGGTCCATTTCTGGATGGATGATGCAGTGCAGTGAGCAATCGCCTAGTCAGGAATAACCAAGCTGCAGTCTTTGCATTGCAATAGAATCTGTCTGAGGGGGTTTTCATGTTATGTTCATGAAATGTGTAAAGCAAGCAAATGAATTCATTTAGAAGCAAAAATATTAAAATAACTAAAACACCTAGATTCATTTGCTTGTTTGTTCAAATTCAGAAACATAATATCTGTCATTATTAATTATCAATTCATTTAATCAGTCAACCAACAAGCCCGTAAAAAAGTACAGCAATAAAAGTAATCAGAAAACAATTAATGAATAAACCAAACATTTATTTATTGGTTTGTTTATATTTAGAAACATAATTTGTCTTTATTATGAATTAATTCAGTCAATCTGCCAATCATTTAATCACTCCAACATTAATAAAAATATAATTTCGCAGAAAAAAATAGAGAAACAGATAAACAAAATAATAAATGTTTGCTTTATTAATGAAAATCTATTTACTTTATTTTGCTTCATTTTTTATTTTTTTGCCCAATGTTGTCTGCCTTATTAATGCATGCACTATTAGTGTAATGAATATAGTAATACAATAAAATATATATATAAAAACATAATAATTTGATTAAGTTGCAGGGGTTTTTTTTATATATAAAAATAATGTAACATATTCAGCGATTACAAATAAAAAAGCGTTTAGCTCAAGCAAGACATTTGGATATTTTTATGGCAATATTAATAATAATCATCAATTCAGCATAAATGAGCACAATCACAATATAAAGTTTGACAATTATTAACCAGAGTTTCACTTTCCTTCCAATCTCACACTTTCCTTTGTCGAAACAACATTTCGAAAAAATAGTTTCCTTTTAAGGAAAAGGGGCGGAGTTAGTCAACCTTGTGCAGGTCTGGTCCCAGCTCATTTAAAAAATGTAAGCATTTAAGGTTAACCTAAAAAAATAAAAAATAATTTATTGCACCATAGTATTGCACATCTTACCACTAATCAGAATAGATGTTTACATGTTTATACTATTACTATATTATTTTGCTACTTATCTCAATAGGCCAGTCAAAGGATCAATAATTGACCTTGGATTACTTCAACCAAAGTGTGTATGTGTGTATGTATGTACCTGTATGCCAACATGCACTATGGCCTAATCCCCTGCACTGAATCGAATCAGATCAGTTAAAAGACTGGTGGAATGTTCAAGGATCAACCTTAAGCAAACATTACATTTTAATAACAGTTAATAAGTCATCATTAATAGTTAACAATACAGAAAAGATTATGATTAATTATCAGAAGTCTTCCATTCTTCCATTTATGGATGAAGCCACAGATCAAATCCAAAGATCAAAAATGCATCTTTAAAAGGAACTTGTGCAATGGAGCAGTGCATGAAATATTCATTGGCAGTGAGAGTGATCTTCCTGTCATCCTTCAGACTCATGAGCACAGCTTCAGAATAAATACCCAACTTGACAGGTGAACGTTGTTGATGTTGCTGTTGTTGTGTCAGCCATTTATTAGTGATAATTAAATCACACGTGAAAATTGAAGGGGATTGAAGACAGCATATAATCTTGTTTGAAAATGCATGAGCATTTCTGTCTGCCGTCACGTGTCCCATCTCAGCGGGCAATTTCACGCCCTCAAGCCTCAGGAAAAAAAATAAATAAAAAATGGTGAAGGGGAAAAATGCATATAAATATTGAAACTGAATAACAGAGAAAAGAGTGTTTTTGTTGGCACACACACACACAGACACACACAGACACACACAGACACACACAGACACACACACACACACACACACACACACACACACACACACACACACACACACACACACACACACACACAAAATACAAATCGCTTACAGCTGGAAAGGTTGTCCCAATACTTTTAGCCTGGATAGATAGATAGATAGATAGATAGATAGATAGATAGATAGATAGATAGATAGATAGATAGATAGATAGATAGATAGATAGATAGATAGATAGATAAATTCAAATTATTTTAAGAATTAATAAATACAAAACAGATTCATAATGTTACAGGAAATGAAACATTAACTCCACGTATTATTCACTATTATCATTGTCAGTGCGATCACTCTACATAATGCCAGATTGCTAATAGGCTAATTTACATCTGCATGCTAATCAGCTACTGTGTGCAGTCTTTACTTCTGCTTGACATTTCAGCATGTGAAAGGTTATTTGAGGCCACTACACATTTGTAGGATTTGAGGTTTTGTTTTATTTTTTTGTGTGTAGCCAAAATCAAATCATAAAATAGCCTGTGTGCCTGAGTGTGTTAGTGTGTATGTTCACACTCTGTCATAAAACTCTTACTGTGATGGTGCCAGTCCAATGCCATGTGTCTTGTTCCTCAGAGCGCCTGTGGGCTTTACCACAGAAATAGGTTAATGATGGAGTGTTAAATATTAACCACCAATAAACATGCAGCTCTGGATTTTAGACCCAATGCCATTGGCAAGGGTCTGTTACACCCTCTCAGGCCATAACAAAACACAAACATATACACACAGGCCTTGTCTTGTTTGGTTACTTAAGCAGAAATGTCTTTATAGAGGTGCACAGTTTTGTTTAGTCAGATTTCATATTAGCTGTTGGAAGCTTGATTGACATATGGTGCCTCATTGGATATTTACAAGCATATTTCTGATTATACGTATGCTCAGTTCATTTCAGAGGTGGGAAGTAATGAAGTACAAATACTTCGTTACTGTACTTAAGTGAATTTGTACACAAATATATATTTTCCTCTCATTGTGCATCGTTTTTAGCCCATTTCCTGTCATTGCACAGTTTTTTCAATCTACCACTAATGTATAATTTCCTGGCTTTCACACACCACAAATGTACACTTGTTTACCAAGCTAACAATAAGCAGAAGGCTACAAGAAGTCTGGGGCTAATGTGGATGAGACAGAGAGAGTCAGCGATGTAAACATGAGTGAGACATTCCTAATCACCATCAGCTTTTTTCTGCTTGTGGTCGATCTGGTGGATGTTCAGCCTGGATACATTCATTAGGCAACTCAATTTTAAATTCTTTTTTGTATTAATATATTAATATGATGTAAGGTCCAGTTACCAGTGTGACATTTAAACAGGTAGTAGTAACGACTATTTTTTACTTAAGTACAAGTCAGAGCCCAAACTTCTTTACTTAAACGTTAGTAAAGAAATTGTCAGTACTTTGACTTTTACCAGAGTGTTTTATAACATAAATATCTGTACTTCTACTTGAGTGAAGGATGTGTGTACTGTTGCCATCTCTGGTTCATTCCTAGTTTCTTGGCAAAAAACGCAATGCCACTGAAGCGTCATGTGCTGCAAACATCCCACAATGCATATGTTTCCCCTTGAGAGATACCGTCTCAGCAGGAAAAGCTGATAAATGCAGCCAGATTCACTCCAGGCAAAATGTACCAGATGATCACTGAGATTTTAACTACTTTCGGAGAATATCGCAGTCACCGATAATTATTTATTATTATTATGGAGTATGCATGTTATTGTGTTCAAGATTGTGAAGCATTGTTAAAATTCTTGACTAGGTTATAAATAAATCCATGCAGGTTTATGGAGACATGCTTGGTACTCAGGTAGGAAAGATTTATGGCTGTAATGGTAGGGGGATGGAAAATTGGATTAATACGAAGGAAAGGAAAGCAACGGAGAATGAAAGACGGGTATATTTTTCTTTGGGGGGGGGGGTGGTCTTAAAAAGAAACAAGGAATAAAGTAAATTTATATATATATATATATATATATATATATATATATATATACACACACACACACACACACACACACACACACACAATGCATGCCCCTGCCTTTTAGACTAACAATATCATCTTACAAGACTCAAATATAGAGGCAGTCCATATTGATGGCTCACTGGACAAGTGGCTTAAGAGCTTGTTATTGGGGTTTTAGAAATGCGCATGTGCAGATCTCTGCGCGTTCCTGTCTTTAGCCCTTCGTCTAAGGAGAAAGTGGGTCAAAAGAAGTTAAGGGGACTTCCGCCTTATTTCAATGCAATGGCGTATAAATGGTCTCACAATGAGTTCAACAGAACTTAAGGATATCCCAAGCTTGGGCACTCCACATCAATTGCACACAAGATCAGGTTTTTAAAATCATCCACTCTTTAAGGAATTTTGTCTAATCTCACCTATTCCCACGTTACATATGTACATTGCTCGTGCCTGCCTGCAGAAAGTGCTAATGAACGGTGATTAGGATGGAAAGTTTCATACAAATAAAAGAATGCAGCATACAATATGCTCCCAAGTTACCAGATACAGGTCAATAACATCCTTCAGTGAGGTTCAGATCAAGCACCACTGCCATCATGAAAGTTAAATTTGCCTCCTGATCTCCTCAAAACCCTCAGCTCGCCATGTGTCTAAACGCTGGTAGCATTGCTTTTTTATAAAAACACAATTTCTGTTTAAGAGTGTGTGCGTGTGTTGGGGGTGGGTAGGGGATGTGGGGGGAGTACTTTAAAATAGTGTGATTGCGTACACAACAAATAACCCAGACATGATTATAGTCTGTGGATTTGTATGCAAACCAACAGAATGAAATTCACTTTATTTTAATTAAAACGATGCAAAAAAAAAAAAAAAACCCACACGCACTACATAAAAAAAAACAAAATCATAACTGATAATCAGTTAAAATCAGTCATAAAACAGTAATATCAATAAATGTAAAAACTAATTACAAAATTCTACACAAGGTTGACATAAAAAAAAAAAGTTCCCTTCATGCCATTGAAACACATGCAAAAAGTAAAAATGTAACATTTACAGAATTCATTAAAAGAGAAAATATGCTAAGCCAAAGCCCTGGAAAAACCCTGAAGATTTCTCAAGTATCTAAAACACACATGTACAAGAGATCTTTACATCTTTCCCTTATAATTAAACAAGCCCCAAAAAAGGAACCTGTCC
This sequence comes from Silurus aristotelis, assembly GCF_946808225.1. Lineage (NCBI taxonomy): Eukaryota > Metazoa > Chordata > Actinopteri > Siluriformes > Siluridae > Silurus > Silurus aristotelis. Next base: position 21,399,704 of record NC_139592.1, read on the forward strand.
AATCCACCAAGACTCTCCGTCTCATCTAGTAAAACACTTTAAATGAGACAGGAAATGCAAAAAAAATTAGGACAATGGACATCTTGCTCATCTGGTGATGAGGAAACGAATGATTGGAGCTTAATACAAAATCAAGTAGAAAATCTCCTTCTCTAAACACACAAAGCCCGAATCGATCCAATCACTAATTGAAACATCTAAAAATAAAATAAAAAGACCAATAAAAGCATTCCTTTCTTGGTTATTGGACAATATGTAAATCACCTCAGTGGTGATTTATCATTTGTGAGGTGAACACTAGTGCAGCGATTACGTTACACGAGTTCACTAGCTCTTTATATAAAGTCCATCATTTTGCATTCGTTGGCAACCTATATGCAAAACTAAGAAACAAAACGATCGTAGACTAAAATTGAAATACAAATTGGAATTTTCCAAATAACACTAAACAACTCGAGAGCGCTCGCTATACAGCAGCTACAAGTCGGCCATAAAACAGGCCTAATTTTTTTTTTTGGTGGGGGGATTTTTTTATACATCTAAACTCTGAGCTACAAAATTCCTTTTACACACTGGTTGAGACACTTTAGCTACAAGACTACAAAGTGTATAACAAGGTAAACATTACAAAAAACAAAAACACACTGTATGCTAGTAAGATTGTAATATCAATGTATGCTAGGAAGACAAATCAAAATGCTGAAACTAAATTGTACAGTCCACAGAAGAATGATGAATCCAACCCCTTTATGTATAATAATAATAATGTCTTACAAGAAAATCATGGACATAGACCCAACATTTTGTTGTTGTCGTAAACAACATTATAGGCTTTTTAAAAACTTTGAGGTTGTGGTAGGCTGTGCTAGGTGTGAACGCTACTATTCGATCTATTCAATTTTGGACACAAAAAAAAGTCCTTTCTAAGATTTATAGTCCGGACTATGAAGAGCTGGTGAAAGGCGAACCGAGCGGCGGGCTGGATGATTGATTTCGGGACTTGCAGTCATTGTCGCTGGATTGTCGTTGCCCCTTCAAGAGCAATTAAAGGCTTTTCTTTTGAGGAGCGCCCAGTTTCCTCATTCCCCTTATCCTTCCGAGGAGTTCCTGTACAAAAGCCTAAAGGTAGAGATAGAGAGATTGTGTAAGGGATTGACAGAGGTGTACAATGTCATCGGTTCATCTCAAGGGATATACTTGGACAAAGAACAGATTCGATTCAGTTTTGTCCTCAAGTCATCATTAGATACTTCATCTTATCGTCCTTTTGTCCTTTGCTACTGGGTTGAACTGTTGGCAAAAATCCCATTCTATGTGGCAAAGGACATTGGTTTGCACTTTTGAAACCTGCTAGCGCTCCACTATTGTATCCTAGCTACCAAATTGGAAGAGAAAAAAATTAAATTAAATAAAAAAATAACCCACATGCCTGTTTTGACACGAAGCAAACTACTGCACATGCTGCAGATGGATTTGTACACCACTTGATCACACATAAAAGCATAGATTTATACTTTTTTTGACTATAGGGTTTAAATCATGCGTCTTCCCACCCTGCTTGAAAAGTGCTATACTATAGTGAAAACCTGATTGCTTTTTTTATTTTTTTACACACACACACACACACACACACACACACACACACACACACACACACACACACACACACACACACACACACACACACACACACACACCACATTTAGTCCTTATTTCCTGTCATAATTACCTCCACACTTTGGGGAAAATGTTCCACTATATTTTGGAATGTGCTTGTGGGTATTTGTGCTCATTCAGCCACACAAACACTGCACAAATACTGGAGACTCCTTTATTAAAATATGTAGTGAATTTCAATTCTACTAAGCAATCAAGGCACCTTTTCTTGGTATAAAGATAAAAAAAATAAAAAATAAAATAATGCACTTACATCAGTCGGTTTATAGCAGTCTGTCAGGGATTCCTGGAAAAGAAAAGATTTCAGCATCTTTATTTCAACAATTCAATGACTAATTCAAACTGAATGCTGAGCTTTCCAAAGTTAACCGAAACACTTGCCTGCAATTTCACAGCTCTCTCGTCCTCGCTGTTCACCTCCAGGAGATCGTCGATGTCAATCTCAACCTCGGGCATCTCCTCTTCCTGGAAAGACAGAGGAACATATTAACCTCTAAATTTCCAATCAAACAACCCATATTTTAAGCATTTTTGTCCATGGTTATAGGATTATAGGAGTTGGAGATAAAATAGTACACCGATTGTGGAATCTGTTAACAGACTCACAGAATTGCATGTGTACTGTTAGTTCGCTATTGTGTGTCTCTCATCTGGAGGTGAGGACAGCGAGTATGTTGCAGTATGGTGGGAATCACCAGGTCACACAGGGCTGAGATCAATCTAATACCTTATTAAACGCCAGAGCGATGACTGGGTGGGGAGGATGGTGTGGTAAAGAAACCACACATCCATGCAATCACATTAGAAGAGAGCTATAAATATGTATTTGAAGTGGTGTGTGTATATATGTGTTGGGGGGGGGGGGGTGTTCATTTAGTAGGCTGTCTGGAATCCATGAGATGGGAAAAGCAAAGCATAGTATCCCAGAGAATAGTGGAAATACTGAAATTAAACTACTACCATGACAACCACCAACAAAACACCGAACTACTCTAAAATGAAAACCTAGCATTCTGCAACCATCAACACCCCCATAAAAACCCACAATTAAACACTACAGCAACAAACCTAATCCAAGTTTGTTACAATTATGGTGCAATAAAAATGTATTCAAATAATCTGCCCCAATAAACAAATCCAGTTTCAATACTTCTAGTTGAATACACTGGTTTCCAATAGGAGTTAAAGGTTAATCAATGTACATTGTATTAACCCATGTACATTTCTCACATGGCAGATCTGATTCATAAATGTTTCAAGATAAGAAATAAGAGTCTTATTACAAGTGTTATTTAATTCTATTAAAGGAGGCGTGGCATCTGTGCATTTTGAACTTTGTGTTGCTTGATGCCTTTGGAGCTCAAAGAAAGAGGTGTGGTGAATTAAGGACTCGATGAAGGATACATGGCCTATCAGAGATGCCCAAACTAGATTCGGCACACCATTCCATATACACTATATTGCTAAAAGTTTGCGGACACCTGGTCATAAGTACAATGTGCTTTGAGTATCACATTCAGTCCCAATTTGCTCTTACAGTTGCCTTCACTCTTCTGGGAAGATATTTCACTAGATTTTAGAGTGTGCTTGAGGAAATTTGTGCTCATTCAGACACAAGGGGTTAGGGTTAGGGTTAACCCATGTAAACAATATCTTCATGGAGCTAGCTTTGTACACAGGGGCATAGTCATGCTGGAACATGTTTGGGTTGTGGAAGAACCACATATGGCTGGAAAAATCAGGTGTCCCAATACTTGAAAAAAAGCCATTTAAAATAAAAACAACTTGGTTAAGCAGATTACAGTCTATATTTCTCTTATATATGAAAGATAGAAAGTCATACACGTGCAAACATTGTAATCAGTTCCTTCCTCTTAGTAAAGAAGCACCTTAAAAAACAAACAAAAAAAAAAAAAACAAAGGATTCAGGCAGACAATAACAATTTAAATAGATAAAAAAAATAAAATGAAAATAAGTGCATGCACGAGAAAGAGAAATTGGATTTACTTAGATGGAACTCTTGAAAATGGTTTTAGCCACGCCAAAAAGAGCCTCAGGAGAAGAGTCATGGTGCATTATTACAAAATGAGCCTTCATATATCTGTCTAAAAATCTTAAATACATCCTCTGGTTTTGATGCAAGAAACACACACACACGATGAGGAAGTGGGCTGGAGTAATTAGTGGCTGCATTAGTGAACGGCTAGGACACAGCTGATCAGGAAAGAACATTGTGTGCTAAAAAAAAAAAAAAGAAAGAAAGAAAGAAAGAGAGAAAGAAAGAAAGAGAGAATGGCAAAGAGGGAAATGTACAGCTTTTAAAAAATGACCAGTACAAGATTCAAGAGTGAAGAGTCAACATCCTTGGTGACCACGTGTGTCCAGCACACATTTATCACCACTCCAGACTCCAAAAGAAGAGACACAAATAAAAAAAATAAAATAAAAACAGAAGCAAGCACCATTTCCCCCAGACATATTCAAAGCAATTTGCTTGCACTTTTTATCTAGAACATCTTGTTTCTTTGCAATTTTACATGCATTTTACTACCTCTCTGAAATCGTGTGTGTTTTAAAGGAATACTTGACCATTTTTCACCGTAACCCTCTATCCACCAAATCCATGAATAATAGCAGCAACAAAAGAAAATAATGACATCACTAAAAAAAATTTATTTATAATAGCGCAGATGTTGTGGTATCGAAAAACCATTAAAGTTTTTTTCGTTAAAATGTTCATAAGAACTTTGGTTAAAGGAATTTCCAAATTATGCCCAGAGACTGCTATTCTAAAAGTCTACAAAAGGTAGCTCAGTGGTTAAGACATAAGACTTTCGAATTTAAGGTCAATCCCAGAATCACAATTAGACAACGCCTAAATCACTGCGCCACCAAGCTGCAGTCTTTAGCAAGCCCCTTAATTGTGCAGTTGTATCAGTGTGATTAGTAGAAGTTGTCATGGAGCAGGGTGTCTGCTATACAGTATCATTTACATTTACAGCAAACATTAAAGGCTATTACACAAGGTTTTAGATAAATTTTTTTTTGCATATAAACATCATTGTGAGAATTTGTCACTTATTTCTGTGCTAAGAACTGAAAGAAAGGTGCATTATACTTGTCACATGCACATTATAGCACAGTGAAATTCTTTCACATATACCAGTAATGTTAGGGCTTAGAGCACAGGGTCAGTCATATCAGGGTTAAGGGCCTTAAGAGCTCAAAGGCTGAAATTGCATATGCATTACATAGTGTTCTAAAGCAGTGGACACACTTGACCTACAGCAGGCAAAATTTCTTTGGATACCTGCTGTGAAAATAGAGGGCAACCCAGGAAAGGCAACAATCTATTATAAAACTTGTTAATCTATGAAGAAACACCGCAAACAGGGCAGGGTTTTTTTATATTATATTTTTTAAATGGATCTATTTTGAAAGCAGTGTTGTATGAACGGGACAATGAGACAATGCTGTAATCAGTCCTTCTTCATGTATTTTCACGGTCACATGTCTTTAATGTAAACTTGGGTCTTTGGGTCATATGGTGAAAGAGTTCAATTTTCATCTTGTGGCTTTTTAGAATGATGACAAGCTGCTCTGCATCTTACCAGTTTCAATAGAAATAAAGGCACACACACGTGTGTGTGTGTGTGTGTGTGTGTGTACACTGTGTGTACACTGTGTGTGCAGTTGAAGACTAAACACATTGTGAATTCCTGTCACCGTTATCAGTGCACTCTGGCAAGTGTCAGGTGTGCGCTTTTTGAAAAAGGTCAGGTGTTTACACACTTCACTACCCTAATAATAACCACCCATGCCATAAACGGGTGCCGACACTTATGTTACACAGCTGTCCAAACACCACACAGATGCAAAAACAGCAAAGCAGGACACCTTTCACTTACAGTTTGCAAAAAAACCCAAAAAAACATGGGCAGTAAATGCTCGCTGGTAAATCTTTGCTTATGACAAATTTATTGTACCACTTCTTCCTACTGATGCTGTAAACCCATCAGAGCCGAGAATCTAAACAAAACAAGTGCCCGAATCAATCATTCACCTAAGGGACGACCTTGGAGATGCCAAGTTCCTCGTTCTATAGTATAAACACCATCGTGAGGTGTCACAAATATCTCAACAATTATCCATCGTTAAAAAACACCCCAATTGGGGATTTCATACTAAATTATCGCCATGCCATTGAACAGACATGTTTTTGGGTTGTGGAAGGAAACCGGAGAACCCCAAAGAAACCCATTTGGACAAGACGTGAACATATGGAATATGTGAGGATCCCATGTGAGGATCCTGAACCTAATACTGCTTAAATTCAATCACAGGGCAAAAGCACATCAATCAAAGATCAGCAGACAGAAGGATTAACCGTGTGAATGCAATTTTTACCTAAATGAAGTCTCACTCACAGCAAACTATTAATGTACAAGATGCTGCCCATGAGATGCTGATAATATAAATATAAAGATCTATTAGATCCTCTAGGTCCTTTGTTTGTTCAGATTTAAAAATATTAAATAAAATAAATACAGCGATGCATGTCTGATTCAGATTTGATCCATTGTTTAGTTGGACAAGGTGCTGAGAAAAAGGTTTATATAAGAAAAAAAAAAAAACTCTTCTCAACCTTGCACTATTTCTTTGTGCTGCCTCATTTTCTGCAGGCACAAAGCGGAGCAGACAGGTCAGTTTTTTCGTAGGTTTGCCGAGGAATATCAAGCAGGGTTTACTCTTACTGAGAGCGCTTATGAGGAGTAAAGAAACCAGCTAGACACAAACAGCAACCCCCACAATCCCAGGACATTGAAGATCAATGTGCAGGAAGAATACAGACCAAGATAGAGAGGGCTCATTGTCACCAGAGACAACATTTTATAGATGACTGTTTCAGGTTCACGATTAATGGAGCACAATGCAACCATCAGTATCTGTTTAGTTCTCAGAATAAATCTGCTTAATATTAACTCTAAATAAGAATTTCTGTTCCACAGGCAATTCCTCAACCTCAGCTACATCACCCCAGTGACTAAATCATGATATCCGTCTTCCATGATATTTAAGAAATATCGATTGTTAACATTTTCCAAAATGTTAACAATTAACGGCCAAATCTAAACCGACACAATCTTGACAGGCAGTAACACTATCTATTCATTTACAATAAAATTTTCAGGCAGTATTCTTAAAAAACACATGTGGAATAAGCCACAGATAAAGAATGAATTTTAGTACAACCTTTTGTGCCCCACAGCATGAAACGTTATCCCTTATGACTTCAGAGAAAAACAGTGAGACAGACATGGCCTCCAGGCCAAACCTCAAAAGACCAATTGATCCACAGAAAAGGGGGGGGGGGGGTATAAAATCATTTGTGTTTACAGACAAAACCATGCTACTGAACACCCACTGGCAGAAAGCATACACGTACATGAAATATCATTTCGTTCAACCCAGTCAGCTGCTGTTGCCACTTTGAACCAATGACCTTCTCATTGACCGAACAGTACCACAAAGGCTCATTCACACTCCTCTAGGACACACTCATTCCACCAAGCCTTTAACATTCTCCTAACCGGCCTCCTTTTAACCCAAATATAGTCTCTGTAGCACCTTGAACAGTTTGTTTTTCATGCCCAAGAAGCTAAACGAAATGGTTTGAAAAATCTCAAAACTTACTCTATAGAGGTGTGAACATGCAGGGCTTTCGCAATTAAGTCTGTTCAGCTCTTTTAACCATTCAAGTTGTACACTCAAACAGATCAGCTTCCAAAGCTTCAACTTTTACACTAATAACGCAATCAAGCTAGTCATCTTGTAGATCGATTTCTTTTTTTATTCTATTAAACACCATTATGACTGTGCTAGCAATGACACTCCAACCTCTCATAGGAACAATACATTTACACCAGACTTAAGCACATTAAACATTTCAATATTAAGATACACCCCCAAAACCCAATAAAGTGGGTTTTATTTTCTGAGCCGTATTGTTAGCTATTTAATACAGATCTGCAGTTAGCAATCAATTCTCTTGGATAGATCAATGGTTGTGTGCCAACCATCTAAAAAGAGAGCACAAATGATTTAAGAGTGCTGTGAGCAATTTAAGCAATTGCAAATGACCTCCATTGATTCAGGAAATTCAGAAGGGCAAGACCATCTTGGAAATCCCACCGAGACCTGAAGTGGGAATGCATGCACAGTATACTGTAATATATATATATATTCTCAACAATGTGCAGCAATATGCCCAATGATGCATTCAGCAAAGCTAGCATACACTTTGATTAGCAAAATTAGAGAACCAAAACAAAAAACTAAAGAGCAATCTAATATGATGGGTAGATCAAGAGCTAGCTTTGCTAACATCGTTGTGTTAAGGCTAATCAAAAGACACGAACAACTTCAGTATGAGGCCTTTACATGTCTTCAATCAACATCAATTCAACCATATGATCACATGTGCAAACTACAAACCACGATTTGCTACACACAAACAAAACCTTACATTTTATTAACATTTTCGGTCTTATTTGCAATTTGCTTGGACTGTAATACTGTGTGGTTCATGCATGAATCTTCCTTGTTTTCAGAGTTTTCCTCTCCCTCATTTACATTCCAATCATCTTTACAGAACTCAGAGGTCATCCGGTCTGCTTTCCTAGTGGTAATGACTCCAATATTGAAGAGAAAAGCTTTGCTGACTTTACACTACTTGACAGTCAGGGACTCCACTACCACAGCTTCCCTCATTTAATATATTCACTGGCCACTTTAATAGGAATGTCTTTACAAAGGCTTAGTGCATTTATCTAAAAAGCCAATCGTGGCAGAAGTACAAGCAACTCAAACAGCCACTGTACAAACAAAGAATCTCAAAATGCAAAAACAAAAAAAAATTTCAAAAAAGGTAAATGTGCTACAACTGCAAAAGCTCACACTGGGTTACACTCCTGTCTGAGACTACAATAGGCACAGGCTTACCTAAACTGCGCAATGCAGGTCCAGTAAATGCTATAAGCATTATTTAAAGACGTAAAGCCCTGTACAATTATGAAAGCTGATCTGACCAATGGTGACTTCGAGACCCAGACAAAGGAGCAGAGTTTTGGATTTAAACGAACCCCTCGAGCTTACCAGTTGGTGTACTTCCTGTATACATGCCAGAATGCTGCATTTGTTTGTGGTAATGTTCACCAGTGATAAGTCGTTTCAATGTTGGAACTTCATCCTTGTCAGGTCCGAATCTGTTTATTTGCTTTTTTTTCTGTCAAGTATATAGTAGTCTCCCTCTCTCAGCTAGCTTATTAGTACTAAAAACTGCATATGTTTTTTTTTTTTTGTGCATGCCATACCTCCAGCCTCCTGTCCTTGTTCTAGGCACCATCCACTACAAAAATTAACATTCATCTCTTCAACAGACAGCCTTCTTTGTTCACACACTTGCTCTAGACCTTAACCTCTATTTTTGAAAATCCAGCACAGCCTGCTGTAGCACTCAAGTGGTCTTCACAGCACCTGAGCATTACACTGGTATACTGACATATTTTGAGCATCTAATATTGGAAGTGGATGCAAAATATTATGCAGGATCTAAAATACAAAACCAGGACTCAACCAAACTCACTTAAGTGTGAAAACTGCCTAAAATCAAATACCAACACTGGTAGTGCTGGTTTGCTTAAATATGGAGTGGAGACTGGAAACAATTAAAAAGCTCGAGATCAGGATCAAAACACGAAGTATGTGCACTTATTCACCAAAGCAATTAATATTGTACTTCGAATACCAATCAAAATTGTAATCTTGGGAAAATGCATTAAGAGCTATTGTATAATATTGTACGTGAAATGAAAAATTTGCCTCTGGTTCAGTCTGCATGCGATTTAGCTTCACTGCCAATCCCCAAACATCTCTCTATATATAGACACACACACACACTCAAAGAAACTCTGCTGCCGTGCCCATTAACTTCCTATAAAAGTTAATGACTTGATGCGAAAAGGAAAAACAAAAGCGAATGACTGTTTAATGCAGAAAAGAAACATGGCTTTAAGCTTCTATAGTACAAAATAAAAATAGACCTGAAGTGTACAGACTAAAAACCAATTAAAATCCTTCACTCAAACACACCTATCAAGGGTTTTCTAAGTGAGCTGATTAGTCCAGGGTGATAAAGCAGGATTGGGGAAACCAGGACAATAATACATGCAGTATATAGCAACACACTGCAGTCCAAGCAGTGACCCATGCAGGAATACAAGAAAGTTTCGAGGGAGTACTTATAAAATAGAATCTGTTTATATGTAAATAAATAAATAAATAAATAAATAAATAAAAGCCAGCTGAAGGTACAAATTCAGTGGGCCAAACACTAAAAATAAATAAATAAAAAGCAAAAGCACAGAACTTTGAAAAGTCATTACCTATAGAAGACTCCCAAACCTGGTCCTGGAGAAAAATTTTTCCTGCTCAGGAAGAGCTGTTACCATGTTAATTAACTCAGGTGTCCGAGAACAAGGAAAGCACTAGACATGATGTAATTCAGGACCAGGATTGTAGGTAATGCAGGATCTGTGACCTAGAGAATAGGCTATGTAATAACACTTAGTTGACCCAAGCACTGAAACATTAACGGATAACTCGCATGAATAACGCGCATGAGGGCAGCACCACGGATACATCTGTAAATACATATTCAGACACTGAAAAACTTGATACCATTGATCAACAAAATAATCCACAAACACATGCATTTATTCATTCAACTTCATGCAATTTCAGTCCAAGCCTGACCGGTTCTTTATTTTTCTTTCCCACAATCTTGTATATCTGGCAAGTGCCTGTGGTAAGAAATATTCAAATATATTTGTGTCTTGATGGCAACATAAATTTGCCAAATCCTATTTCACTGCATGTCATACTCTGTATGTATGTGTTATGTGACAAATACAATTTAATTTGAATTTGATTTGATTCTTTATCCAGCTTTATTCTGATTCTCCAGTGGAACAACAGGGTATTACAGTTTACAGATCCATTTAATCTCAGTTATTAATGAGCTGATTAGTGGAGTCTTAGAACAAGGTGGAATACTGACACGAGGATTGGAAAAAATAAATAAATAAAATAAAACACTGCAGAAGTATTATAAAAACAAGTCGACTAATTGGCCAAACGGTCTCTCAATTTCTAATTTATTCTTCAATTAGGTATGAATTGGATGATAGATAGATAGATAGATAGATAGATAGATAGATAGATAGATAGATAGATAGATAGATAGATAGATAGATAGGGTAAAGAAATCTGGACCTGTTTACAGTGTAATGCACGGTGACGAAGAGTTCATTCATCTGTGTGTGTGTGTGTGTGTGTGTGTGTGTGTGTGTGTGTGTGTGTGTGTGTGTGTGTGTGTGGTGATGCGTAAAAAACCGAGGACGAAATTTAGGTCAAACAATAGATCCCGTTCGATGCGCTTAGAGACAGGTGCATGCAGACAGGCATGTGAGCACAGGTGCATGCAGCTGTATTGCTGTGCAAAAGCGCATGCAATGCAGCTGTACAGCTGTGCAAAAGCGCATGCAATGCAGCTGTCCAGCTGTGCAAACGCAAAGAGATACACGAACCTCGCAGTCGTAAAGCTCGCTCAGCTGCTCGATGATCCACTCTTCCAGCACGAGTCTCTTCCGCAGCTCTTTCCGGTCGTACTTCACCGTGACTTTGCCCTGCTTCTTCTGCACCGGGTCGTCCCGAGGCACCGGTCCGTTGCCCACGCATCCTACGCCGGGTACCGTCTGGAAGAAGACCCGAGCCGGTGATGTGGGGATCGGCGTGGACGGCTCGGGGCTGGCGGCGGACATGGCGCAGAGGTCACTACGGTGCAGCGGCGACCAAAATAAAAAAAACCCCGCGCAAACCGGATGATCTGTCCGTCTCTTCCAAACACCCGCTATTTAAAGCTTCGCACGAGCTCTTAAAGTCTGTAGGCGGGGCTTCGCCGCGCAATTAAAGACGCAAACGATGCTGATTGGTCGACGGTCTAAGCCGTCGCGCGTCTCATTGGCCGCCGTGGCTGTCGTTGATGAAGCACGCGCACTAACAGGGATGCACTCGATGCCCTTTGTAGGAAATTTGTCCTTTTTTTTATTGTGAGCTCGCAGAATAAAATGGAGGGATTTTAAAGCGTGGAAATAAGAGAAATACACATTTACCAGCAAATTCAATGCATGTGAAATCCACACAACAAATATATTTATCACGAAACAATCTGCATGTTTTTTTTATTTTGTTGCATTATCTCTAACGCATTGTTAGGTTTGAAAGCCATTGCAATTACTTACCTCTCTGGCAGCCCAATGAACAAGGTATATAATTGGATATGTATTTCCACGATGCAGTCTTCACTGCAGTGTCACGCTTGAGACAATTTTGCGCTTCATTACATCTTCTCCCGCATGAACACCCTGAAGATTTATGCAAAACAAACATCATTTACAAACAAGTCTCACCATTTTGCGTCAGCGTACACTATCTCCCCTGGATACTGGTAGATTTCTACCTAAGAACTGCTGCTGCGATCATAAAGACTTTCACATGGTCATCACAGGACACATTTTCAGAATTTGCATGTACAGAATATATTTTTGCACTTTCAAGAGCATCCTAAGCAGCCGGATCATTGCTTGATTTGGGAATCGTGCCATGCAAGACCCAACAGTGGACAGTGAGAACATCTGAGAAGATAATCTAGGTCCCTCTATTACACAACATGCTGCATCCACAAGGTTACAAGCATTGGGGCTGATCATACACACCTCTTGCACATCCTCTTCACCCTCCTGAAGAGTCTGAAAAAGGGTTCGAAGCATTCTGGCCCACACAGCTAGACTGTGTAACATTTTCTTTCCACAAGCCATTCGACTACTCAATACAAATGGACTAGATCGACACACACACACACACACACACACACACACACACACACACACACACACACACACACACACACACACACACACACACACACACTGTACTGGTTGGTGCTGTGATATCAATGTGTGTACTATCTCACTGTCTTGTGTTGTTTGCACTTTATGTAGTGTCCTAGTTTTGTGTTATCTTGTGTTAGTTTATGTTGATTTATGTAGCACCTTGAAGGAACATTGTTTCATTTCACTGTATACTATTGGATTAACAATAAAAGCCTACTTGACATGTATAGGTTTATAATGTTTCTCATGTCGTCTCACTGAGATTGTCCTCCATAGTAATGAGAAATCTAAACCTACACTGGAGTTATGTGCATTCAAGCAGCTGTAGGTCCAAGTGTTAATACCAGAATAATCAGAACCATCACTTATTTATTATCATTAACAGACAATGCACCTTCTATTGAACATCATCATTTTACACACACACACACACACACACACACACACACACACACACACACACTTACTCACAGTGCAGAAGAGACAGAGGCATTGGTGCTAATGGAACATGGAGGTGTAATATGGTTCAGACAATGTTCTCTGTGTCCCTGGCTAACCTTCATTCAGTGCTATTATCACCCAGCTGCCCATATTGATCTACACTCAGCATGGCTAAAAAATCTCTCTCTCTCTCTCTCTCTCTCTCTCTCTCTCTCTCTCTCTCTCTCTCTCTCTCTCAAAACAGAACACAAGCTTTGGCCTCTGTGTCATCTTATTAGTGGGAGTTTCATTAACTTATATAAGCCCATAACACTATTACATTCTCTCTCACCTGCACAAACACCACACCACACGCTGTGTACACCGGGGACGACTGGTTTAAATGGGCTAGTGCAAAAATAAAGGCTTTTTGTGGAAGTAAAAACTGCTCCAGCACCTCAAGCACCACCTCCAGAATATAACCAGAAAGTCCAGAAATGGTTCCGATATGCACCATAACGTGTGGGTGGAACTGCACATCAAACCACTACAACAGTTCCTTCAGTGCCACCCGGAACAAATACATTTGTTGTTGTTGTTTGCATCTTTAGAAATCATCATCTTCTTCTTCTTCTTCTTCTTCTTCTTCTTCTTCTTTCGGCTTCTCCAACAGCGGATCATCCGTCTCCATACCCCCCCTGTCCTCTACATCTGCGTTTGTCACACTGACTACCTGCATGTCTTCCCTCAACACATCCATAAACCTCCTCCTTGGTCTTCCTCTTTTCCTCCTTCCTGGTGTCTCCATCCTCAGCATTCTCCTACTGATATACCCCATGTCCCTTCTCTGCACATGTCCTGCTGATAATGTTTTTTTTTTATGACAACATTGATTCAATTATATAAGAATGATTGTTTTTCTTTCAACCTGAATATTGTTTCAACAATAAATGAGGGTGCAGAAGTGATGTTGAAAAAAAGATAAAATTTGTTCACTACACCATTTAATGAGCAAAAGGCTGATAAATTACAAATAATATTTTACTGTGCTCGACTTGTTTGTCATGGCTCTCTATCATCATCTTATTGGTCTGGAGATAATTATATACTAAACTTGTATCAGGATGGACACACACACACACACACACACACACACACACACACACACACACACACACACACACACACACACACACACACACACCAGTTCATAAAATTGAGTCAACTCATCACCTGCCATGGCGTTCATTAGCTTAATTTGGCGTGTTAGAAGTGGAAAACGCTGACCTGAGCACTGACAGGATGTGTTTAGTGAGTGTGTGTGTGTGTGTGTGTGTGTGTGTGTGTGTGTGTGTGTGTGTGTGTGTGTGTGTGTGTGTGTGTGTAGTCAAAGACAACGCTGCAGCTCTTCTCTCTGGCAATGAGGTTGTGCACCTATAACATGCAATGATACAAAACTCATAAATGAAACATCTGAGAAGGAGCATCTAACCTATCCTTGGCACACACACACACACACACACACACACACACACACACACACACACACACACACACACACACACACACACACACACACACAGACTAATATTATGCTAATTAACTTGACTAATGTAAATGTAAGGATTCTTTACGAACGAATCTCATCATTACACACTGGAAAAGCACTTAAAGTCATATAACCTTTTTGCTAATTGAGAAATATCACAGTACTTTATTTATTTTATTGTACATTTTTTTCCCCAGTGATAAAGAAGTATTTTACGATTTGTCACCACTAGGTGGCAGCAGCGGCCAGACTTCTAATAGTTCCTTCATCTTATAACCACTAGATGGTAGCAGCGGTCAGCCTTCGTATAGTTCAATCTGTTTTATTGACACTAGGTGGCAGCATCGCGAAGCCTATTTATAGTTAATTTCGATGTATCGCCAATAGATAGCAGCAGCAATTAGTTTTCTGGTTGTTTGTTCAGTTTATGAACACTAGGTGGCAGCAGCGATTAAACTTCCTTTAGTTTATTAACTGAGTATTTGGTCTGGAGTTTTATATATAAAAAAAAACATCCTTTATACAAAGATTGACCATGGACATACATATGCATGCTTTATTTTGTATAATGTGACTTTATTAATTAATTTTATCGACAAATAAAACGTTAAAACATTAGATTAAATATATATATATATATATATATATATATATATATATATATATATATATGGGTTTATATATTTTGTATAATAAATTATATATAATTCTAGGAGGAAAGGAAAGCTAATTGCAAACAGGAGAAAAGCACTTTTTGGGTTAGAAAAGAAATAATTAATACGTAGAAAGACAGATTTCTGGTGCACGGAAATAATGCAAGGTATTGTATTAAGATTGTATGCAAATTATACCTTATTATACATAATTTGATTTTGCTTTATTTATTAAATAAATTTTTTATATGTTCATTCTATTTTAAATTTCGGTGCACAGAAATAATGCAAGACAAGAAATATGCACGCAAATTGTGTTTTTCTTTGTTATTTTTTCTTTTAGAAAAAAATTTTTTATATATAATTTGTCGAATAATGGTTGTACAACAAATTTTGTTGTACAACAAAAACATTTATATGAATTTATTCGTTGTTTGATTTGATTTTGTACACAATCAGTATCTTTTTCTAACACTTATGCAAAAAATGAAAGATTCGTGAAATTCAATATGCATTTTTATTAATATAGATGAATGTATTATGTTTTTTTTTTGTTGTAACATAATCACCTGTACGATTCCTTTTTTTATTTATTTATTTTTTATATACACACCTGTCCGCTAGGCGCGCGCGGATCCGATGACCGCCGCTGCGCTCGCGCGCGCCGGTAAATCCTCTTTCCAGTGACGTCGCGAGAAATGGCGGAGCGCGAGGAAAGCGACGTCTGTCGGAGTTCCAGCCAGGGTAAGCTCGATTTTTTTTTAATTAAAACCCTTCCAATCACAATTTATTTATTTGCATGAAGAATAAACACTGTTTTAACTCGAGCGTCTGTAAATATCAGATATTAAACAAATAAAATAATAAATAAATAAAAGTTTGACAGGTGTTGCTTTATTCGGTCAGAGGATCCGGAGTAGACCCGGAGATTATAATTATAATTATTATTAATAAACACGAAATTCGGCTCAATTTCACTTTTGCATTCAGGAACGCGGCATTGCAAAAAGTCTTCTGTATGAATGCACACATCCGGGTCTTTTTTAAAAAACTTAGGTAACTTGAAACACCTGTTTGAGTGTCTGGTGTTTGCTTGTTGTTACTCTGAAAGAGGAAGCGGTGAGATGACTGGAAACCAGAGACATTTCTTTAATATCATTCATGAACAAACATTTGTAGAGCTTTTGGGTTCTGTAAATAATCCAAATTATTTTGTTTGTTTGTTTGTTTGTTTGTTTGTTGCTGCCCTAGACACAAATAAACCATTAACATTACATATCAAACTCAAATTCCTCAAACCTAGTTTGGAAATAGGCTTTTATTAATTCTTCAGTTTATCATTCACAAGAGCGAAATATTTTTAATGACTCATCCTGCACTTGCTCAATTTGCATCCAATCAAATGTTTTTCAACACATTGGCCCCGCCTTTGCGACCAGACCTGCGTTATGGCGCTTTTAAGATCTCCTCCAAAGTCCGAGTTCGGATGTCGTTATAAGACCATGGTGTTTTTAAAATTGACAGGAAAAAAAGATTGTGGTAAAATGTAGCTGTGTTTTTGTATTCGTTGTGTATGCTCGGTAAAAAAAAAAACATGTTATTTGGTTTTGCTTAAAGAAAATTGAACATTTAATGTTGGAAATAACTATTTAGAGAGCTTATATTGGGTTATAAGCTTCATATTGGTGTATGATGCTCCTTTTAGGTGAGGTCATAAATATACTGTGTGAAGTGAACGCACCATGTTGTAATGACGACCTCCAAATTATGTGTAAAGTTACGAGAACGGCATTTTTTTGTTATGGACGTCCTTCCGGACGCCAGGATGTGAGGGATCAAAAAATCCCAAAACAAAACGATGACATTATTATGAAATTCACGTGCGCTCGCTTTATCATTGCGGTATTTCTAATTGTACATGAGCACATTAATTTCTACTGTAGCTGCATCGCACGTGGTGTCTTTGGTGTGTAGCCATTTTATTCCCCTGTTTGGTAAAAAGATGGATGGATAAATGGGTGGAGAGAATCCTGTTGCCCGTCAGTGTGAGTAATGTCTAATTTGATTGGACGAAATGTCCTGGGGGTGTGTTTAATGACTCATCTAGTCACCAGTAGGCTTCAATGGATCAACAGTCTGTCAACAGTTTGTGTTTTTTAAATGAGTAAATTATCAATACGGACAAAGATGTATATCACTGAGGGGTGTCATACTGTACTATATCAAAATAATGTATATATTAATTTAATTGTGCTTGGAGTATTAAAGTCTAACTGTGTGCTTGTACTGCTGCAGCAGGGTTAAAGAGTAAAGCGACGCTTATACTGCGGGCAAAGGTCAATATTGCTCAAGCCTCAGCCCTTATTTGCTGGATATTCTGTCTGTGTGTGTGTGTGTGTGTGTGTGTGTGTGTGAGAGAGAGAGAGAGAGAAAGAGTGAGAAGGAAGGATAAAATGAGAGAGAGAGAGAGAGAGAGCACCTTTACCTTTGGGCGTGTAGGTTCCTGCACAGTGGTTTCAGCTGAAGGAAAATCCCCAGTGGTTCGCTAATAAACGAGCCGCTGAACTGCATAAACTTAGCGGTCATTCCACGCCGATGGAGAGAACACGGCGTTCCACTCCACAGAGGTTTTTTTTTTTTCTCTCACATGTTTAAACATCCCATTTCCAAATGCAGTCTCTCCATTTGCTGTTATAATATGATCCACTCTTCTGGGAAGATGGTCCAGAAGACTTTGGTGTGTGCTTGTGGAGATTTGGTTTACCACGCTGTTCTGATGAGTTGGCTTCGTGCACAGGGGTTTGGGTCTCCTCGGTCAAGTGAGGTGAAAATGTTGTGCTACAGCATCCAAAATATATTCTATACAGATGTGTGTCTCCAGCTTTGTGAGATTAGTTTGAGAAAGAACCACAAATGGATGGAAAAGTCAGGTGTCCTAATATTTTGTCAATAAAGCATATGTACCTGTAGTTGAGATGCATATGTGTGTGGAGCGATATGTGAGGTTTTATTATAGCGGAGAGCTGAAACGCCATATGGTGTGTATAGCGTTAAATGATGGATGATTGCGTGTTCAGCAGGTTTATTGTTTTATGAGTGATGGCAAACTGAAAAGGAATATAGCTGTGAAGATGGCAGGATGATTTATTTATTTATTATTATAATTTTTTTAAATGAACGTTCGTATGATTTAAATGGTGTGATTGACACGAAAAGGTTTTCAGCGATTGGTTGTAGTTTCCTCTGTTCATGTTTCGCATTATGACTGAGAGTAAAAAAAAAAAGTGATTGGTCCCAGGAGTGATGACATGCTCGTGTGCACTGTTGAACTGAATCCTTATTGCCGCTGTGCTTGCTTACCTTGCATATATATGCTGCACACACAGAAACTGGGATGTGTGTGTGTGTGTGTGTGTGTGTGTGTGTGTGTGTGTATGTGTGTGTGTGTGTGTGTGTGTGTGTGTGTTTGAAGAGCAGGAATTATTTCCGCTTTTCTCTTCTGTTTCAATATCCGGTCTTTCCTCATAAAATCATTTTTCACATATCCCAGACCACAGGGTCAGACATGATACGGAACCCCTGGAGCACAGAGGGTTAAGGGCCTTGCTCAAGGGCCCGAGAGTGGCAGCTTGGCGATACCTGGGTCTGAACCCCCAACCTTCCGATTAGTAACCCAGCACCTTAACCACTGAGCCAAAACTTTAATCATTTGATTAAACATAATTATACCCAATAATAAATGTTTCGTTGATTTGAGATGTTTTTCTGTTCAGTATGGTTGTAAAGACTGGTGAAACTTTGTGAACCAGATCTCTCTATCTCTTTCTGTCTCTCTCACGTCAGACGAGCAGCAGAATTGTGACTTAATTAGATCCTCACCCTACATGCCACTGTGTATCCCGGGAGATTGGCAGTAGACACTTGGTGTTCTCTTTTGTGATTTGGAAGAAGGCCTACTCTGCATCTATCTGTCTGTTCGTCCGTCTATCATTTCTCTCTTTCAGCCTTGTGCTGTTGTAGAGCAATTATTAAGCGACTGACTCACCTTGCCCTGCTTCCCTCCACACTGAATATTTCAGTAGGAAATAGATAGGCACGTGTGTGTGTGTGTGTGTGTGTGTGAGAGAGAGAGAGAGAGAGAGAGAGGGAGAGAGAGAGAGAGAGAGAGAGAGAGAACCAGGGAGAGCAAAGAAGAGCAGTACAGCAGCAGTAGAGACCTTGAGAGAAAGTGGCAGCATCTCTATGGCTTGAAAGAGAAGAAAAGAGGAAAGAGTGATGACTGTGATCTTCTGGAACGTTCAGCATCCTGAGGTGTCTTCTCTGAGCCGTTTATTTCCAGATTTGTCAGTTTCCTTTTCATGCCTGTTTTCTTCACCTTTCTGGATCTTTCTGCTTTGTCACTTCTTGTCCTGCTTTCTAATTTCCCTGCATGCCATCTTCTGCCTTCTTGACATCTTTGAGTGCACTGGGAGGAGATGAGCAGCCTGGGTGCTAGTAGTTAGCATTAGCGTGAGTAAGCGCACCGGACAGGAGCTCACACACACACACACACTGGGAGAGAGAGAGAAAGCGAGAGAGAGGGGACCAACGATTAGAGCCAGGACGAGTGCGGCGCAGAGGGAGGGAGGATGCTGTTGCCCCCCAGGCTGAGGAAAGGGGGCGGCAGGTCAGTCATCACCTCCCTCACCACCATCACCGAGGAGGACGAGGAGCAACGTAGCCGGCGCAAAAAACGCAGGAGAGGAGGTGAGGGGAAGTTAGGGGACAGAGTATCGGATGGATGGATTGATGGGGAAGAGGAAGAGTAGATCTGCAGTTCTGCAGAATTCAGTTTCAGCTCTAATCTAGGTCTGATCCAGTGCTAATCAAAAAGCCTGATTATGTTTAGCAGGCATCGTGGATTGAAAGTCGGATTAAGTAGACGGCCTCAGAGATATGTGAAGTTTCACATGGAAACTTTAAATGTAGGCCAATGGAGTGTTTATGTATACGTGGTTTTTTTTTTTTTTTTTGCAAGTTTCCATTATTGCATTAATTCTTACTTTTGAGTTTTTCCACTGTATCCTAGATGTCAAAACTATTGACCTCCACTCTTCTGGGAAGATGTTCCACTTGCTTTGAGTGTGCGTGTGAAGAGTAAATTCAGGTACTGATGAAGGTGAGGTGAGGAGGCCTGGGGTGCAGTCAGTGTTCTAATTCATCCCACAGGTGTTTAATAAGGTTGAGCTTGGAGCTCTGAAGCAGGCCACTCAAGATCTCTTCATGGAAATCAATATCCAGAGCAATATCTTCATGGAGCTGGCTTTGTGCATGACAAGGGCTTGGTTTTATGGTTTTAGTGAAGGGAAAATGCCATGCTTCTGCATCCAAAGACATCCTATATTATTACCTGCTGTAAATATGTAGCAACAGTTTGGGTAAGAACCGTATATGGCTGGAAAAGTTTTTATAATTTTGCCCTGGTAGGGTACATCTTGTTTCTCCTGTATCCAGTTTGATCATGGTGGAGAAAGGGAGGTTGTAGTATGATTTTTAAAAGAGTCCAAATAAATGGGAGATTCTTATTGTTTTTTTGTTGTTGTGTAAGTAGCCTGATTTGTAATTATAATCACTTTATCATTAATAAAAAAACCCAAAATGAGCCTGTGTTCATGATTCAGTTGGTTTAAAAGACAAAAAGTTGCAGCCCTCCAAGTTTAAGTGCGGCAGTTTGGATGTTGGGCATAAATTTGTGTATTTGACGTATTATTAGTTGAATGGCAGTGTGTTGTTTTTGAGTATGGTTAAGTGAGTGAATGTGGGAGCTTTTTTTATAGAAATCTTTCAGTCCTTCTATATCCGGTATATGTGATTCTTGGCTTGTTTTGACGTGAGTATGTGTATATGAGGTTTTGTCTTGCTTTCATGCTGGGCATGCCTAACCAAGAACAATTCTGTTGTCATTTTTGTGTATCATCTTTTTAAAGAAACATTTCTAATTTAATGTTTATACCTGGTGTCACAAAAAACGGTCATCTGTATATATCAGGTTTATAAACCGACTTTCTGCAAGGGAACAGTGATGAGAGCCGTTTAAGATCACGTCAGCTCACATGACTCAAAGGCGGAGAATGTCTGAAGTAGACAAACCGGATCGCGGAAGCGTGGCTGGTGTCACTCCTGCGTTCTAATAAAACCTGTAAAAAAATATTTATGCCTTCAAGCCATGGCGGTGGCAGAATCTCTGATTGTCTTTGCAGCTTTAATGCAACTGTGCACTCAAGGATATGATTTCATGCATCGTTAGCTCACAGTGATGTTCTATAGATTGCTGTTTGGTTATAGTTTTTAGAAATGTACTTAATCCAGTGGCAACTTGTATACAAAAGTGTGAGATCAGTCTGGGGTGTGATGTCATAACTTGAAATTAAAAAAACCTGTGTCTGTTTGGGTTTTCTTCAGGTCTGCTGATTTCATTCCACCTGCTAAAATCTTTCCAGCAGGTGGCCTGATTTTACATTTTTAGCTATTTGGTAGATGACCTTATCTAGTGTGACTTACAATTATTGCCTTTACAGTGAACACTTGAGCAGTTAATGGTTAAGGGCCTTGCTCAGGGGCCCAGCAGTCTAAAATCCAACCACTTAACCACTGAGCAACCTCTACAACTGATGACTGTACATTCCACCCCTGCAAGTCTGAATATTTGTGTATGGTGCTCTGATATAAACTAGCGTCCACCACCTTATCTCACACCAAATGCTCACAATGTATTCTGGTATATTACGGTATATTCCCGGCAACCCGGAGTGGTTACTGAAGATGAGTGAGATGAGATCATGGTGCACTTTCAATTTTGGATTGTGTCCAAATGCTGAATCATCTCCAGAAACAATTCACTGGAGATGATATTTATCGGTACTTGAAATCAGGCACTTTCCACAGGGGTTTATCGATTGTGCAGTTTTTTCCCCTAATATATATTTCAAGAACTAGCAAATAGGAAGTGCATAAAAACGTGCTCCTTTTTGGGGAGTATAAGGGAAAGACGATGGTGTACATGTGAGTCAGAAAACAGCCTTTTGCACTTTTTGTCCTGGATTGAGCAAGTGCTCTCCTGCCCTCGTTCTCAGATTAGCATAAAGTGATGCTAAGCTGCTCAGTCCTGGACTGGAAGGCCTTATCCTCCTGCTTACACACACGCCACACGTACACACTGACAAATTAGTGCGGCGTAGACATCTTTCTTTTTTTTTTTTTTTTTTTTTATCGACCCATTAACAATGCACATGCTCACAATAATATTAACCACACACAATAGGGTGTGTTTTACCGTCACATTTCAACTGTTGTTTTGACTTCAGTCAGATAGATGGGTTAAAGGTCACTTACTCTTATGTGGCCTTGTCCCCAGTTATTACACCACAGCACCATTGAACTCTTGAATCAAGACAAGACGGTGTTAAGTGCACTATATGGACAACAGTTTGTGGACACCTGACCATCAGATTGAACCTTTTTGACCATCTTATTCCACAATTATTCTCCATTTGCTTGTAAAACAACCTCCACTCTAATGGAAAGATGTCCCACTATTTTTTTGGAGTGTGTTTGTGGAGATTTGTGCTGATCTAGGTAATGACAGAGGGTGAGGAAGCCCTAGTCAACATTCCCATTCATTCTGAAGGTGTTCAGTAGGCTAGAGCTATAGCAGTGGATCTTCCACTCCAACCTATGTAAAGCATATCTTCATGTAGCTGTCTTTGTGAATAAGCCATTAATATTCTGGAACAGGTTTGGGTTTTCAAGTTCAAGCGAAAGGAAAATTCCCTGCTACAAAGTACAACTGTGCCTTTAGCTTTATGGTAACCTTTTAGGGAAGAACAACATATGGCTCAGAAAGTCAGGAGTCCTAGTACTTTTGTCCATATAGTTTATTTGAGGTCACTGGGAGAGGATGTTCTGCTAAATCCTCCTTAACCTATTTAGCCAGCACCAGGAATAGATTCCTAAATGTAATGTAATATTGGACTACATTTCTAATCTGGCACAGCATTCAGATCTCATGTGTAGCGTCCAGTTTAGCACTGTTTCAAGTTTCGTTTTTCTTTTCCTTGCTGGCATAACTGGCTGTATACACAGGCCAGTGTTGTATGTCATACAGCTGGACCCAGGTGAGTAAGGGAAAGAGAGCGAGACTGCCGATATACAGTATGTATTGATTGACAGATTGTTTGTCTGTCAGAGAATTTGAGAACCAGTTCTCCGTGTTTATCAAATCAGATTTAAAAATCAAACTGAAGGACATTTTAGCTGACATTTATTGGTACACTATTTGGACAAAAGTATTGGGTCACCTGATTTCAAGTCAAGTCATCCTGACTTTTCTGCTACATGTAGTTCTTTCTTAAAATGTTACCACAAAGCTGGATGCACACAATTGTACAGAATGTCTTTGGACAGGGCCTCTGTGTCCAAAGCGAGCTCCATGAATATATGGGTTACATGGGTTGTAATAAAAGGTCTTGAGAGGCCTGCTCTAGAGCTCTGACCTCAACCCTAGTGAACACCTTTGGGATGAATTGGAACACTGACTGCAATCCAGGCCTCCTCACCTCACCTACATACACTTGACTTTACTAACACCCTTGTGGCTGGATGAGCACAAATCACCACAAGCACACTTCACAGTATTAAGGAACCCCAGAAGAGCTGAGGTTATTATAACATTGACTAGTTTTGGAATGGGATGTTCACAAAACACACACCAATCTTATGTCTGCATACTTGTGCATATAGTGTATTTTACTTAATCTCTCCTGCATGTTTATATTAAGCCCTTGATTCTTGTATTTGCTGACTCCTGATATAATTCCGAGATACTGCCAATGATCCTTTACAATTTGCTGATCCTGTTCTTAACCCTAAGCTTACAAATCCAGCATCAGGAGGGGGTTATAGGATACGCTGTATAAACTACTGTCGTATTCTCATTCAGTGGCTCTCTACATGGAATGCATATGTTGGATTAGATTACATCGTTGTGCTAATGAGATCTGGTGCTTTTATTAGAAATAAATTCCCCACAGGTGTTTCAGCGGGAAGACTGACTGACATAAGATATTTCAGTGTGTTTCCTAGTGGATAAAAACTATTGTCCATAGGTATAAAGGTTTGGAAATTGATAGCGAGTAAACTGGGTCAGGTGAATTTGGGACTTTTTATATTTGTGTTGATTAAATAAAGGCTTCGGGCATTTCTGGAGCAGGGTGTGTGTGTGTTTGTGTGTGTGTGTATATATATATATATATATATATATATATATATATGTGTGTGTGTGTGTGTGAATTCATACAGTATAGGTGAGGTTGCATACACAGAGGGTTGTGGATTGCTTTTAAAATAGAAATCGATATGAAACTCAGCGCTATATATAGAATCAATATATATTTATATATTTCACATTCAAACTGGATTGCACATAAACCCAAACTCAACAAATCACCTGGCTGAGGCGAGGCGAGGTGGGGCAAGGTGGGACAGGCCAAGGTGGAACACATGCAAATAGGCTGCAGAGAGAGCAGCGATTTTCCTAACAGCTTTCCTGCATGTGCAGCTCTCTGTATTTAGAAAAAGGTTTTCAAGATAACGCAGGGAACCAAGATGAGATTCACTCGACCTTATTGTTTGCCTGTAAATCTCGTTATGACAAAAATAATCTGACCCGCTAATATGATTGGTTGCTGTAGACATGTATAAAATATCCTTGGTTTCATTTGCTTTAGAGAGTCACTGATGCGAATATTCTGGCTTGATGCCAGGAATTGACAAAAATAAATGAATAAAATATGGTTTTGCATTGCAGTGGAGTCAAGTGTAATAGGAGGAACATGTATTTTTATTCTGGCTGACAAAAATACCCAACGCAGATTCATTCTTGTTACCTGAGCAAGCAGGGCGGGGGGAAAAAAACAGAAGGCAAACAAATATGTAGTAAGAAAGACTTCAGGAAGTAAACAAAGTATGTACAGAATGATGACCGTTTGTTTGTCTTTCAGTATTGTTTCCTGGCAAATGTCAGATGTATAGATAGTGGTGTTTTCTCTAATTATTATCTGTTCCTTTATTTTTTTGCCCTTTTTAATCTTTCAGGCTCTGACTCCCATCACAGAGGCGATGAGAAGAATCCTTTAAGTCGGCCAGATTCTACGACCCCTGGACATAACACGTACAACATTTCCAGCTCTGCCGATGTACAGAATACAAGCAGACCAGGCAAGACACACACACACACACACACACACACACACACACACACACACACACACACACACAACATACTGAAATATGATATTCTAGTTGAACAAGTACTAAGAAAATAAAATCTCAAGTTTTCAATTTTGTGTGTTTGTATGCAGAGCATCTGGTATTCAAACTTGATGAGAGGCAGAGACTGGCTCGAGAGAGGAGGGAGGAGAGAGAGAAACAGAATGGTAGGACACACATTTAAACTCAGGATGCATTTAATAAAAGCATTTGTCAAACACACTTCCAGTTAAGGTGTAAGGGCCTTGCTCAAGGGCCCAGCAGTGGTAGCATGGTGATGCTAACATTTTAACTTTCCAAGCCAAAGTTCAATGGCTTAACCACTTAAGACCCAAAATTTTGTTTTCAAACTGAAGGACAGTTCACAAATAAACCTCAAAACCAGCATCTTACAGTATGCGAGTCTTTGAGCTATTCATTCAATTTTAAACTTTGGACACAAAATACCGCTTGAATGCTGGATGAAAGATTTGGTTTTGCTGCTTTCCAGAACAGAATCATTTTTTTACTTTCCACACCAGATAAAATTATTGGGCTGATGATTTGGTGACCCAAGTGCTGTACACAGTATTAGAGTCCCATGCAAATAAACAGTTAAAGAAACACTGAATCATTATCTAAAAAACAAATGAATTCGCCTCAAGACATGACTTAAACTCATCGAGATTTGATGTGGGGTTCTGGAGGTGCAACTTATTCCAGAACCAAGGTCCAGCTACAGAGAACACTGTGTTAACTGTAAGCTATTTAAGGAGCTAGTTGCTCTGGGCAAATGTTGAACGGAGATGAGATCGAAAGGTAGGCAGGTGCCAAACCATGTATGCAGTTCCATACAAATAAAAGAGCTTTAAATATAATTTTGTATGTAACTGGGAGCTGGTTGAGTGAAGCAAGCAAAAGCACATTTTTGCCAGTCACAACCTTAGCTGAACAAGTTCCAGCAGACGTAGACACCTCCAGGTAAAACGCATTTCAGTAACCAAGCCTTAGGGACATGTATTAAGAAATCTTCACGCTGACTTTATCCTGAATTTGTCATTCATGCTCTCTCTTGCTTCTTCCCCCCCAATGAAATTCCAGGTTGTAGATAGTGTGCCTGGTGTTTCTTTGTGTGTGCATATAAGTGTGTGATTTTGTAGGATTTCGCCCACTGATTGGCAAAATTGACCTCTCGGCACCGAGTTTATTGAAATCTTTTTGAAATCGGCATTTGAACTGCACGCACACACTCTTTCTGCATGAATAGGTGACCGTGGCACGTTGCTGTGGCGAGCTTTAGTCATTATGTAAACTTTTTGGTGGCCCGGTTGCTATGGCACCCACAAAAAGACTTATGTAAAGGCTCTGAGTCACAAAGCAAAAGTTTTAGCCTGGTAGATTTGGGTAAATTGTTTATTGTTCAGTGAATATGTAAAAGTAAAAGGTGACTATTTGAACGATGAGGTTGGATAGAAGCTTTGAGGTTGTTTGCTGGGTTTTTGTGTGCTATAAATAACCACATCCTAAGGACTGTTGATTCTATAAACTCACTGAGTTTGGGTCTTATTTGTGTGTGTGTGTGTGTGTGTGTGTGTGTGTGTGTGTAGCTGTGCGAGAGGCTCAGTTATTAGAGCGTGAGGAGCGGGCAAGGCTATACTATGAGAAGCAGCAGGAGGACAGAAGGAGGCGTCTGGAGGAGCAAAGGCTTAAGGAGGAGAGGAAGCATGCCGCTGTGGAGGAGAAACGACGGCAGAAATTGGAGGAGGAGAAGGTTTTGAGCTGTTTTGTCACCAAAACACTTTCCTTACATATTACATAGTCGCAATATATCTACCAAATATTTACAAAAAACCAGGAAAAGAATGTACATACACACAATTTCCACAATTTGGAAATAATATTCCACAGAGAATATTGTATATAAATACAAAATACAGACCAATACATAAAATATATTTAAATGTGTTTAAATATACCTTATATTTCTATACGTATTCAGATCTACACACCTCTGTCTGAAATCCTAATGTTACCAGATGAGCACGTGTGAAGCACACGCTGCCTTTTAATATTAATATTTCTATTAAAAGTTTCTATATATTTGAAAGAAAATGCAGTATTGTTGCTTATATTTTTTAATATTTGTTTATGCAGTGTGCGGTACGTGTGTAAATGGAGTTTGACTTTTCATGTGTACCAGGCTCGGTATGAGGCCGTTGTGAGAAGGACTCTAGAGAAGAGTCGGCGAGTCAAACAGAAGCCGAACCGCTGGAGCTGGGGAGGAACCCTAACCTCCAGCACCTCGCACAACAGTGGTAAACACACTGCACCATCCGCAACCACTGCCACTACACCGTCTCAAACATATACACTTCTGTTATAGATAAAACCCTAAGATGCTGGGATTTCTATTATTTTTGCGCTCGGTGTGTATGTGTGTGTGTGTGTGTGTGTGTGTGTGTGTGTGTGCACGCGTGCATGGGGATGTGTGTACGGATGCGTGAACGTGTGTACATGAACACATCGGATTTGTTCTCTGCATCTCTCTCCCCTAGTGCACACATGCTGACTCAGGGCTCTGCTTCGATCGCCACTCCCTATTGTTTCTTTCTGTTATTTTTGTCCTCCCTCATTCACTCTGTTTCTTTCTCGCTCTGTCTCACTATGTCTCTGTAATAATCTTTACTTTTCTATCTCTTTCTGAATATCTGTGTCTGTATTTGTGTTTTTCTTTCTCACTATCTTTTTTATAGCTGTCTTCATGTCTGTGACTTTCTCAATCTCTGTCTGTTGGTCTCTCACTCCATTTATCTATGTCAATGTCTCTTCTCTATCACATTCTGTCTCTGTCTGTATGTCTCTTACATCATCACTCTCTCTCTCAGGATTTGGTGACTCTGCTCTCCTCTTCACACTGGATGTGGCTGGACTGGAGTGCGATGATGTTTTCAGTTTGGCACGCCAGCAGCGCCCGCACACACAATGTGAATATGACTCAGTGTAGTGCAGCCCACTAGCCATCTGACTAGCAAAGTCAGTCATAGCACGTAGCTTCAGACCGTAGTGCACGATTATTGCTAGTGAAATAGTGAAGAGAAATAATCTAGGCCTAATGTTTGCTATAGAGTTGTGTAGCTTTAGCATTTGCTGCATTATGTGATGATTTTGTATTTTTGTGATCTGAAGTGACTGTAGAACAAAGAACGAGTCTTGAACAAGTCAATGAACTCTCATAGGGGACACTGAAATGTTTGCAAGCTAAACAAAGTCAAGATCTTTTTTTTGATATATTCCAAATCTAATTATGTAGCTGCTAATATTGAATGTGCCTGTAGTAATCATATGTAGTAGCTACAGCTACATTAGATTCTTGTGAGCAAACATTAAAGCTGTGGTGCAGTCTAGTCCGAAGAAGTGTATATATGCTATAACAGTCCTAATAGCATTGACTAGCTAATGCTAGTTTCACATAATTTAAACTAACGAGTGTGGTCGAGCTCTTTGACGTTAATTTTTGGTGATATGTAAATTGTTAGGAAGCTGCTGCTTTCAGAAAGTGCTGGGGGAAGATTAATCTTTTTAGTGAGCATTGAAATGAAAAAAAAATTACACCTAAAATGACTAAATCTGCAATATTGAGGATGATAAAACGAATCTAGGTTTTAAGCTAGGTTAATTATCGGCTGCTAGCTGGGACTGAGAATGCTTGAGGAAAATGTATTTCATTACTTGCTATTTGATGTAAGCAAAAAAATAGAAAAAGAATCAATCTTGCTTGCTTGCTTGCTTGCTTGTTTTTACCTGGGACTTGCTAGGGATACTGTACGTGAATAACAAATGAATATAACGACCTGGTGAGGATATGCTGTGTGTTTTTGTGTGACCTTGATTACAGTATGGAAAACGTTACAAGTCTCTTTCCCTGCCCTTTCAGTCAGCATTGTCTCCAAACTTGACTGTTCTCTCGGTCAGTGTTTCTGTACCGAGCTTACTGTTCACATTTTATGTCTCATGCTGTGTGTGTTGTCGTTGTTGTGTCTCTGTGTTTGTAGATGCTGACCGAAGGTCAGTTTCCACCATGAATCTGTCCAAGCACATAGACCCGGTTATAAGCAAACGTCTGTCTTTCTCATCTGCCACACTATTAAACACGCCAGACCGAGGTAAACACACAAACGGACATACACACACTGGTCTGTCCATGTTCGTAAGAAAATACACATTCTGTCCTGGGTGTATTTTTTCCTTCCCACTTTTGTTTAATCTTCATAATCATGTTGACTTACTCAGTACACACAACACACTGTGAACTTTTTTCTTTGTTAATCGCGATCAAACCTATCCAAAGCACACTATATGGACAAATGTCTGTGGACACCTAACCATATGATTGTGCTCTTTGAAAATACCCCATTCCATACTTAATTCCCATTCTATACTCTGGAAAGATATTTAAAAGATTTTGGAGTGTGCTTGTGGAAATTTGTTCTTATTCAGCCAAAAGGGTGTTGGTGAACCCAGGAACTGATGTAGGTGATATTAGAAGGCATGGGGTTCAGTCATCATTGCAATTCATCTCAAAGCTTTTCAGTAGGGTTGAGGTCAGAGCTCTATTCCATGAGATCTTCCACTCCAACTCATAAACATTGTATCTTCATGGAGCTAACTTTGTGTACATCCAAAGACATCTTATACGAATGAGTGCCTCCAACATTGTGGCAACAGTTTAGGGAAGATCCACAGATGACTGGAGGAGTCAGGTGTCCCTAAAATCAAGTTTCGATCACTCCACAAAGCTGGTCAAGAAAAATTATTCTAAAGTCATATATAAAACTTTTTTTTTTGGCCCACCAGTGAAACATGGTGGTGGGATCATTGATCAATGTAAATGTGTTTTTAAGTGGATGGGAGGAAACTGGACAGGGTTGAGGGAAAGATGGCGATGAATACAGCCTCTTGAAAAAAACAATACTAATCTGAAAGTCTCAGTCAAACCATAATGTTTGTTTTAACCTGTTTACTTGTTTTTTCATCTTGTGCTATTGGTCCAAGGCTTACAGAAGCAGACGTCCCTCTCCTCCTCTTGCTTAGTAAATAGATTTTCATCCAAAGCTCGACCATCCAAAGAGAAGATCTACCAGGATAGACCTGCAGGTTGATTTTAGTGCAAAACAAGGATTTTTTTTTTCTCTTTTTTTTTTCTCAACAGGAAAAACACATTCACTGAATGAGTACCTGAAATCTTCAGATTTTATGGCTTAATAAAAAAAAAAAAGGATCTGTAGAGTGCTTTATAATCATTAATAAGCCACTAGATTTTAAATTAAAGTAAAGAACAACCCAGGTAGTGTTTCAGTGAGTGTGTGTGAGGAGATACTTTGGGGCAAACTGGCATGTTTCGAAAAGCTGGTGTTGGGTCTTGCATGTCTGTAGGGAGTTTTATTTTTCCCTCTTTATATAATCAGTTATTTTTTTCCTGTTTTTTTTTCCAGCTTCGGCGCAAGGACAAGGTGTTGCAACATTTTTGTTAATCTGAGCGCATTAAAGGAGCAGTTTGTGATTTTTCCAAAGCCTAAAAGAAATGCCATTGCAAAGAAAGCTCTCTGTTTAATAAACAAATAAATAAATAAATAAACACGCACTCGCTTCATGAATTGTCTTGGGGCTGGGATGATTTCTGAGCAACTCGAATTAAAGCTTTAGATTGTGAAATAAGCCTTGTTCAAGGTAACTTTTGTAATGGCATGATTTATTAAATAACTAATGATTAAAAAAAAAAATACAAACTGCACCTTTAAGTGTATTTAGCTGAGGGCATGTGTTCCTACAGCATGCTAATGACTTTAGTGGTATGGATTTCAATGGGAATGGAAATGGGTCTTGTATATGCATGCAATATCACTCCTCTGTGGTGTGGTTTGGCTTCGACTCTTCATTTTTTGTATTTTCAGCTTGCCAAATGCTCCTTTAACTAGCATTTAGGAATAATGATAAATTGATATAAAACTTGTGTGTTTTTCAGGTATGCACCGTATGCCTCTAACCCCATGGGAGAACAATGTAGTCAGTCGCTTACAGACACCAACACACTCGTACCTGGCCAGAAGTCGTAGTGCTGTGTCTCTGTCTGGAGATGCAGGTAAAGCGACACACACGCACACACACACACACACACACACACACACACACACACACACACACACACACACAACCACACATCTCTAACACATGATTAGATGTTTAAGAATAAAGCTCTGTTTGGCTGCCTTTGCTTTTCTTTCTGAAACAAAACTGCTCTTTCAGGGGTGTTCTCTCTCCCTAAACTGTTACCATAGTTACTCTCGTTCTGTGTGTGTGTGTGTGTGTGTGTGTGTGTGTGTGTTGCTTCATTTAAATCTTGTGCACAAAGGCTGCATGTGGGAGCAAACATTAGACTCTTATGCAACTTTTATTCCTTTTGTTGTCTTTGGGGTGTGTCTCTCTCTCTCACTCTCTTGGTGCTCGCTCTCTCTCTCTCTCTCTCTCTCTCTCTCTCTCTCTCTCTCTCTCTCTCTCTCTCTCTCTCTCTCCATTTCATGTGTCTATTCTAACCTTTAAATAACAAGTGTGGCAAAAAGCTGCTAACGCACAGACTCGATCATCACTGAGATCTACTAAACATGGCTGCTAAGCCACGCCCATTTCCGCTCCAATACAATACTTTTAGCTCCTCCCCTCAGAGATGATCACAGTCTCCAAGTGACCTTTGATTGCGTTGTAGATGCTGACACACTTTCTCTTTCTTCCTTTTCCTTTTCATATCATTTCTTCCTTCTCCCCTGCACCCGCCCCTCCTCTCATCCCTCACCTTTCTGTTTAATACACTCTTACTTCACACGGCCTGCTCGGCTACTTAACCTGCAATCCCGGTTCAGTGACCCCCGTTTGTCCTCGCTCAGCCTCCTGTCACCACACAAGCTCACTGTCCCTCAAGGCCCTGCAGTCACGCAGCGCCGAGCGACCGATCCGAGCCGGGCCCAGCTTCGAGCGAGCGGTCAGAGCGAGGACGGACGGCAACACGTGCAGGAAGGCAGCCAATAATGTGCTGGTAAGAAGACACACACACGAGGGCTGTAAGAGAGAATTTAGCTGTAGCAGTTGTACCCTATTTCCATTATTGCTTCTTTTCCACACCGATACAGGAAACACCTAAAAACTTTTGATGCCTCATTTTCCCTTCGAATAAACTGATTTTTCTTCTGATGTAACTAATGAAATACATTTGACCAATAAAAACTGATTTTAAAATATATCTTGATTATTATTGCTTTCCTCTTAGATATTTGATACCATGATGCAGGTGGTCATCGAAGTCCGATCAGGCAATTTTGGTGTAGTATAGTATGTATGGAGCATAATCAGTCCTGCTGTGTAGTCAGAAGAAAAAAAAAAAAAAGAATGTACAAATGAATCCGAATTTTATAAAGATCCTTGAAATAGGAAATTACGATTCATTTAATTTTGCTTAGATAATTCAGAGTTGTGCTTGTGCATAATGTGTGTGCTCTTTTTGCTGCATTTTACCCTCTCCCCAATTTTTTTTTTAGTAATTTTGATGTTTTTGTTTTTGCATGGGTGCCTAGATTAGAGTTTAAGCTCCACAGGATGTACACCAGCTTCAGATTGGTCGGGTTTGCCCTGATGACCGTACACACACACACACACACACACACACACCAGAATCTGGGTGTGCGCAGTTTGCCAGAGGCTTATAGTATTAAGGACTTATGTCTGAGACCCAGAGCCACTAACATGCGTTGGACTAATTCAGTCTGTTCCAAAGGCCCAAGGCTGTTTTTTCCCCTCTCAAAGTTCACAAAACAACAACGGATACTCCAACTCTAACCATGTCTTCAGACAAACACTCACACACCTGCACATGTTATTTTGAGGAACTAAATCAGAATCTGAACTATCAGCCAGACTTTGTCTTTCTGTTGTTTGATTTTTAACTCCAGCCCAATCTTAGAAACTTTGCCTGTTAAGGAAGCAAGAGATTGTACTGAGTAAATGTGTGCATTACTACTACGTCATTTACTTTTACTTTACTTACCATAATTACCTTTTATCTTTTTTTTCTCTCAATACTGCCATCTGTTGGACACACATGTCAATAGATAAAGATGACAAAAGCATTCGGGCAAGATCTGTCAAATATTTTGTCTCACCTGCTCGTCATGATTATTTATTTTGAATAAATAATACCAAATTGGTGTATGAACGCCTAAACCTTGAACTGGAACAGTAACAGCTGTGAGAAAACACTGGATGACAAGATTTTTCTTGTACTAAGATTTCTATATTTGCTCTAATTATATTTTTTTAATGGTTAGATTGATAGGAAGGATAAAGACTATGTGCGTAAATCCTGGAGTAACCTGTCCTGTCCCACTCCAACTTTGAGCATCGCCACCACTAAGAGAGCTCCCTCTCCTGGCAGTCAGCTTGTTAAATGCAGCCAGCCGTCACCCGCCAGGTACTGACACTTCTTCATCTTGTTTATCAAATGTTTAGTTTTTTGTGTGCAATCGTTTTCATGGTCGAAATCCAGTGAAATGTGCAACACTTTCAGTTATGCTGATTTTCTATTATTCTTATGCAGACAAAATTCTGGAAAAGGCAACGCCCACAGAAAGCTGAAAATGTGAACAGTAAAAAATGCAACTTACCACAGTGCAGCTTAGTCTACGCACATCCCCCTTTTAGGGTGTTATTACTTTTGTAAATGATCAATGGATTTGGTTTTGACTGGTTTCTTATAAATAACGATGACGCAACAACAGACTTTCCGTTTTAACTTTTTCTTTAGGATCTCCCCTAAACCACCTCAGAAGTCTCCCATGTCCAAAAGGTCAAGGTCTCCTCCTCCATCTTCTATTCACTTATCTCCTAGCAACCCCTCCCTGTTGCCTGGTAACCTGCGACCGAGCCGGGTGACCTCCGAGAGCCCGAGCGTGAGTCTGGAGGACGAGAAACCATCGCAGTTAAATGAAGTGGTCAAAAGAGAAGAAACTGAGGACAGCAGAGAAGAGGACGAGGAGGCGGGACAGAAGAAGAAGGAGCAAAGCGAAAGTCCTGCGAAAGCAGCAGCTGAAATCACTTGGAAAGTGGAAACCAATGGTAAGAGTGACTGCTGCTGTGACACACACACACACACACACACACACACAGGTGCATTGTGCATTTGATTGTAAACCTTTCCTGTTTGTTCCAGGTGTAGAAAGGGTTTTGAGTCCTCCAGGGGCCAGACCCAGTGCTGGAACCACCGACCCAGAGGAGGCATCTCGACTGATGGCAGAGAAACGACGTCAGGCCAGAGAGCAGAGGGAGAGAGAGGAGGAAGAGAGAAGACAACAGGAGGAGGTCGAGAGGTTCGTATCCGCCAAAAATGCTATTACATAACGAATACAAGACACTCCAGTACTTATTTTGTTTGTGTGTCCGTTGAATTGACAGGCGACACCGAGAGGAGATGGCACAGAAGATAGCTGAGGAGAGAGCGAAAAGAGAAGAGGAGGCACAGCGTCTGGCCGAAGAGAAAAAACGCAAGGAGGAAGAAGAGAGGCGATTAGAAGAGGAACGAATGCAGAGAGAAAAAGAAGAATCGGAACGCCTCCAGAGACAGGTTTTACACACACACACACACACACACACACACACACACACACACACACATATATTAAAAATTGATTGTACACATAGTGTATGTTTTATACCTTCACACAAATTGTGTGCATGCACATGGACAGAAAGAAGAAGAGGAGGCTCGTCAGCGTGAAGAGGCAGAGCGCTTGCGTCAGGAGAGGGAGAAACACTTCCAGAAAGAGGAAGCGGAGAGACTCGAGAGGAAAAAGGTACACTTTCTTTCTTTCTTTCTTTCTTTCTTTTTATTTATTTTTTAAGCTTAAACCATATTACCATGTTCATGGTCTTCTCTTTCATAGCGCCTCGAGGAGATTATGAAGCGAACACGCCGCTCAGATCAGGTACAGTACCACACTCGCACACACACACACACATCACCCATGTTATTCTGAGGAACTGGATCAGAATCTGAACAGCACTAAACCCAGTCAGACTTTCTCGTTCTGTTGTTAATTATTTTTACATAACCTCTGATTTATTTATCAGAAAAGCCCTGGTCAGAGTCAGAGGAATGGAGATGAGAGTCAGCAGAATTCCCAGGACACGTGTAAGAAAGATTTCGTTTGTGTTTCATTATGCCTACTGCATATTTGATGTTTTTTTCTTTGTCTGTTGTGGCATCTCTTCTTTTATCTGTCTGTCTGTTTCTCACTGACTCACTCTCTTCTATTTTACTGGCTGTCTTTCTTTTAACTGTTCTTTGTCTGTCTCTTTCTCTCGCGCTCTCTCTCTCTCACACACTTACTGTCTCTCTTATTTCTCTTTCAGACTATCTTTGTCTGTCTGTTTCTCACTGACTTTCTGTCTCACTAGCTGTCTCTCTCTGACTGACTGTTCTGCTCTCTCCTCAGATAGTATATATATATTTTTTTCTGTCTGTCTTCTCCTGACTGACAGTTTGTGTCTCTGTTCTTTCTAAGCGACTCTCTCTTTTCTCTGTCTGTCAGTCTGCCTGTCTCTCTGACTGATTGTTCTGCTCTTTAGTCTCAGTTTCTCTGATAGTATCTCTTCTCTTTGTCTGATTGTCTTTCCCTTTTCATTATTGTAGTTTGTCTGTTTCACTTGCCCTTTCACTTATTCACACACTCTCTCTCTCTCTCTCTCTCTCTCTCTCTCTCTCTCTCTCTCTCTCTCTCTCTCTCTCTCTCTCTCTCTCTCTCTCTCTCACTCACTCACACTCACGGACTCTTTTGTGCTGTCTTGTCTTTCTTTGCCTGTCTGTCTGTCCCTCATTGACTCTCTCATTCTCTGTCTAATTAGCTCTCTCTCTCTGACTGACCTGCTTACTCTCTCATCCCAGTTTGGCTTTGATAGTGTCTCTCTTCTCTATATCTCTTTTCTCCTTATTTTGACAGTTTGTCTCTTTGTCTGTTTTCTCTTTTCCGTCTGTCTCACACCAACTGTTTGTCTCTCTCTCTTTTACTTCTTCCTGTCTTCCTTTCTACTCTCTGTCTCTGACAACATTTAGTTGTATGTGCAATACATGTTTATTTTCTGTATTCTCTCCCCCCTTCTCTTTTTCCAGTGAATGTGGTCCCTGAAATCCCGTCCATCACTGTATCGGCTCCACCAATCCCTCACAACCCACAGCACAATGACAGCAATGGACACACTAAACCTGATTTCAACTTGAACACACTCCCCCCTGCTGGACACGAGTGAGTACTGCATCTCCAGCTCTACCTCAATCTTTAGGTCAGAATTCTCTCTGGTCTGAAGTCTCCAGCTGATATTCCATATGGTAATAACTGATGAGAGAAACTGATATTGAGGCTGACTTTTTTCGTCTTTAACACCATATTTGCATCTCTGTTCCTCATGTGGTTATAATATGTCACTACAGGTGTAACAGCACTATTAAACAGTTGTATTTATTAATTAATTTTTTTATTTCATTTATTCATTCAAGATTAAGCACCGAAACCCAGCTTCAGGAAAACGGTGTCACGGTGGAGACTCCGACATTTGAGGAGGTGATCGAGGTGCCCATGGTGAGCAAGCTGTCCCGGCAGGAGGGCGATGGTGAGGAAGAAGATGAGAGGAGGAAGACACCACTGCTGGCTTTCCGAGAGAACGGAAGCATACATGACCTAAGCACATGGGATCAAAGCTCAGTCCAGCAGCACACAAGTGAGCTGACGTACCAACCTTCGTCATCATTGTCCTTACTTTACACTTTATAACTCTGTCTTGTAATTGTTTTAAAGTAGAACATCATAAAAAAACATTGTTCTGCCCAGTCCATTGGTTTGGGCCAGAACAAGTAATTAAACACTTCGGAAATGAACCAATCACAAACACATTGTGCTTTTTTCAATCATTTAAATAGCAAGAATACCTCATGTGTTTTTGTTTGTGTTTTCTCTGTTGTTACAGGTGACATCTGAAACCCTCAGAGATCATGATAGGAAACAAAGTGTGACTGATTCCCTGCTTAGATTCTTCTATATTAAAAATTTTCTCCAACATAGACCCCTGGTTATGTGAGGAGGAAAGTATCTATATAACAATAAGTAATGGACCGCTCTCTTAAGTCATCCTTCTGCTTCCTGTAATGCAGCTCCTACCTTCTACCCCCATAAACACTAATGTGGTATGTTCCAGGAACACAGTTGATGAACGTGCTGGTGGCGTGTTTGTGGGAAACAGCTGTGTAAATCAGCTGTAAAGTCTGATTTAATACTTAAAGATCATTTTTTTTGGTTTATTTGTTTCTGTCGAGGTAGAACTGAGTAAAGTGCTGAACCTAATGAGGGCATCAGATTTTTTTTTTGCGCTGAGGAGTGCATTATGATTTTTTTACACGAATGAAGAGAAAGTCTGAAGTATTTTCCTACTGCTTTATACAGCTTTAATATGCACTTGCTTAATTTTGACTGTGTTGCTCTGGAGATGAGTCATCAGTTTAGGGATGCACCGAAAGAATCTTTTTTTTAAAATAATAGTTTAATTATCTATTCAAACTATTTGTATAATGTTTTGTGTGTTTTCAGTAATATCCTATTAAAAGCACAAATATTATTATTATAATTATTTATTTATTTTCTTATT
The DNA here is from genome assembly GCF_946808225.1 of Silurus aristotelis. Taxonomy (NCBI): domain Eukaryota; kingdom Metazoa; phylum Chordata; class Actinopteri; order Siluriformes; family Siluridae; genus Silurus; species Silurus aristotelis. Next base: position 21,438,035 of record NC_139592.1, read on the forward strand.
ATATATCATTTCAAGAATTTATTTCGGTGCATCACTACTCTATTGAAGTCTCAATCCAAAGATCTTACCAACAAAACACTGTCTAATCGACTGTCTGACGCAGCAGGTTTCCGAGTTTCGGATATTAGCTAGACGGGTTGTGTTGAAAAACAAGACAGGGTTTCTCTGCCGTATGCAGACACGATGGGTACAGTAATATTTAGTAAAATGATAAGTGAGATTTAAAATGCTGCAACGTGGACCTTCCCTATGCCTTATCGGATCAAGAGGTGTGTTTGGCTGATTATCCCCCTCCCCTCCATGTCATACATCGTGATCATTAGAGCTAGATCATCTTTAAAGTTTCAATCACATTTGAAAAATGTTTGACTCAAGCATTTCGATTGACTGCAAGGTAAACTGGTGTCCATTAAAACACTGTAAATGTAGATTGTGTACAGTAAATAAAGGACTATATTGTACAAAGACTGAGTTCACCCCAAAAAATAGAACACAATGGCTATATGATCTCAGACTGTAACCTGGCATCTGTACAAGCTAGAACAGAGAGATAAACGTTTCCCAGCCACATAAATAACACTTAGAAACTCCACCAAACTAAAACTAAGCTCTGCACATTCATAATCTTCAGTCATTTTCTGGCTTTTTTTTTTTTTCTTTTTCATCTCTTTACAAAAACCTCATTCTTATTTCCCTTTCAAGCAGTCACATCTGTATAGCATGTAAAAAAAAATATATATATTAAAATCAATAAATCATTTTTTTGAAAGACATCTGCTTTATTAAAAAATTTTTTTGTTAGAATTTAGATTTTACAGTAAGACAGCACGCCCCCTTTTATCTTATTTGGATCCTCTGGGGATGTGTGTGTTTATATATCTATCTGTCTGTGAGCTGATGTTACCTACCTATCAATCATTTTACCCATCATTCCATCACATCCTGACAAATCTAAAGTCAAGAGAAACAGTAGTGCTTCAAAATTGTGTTTGGTAGGAAAGAAAATCCTGCTGATGTCGAAGAGTTATTTCCTGATTTGTTGGGACAAAAAAATCCACAAGCAAAATATTTATTTTTGAGATGTAATATGAATATAATCTGAAATTTGTGAGTACACACACACACACACACACACACACACACACACACACACACACACACACACACACAAATATCTTTATGTTGATGTACAAGCATTTTTTTTGTGAGTTCCTTACTAGATGCATATTGAGTAAATAATAAAGTGGTCTTCTTTCGGCTTCTCCCGCTGTAGCGATCCCTAATGGATCATACCCCCTGTCTCTATACCCCCCTGTCCTCTACATCTGACTCTTTCATACCAACTACCTGCATGTCTTCCCTCACAACATCCATAAACCTCCTCCTTGGCCTTCCTCTTTTCCTCCTTCCTGGTGGCTCCATCCTCAGCATTCTCCTACTGATATACCACATGTCCAAAACATCTCAATCTCGCCTCCCTCACCTTGTCTCCAAAACGTCCTCCATGCGATGTCCCTCTAATAAACTTATTTTTAATCCTTCAGTTCTGCTACCTGCAGCAACATCTTCAGCTCTGCTACCTTCAGCTCCACCTCCTGTCTGGGTACATAATAAAGTACTTGTGTGTATGTGTATGTGTGTGTGTGTGTGTGTGTGTGTGTGTATATGTGTATGTGTATATATATATATATATATATATATATATATATATATATATATATATGATATAATATATATATATATATATAACGATGTGTAACTGGAGCATTGAGCAATATTGTAAGCAGTATTAACAATATTCGACAGTAAGACTGCAACAGCTCAGATACACTGTAGACATATAATTAAATACATCAACATTCAAACTGCAAAATCAACACGTAAAACCTCGAGCCGCAATACATTATAATAAAAAACAAAAACTACTGCTGACAGAGAGCCTAGTTCTTAACGTTTGAGACAACAAACATCGGCATACATTCATTATTTTGTCAAAGTGGTTAAAATGTAAATAAAATTAAAGCCTGGTGTTAAATCTTGAATGTGAGGGATGTGACTCTCATGGAGTCACACAGTAAATGGAGACAAATCTCCATTTACTTCTGCTGTTCTATGCACCAAAACCATTTGCGAGACCTTTTAGGTGAAAGACTACGATTATCAGGATTGCTAGTCGGTGGAATTCCAATAACTAAAACACTACGAAATTCTTGGATTGAAACTACATGTCCAGTTCTCACCGGTGCAGATTTGGAAGCAGCTCGCTTTTTCTCTCTTTCACTGGATTTTAGACCAAATAAACCATAAATCACTGAATTGAGGCAGCATCGGGTAAAAGCCAGAATAAAGCAGATGTGTGTGCCATTAATGAGATGTTTTTCATGGGTATAAATCCAAATCTGATGGTAATCTAAGATGTAAAGCAAATTCAATGTGTTATAAGGAGCCCAGCAAATGAAGAATGTAGTGACCAAAACGAAGGCAAGTCCAGTAGTTATGTTGCTGTGGTTTCCTGGAAACTTAACAGTTGGCAGGATCCTGATGTAGCAGAAAGCCATGACTAAAAAGGCACTCACAAACAGAAGGAGCTCTTTATACATGGTGATAACATATGGAACTGTCTTGCTGTACCTACAGCCTCCTGAGTAAGACTGGGCATTAATGTTCACCATGACTGGCAATGCTCCCAGGATGCTCATCACCCACGCAAATACAAGACCATCTCTGACACAAAATTCTTTTTTCCAGTCTGATTGAGGGTGCACCACGGCCATGTAGCGCTCGACACTCATCAACACCAGGAACACCATGCTGCTGTAAAACCCGACTGAAGAATAAAAGCTGTAAACTTTGCATACTGTCTCTCCCAGAGTCGAACCCCAGATATGGTCATAGACCCAGAAAAGTGGTCCAACAGTAAACAGCAGGTCTGACAGAGCCAAGTTGAGAATGATAATCCTGGTGAGTGAACGAAGTTTCATACAGACTACACTGATCACGATCAGCAGGTTGATTCGAGAAAGACTGAGGAGAATTACAATGCTGAGGTTCATGGGAATTTCAATGCTTCTGTATTCAGCCTTGGGGGTTTCGCTGTATATTTCATGTACAGTTATAGTCTTCATCAGTGTGCTGGATTCTGAAAATAATATATAACCAATATTATTCGATTATTACTATGGAATAATTAACAAAATGATTCAAAATGTATCCGGGGTGTCATTCATTATACCAAAGAAAACATGAATTCTTACCCATTCTCCTCTTCTGATTTTCGACCAGCTTAACAAAATGAAGCCAACTCACTTTATTTACTTTTATTCCTAAAGGTATCTGTAGAATGATCAAAGAGTTCCTCGATGCCTTCCTCTTTGCACGCCGTGCTTCATAAAGCTGCGATGATATTCAGGTTAACATCGAAAAGAAGCACAAGCACATGGTGTAAACGTGCTTTCACCAATACCATGTTTTTTTGCCATGTGAGGTTTTGAGGTGTGAAAAACTGGAACATTTTGCCCAACCCGAATTCCTGTTAATGCCACTACATATCAAGTGAACATTTGTAATCGGACACTTAGATTTACTGAGCTGCATGTTGGCTACAATTATAAACCCATGCAGATAAAAATTACAAGAATAAAAGATTTTTATTTTATACATAACTATATACTGTTCATATGGAATAGATCAATTTACATTAAGAAAATTTTGAAAAAATTAAATAAACAGGTCTGGTAAGGAAGAAATAGAAAAAGAGAAATGGAACAGACTGGATTTATTAATGTGATGCAGAGATGACAAACGTACACACATCCTTCATTTAAGTAGAAGTACAGATGCTCATGTATGAAAAGACTCTGGTAAAAGTTGAAGTACTGATTACACTTTTTCACTTAAGTTAAAGTAAAGAAGTTTGGGCTCTGACATGTACTTAAGTAAAACATTTCTTGCTTATTGTTAGCTTTGTAGGCTAGAATACGCCTGTGATGTTCCAGGAAATGACTAGGAGTAGGTTGATGGGTGAAAAATGGCGTGCACTGCGAAGAAAGAGTATTGATCATGTTACCAAATAGATTAAAACTAAGATAACAAGCCAGGTTTGAAAATGTTAGAAGTAGAAAGTGAAGATATTTGTGTTAAAAATATGAGTGAAAGTAAAACGTTGTCTGAAAAACAAATAGTGAAGTAAAATACGGATACCGAAAAATCTATTTAAGTACAGTAACGAAGTATTTATGCTTCATTACTTCCCATCTTTGATGTGATGTGTATACCTGCTGATATACCGCGGCTAATATAAGTTTCACAAGCACAAGTACAAGTTCTTACTTTATAAACCTCTTTAATGAATGCATTTTATTAAAGCATTTTTTTTTTAAGGATTGAGTTTTATCTTCTGACCGAAAGCAAATCATTTTATTTCCAGAAATGACACATTTTACTCATATGTTGCTTCAGTTTATAGGTATAAATGCAATACCAGGTGGAAAAACACATATATAAAACATATGTTTTAATGTCAGCTTGGATAACCACTAACTCACCATGGCCTACTAACATGGCTGCCCCAGATTATACTTCTGGAAAAGCACACAAACTCTGTAACATTTATATTTAGACTTCTAATGACACAGCTTTTCACAATTACATCTGCACCTACATAAACAGACCAGGAACACTGCTTGATCTGATCTCAACTACCTGTTTTTGATTACATCCTGACCTTATGACTAGGATTTGTTTGCCTGTGTTTTCCAAAAGTGCAATCAAAACCTACCATGCATGAAAATATAGTTAAGCTTGATGTATATGATCGAATTTCAAATATATCTAGCTACTTCTCATTCTGTAGGTAGGTGTAGCACAACCATGTTTGAGGAAGTGGTTTATATAGACTACTTATTCTAAAAAAAAAAAAAAAAAACAGTCACTGACACAGAAATTACTTGTGGTATACAAGGACTACATGCTTTGGGGTGTGTGTGTGTGTGTGTGTGTGTGTGTGTGTGTGTGTGTGTGTGTGTGTGTGTGTGTGTGTGTGTGTGTGTGTGTGTGTGTGTGTGTGTGTGTGTGTGTGTGGATTGGGGGCTTACCATCTGAGGTGATACTGCAGCCATTATTTTCCACTAACACCATGCTCTTGTATTCAATTCTTTACATATGCAAATCAATGAAAACTAATTCAGAAATATTGCAGTTGCTTAGACAGTACGTTTGTGTTCTGTGGGATTCTTACCCTTGCCCATTTTTCATGCTTTTTTCAAGCAACATTTTCCAACTTTGACAGCAGAATCCCGAATAATGTCTTTCTTTTTTTTCTTTTTCTTTTAAAAAATTTTTTTTTTACATATTTTAAGTCAGTGGTATCTGACATTTGGGTCCTGCTGTAGTTTTAATGGTGAAAAGTTGATAACTGAAAGTTAATAACTAGACACCTGTTGCTGATTACAAAGACACCATTGAAGGACCACCACCGAACAGATATTATCTGGGAGACACTGACACCATAATCTGTGTAATTCTTTATGTTAAGTGTATGAGATTTAAATGTGTCATCCTAATTATCAAGAAAAACATAAGATTAATGTGGATTAATGTAATGTAGAAGTCAATAAAAAAAAAAAATAATAATTAAAAAAAAAAAAAAAAAAAAAAAAAAATATATATATATATATATATATATATATATATATATATATATATATATATATATATATATATATATATATATATATAAAATAATAAACTACAATTTTCTGGAAAGATGTTCTGATGTAGATGAGGTGAGGAAGCCTGGGGTGCATTCAGAATAACAATTGATCTTAGAGGTGTTCAGTAGAGCTGAGGTCAGAGGTCAATAGCAGGCCACTGGAGATTTATCACTCCAACCCATGTAAGTCACTTCTTAATGTATAGGTGGCTTTGTGCACGGAGGCATTGTCATGCTGTAACATGTTTGGGTTTTCTACTTCCTAAATTAAACTAATTAAGTTCCTAATAAAAATGTATTAAAACTGACCAATCATAACTGAGAATTTTTACATTTGCATCCTGAGAACTAGAGATGACCCAGAATAGATGAACATTCAGTGCTTTGATAGTAGGAGGCTGATTTGACTACCAATCTCACAGAGGTGCTATGAAACAAGGATCATGCCATTTTGGTTAGATGGGGGTGCTTAATGTCTGATTTCACATTGAATAAGTCAATTTCTCCCAATAAGCTGATATACAACCTATTATGATATTGTTTTAAATAAAAATGTGAAAAGAATGAAGCTTTTAATAAATATTTTTAATAAAGATAAATATTACATTTTAATTATTTAAGCATACCGTTAGATCTGCCTTTGCCTTACATTATACCATTTTTTCTGCATTATGAGGTTTTGAGGTCTATGAAACTAGGGCACGTTGGCATCTTTAATTTCTGTTAACATTTCCGGTGACTGTTTTGTGACAAAAAAAAGCAATAAAATAAGTCCGTGTAATCAGAGACTCAGAGAAATAATAATTATATACATATAAAGTGTATATAGATGATAGGTATAAAAAAGGTATAATAGTTAGGTATAATATAAAATGTGAAAAATTATATTATATATATATTATAAAGAAAAGATGAAAAAAAAAAGGGCTGGTATGGATTAACATTTTATAGTGTTACAGCCTGGAAATGAAATAGATTTTCTGTAATAGAAGAAATATTCTCTGAATATACCAGTAATACTAAAGTGGGTCAAAATTATCAATAAAGGTCATTACATTATTGTAATTAAATAAATCACAATAATTATTTTTATTTAAAATATATCACAAACATTTTTTTTTTCTTTTCATTCTGAATATGCATAAGAAAAATGGCTAAACAGGGCATCTTGGAGAAAAATATTTATTTTATTGTCTCAACTGGTTTTGAAATGGGAGCTATCAAGACAAATCGTGGTATACAAGTTTATATAATATGCAAAAGATATAAAAAAATATCTTTATTTTTTACTAAGAGTACCTTACTATATGCTGTGCAGTAAATTATTACTTACAAAATGCTAAATCACCTGAATAAAATTTTTATTAGAATTTAAATAAACAGCCTACAGCAGGGGTCTCCAATCTTTTCCAGAAAGGGCCAGTGTGGGTGCAGGTTTTCATTCCAACCAATCAATGGTCACACCTGATAGTCATTGAAAATGAAGATCATTAGATTTGAACAAGTAGAATTTGGTGTGGACTTGCTTGGTTGGAATAAAAACCTGCACCCACACTGGCCCTTTCTGGAAAAGATTGGAGACCCCTGGCCTACAGTATCTGTAGCAATAAAGAAAAATCTGCAGTGTAAGAAGAATAGACTGTTTGTATAAACTATTTGGCAGTAACAGTGTAACAGCTCAGATGTACAATTAGAATGAAAGACATTATTGAATTACACAGCATGACATGCGAAAACAACAACCACAAACTGTATTTTTTAGTAATGGTTGAACAAAAGAGGATAGCGCCGGTTATAGTTATTATATGGCAAAAGCACGCAAAAACACAGATTTCTAATCTCATGAGAATTTTAGAATTCACCCGGTATTGAATTGTAAAATTGTGTCTCTCACAATTTTACGGAATTTTAGACCAAATAAACCATAGATCACTGGATTGAGGCAGCATCGGGAGAGAGACAGAAGATTACAGATGTTGAAGGCATAAAAAGAATGATCATCATTGCTAATAACATTGATGCCATGCCAAGGTAGGATGTACAAAAAAATAAATATTTTATAAAGAGCCCAAAACAGAAAGTAGGTAGCTACCAGAATGAAAGCAAGTCCAGTAATTCTGTGGCTCTCGTTTGTTGGTGACTTGAACATGGCTAGCAGAATCCTGGTGTAGCAAAAAGCCATGAACACAAAAGCGCACACAAAAAAAATTCTCTTTTCATAATTAACAGCAATAAATACAGATTCACTGTTATACATACAGCTCGTGTAATAACCAGTTTCAGTGTGCACTGTGCCTGGCAATGCTGCTAAGGCAGTCATCACCCATGCACATATAAAAATTGCATTTAATGCAACGTTTTGTTTTCCAGCCTGAGTGAGGGTGCACCACGGCCATGTAGCGCTGAACACTCATCAACACCAGGAACACCATGCTGCTGTAAAATCCAATAGAGGATAGAAAATCTAAAACCTTGCACGCTGCATCTGTAAAAGTCCAATGCCAGAAGTATTTGCAGACCCAGAAAACAGGTTGGCTAGTGAGCAGCAAGTCTGAGAGAGCCAAGTTGAGTATGGTGATGCTGGTCAGTGTTCGAAATCTCATATAGAAAATGCTGAACCCAACAACCAGGATGTTACCAATGAGACTGTGGCTAATCACAATGATGAGGACTATAAGAATTTTATTGTGTCTATTTTCAGCCTGGGATACTTCGTTGCCTATTTTATTACTATAAAATAAATAATCATCATAGTCAATGTAGTCAGCTGTAATCTTTATGGGTTGTCTGGTTTCTGAAAAGCAAAGCAAGGATTAAATAAAAACAATACATCTTTGACATCCTGTTTTACTGATATCTCTTTACTTTCTTGAGCATAGCTCATTTTTTTTATGTGAAACATGCAGCAATTAGCCATTAGTTACAACCACCTGCCTAATAGATTTTTTTTTTTTTATTACCGTCCATGTGTCTGATATATTTCACCCCTTGACAGATTGTAACAGGATTAAATTATTAAGTCAGTGGTGATTTATAAAGTAATATATCGAAAGAATGGTTTTGTTGCTATATAATGATGATATATAATATGTGAGTTAAGCTGTGAGTTAAGCTATACTATACTGAGGAAGAGAGCAGACCAAATCACTACTGAATCAGTGATGAGATTGTTAATATTTAGTAAGTTGTTAATAAATAGTTCTGTAAATTGTGAAAAAAATATTCTAGCTGAAACAAGAATTCTTACCCATTATCCTTTCCTGAATTAAGACCTAGGTCACTGATGAAAGTCAACAGAATCACTTAAATCACCAAAGCTTCTTCACTCTGCCAGATGTTCTAACTGCTGGAGTTCCCCTTGTCTTTGTCTTTTCACAATGAGGTCAATATTTAAAAGGATGCAGCAGTGGCATGACGTAAACACTCCTTCTCCAATACCATTTTTTCTGCACTGTGAGGTTTTGAGGTGTAAGTAACTGGAATTTGTGGCCCACCCCCAATTCCTGTTATCATTTCTTGTAAAGGCTTATACATCTTATACAAGCATATACAAACAGTGAGCAGTAGATCTGCAGAGCTAAATTGAGTATGACAATGTTGGCCAGTGATTGAAGCTTCAGATATAATACACTGATCACAGCCATGATGACAATGAGGATGATCATGATGCTGAGGATTATGCAAATTATATAACTGTAATTCATGAATACATTGTTGCACAATTAATCAAATAATGAATAGTCAAGCTTAAATATGGTTTTATTAGGTGAATGCAATGTTTCAGTTCTTCTCTCTCATGCTCTTTTTTACACTGTACTTCAAAGAGCTGCTTTCACATGCTTTAACTAGTAACAGTTTTTCTGCTGTGTATGGTTTTGTGGTGTGAGTAACTGGAAGTAAGAGCAGCAAAGCCTGCCACCCTGTCAATGCTTCTAGGTAATAATAATGGAATAGCCAGAATAGAATAGCCTTTATTTGTTACATATACATTACAGCACAGTGAAATGTGGTTCTTCGCATATCCCAGCTTGCTTGGAAGCTGGGGTCAGAGCGCAGGGTCGGCCATGATACGGCGCCCCTGGAGCACACAGAGGGTTAAGGGCCTTGCTCAAGGGCCCAAGAGTGGCTTAAACCCCCGACCTTCCGATCAGTAATCCAGTGCCTTAACCACTGGAGCCACCACTCCCCCCACTGGAGCCACCACTCCCCCCCACTGGAGCCACCACTCCCCCTCTCTAGGTCTGTAAGTACAGGTAAAAAAAAAGTAATACAAAAATTACACTATAAAATATAGGTCTATTAGTGCTACTACAACTATTCTAACAACAAATCCATTTTATGGCAATAAAACACTCCGTTTAGTAAAGAGAAATGACAGTCCATCATTACAACAAATGAAGGTCAGTCAATCCAAAAAATCGTAATAACTTTTAACTATTCCCATGTGTAGTTGCCAAAACCATCAAACGCTATGATGAAACAGGCTTTTGCGAGAACCGTCCCATGAAAGGAAGACCAAGAGGAAGCAGAGGGTACGATTATTAGAATTACCTGCCTCAGAAACCAGTAGAAACTGTCCTTTGGTCAGATAAGTCCTCCAGCTGCTACCAGTAGGGGTCGCCACAGTGGATCATCCATCTTCATACCCCCCCCTGTCCTCTACATCTGCCTCTTTCAAATAACCTAACCAACTGCATGTCTTCCCTTACTACATCCATAAACCTCCTCCTTTGCCTTCACGGTCAAGTCCAAATATGAGATTTTTTTGTTCTAACTACTGTCTTTGTACCGAGGATGAACAGATGGTTCCAGAACATGTGATTCTCACACCTATTTGTGTATCTGTAGCAAGTATGTAGCATTAAAGGCAATCAAATCTTTATTTTGCAGTAATAGTGCAATGTACAAATATTATCAATGGCATGAAACAGCACATGACAAATGCAAAATCAACAAGTGAAACCATGAGCTGCATTACATAATAATGGTAGAGGTTAATAAAAAAAAAACATAAGAAGCAACACATTCTTAATTTCATTACAACAAGTTCAGACAGAACAACAAAAGAAAGTGAAAAGCAAATATCTTTTTTGAGAATTCAGGATGTTGGGCACTGAATGAGTGAACTGCACTGTCTATTATTATGTGTTTGACTTCAGGTCTCAGAAAACATGATTTCTATCCAGCTTAATGACTTAAATATTCAAACTGGCATAGCTGTCAGAATGACAGTCCTCAATTCCCATCTGTGCAGGGTTTGAAGCAACTCGTCTTTGAAAAATCTCTCGCACAGTTTTACACAATTTTAGACGAGATAAACCATAGCTCACTGGATTGAGGCAGCATCGGGGGAGAGCCAGAACATAGCTGATGTAAATGCCGTAATTAAGATGTTTGTCATTTGTAAAATCCCTGATCTGATGATAATCTAAGATGTACAGAAAATTCAGTATGTTATAAGGAGCCCAGCAAATAACGTAGGTAGCTACCAGAATGATGTCAAGTCCAGAAAATGTGTGTCTCTGGTCTTTTGGTGACTTGAAGATGGTTCGCAGAATGCTGATGTAGCAGAAACTCGTGACCAACAAGACACACACAAAAACGATGATCTCTTTATACATAATACCAACAATTGCAGCTTTTCTTCTGTACCTGCAGCCTCCTAGGTAATGCTGTGCTTTAAAGTGCATTGTAATTGGCAATGCTGCCAAAACACTCATCACCCACACACAGGTAAGTACATCTGTGACAATATGTCCTTCCTTCAGACCTGAGAGAGAGTGCACCACGATCATGTAGCGCTGAATACTCATCAAAACCAGGAACAACATGCTGCTGTAGAATCCAGCTGAGGATAAAAAGTTGTAAACTTTGCACACTGAGTCTCCGAGATCCAAACGCCAGATGTAATCAGAGACCCAGAACGGAAGTCTGATGGTGAGCAGCAGGTCTGACAGAGCCAAGTTGAGTATGAAGATGCTGGTCAGTGATTGAAGCCTTGTGTATACACTGACCAAGATGTTACCAATGAGACTAAGAAGGCCGAAAATGCTGAGGATTATAGGAATTGTTATATGTATGTTGTTCATAATTTTGTTGCTGTACAGTACTGAACTTTCATACTTAGAGTAACCAAACCGAGGTCCATCTATAGTCTCCATCATTGTGTTGTTTTCTGGAAAAAAACAGAGATAAATTTTAAAAAAGCATCTCTGCAATCCTTTTTTAAAAAAAAACTATTATAATGTCTTGTGTCCTGTTCTCTCAAAGTCTATAATCCTCAGACATAATAATGCAAAAACATTTAATACTATTTATTCCTATACATATGTAATAAGTGTTATAATGTCAGTAGGGTTATAATAAAGGTGGAAATTCTAGTTGCAATAATTCTAGTCTCTCTCCCCTCTATCATGGACATTTACACCACATGCTGCATCAGCAAAGCAAACGGCATTGTGGATGACCACACACACCCGTCACACACACTTTTTACTTTCCTGGCATCAGCAAAACGGTTCTGAAGCATTCGGGCCGCCACATCAAGACTGTGCAACAGTTTCTTTCCTCAAGCCATCAGGCTTCTCAATACACAGAACTAAAATAGAACTCACACACACTCACTCTCACACATTATTATTTATACTTGACCATACTACACTCTCTAACTGCTGTTTTTTTGCACCTTTAACTTTATTATACTGTTTACATGCTGTTGTCTATGTTGTTGTTTAGTGTAGCACCAGGGTTCCGGAGGAACGTTGTCTCGTTTTTACTGTGTACTGTTTACCACTGTGTATAGTAGAAATGACAATAAAAACCTTGACTTGACTTGAAATAAGAATTCTTACCCATTTTCCTTTTCTGATTTATAAACTGGTTTACTGACTGAAGTCAAACCAATGATCTAAGTAATGTAAATCTCAAAAAAGAGTATTTGTAGGATGTACACAATGTTTCATTTCCTCTTTGCTGCCTTTTACAGGGCATCTTATAGCTGCATTTACATTCCTAATCTAAGCATTAGAAACTGGAAGTTGTAGATCAAAAGAATCCTTACCCATTTTCCTATTGGTTTACTGACTCAAGTCAAATCTATCACTCAAAAATGTGAAACAGCATCAATTATCTGCAGGACAGTTGCAGTGTTTTAGTTCCCATTTTGCTGATGTTTTTACATTGTGCTTCATAGAGCTTCAGCTTTACGCCGTAACCAGTAGAAGTATTATTGCTGTGTGAGGTTTTGAAGTGTGAGAAACTTGTCGCACGATCAAATCAGCCCAACATCTTAACAGATTAACAGGGCTTGTGCAGGAAAAATAAATATAAAAAGAGGCCTGGACTCTTTATGCTGTAGTATCTGACACCAAAACATTAGCAGAAAATCCTTTAAGTTTTACAAGTTGTGAAATGGCCTCTATGGATTGAACTTAGTGCTATGTGGTATGCAGGACACATAATTCTGCTGAAAGAGGCCACTGCCATTAGAGAATATTGTTTCCATGAAAGGGTGGAAGTTGGTCAGCAACAATGTGAGCCCACCACTCAGAGAAGTACTGTGTAGCACTCGGGGAAGTACAAGGTGGGGGTTGGTTGACGTCACCTCAGCCTTCAGAGTTTGCAGTGGGAGAACTAACAAGACCTGGAGTGACGTCACGTCAGTAAGGTGGGAATCCAAATTAAATTTATCTTAATAATTTCATTAAATATTTGCCATAAAAAACCCACTGTGTCTTATGCTAAATCAATAGGGAATGGAATTAATGGATATGCAATACAGTGTTTGCCATTCTGTTTTGTTAAAACAATTAGCTATTCTTTATCTGTATCCTCATATAAGTATCTATAAGCTCTGAAATAAAAATGTCATTTCAACATTCAATTCTATGTATTATTTGACATATGTAGAACACATTTATCATGTTTTCAATCTTAACCAGATGTTCTGTGCCATGCCTACCAATAAAATTCGATGCTTGAAAAGTTTACAAAAGGAAATTAGATTTCATTATGATTATCAGTGTCAAACTTATCTCCATTTACACAAAAGAGCAGTACATCAAATAAATGGTTTTGCTGTTAATATGCGACAAAACATTTCTGGATGTCAGTAAGGTCATGTTGGAATAATGCAGTGATAGCAGACGTGATCGCTACTGAATAATATATTTAAATAATTACTCGTGTTTGTTAATGATCCGTGCTGTCAAAGTTGAGAAATTATATTTGAAAGTAAGAATCCTTACCCATTTTCCTTTTGGTTTGCTGACTGAATTCAAATAAATCACTCAAATAATCTGAAAATATCGCTGCAGCTCTCTGCCTCAACCAGTACCAGACCTTTAGCTGTGTAAGGTTTTAAACTGTGAACTTGCACCTTGTAGCAACGAAACCCATTAGCCCCACCTTTTCCTGTGAATGCTTCTACATGTCACTATATATATATATATATATATATAGTATAGCATGTATAGCATGTACAAATATTAATATCAATAAATTATTTTGTTCGAAACACAATTTAGCTTTATTTAAACATGTTTTGTTTTTCTACAGTTTCTACAGTGAGACATGTTCCAACTAAACATGTAGCATGCTAGGTTACATATAAGCGATTTCCTTTTTTATTTTTCAAGGTTCAAACAATGCAGACAAATCATACTTCACAATTAGAAAGAAAATTCATTATTACTCAGGTATTTACCCACTACAAGCAAATTCTTATATTCAGGTTAGTTTTATTCGTTTAAAATCAACGAAGGAAGTGCAAATATATCCTCATGAGGCAAAAACTAACAAAAATGATCAGAAGAAACACCGAACTAGTCGGACAAAGTGTAAATAAAATTCACCTGGGCTTAAAGCTTGAATATGATGAGAACTTTGACAGTCACAATCATCACTCCTATGAGTGAAGAACTGTCAGAACGACCACCTTCAAATTCCCAAAGGGTTTGGAGTAGCTCGCCTTTGAAAAATCTGTTGTGCCGTCTTACTGAACTTTGAACTAAACAAACCATAGATCAGTGGATTGTGGCAGCATCGGGTGAGAGACAAAATAAGGCAGAGACGACTGTAAAATAAATCTGTCCAGTTCTCAGTAAAAAACCTCATCTGATGATAATCTGAGAAGATGGTCATAAAAGTCACTATGCTATAAGGACCCCAAAAAACAAAGTAGGTAGGTAGTGAAGGCGAGTCCAGTAGTTTTGTGTCCCTGATTTGTTGTTGACTTGATGTTTTGCAGAATCCTGATGTAGCAAAAAGCCATGAACAAAGATCCCTTTATACATACTAGCAGCAAATGCAGTATCACTGCTGTATGTACAGCCTTCTAAGTAAGGATAGGTTTTAAAGTGCACTGTGACTGGCAATGCTGCCAAGATGCTCATCACCCACGCACAGATAAGAACATCTTTGACCCTTTGTCCTTTCTTCCAACCTGTGCGAGGGTGCACCACGGCCATGTAGCGCTGAAAACTCATCAACACCTGGAACACCACGTTGCTGTAACATCCGACTGAGAAGAAAAACCTGTACATTTTGCAAACGGTGTCTCCAAGATCCAAATGCCAGATGTAATCACAGATCCAGAACAGCATTCCAACAGTGAACAGCAGATCTGACAGAGCCAAGTTGAGTATAAAGATGCTCATCAGTGATCGAAGCCTCACATACAATACGCTGGCCACAACAACCAGAATGTTTCCGACAAGGCTAAGAAGGACCACAATGCCGAGGAGGATGGAAATTGTAATTTGTTTGTTAACCATAATCCAGAAAGCTGTTGCGTGACCATATGCTGGTGCACGGTAATGATCAACATCATTAGAATAATCTCTAGTCTCCATCAGAGTGCTGTTTTCGAAAAAACAAAGTATAAGAAACACAAATTCTTTTTTTTTAAATACATTTTTACAATCTCAACCGAAGGTTTTGTGCCATGCCCACCTCTATATTTATAAAATTGATCTCCTTATAGCAAAACAACTTTACCAACAAGATCTGAAGAGTGAGAAGTCTACAACAGGAAATGAGATCTTGATTTTTTTGATTGGTTATATTGGAATGAGGCATTGATAGCAGACATGATCACTACTGAATCAGATACAAATAGCCACTTGAGCTTGTTAATGAAGTGCTGTCAATGTTCTATTAGAAAATAAGAATGCTTACCCTTTGTCCTTTTGGTTAACAGACTGAAGTCAAATAACTTGAGTAATGTGAAACTCAACTTGTAGGGCAGCTATAGAATTTTAATTCCCCTTTTGTTATTTCTTTTTTACTTTGTGGTTCATATGCAGTGGCTGGAGCGCTCTGTTTTAACCACTACCCGTCTTTCTGCTGTGTGTGGTTTAGACGTGTGAAAAAATGCATCTTGTCACATGAATACCATCAGCCCAACATCTTAATATATCCTGTGAATTCTTCCAGGTCTCAGAAGAGCACAGTAAGTATAAATAGTATTATCTATTAAGAGAAACGTGGCTCGTTCAGAAGATAGAAAAAGAGGCATACTGTAATATGCCATAGCATTAAAACCATCTGCCGTGTATAGTGTTTGTCATGATGTGCCCCCTAAACAGCTCCGATCCGTCAAGGCCTGGATTCTAAAGGTGTGCTGTAATATCTGACACCAAGACATTAGCAGAAGATCCTTTATGTACTGTAAGTTGTAAAATAAGGCCTCTATGGATAGGATTTGTTTGTCCAGCATGTCACAAATCTGTATGTCAACACCTTGAACTCTTTTTCATGTTCCTCAAACCATCTCTGGTCAATTGTTGCAGTGTGGATATGCAGGACGTATTAGATGTATGTGGAACATGTCAAAACACTATCCATATGAATGATGGGAGCCTTCCATCAATCAGAGCATCACACTGCCTCTGCAGGTTTGCCACACATCTGGCCGTACATATTATGTGATTCATGAGACCAGTCCACTTTCTCCCATTGCTCCACGGTCCAGCTCTGATGCTCGCTTGTTAAAGTTCAAGGCACAGCCTTGAATAATCTGACAGCTCTTTAGCTTTGCGACCCCATACACAGCAAGTCGTGATGCACTGTCTTTTGATTATTTTCTGTCGTAGCCTGCATTATTTTTTCTCTAATTTGTGCTGCAGCAGCTCTTTTTTCTTTTAATGTGCAGTGAGAGAATTTACGGATGATCCAGATCGCCCCCTGGCGGTTATCTGAAGTTGAATCAGTTTGATTTAAAACTGCCATTCGCTGTGAACTAAGTGGATATATTAGTTTATATTTTTGCGGATTAGCGATTATTATTATTATTAATCTAAATGAGTGAGAATAACATAACAGCATTTCAGTGTAAAGCTCATCAAAGATTGGTTAAATTTTCTGGATATTACTTTTTTATTTGTATTTATTACCATGTGTAGGTATGAGACGATCTACAAACAGATGTACATTATTCATCCAGATGTGGTGTAATACCTTCTTCTACCTTCTGTCTAGACCTTATTGTGGTGTTGAGGATTTGTGCCAGGATCGGGAAAAAAAAACTGTTATTACCAGACTCGGCCACTAGATGCTGCTAGTTTGCCCCAGCTCCCTACCCCTTACTCCCTACTCCCTACCCCCTTACTACCTACTCCCTAGTCTGTGCCTTATGTTTCCATCTGTTTTGTTAGCCCCCTGTTTATTTAAGTTCCCCCTTTTTGTGTCTGGGTTTGTCGGCTCGTTTATATTTAATTCTTTTTTTTATCACAAATATAAAAAACTAAATTGCACCTTGTATGTTTAAAAAAAAAAAAAAAAAAAAGGTTTTATATGCAAAGATTTACCAAAAGGACTTTGGTTAACCTTTGGTACAGAATACTATAGCAGAGAAGAAAAAGAAAGAAAAGCGCATGCTTTACTTGTGTTTTTGAATAGGTTTGATAGCATATTTTTTTAAAATCGTTTTATTGGAAAAGAAATCTTAAATCTTTGATTTATGTACAGTATATGCAATGCTGCCAAAGCACTCATCACCTACACACAGGTAAGTACTTCTGCAACACCATGTCCAAAGAGGGATCACCACAATCATGTAGCACTGAAAGCTTATCAACACCAGCAACAGCATCCTGCTTTAAGATCCTGCTGAGGATAAAACGTCATACCGTTTTTTTTTTAAACCACACGGTGTGTGTGAGATCTAAATGCTAGATATGAGCACAGACCCAGAACGGATGTTTGGCAGTGAGCAGCAGGTCTGGCAGAGACAAGCTGATTATGAAGAATACAATCTCTTATCGAAGTCACATGTGGAAATAAACGACCAGAAATTTACAGACGAGAAGGAAGACAGTGCTGAGCATGACTAAATATTTAAAAATCTATTTTTCATAAGTTTGTGCAGTTGGTCATTCGCTGAATTTTTTTCTAATTAGAGTCACCAAACAAAAATATCTACAATTTTAATCATTGTGCTGTTCCACGGAAAAAAGCATATTGAATATGTTATAATTTTTTTTAGTATCTATATCATTAGACATAAAAATTTTATATTAACATTTAATAACATTTATTGCTGTCTTCTTCTTCTTCTTCTTCTTCTTCTTCTTCTTCTTCTTCTTCTTTCGGCTGCTCCCATTAGGAGGCGCCACAGCGGATCATCCGTCTCCATACCCCCCTGTCCTCTACATCTGCCTCTTTGAACCCAACCACCTGCATGTTTTCCCTCACCACATCCATAAACCTCCTCCATGGTCTTCCTCTTTTCCTTCTTCCTGGTGGCTCCATCCTCAGCATTCTCCTACTGATATACCCCATGTCCCTCCTCTGCACATGTCCAAACCATCTCAATCTCGCCTCCCTCACCTTGTCTCCAAAACGTCCTACATGTGCTGTCCCTCTAATAAACTAATTTCCAAAATAACATTTATTGCTTTACATATGTAAAAAATAAAAATAAATATTTTTTGTGCAACAGCGTGTTTTAATGTCAATAAGATTATACTGTAATAAAGATACAAATTCTAGTAGAATTCTTAAAGTTTCTTTCCTGAATTATGACCTGGTTTACTGAGAAGTTAAACGAATCCTCTGAAGGTGTACCAAGACATTAGCAACAGAGTCTTGGTTGTCTATCAAGTACCCATGAATGCGTGATCTGACTGAGATTGATCATTCCTCAAACCCTTCCTGAACAAAATTTGCCATATACAAGTCCACTTTTTCCTACTGTAAGCCATTAGGGAATACTGCTGCCATGAAGATTCTTAGACTCAGATCTTCACATTTGCCCATTTTTAATGATTCCAAACTTTGAGAGCTGACTGTTATCATGCTCCCTAAATATCCCACTCGTGTGATTATAAATCTTTAACACCGGAGAGTGAGGACTAACACGATCACCGGAATGTAAGATTATTAGTCATTTCTTTTCTAAATTTCAATAAAATAAAAAAAAAGACTTATACAGTCATTTGAGGTTATGGAACCAGGAGCTACTGAGCAACTCATAAAATAGCTCAGCATACCAAGGAACCAAGAAGTCAGGATTAAGATCTATGAGCTCTTATAATTATAATTCCACTTATGATTAGTTGTTGCAGCAAACTATACGTTTTAGGACACAGGATTTGTGAAAAATACCTGACTGATAGAATGTTCATGTGAGGAATCAAGGTTGCAGAGCTAAAAAATACAGGTCGTTAAAGAAAGTCAAAGAAGTTGGTATTTAATTATTCAAATTGACATCACTGTCAGAACGAACTTCTTCAATTCCCATCTGTGCAGAGTTTGGAGTTCCTCGCCTTTGAAAAATCTCTCGTGCAGTCTTATGAAACTTTAGACCAAATAAACCATAGATCAGTGGATTGAGGCAGCACCGGGTGAGAACCAGAATACAGCAGATGTACCAGCTGTAATAGAAATGTCTCCACTCTAGAGTCAAATCCCTGATCTTACGATAATCTGAAAAGATGTACAGCAAAGTCAGTATGTAATAAGGAGCCCAAAAAACAAAGTAGGTAGCTACCAGAGTGAACCCAAGTCCAGTAGTTCTGTGTCCCTGGTTTGTTGTTGACTTGAAGATCTTTTTCAGAATCCTGATGTAGCAGAAAGCCATGAACAAAAAGGCGCACACAAAAACAATAATCTTTTTAGATGCAATGGCAACAAATGCAGTATTATTACTGTACATACAGCCTCCTATGTAATGATTTGCATTAACGTGCACTATGACTGGCAATGCTGCCAAGATGCTCATCACCCACGAACAGATAAGAACATCTGCAAATCTCAATTCTTCATTCCAGCCTGAGAAAGGGTGCCGCATGGCAATGTAGTGCTGAAAACTCATCAACACCAGGAACACCACGTTGCTGTAAAATCCAACTGAACAAAAAAACTTGTAAACTTTGCAAAGTGCATCTCCAAGATCCAAATTCCAGATGTAATCACAGACCCAGAACGGCAGTCCAACAGTGAACAGCAGGTCTGACAGAGACAAGTTGAGTATGAAGATGCTCATCAGTGATCGAAGCCCGACATACAATACGCTGGCCACCACAACCAGAATGTTTCCGACAAGGCTAAGAAGGACCACAATGCCGAGGAGGATGGAAACTGTAATGTGACTTTTATCAAAGAATATTTCTTGCACAATTCCATAGTGACGCCAATTTTCATCTGTAGTCTGCATCAGTGTGGTGTTTTCTGAAAAACAAAGCAAGGATAAGAAAAAAAAACTGCTTGTTGAAACAATTCAAATTTCTCTATCTGTATGTCTGTATGCTCATATTAGTATCTATATTTCCTTCAACATCTTCTTCTTCTTCTTCTTTCGGCTGCTCCCATTAGGGGTCGCCACAGCGGATCATCCGTCTCCATACCACCCTGTCCTCTATATCTGCCTCTTTTACACCAACTACCTGCATGTCTTCCCTCACCACATCCATGAACCTCCTCCTTGGCCTTCCTCTTTTCCTCCTACCTGGTGGCTCCATCTTCAGCATTTTTCTACCAATATAATTCATGTCCCTTCTCTGCACATGTCCAAACCATCTCAATCTCGCCTCCCTCACCTTGTCACCAAAACATCCTACATGTGCTGTCCCTCTAATAAACTAATTTCTAATCTTGTCCATCCTTGTCACTCCCAACGAAAACCTCAACATCTTCAGCTCCGCTACCTCCAGCTCCACCTCCTGTTTTTTACTCAATGCCACTGTCTCTAATCCATACAACATCGCAGGTCTCACCACAGTCCTATAAACTTTCCCTTTCATTCTTGCAGATACTCTTCTATCACAAATCACTCCTGTCACTCTTCTCCACCCACTCCACCCTGCCTGCACTCTTTTCTTTACTTCCCTAACACACTCTCCATTACTTTGCACTGTTGACCCCAGGTACCTGAACTCCTCCACCTTCTCCACCTCTTCTCCCTGCAACCGCATCACTCCACTGCCCTCCCTCTCATTCACACACATGTACTCTGTCTTACTCCTACTGACTTTCATTCCCTTTCTCTCCAGCGCATATCTCCACCTCTCCAGGCTCTTCTCAACCTGCTCTCTACTCTCACCACAAATCACAATATCATCTGCAAACATCATAGTCCAGGGAGACTCCTGTCTGACCTCGTCCGTCAACCTGTCCATCACCACTGCAAACAGGAAAGGGCTCAGGGCCGATCCTTGATGCAGTCCAACCTTCACCCTGAACCAGTCTGTCGTACCTACTGCACACTTTACTGCCGTCACACTGTCCTCATACATGTCCTGCACCACCCTCACATACTTCTCTGACACACCTGACTTCCTCATACAATACCACAACTCCTCTCTCGGCACCCTGTCGTACGCTTTCTCTAAATCCACAAATACACAATGCAGCTCCTTCTGTCCTTCTCTATACTTCTCCATCAACATCCTCAAAGCAAATAAGGCATCTGTGGTGCTCTTCCTCGGCATGAAACCATACTGTTGCTCCCAGATGGTCACCTCTTCTCTCAGCCTGGCTTCCACTACTCTTTCCCATAACTTCATGGTGTGACTGATCAACTTAATTCCCCTGTAGTTACTGCAGGTCTGCACATCTCCCTTATGCTTAAAGATCGGTACCAGCACACTCCTTCTCCATTCCTCAGGCATCCTCTCCCCTTCCAGAATCCTGTTAAACAATCTGGTTAAAAACTCCACTGCCATCTCTCCTAAACATCTCCACGCTTCTACCGGTATGTCATCTGGTCCAACCGACTTTCCATTCTTCATCCTCTTAATCGCTGCTCTCACTTCCTCCTTACTAATCCTATCTACATCCTGCTTCACCAACTCCACATCCTCCAACCTTCTCTCTCTCTGATTTTCCTCATTCATCAGCTGCTCAAAATACTCCCTCCATCTTCTCAACACACTCTCCTCACTAGTCAACACATTTCCCTCTCCATCCTTTATTGCTCTAACTTGCAGTACATCCTTCCCAGCTCGGTCCCTCTGCTTGGCCAATCGGTATAAATCCTTTTCTCCTTCCTTAGTGTCCAACCTCTTATACAGTTCCTCATATGCCTTTTCCTTGGCTTTCGCCACATCCCTTTTAACCTGCTGCCGCATCTCCTTGTACTCCTGCCTACTCTTCTCATCACTCTGTCGATCCCACTTCTGTTTTGCCAACCTCTTTCCCCTAATGCTCTCCTGCACTTCCTCATTCCACCACCACGTCTCCTTGTCTTGCTTTCTATTTCCAGATGTCACACCAAGTACTTTTCTAGCTGCCTCCCTCATCACTCCTGCAGTAGTTGCCCAATCATCCGGCACCTCTTCACCACCATCAAGCCCCTGTCTGACCTCTTCCCTGAACCTCACACTACACTCTTCCTCCTTCAGTTTCCACCATCTTATTCTTGTTTCAAACCTTACTTTCCTCCTCTTCTTCTTCGCCTCCAAAACCATCCTACAGACCACCATCCGATGCTGTCTAGCTACACTGTCCCCCGCCAACACCTTACAGTCTCCAATCTCCTTCAGGTTGCATCTCCTACACAGAAGATAATCCACCTGTGTGCACCTTCCTCCACTCTTATACGTCACCCTATGATCCTCCTTCTTCTTAAAATACGTGTTCACCACTGCCATTTCCATCCTTTTAGCAAAATCTACCACCATCTGCCCTTCCACATTCCTCTCCTTAAAACCATACCTACCCATCACCTCCTCATCACCTCTGTTCCCTTCACCTACATGCCCATTAAAGTCTGCCCCAATCACCAATCGTTCTTTCCTAGGTACACCATCTACCACTTCATCTAATTCACTCCAGAATCTTTCTTTCTCCTCCATCTCACAGCCAACTTGTGGAGCATAGGCACTGATGACATTTATCATCATCCCTTCAACTTCCACCTTCACGATCATCACCCTATCAGAAACTCTCGTCACCTCCACTACACTCTTACTGTACGCTTCCTTCAGAATCACCCCTACACCATTTCTCTTTCCATCCACACCATGATAAAACAGTTTAAACCCACCTCCAATGTTCCTGGCCTTACTCCCTTTCCACTTGGTCTCCTGAACACACAACACATCTACCTTTCTCCTCTCCATCATATCAGCTATCTCTCTCCCTTTACCCGTCATAGTACCAACATTTAAAGTACCAACCCGAACCTCTACTCTCCTACACTGCTCCTTTTCCTGCCGTCTCTGTAGACGCCTTCCTCCTCTCCTTCTCCTCCTTTTCCTCCTTCGGCCAACAGTAGCCCAATTTCCACCGGTACCCTGTCGGCTAACGATACCTGTGGCGGTCGTTGTTAACCCGGGCCTCGACCGATCCGGTATGAAATTCTCATTTGTGATCCGCATATTTGATTTGGCACGTTTTACACTGGATGCCCTTCCTAACGCAACCCTCCCCATTTACCCGGGCTTGGGACCGGCACTAAGAGTACACTGGCTTGTGCCCCCCTAATGGCTGGGTTATATTTCCTTCAACATAATAATAATGTAATAAATAGGATTAATGTTAATATTACATTATTATTATTATATTTCCTTCAACATAATAATGTAATATTAACATTAATCCTATTTATGACTTGACATATGTAGAACAGTAGAACAATGAAAAAAAAAATTTAATCTCAGCCAAAAGAACTGCGTCATGCCTACTTCTGTGATTTCTAAAATGATCTTCTTATAACAAAGCAACTTTATTAACATTTATCAACAAAATTTGATGAGTAAAAGATTTACAGAAAATCAGATATCGCTGATTATCAAGGTCAACTGAAAATAAATGGCTTTGCTGTTTGTATGAAAAAAGGTTATATTGGAATTGATTCGCTACTGAATCAGATACAATTAATAATTTTAAGCTGATCAGTGCTGTCAAAGTTGATAAATTCTATTTGAAAGTAAAAATCCTTACCCATTTTCCTTTTGGTTTACTGACTGAATTCAAATGAATTACACAAAACTGTGAAAATAAAACTGTTTAGGTTGTTATTTAAAAAGCTGCCGCTCTCCGCCTTAACCAGCGCCAGTCTTTCTGCTGTGTAAGGTTTTTAACTGTTACCTTGCAACTTGGAAAGTCCAAACCCCCCACCTATTACCATTTCCTGTGAATGCTTTTACATTTAACGTCACTAGA
Source organism: Silurus aristotelis (assembly GCF_946808225.1). Taxonomy (NCBI): domain Eukaryota; kingdom Metazoa; phylum Chordata; class Actinopteri; order Siluriformes; family Siluridae; genus Silurus; species Silurus aristotelis. The sequence continues at coordinate 21,462,351 of NC_139592.1, forward strand.
TTTCAAAGTCAAATATCCTACTTTTCACTCATATACATTTCATGAAATCAGTCGTTCCTTTTTAATTGAGGTGATAAAAAATTAAACGGTTAAACTTAATAAAACACATAGCAGGTCACCAATCAGAGTAGAGCACACACTCTGTTTTAAACTTGTTTTGATTGCTGTTCAGTGGTATTTACTTAGCAGCGTCCAGCATCAGTATAACAGCAAGAAAAAAAAGCAGAACATTAATAAATGATGAAAGTTTTTTTACATAAACTGAATAAATCATGCAACAGTCTTGTGACATAAATGATAATAAGAACATTATAGCCATTAAAAATCTTAGTACTCTGGATACTTAAGCTGATACTTTTGTATTTTTACAAAAATGAAAGTTTAAAGGGAGCACTTTTACTTCTTTCTGGATTCCACCACTGAATATTAATTAGATTGAACTTTAACTGTCTTTCTTTTAAATGTATCGCAAAAAAAGAAGGACCATCAGTGACATCAGTGAGGTAGATTGTTCTTATCACAGCAGTAACACTGACATCATAAGGTGTGAAATGCATTCAGTAAATGTATAAGGTTTGCTACAGTATATACTGTATATAGTCTGCCTTATATTGTGTTGGTCCTTCTTTTGCTGCCAAAACAGTCCTGATCAAGGTTGAAGGTTACTGGCATTAACTTCTTCAGCAATTTGAGCTACAGGAGCTCATCTGTTGGATCGTACTACACGGGACAGTCTTCACTCCCCATGTGCAATAATGACCCTGTTGCCGGTTCACCACTGTTCCTTCCTTGGAGCACTTTTGATAGATAATGACCTCTGTAGACCGGGAACATCCCACAAGAGCTGCAGTTTTGGAGATACTCTGACCCAGTCGTCTAGACGTCACAATTTGGCCCTTTATCAAACTCGCTCAAACTTGCCTTATACTTGCCCATTTTTCCTTTCTAACTATATGTATAGATGTTAAACATTGCATTTAGAGAAATAAAGCTTAGGTTTAGTTTGGTGGAATTTCTTAACTCCACTTATTTTTCCTTCAAGCGGTCACATCTGTATAAAAATTTACATGTGAAAAAAAAATAAAAAAATCAATAAATCCTTTTGTTTAAAATACAATTTATTTGAACTTTTTCAGTAATTCTACAGTTTCTACAATGAGACTAAACATGCAGACAAATACATGTTACAAATAATCAATATCTTTTTTTTTTTTTTTTTTAAATGGTGAGTGTATAATGAGTTAAATCATACATGAAATAAGAAAAAAGACCATTACATGCATCCCTTAAATACAGGTTAGTTTCAGTCATTTTAAAATGAACACAGGAAGTGCAAATATTTTATCATGAGGTAAAGCAAACAAGCACAAATAATCAGAAAAAACACAGATTTTAAATTTGATCAACTAGTCAGATAAAGCATAAATAATATTCACCTGAGATTAAAGCCTGAATGCGATGAAAATTAAGAACTTTTGACAACTTTGACCCAAGATTTTACAATCATCACTAGTCAAGAGAATCCAAAAGTCTGGATTGTGGTCCATGAGGTCTTATAATTATAATTCTACTAATTAGTTTTTGCCACAAAATATATGTTTTGATATTTGATTCATTTTTTTTTGTTCTGGGAGAATTTGTGAAAAATACCTGACTGTTTTTTTTGTGTTAGGAGTTGAGGCTCCACAGCTAGAAGTTACAGGTAAGTACAAAAAGTTACAGAAGTTGGCACTTAATCGTTCAAACTGACATCACTGTTAGTTCAATTCCCATCTGTGTAGAGTTTGTAGTAGCTCGCTTTTTAAAAATCTCTCGTGCGGTCTTACGGAACTTTAGTCCAAATAAACCATAAATCAGTGGATTGAGGCAGCATCGGGTGAGAGCCAGAATATTGCAGATGTTAACGGCATTAAAGTGATATTTGACAGACATATAAACCCTGACCTGAGGATAATTTAAGATGTTCAGAAAATGCATTATGTTATAAGGAGCCCAAAAAACAATGTAGGTAGCTACCAGAGTGAAGGCGAGTCCAGTAGTTCCGTGTCGCTGATTTGTTGTTGACCTGATAATGTTTTGCAAAATTGTGATGTAGCATAAAGCTATGAACCAAAAGGCGTCCATATAAATACCAATCTCTTTATATGCAATAGCAAGAAATGCAGCATTACTGCTGTATGTACAGCCTAGTGAGTAAGAATTTGCTTTAGCATGCACTGTGACTGGCAATGATGCCAAGATGCTCATCACCCACACACAGATGTAGATGCACAACAACCATGTAGCGATGAACAGTCATCAACCCCAAGAGCACCACGCTGCTGTAAAATCCGACTGAAAAGAAAAAAAACTTGTAAACTTTGCAAAGTGCATCTCCAAGATCCAAATGCGAGATGTAATCACAGACCCAGAACGGCAGTCCAACAGTGAACAGCAGGTCTGACAGAGCCAAGTTGAGTATGAAGATGCTGGTCAGTGATCGAAGCCTCACATAGAATATGCTGGTCACAATAACCAGAAAGTTACCGACAACACTAAGAATTACCACAATGCTGGAATGATGGAAACGGCAATGTGTTTTTTATCCATGATCCATAATTGTGGTGCATGACTGCACCCTTCATGGTAATGAATAGTTGATGGTAATGAGTTATTATGCCAATATTCATCTGTAGTCTCCATCAGTGTGATCTTATCTAAAAAACAAAGCAAGAATAAGTTAAAAAAAATTGATCTTCATGCTGAATGTGTCTTTATTTTCTTCAACATAATGTAATATTAATATCAATAATATTTATTACTTGACATATTTAGAACATTTATCAAAATTATGCCTCCCTCTGTATTTATAAAAGGATCTCGCTTATAGCAAAGCAAATTCACCAAACAAAATTCGGTGAATGAGAAGTTTACATTTGGAAAATTATATTTGGAAGTAAGAATCCTTACCCATTTTCCTTTTGGTTTACTGACTGAATTTAAACGAATCACTCAAATAATGTGAAAATACATTTTTTTTCTTCATATAGCTGCAGCACTTTGCCCTAACCAACTCCGGGCTTTCTGCTGTGTAAGGTTTTTAAGAGTGAACTTGCAAGTTGGAGCACGGAAGCCCTATCTATTAACATTTCCTGTGAAATCTTCTATGTGTCAGAAAAGCGCAGTAAGTGTGAACAGAATAAAGTATAAAAAGAAAAAGGGCTCGTGCAGAACAAATAGAGGAAGACATATATGATATACAGTATTTCTGAATGTGATAAAAACAGCTCTGATCCGTCAATGCCTGGCCTCTGAAGTAGTATCTGACACCAAGACATTAGCAGAAGAGTCTTTTAAATTTTACAGTTTGTGAAGTGGGTCCTCAATGGATTGAATTTTTTTGAACACAGGATGATCTTAGTGATTCAGGTCCTTTTTGTCATCTTTTTTATACTTCAAAAATACTAATACATACCAAGGTGCCTTTGCCCACCGCAATGAATAACACTTTTTTGTGCTGTGTAAGGTTTTAAGTTGTAGCCCATTACCCCCACCGTCCACATTTCCTGTAAATGCTTCTACCTCTCAGTTATATGTCTCTGTAATCAGCAATAACATTACAGCCTAATATTGTGTAGGTCCTGTTGTGTGTCATAACACCTCTGACCAGCTGGAGCCTGGACTCCGACTTCAGGTATCTGGCACTATAACATTAGCAGCAGACTTGTTTGTCCATCATGTTTTATGATTGATGGCAAATAATTTTTTACTTACATTAAAGTTTAAAATGAGCATTTTTACTTTATCCTGCAGTAATATTTTACCAAGTGTATCTCTAATTTAACTCAAGTACATGGTTGTGTACTTCATCTATCAATGAATATTAAATATATTAAACAGTAACTGTCTTTCTTAAATATGTGTCTCAGAATTAGAGCTAATATCGGAAGTTTATCAGATCACAAAGCAAAAAAAAAAAGGACCATCAGTGACATTATCTTTGAGGAAGCTTGTTCTCAACACAGCAGTGACATCATAGACTGTGAAATGCATTGCGTAAAAATGTATCAGGCTTGGCCTTTTTGACACAACTGGTTAAAAACCCCTAACCAATGCTCTAGCCATGTTACCATACCACAAACTAATCCCCCAGAGACACCATACATTTTTAGTTAAATGACCAGCCTTCACTCCCCACGTGCATCAATGAGCCTTGGTCGCCCATGACCCTGTTGCTGGTTTACCACTGTTCCTTCCTTGGACCACTTTTGATACATACTGATCATTGTTGCAGACCCAGTCGTCTAGACGTCACAATTTGGTCATAATCAAACTTTCTCAAATGCTAAGGCCTGCCCATTTTTTCTGCTTCTAACACATCAAGTAAATATATAAATTTGTATGATAAATGCTTGATGTAATCAAACACTATAATAAACTAAATGTTGAAAGGTTTATATATATAAGATAAGATATGCCTTTATTTGTCCCACAGTGGGGAAATTTCTCTGTTACAGCAGCAAAGAAAAAGAAATGTGCAAATATATATATATATATATATATATATATATATATATATATATATATATATATATATATATATATATATATATATATATACAGTGAGGAAAATAAGTATTTGAACACCCTGCTATTTTGCAAGTTCTCCCACTTAGAAATCATGGAGGGGTCTGAAATTGTCATCGTAGGTGCATGTCCACTGTGAGAGACATAATCTAAAAGAATAATCCAGAAATCACAATGTATGATTTTTTAAACTATTTATATGTATGCTACAGCTGCAAATAAGTATTTGAACACCTGAGAAAGTCAATGTTAATATTTGGTACAGTAGCCTTTGAATGCAATTACAGAGGTCAAACATTTCCTGTAGTTTTTCACCAGGTTTACAGTTTACAGGAGGGATTTTTGGCCCACTCCTCCACACAGATCTTCTCTAGATCAGACAGGTTTCTGGCCTGTTGCTGAGAAACACGGAGTTTGAGCTCCCTCCAAAGATTCTCTGTTGGGTTTAGGTCTGGAGACTGGCTAGGCCACGCCAGAACCTTGATATGCTTCTTACAGAGCCACTCCTTGGTTATCCTGGCTGTGTGCTTCGGTTTATTGTCATGTTGGAAGACCCAGCCTCGACCCATCTTCAATGCTCTAACTGAGGGAAGGAGGTTGTTCCCCAAAATCTCGCAATACATAGCCCCGGTCATCCTCTCCTTAATACAGTGCAGTTGCCCTGTCCCATGTGCAGAAAAACACCCCCGAAGCATGATGCTACCACCCCCATGCTTCACAGTAGGGATGGTGTTCTTGAGATGGTACTCATCATTCTTCTTCCTCCAAACACGTTTAGTGGAATTATGACCCAAAAGTTCTATTTTGGTCTCATCTGACCACATGATTTTCTCCCATGACTCCTCTGGATCATCCAAATGGTCATTGGCAAACTTAAGACGTGCCATGCATGATTTCAAACCATGACGTCTTAGTGTATTACCAACAGTAACCTTGGAAACGGTGGTCCCAGCTCTTTTCAGGTCATTGACCAGCTCCTCCCGTGTAGTTGGGCTGATTTCTCACCTTCCTTAGGATCATTGAGACCCCACGAGGTGAGATCTTGCATGGAGCCCCAGTCCGACGGAGATTGACAGTCATGTTTAGCTTCTTCCATTTTCTAATGATTGCTCCAACAGTGCACCTTTTTTCACCAAGCTGCTTGGCAATTTTCCCGTAGCCCTTTCCAGCCTTGTTGAGGTGTACAATTTTGTCTCTAGGGTCTTTGGACAGCTCTTTGGTCTTGGCCATGTTAGTAGTTGAATTCTTACTGATTGTATGGGGTGGACAGGTGTCTTTATGCAGCTAACGACCTCAAACAGGTGCATCTAATTTAGGATAATAAATTTAGTGGAGGTGGACATTTTAAAGGCAGACTAACAGGTCTTTGAGGGTCAGAATTCTAGCTGATAGACAGGTGTTCAAATACTTATTTGGAGCACCTACGATGACAATTTCAGACCCCTCCATGATTTCTAAGTGGGAGAACTTGCAAAATAGCAGGGTGTTCAAATACTTATTTTCCTCACTATATATATATATATATATATATATATATATATATATATATATATATATATATATATATATATATATATATATATATATAAAATTAGAAACATAATACAGAATATACACAACACAATGTATAAAAAAAGAAGAAAAAAGAGACCAGTAGTTACGCTATCAAACATATTGCACACAGGTAAAATTGCACGGTTTTAAATTATTGTTATTGCACATGCTGCTTTAAAAAACTTATTTTTGTTAATATTGCACAGTTAAACAGGAATAATAGTGTTTATTTTGGTGACTGGTTCACTAGGAGCAGCTCTAATTGTCTGATTATATCTGTAATACAGTTTCTACAATGACAAACAAATAATTATCAATATCTTTTTTTTTTTTTTTTAATAGTGAATGTATCATGAGACAAATTATACATGAAATTAAAAAAAGAAACATTAAACCATTAAACACATCCCTTTAATTCAGGTTAGTTTCAGTCATTTAAAATGAACATAGGAAGTGCAAATATATCATAGTAATGCAAAAACAAACAGAAGTAATACAAAGAAATACAGATTTTTTATTTTACACAGAACACAGAATTTTAATTATTCAGACAAAACGCAGGTCACTTTCACCAGGGGTTTAATGCCAGAATGTGATGGAAAACTTTGTAAGAATTTTGATGTGAGATTTCATAATTATCAATGCTTCTGCGTCAAAAGGAATCAAGAAGTTAGGAATGTTGTAAATGAGATCTTATAATTATAATTCAACTTATGATAAGTTGCAGCAAATAATATGTTTTTAAAGTAGTTCTTTCCTCCTTTGTTATTTTTTTTTTTTGTATGTGGAGAATTTGTGAAAAATACCTGACTGCTCAGATTTTCTTGTTAGGAGTCAAGGTTTCAGAGCTAGAAGTTACAGGTGGTTGGTTAGAGAAAGTTACAAACATTGGTCATTAATTATTTAATTTGACATCACTGTCATAATGAACTTCTTGAATTCCCATCTATTCAGAGTTTGTAGTAGCTCGCCTTAGAAAAATGTTTCGTGCTGTTTTACGGAACCTTAGACCAAATAAACCATAAATCAGCGGATTAAGGCAACATCGGGTGAAAGAAAAAACATAGCAGATGGAGATGGCATCATTGAAATATTCGACAGAGATATAAAACCTGACCTGATGATGATTTAAGATGGCCAGAAAATGCAGTATTATATAAGGAGCCCAAAAAACAAAGTAGGTAGCTACCAAAGTGAAGACAAGTCCAGTAATTCTGTGTCCCTGGTATGTTGTTGACTTGAAGATGTTTTGTAGAATCTTGATGTACAAGAAAGCCATGAACAAAAAGGTGCACACAAAAACAGATATCTCTTTATATAGAATAGCAAGAAATTCAGTATTACCGCTGTATATACAGCCTAAGTTAGAATTTGCTTCAACCTGCACTGCTACTTGCAATGCTGCCAAGATGCTTATTGCCCATGCACAGATAAGAACAACTGTAAAACTACATCCTTTCATCCAGCCTGAGAGTGGGTGCACCACAGAGACGTAGCGCTGAACGCTCATCAACACCAGAAACACCATGTTGCTGTAAAATCCAACTGAGAAGAAAAGAAACTTGTAAACTTTGCAAAGTGCATCTCCAAGATCCAAATTCCAGAGGTAATCACAGACCCAGAACGGCAGTCCAACAGTGAACAGCAGGTCTGACAGAGCCAAGTTGAGTATGAAGACGCTTATTAATGATCGAAGCCTCACATAGAATACACTGATCACAACAACCAGAATGTTACCAACAAAACTAAGAAGGACCACAATGCCGAGGAGGATGCAAATTATAATGTGTTTGTTCTCCATGAATACTTGTGACTCATAAATGTTGTCCCAATCGTAAGAGTAATTCTGTGGAAACCAATAGTCATCTAGTGTAAACTCTATCAGGCTTTCTGAAAAACAAAGCAAGGATTAAAAAAAAACATATTTGCCATACTGTTTTGTTACTACAATTCAAATTACTCTGTCTATATCCTCATATACACTATATTGCCAAAAGTATTGGGTCACCTGACCTTTCCTGTTATATGTGGTATAAATTGTGTGCCTCCTTTGCTGGAGGCACACAATTTGTGGCCTTTCGTAACACACTTGTGGCTGAGGAACACAAACATCCTTAAGCCCACTCCAAAATCTAGTGGAACATCTTCCCAAAAAAGTGGAGGGAATTATAAGAGCAAATTGGGACTAAATGTGGAATGCTCAAAAATCACATACCCTGTACCAAACCAGGTGACCCAATACTTTAGGCAATATAGTGTATAAATCAATATTCTTGGGCATAATAGTTTAATATTACCATTAAATACTATTTATTACTTTAAATATGTAAAACACAAGAACAATTTATGTATCTCAACCAAAAGTTCTGCGCCATGCCTACCTGTATTTAGAAAACATCTCCTGAAAAAATCTCTTTATAGCGAAGCAAATTTACAGCAAAATTGGATTAGTGTGAAGTGTACAACAGAAAATTAAATCTCATTTTGATTACCAGTATCACCCTCTCCAGTCAGTAAAGTTGTCCTGGAATGAGGAAGTGTAGCAGACGTGATCGCTACTGAATCAGATACAAATAATAAATTGAGTTTGTTAATGATTAGCGTCAAATTCCAGAAATTTTATATAAAAAAAGAAACCTTACCCATTTTCCTATTGGTTTTTCTGACTGAAGTTCAATGAATCCCTCAAATGTGAAGCTTAACAGCGAGTATCTGTAGGACAGGTTCAGTGTTTCAGTTCCCTCTTTTTTTTATATTATGCTTCATATACTGGATCTGCAGTTTAACCAGCAACAGTCTTTCTGCTGTGTAAGGGTTTAAAGAGAGAATCTGCAACTTGGAATACAGAAGCAAATCATCCCCACTTCCTAACATTTCCTGTGAATGCTTCTGTTTCATAAAAGCCCTACCTCTGTATTTATCAAATGATCTCCTTCTAGCAAAGCAATTTTACCAACAATAGTCAATGCTTGAGAAGTTTACAACAGGAAATAAGATCTCATTTTGATTATCAGTGTCAAGCTTATCTGTCTCCGTTTACACAAAAGAGCAGTACATGAAATGAATGGCTTTGCTGTTTGTATGCAACAAAACATTTTTGAGTGTCAGTAAAGTTATGGAGAAGTGATAGCAGATGTGATCGCTACTGAATCACATACAAATAATGACTTGATTAATTACTTGTTATGATCAGTGCTGTCAAAGTTGAGAAATTGTATTTTAAAGTGAGAATCCTTACCCGTTTTCCTTTTGATTTACCGACTGAATTAAAACTAAATAATATAATAAAAAATACTGTAAAACATAAAAACTTTTAGGTTGTGCTTTATATAGTCTTTCTACTGTGTAAGGTTTTGAACTGTGACCTTGCAGCTTGGAGCACAGAAGCCCATCAGCCCCACATCGTAACATTTCCTGTGAAGGCATCTATGTGTCAGAAGAGCACAGTAAGTGTAAACAGAATAAGGTTTTATTAGAAAAAGGGCTCATGCAGAACAAATAGAAAAAGTTTAATGATATACCGTATGAATGTGATAAAAACAGCTTTGATCCGTCAATGCCTGGACTCTACAGTAGTATCTGACACCGAATCATTAACAAATGATCCTCTAAATTTGACAAGTTGTAAAGTTGGGTCTCTATGGATTGGACTTGTTTGTCCAGAATGTGCCACAGGTACTCAATCTGGAAAAATCTGGAAGCCAATTCAACACCTTGAACTTTTTATCATGTCCCTCAAACCATCCTCAAACCTGGTCAATTGTTGCAGTGTGGATATGCAAGACACATTATTCTGCTGAAAGAAGTCACTGCATTATGGAATATCCAACACAGACTTAAGGCATTTCGTGATACAGTTACAAACTCTCATTTATTGATACGTTTTCATGGATGAGAGTTTCCAATCTCCATAGCTATAGAGGCAGAGGATCATGGGTAATGCTGACAGAAATGCCAATGGTAATCTTTTTTCCCCAGGTCACCCTCAACACCACATTTGGTACATTTATCAGCACTCGATTTGTTGAGCATTTGATTGACAGTGAATCCTGATGCTGTAAGCAAAACACCTCTCTGTGAAATAACACTACTTGATTTTAATAATGAGACTGTACATTGTTGAACAAACACTTGCACATGATAAGCACTTAATAGTAAAAAGAAAAAAGAATATATCTGCAAATAGAATAAAAAAAAATTTAAACAGGTAAAATAATATTTGTAATTGTAAATTTATAAACAGAAATCTTAGAGAAATCATACGTATATATTATGTATAATGTAGTACTCCATTCCATGTAATTATTCTTTTATATCACAAAGTTAAAGGTAATTTTCACCATTATGAAAAAGTTAATACACTTTGTATGCTTAAATAAAAATAAACTTTTTGTTAAAACTTTGGTACAGATTCCGATACCAGAAAAGAAATAGAAAGAAAACCTTATATGTTATTTGTGTTTTCCAATAAATTCTTAAGCATGATTTTTGAAATGCTTTGTCAAAATAAAATCTTATAATCAGTGGGAAAATATTTTACGTTTGTGGTCATTTTTACAAAGAATCAGAGCCATAAGAGTAACAATGATTATAGATTATATTTCACATAAAACATACAAAACCATAGATTGGGTTTTCCTTTAAAATACACGTCTACCACATTAGTGTCCAGATTTGGAAAAACTTCCATGAATAACAAATGTTTGTGAATGTGGTCCCTCATAAATGGAAGAAAAAAAAAGAATGTGATTAGGAAATTCCAGAAATCAGGAAAAAAAAATCACTTTTTGTCTAGAATTTGGAGGTCACTAATAATCATGATTCATATGCAGCGCTGGGACGTAATTATTCAGCTTGAGACAACATTCAGATTTACGCCATCCTGATTTGAGCAGAATTTAAAGTTGCTCGCCTTTGAAAAATCTCTCGCACCGTCAGGCGGAACTTTACACCGAACAAACCATAAATCAGTGGATTAAAGCAGCAGTGGCTAAAAGCCAAAAGTTGGCAGATGTAAACGACGTACGGTAAACCGAGTCCTTCACAATATCTGAAAAGAAAGATCTCATGGTATTCTAAGATGAACAGAATATTCACTATGCTATAAGGAGCACAACAAATGAAGTAGGTCGCTACCAGAATAAAGGCAAGTCTAGTAGTTGTATGTCTCTGGTTTGTCGGTGACATTAAGATGGTTTGCAGGATTCTAATGTAGAAAAAAACTATGCCCAAATAGGCGCACACAAAGACAATGATTTCTTCATATGTTATAGCAACAGATGCAGTAATGCTGCTGTAGCCACAGTAGGAAGCATGGCAATTTACATCAGAGATGAGGGTGACATGCACTGTAGCTGGCAATGCTGCCAAAGTGCTCACCAACCAAACAATGACGAGAACGAGGTTCAAGCATCGGCCTGTCTTCCATCTTTGGAAAGGGTGCACCACGGCTATGTAGCGTTGAACACTTATTAACACCAGGAACACTATGCAGCTGTAAAATCCAACAAAGGAAAAAAAGATGGACACCTTACACCCTGCCACTCCAAATGTCCAACTCCAGAAATATATGCAGAGCCAGAGCAGTAGTCCGATAGTAAGCAGCAGGTCTGACAGAGCCAAGTTGAGTATGAAGATGCCGATCACTGATTGAAGCTTCACGCTGAATACACTGATCCCAACCACCAAGACGTTACCAACAAGACTGAGGATGATCACAATGCTGAAGATTATGGGAAATGCAATGTGACTGTATTCAGCCTCTGATCCATGGTCACATATAAATGCATAATAATCATAATATAAATTTTAATTAAAACTAGAGTTAAATTCATTTGAAAGCTCTGCCATTGTGCTGTATTCTGGAACGCAAAGAACAGAATAGTAAATAAAAATAATTTCAATTTTTTTAAAATCTGAAATAAAATCGTGTTTTTGTGAATGCATTTTAAATTGAAATACTGCTTAAGAAAATATTTTGGGGGTGTTTCCCAGAATCGATCCCAAAATTTGAATACAATGTTCAACTGTAAAATAAATTCTAGTTGAAAGAAGCATTCTTACCCATCTTCCTTTCCTGAGATATGACCTGGCTTGCTGAATTAAAATGAAATCATTACAAATGAATCATTAACATTAGCATTAACCTGCCATAAACCGTGAAGTCCCTTCTGTTTTCTCTTCCTGTTATTCCGATTCTCTTCTCTTTTTTCTCCTCCTCTTCCTTCTTCTTCTCAGACTTTATAAAGTTTTGAATACAGTGATACTCCAAAACAGACATTTATTTGCAAAACAAGATTTTTAAAAAGTGAAATGGAGAACTGAAATTCATTGTTATTCGTTTGAAAAAAGCATTATTGCATGTCAGCATTATCATTGCTATCACATGTTCTGGAAGTTTGCAAAGATCGATCGATCGATCGATCGATCTATCGATCTATCTATCTATCTATCTATCTATCTATCTATCTATCTATCTATCTATCTATCTATCTATCTATCTATCTAGTCTATCACCATGTATATACTGTAGATATGACACTGTACTGTTAATTGCATTTTGCTCAGTTGCTAAGGAGATGTAATAGTATAGCAGGGTAGCAGTATCAGAACGTTTAGTAGTTAAGATGTTGGACTTCTGATCAAAAAGTCATCATTTAAAATCCCATCACCACTGAGCTGCCAATGCTGGGCCTTTGAACATGCCCCAGAATTGGCCATGAACAAAGTTTTTTTCTCATATATTCTCATAGAAAAATGGTTTAATCTGTGTAACAATATATTTTACTTCTGAGACATTCACTGAACAGAAAGGGAAAAAATATATCCATACATTGTATTAATAATGTAACAGAAGTAAATACATCTATTCGAACAGCAAGACATCTCTTAGAGTTATTTGAAAACCAAATGCATGTTCTTAGCGGGAAAATCATTCAAATCATTCTTCAATTCTTAAGGAAATTTAAAACATGAAGAACAACATGAGGCAAATTCTCCTTACAGGTGCTTGTCCTTCAAGAAATGTAGACTGCACATGTATAGTACACCAAGCACAATAAAATACAATAATGTATAGAATTTATATTTTTTTCTTTCGGCTGCTCCTGTTAGGGGCCGTCACAGCGGATTGTTTATCTCCATACTACTTTGTCCTTTACATCTGCCTCTTTTAAATCAACTACCTGCATGTCTTCCCTCACCACATCCATGAACCTCCTCCTTGACCAGTGCATACCTCCACCTCTTCAGACTCTTCTCAGCCTGCTCCCTACTCTCACAACCAATCCCAATATCATCCGTAAACATCATAGTCCACGGAGACTCCTGTCTGACCTAGTCCGTCAACCTGTCCATCAACACTGAAAACAGAAAAGGGTTTAAAGCCGATTCTTGATGCAATCCCACCTCCACCTTGAACCAGTCTGTCGTTCCTACTGCACACTTCACTGCTGTCACACTGTCCTCATACATGTCCTGTAGGTTAAAAGTTAGCTAGCTGAATATGAACCACTACCCGTGGCACACTTTGTTAGTTAGATACCTAGCAAACATTAGAACACTTAAAAGCTTAAATACAAAACGTTTGCCGGATAAATAGTTATGAGTTTTGGTTAATTTGGACAAAATTCTGTTTTTGTCAGAAGAAAAAAAACAACAACTTGACGATGCAGCTATAGTCAGTTATATGGAGGAATGTCACAGGAAAATCATATTAAATATATATAAAAAGTTTTTTTTCTTTTATTTCACTATACTATTATTTACTAATATACTATTTGGGGAAAATATACTCTATTTGGTACTCAAATACACTCTATTTGGTACTTAAATACACTCTACTCCAGGACATGAAGGTATGGCAATTTATTTCTCTTTGGTGGTAAAGCACTGCTAGTTCACTGATTTGACTAATCTATGCACTATAAGAAAAACAGTGAGCCAAGTGAAAATCACTTTACAGAGCGCTGTAAAAACAAGATCTATTGCCATTTCAAATGAGAGGTGACTCAAAAATATGGTACAGACAGCAATTAATTTAAGATTTGAGATTCTGTAGCATGCTATTGTACATTTTATCATAATTTGATTCAGCATTATCCAAGTTCATGTTTCATTCAGAACAGGATTACTAAGGTGTTGCAGGTGTTGAGTTTAGAGGAGAGAGAGTTTGGTAAAACGTCCCTTCCATTCCACACTTTTCACACACCTTAAAAGCCCTTAGCACTTCTCTTACTACTTCATGTTTTCTTCTTTAGAGAACCTCTGGCAAACCACAAATATTCAGGCTAATATTGCAATTACTCTGGTGCAGTATAAGACCTGTAGACATGAAAGTGTACTATGTCTCCACCTCAGGTCAGTAATGATGGAAGACCACCTCAGTGGTCAGTTAATGAAAAAAAATACGATACCACATTATACCAACACCACTCTTGTGTATTTCTTTGACGTAATGAACTCGCAATCAAAAGAAAAGAGAGATGTGTGATGTGCAGATGTGCTTGAAGCTTCTTTTCCGACTCAATTTACATTTATCACAATAAGTACCGGAGCACATACAGAAAATTGTGTTGTCATGGAAACCCTGGCCTTTTAGGAAGCATTTGAGGTGCCCATGGCTATCAAGCCATCCTGTCAGGGGGCACGGAGAGGAAGAGGATGAGAGTAGGAAGACAGAGTCATAAATAGAGATAATAGTATAGAAAGATTATAGAAAAACATTCAAAAAAGGAAGTCAAAAATGTTTTTAAATAGTGAAATCAATAAATGTTTTTCTTTCCTGGGAATAGAATAGAATATTACATTAACCAAATACCAAAGAGAATTTGAAGGAACAGTAACTAGTTCCTGTCATGAATGCTGGTGATGCCGGCCATCCTCATTTTCACTTTGCTATAACTCTTAGTAATTTTGAAAAGATTTTACCTATACATATGCCATCCCACTAACACATCTGGGTTAAATACATGCAGTGGTGGACGAAGTACACAAACCATGTACTTGAGTAAAAGTAGAGATACACTTGGTAAAATATGACTCCCTTACAAAGTGTCCCTTTAAAGATTCACTTGAGTAAAAGTACAAAATTATTTGCCCTTAAATGTAATTAGGTATCCAAAATACTATGCTTTATTATGGCTATAATGTTTCTTTTATTATTTTATTGTCAAAAGACTCTTTACTTTATCAACTCAGTTGATGTGGAAAGACTCTAATGTGACTCTCAGCACACTGATCTATTAATAGAATAATATTAGTAAGTCAAACACTGATTGATATCTATTACAATCCTCATGAGCTCAAAACCTTGACTTGTGACTTTTATTATTTACACCTCCTAAAATGTTCTGCTTGCTGTTGAACTGATGCTGAACTGTATGTTCGTTATATGTAAATACCACCAAGCACCAATCAAAACAAGTTCAAAACAGAGCGCCCGCTCGACCCTGATTGGTGACTTGCTGCGTGCTTGACCAGTTTTTATTCACTGATAAATAAAAGGGAACGACTGATTTCACAAAATGTAGTTGATTAAAAAGTAAAATATTTCATTTCGAAATGTAGTGAAGTTACAGTAAAAGTTTTCCCAAATGGAAATACTTTAGTAAACGTACAGATACGTGAAAAAGCTACTTAAAAAAAAGATAGAATTTAGACCATATATAAAGGTTTTTCATTGGTTTCAACCTTTATTTTCATTAATAAGTATACTAATAAGCGTGGCACAATTTTCAATAACAAGCTTTGAAAAATTGTTATAATCACTTTATTCTAATATTCTATGAATATAATACACAAAGAAAATGGCTACATTTACACATTTTAACATTTCTACCATTTTTTTATTCATATCTTACAGCATTAATGCAATCACAGGTTTTTTTCTTAATGATAATTTCAACCGATGAAAACAAATAAAATAAATAAAATCTTAAGCTTAATTAAAGATTGTTATTGTCATCAGTTTAACTCCAAATTCTTAATAAACTTTGACTTATCACTTGTTAGAAATTACAGGTAGTCCCTGAGTTACGATCTGGTTTGATTTTAGGATTTTTCGATCTTACAATAATGATAGCAATTTGGCAAAATTGTTTGTGCAGCAGGCAAATGTAGCAGCATATGTGGTACGATACGTTCTGAGATACCTTACTCTCGCCAGCGGTCGACAGTGTTACAGAGCATATTTTTGGTGTTTCAAAGCCCAAATTTAGCTGAAACTTTACACTGAAGCAGAGCACACTGATTAGTCTCATCAGCTACAGTTGTGC
Organism: Silurus aristotelis; assembly: GCF_946808225.1. Taxonomy (NCBI): domain Eukaryota; kingdom Metazoa; phylum Chordata; class Actinopteri; order Siluriformes; family Siluridae; genus Silurus; species Silurus aristotelis. The sequence goes on from NC_139592.1 coordinate 21,478,745, forward strand.
TTCTTAACACTTGTTTTGTTCGGCTCCGCCCTCAACTCACGAACCGTCCATGCGCCCACTGCCACATAAATACAGTATATACTGTAAAGTTTATACATTACTGTACTGTAAATTGCTCAGTTTTTCTCTAAATTATGTACTTTAATTTGTAAAATTGTTCACAAATTACAGTATACTACCCCATACTGATCACCATTCTTTAAGACTCCTGGGTAGGCTGGGCCATCTCAAAGTGGGGTATTTTCAAGCTACGATGGGGTCATCGGAAAGCATCTCCATCGTAGGTCGGGGACTACCAGTACTTTATATTGGGTTTCTTGAGAAAAGAAGGTGCAAAACCTCAAATATTGTGTCTTCCATGAGTGTCAACGGATAACATTGTTTCCTCTCAAATTTGATCTCATAAAACAAATCCGATGTAGTAAATAAACGTACATACTACAAGATAGCTAGATGTACAGTATTGCCAAACACCGAAGACATATGCTAAAAGGTGCTCACATTTTTACTCCCCCAAACCCCCCCGCCCCCTCCACCCACCGAAGTTAAACAACTACTTTTTCTTTCCTTTTCTTTCCTTTCCTTTCCTTTCCTTTTCTTATCCTTCACGAGGTGTACTTGTGACACATTTTAGACACCTGCAAATCGGAATGACAAAAGACGTTAACTCTCTGACAAATGAAGTCTATCACATTATGAGTCACACAAAGACTTCATTTTATTGCTTCTCTCAGCAGTCAGATCACAAATATACACACAAGGGAACCAGCTCTGAAGGCAGGAACACAGGCCTATGCAATAATTTGATGTGGTAGGTTTCTGATAATAGGCAGTTTCTCCATCGTACTACAAGTTCTTCTTTGTCTCATGTGTTTATAGGATATTTGTTTCTAGAAATTAACAGGCTCCTCAAAATCTACTCCAGTCTTCCAATTTTGGAGGATTATCAATAGTTTACATCTATACTCTAGTAAAAGCTTTTTTGTTTTGCTTAGAAACACATGCGATTACCAGCTGCACAGTTTTCTTGGTCTGCCAGCTGCCAGAATTATAAATTTTTTTTACCAGGAAATATAATCTGTCATCCATCACAATGGTTTCATTCTAGTATTTCAGATGGTTCGGCGTTCCTTTTAATAAGCGTTTGCATTACTAGCTATAGCTAACTATAATGGCTTTTCAACTTGATACTAACGCACAACCACTTTTGAAATCAACTGTAGGAATTATGTGACCAATTTTTAATGTAGTTTCAGGAGATTTACGAGCAATTCGAGATGATTCATAAGCAAGTCAGGATTGTAGATGGAATTGCATTAGCCACAGCAATCCATGTCACATGGCCTCAACTTTTACAGCACTCATTGTCTCATGCTTGCCTTTCAATGGTTGTTATTGATCATGGGCCTTGTGGAAATCCTAGGTACTTTCTAATGTTGTGGGTTTTTTTCATTGTTTTGTGTTCTGGTATGAACATGCTTGATTCTATAAAAAGGTGAACATTGCATCTTACCCATGGTTTATGTTTATTTTCCATTATTCGTGGTTGGAGAGTCCATGTAAGATGTAACCTTGAAAACTCTGCATTGGAGTTTTTAATCTGAAGAAGACATTTGTCCTTAGTTCTGTACTTGAACAACAATAAGAGCTTTTTATTGTCTTCCTTAATATATATTTCTAAGTTTCTACACACTGACCTTCTTGAGGAAGTTCTCCATCACTGTAGCGTCTGCCAAATTCTCACTGCTGTTTATCTTCATCCGCATGTATATTCTTGTTGTATTTTGATTTTGTGGGCTGTTGGTTTTGGCAGGAGTGAGAGTGGCAGGAGCAGTAGTAGGTGCAAGAGCAGTAGCATAAGCAGCAGTAGCAGCAGTAGGAAAAGTATCAGTAGCATAAGCAGCAGTAGCAGCAGTAGGAAAAGTATCAGTAGCATAAGCAGCAGTAGCAGCAGTAGGAAAAGTATCAGTAGCATAAGCAGCAGTAGCAGCAGTAGGAAAAGTATCAGTAGCATAAGCAGCAGTAGCAGCAGTAGGAAAAGTATCAGTAGCATAAGCAGCAGTAGCAGCAGTAGGAAAAGTATCAGTAGCAAAAGCAGCAGTAGCAGCAGTAGGAAGAGTATCAGTAGCAAAAGCAGCAGTAGCAGCAGTAGGAAGAGTATCAGTAGCAAAAGCAGCAGTAGCAGCAGTAGGAAGAGTATCAGTAGCAAAAGCAGCAGTAGTATACGTAGCTGTAGCAGGAGTAGTAGGAACAGGAGTAGTAGTAGCAGGAGTTGTAGTAGCAGGAGTAGTGGGAACAGAAGTGGTAGGAGCAGGAGTAGTAGGAACAGGAGAGGTAGTAGCAGGAGTAGTAGCAGTAGTAGTAATAGCAATAGTAGCAGCAGCTGTAGCAGGAGTAGTAGTAACAGCAGTATTAATAACAGTAGCTGCAGCAGTACTACTTGTAGTTATACTTGAATAAGTTGCTGTATTGAAAACTGGGGCTGAAAAGAACATAAGAAATTTGCTCATTACTTTCATAAATGTTAATCAGTTCAGATATAATAATTAATAATAATAATAATAATAATAATAATAATAATAATAATAATAATAATAACAAAAAACTACTACTACTATTGAAGCTCGATTCTTACGCGGCTGCTGGGAAGGGACCCATTGTGATAAGAATATAGCCAAACCTGTAGAACAAATGCATTGAACTTATTTTTACGATGTTATAATTAATTATATCATCTACTATGATACATTTGCTTATCCAATGTTTTAATCAATATTCAATCATCAATAAATGATTAAATGAATAACAGTTTACCCAATGAAAGACCCAGAGACTTTTGGGACATCTGTTGAAGACAGGGAAAGGACAATGGCTAGCCGAGGCAGCAGCAATCACATTGAATCACGTTTCAGTTCACGATGCGACATTGAAATAAAGAAAATCGAAAAACAGAACACAAGTTTTAAAAGGTTCTTACCTTGAATAGCGCAGATCAGCACAATGTCTCTCTGACCATGTTACACTCGGGGCTACTGAGTTTGTTTGAGGTTTCATTTGAAAACCAAATGTACGTATAAAGGAAATGCAAATGGTTTGTACTTAAGGATATTTAATCACTATAAACCTCACGAGGCAAATAACATGCACAGTTTGTTAATCTAATTTGTATATGCTTTATTTCTTAGCATTCTGACTGCGCTCCGAATTATATGTTAGAAATTTCTAGTATGAAATTACGCAAGGACAAATACAATCGTTTTCTTTTTCTTTTAAAAGTTTGTCTTTTATATCTGCAAATTTTTTGAAGTGCTGAGAAGTTTTTTGTGGTGTTTCTTGTGGTAATTAAGCTTAAAGAGAGACACTAGTAATGCAACTGCTATTTATAGCTGCTATAATGCAAGCAATCTCATTTCCACCAACTTGGCTCGCTGGCACTTCATAACGTTAAATGTAACTATACACTGACAAAGACTCGTTGTTCACTGATTCAGTGTATAATGTCAGAGTTGGAACTGGGAGAAAAGACTTCACATGCTTTTGTAAGAAAAATATTGCCATTTTACTGTGTTATTTTTTGCGCAAATTATATGAAAATGAAATCAATAAACAGTGCCAGCTGTTAGCTGATCAGTATGTCGGTCTTTCAGTGGTAATGGACTTTATTTTCACTTTTGATATATGAAAAAAATTGTTTTTTTTTAAAAGTTGTAGTAACCATACATTTTAATAATAATAATAATAGTAAAAATAATAATAACAATAATAATAATAACAACAATGATAATAATAATAATAATAATAATAATAATAATAATAATAATAATAAAATATTTAGACTCCTAAGTTACATTGAGACTGATTCTTGACAGTGGATAAATATATGTGAGCCACATAGGTGTTGAAATGATCATTGCTGTCATTTTAAATCACTGCCAACTCCCTTATTTTGCACTATATTTGCATCAGTGCAGGTAAAACAGTCAGTCAGGTGACCCTTCATCGTCCCCAAAATCATCGCTATTGAAACTGAATGAGAGAAAGGTTTACTGGACAACTGTTTTGTTGTTACTATTCGAATTTCCCCTGTATATATTAGTTTATTTTATACCCAGTGTAATGACTATAATAAATAGGAAGCCTATATTGGATATTTATATATTATTTCTATATTGGAAGAGCTTGTAGAGCTTAAGTTCTGTCAACTGGGTAACTTCAACTGAACCATCAGGGTTTGACTGAATTTGGCAGTGGACTACATTACCCATTAGAGCTGGCAGGAATTTTGTCTGCTCAGAGGCAGATGTGTGATCAACTAGTCATACCAAGCAGGTGCTATTTAGGATTACACAGTAATTAACTAAAACCGAAACAGCTGTGTTGGAGGCTTCAAACTGGGTGAGGAATAGCCAAACTCTGTTACTAAAGTGAAGTTGTGCAAGACGGTTTCATGTCACAGGTCACACACCATCGCAAGACCGAGCACAGCAACAAGACTGATAGTCCCACTGCACCAGCAAGGTTTCTCCCAGGCAAATATGTTCAAACAGACTGGGGTTTCAAGATGTGTCCTTCAAGGTGTTTTAAAGAAACACAGAAACAAGTAATATTGAGGTCTGTTGGTGGAGTGGATAGTCAAGGAAATTTAATGTACCCATGCTTACTTTCCTTCAATATGGGTAGATGTCCAGCAGTGCCATCAGAAACGTATTGGAGTACATTGAGACCATTTACTGTCTGAATAAGTCGAGCCACAAGTGGTCTTGGTCTTAAAGCCATACTGTACATCCAAGAGTCAAGTCAAGTCAAGTCAACTCCAATATAGAAACAAGGCTCAACTACACATGAAAATGTAGGAACGTGGGCAGCACGTGCTCTTGAGGCGTGTGTGTGTGTGTGTGTGTGTGTGTGTGTGTGTGTGTGTGTGTGTGTGTGTGTGTGTATGAATATACATGTATACAACACATCGAACACCAAAATAAATGGGTTACAGCAGCTGAAGATTACAGTGGAGTTCCCTTCTACAGGAGGCACTTCAATGCAATTAGGTTAAAACTTTGCTCCAACACTGATTTGCATGATGTATGCGTCACTGCTAGAGAAACAGCCGACCAAGCGGAAATAACTTCAAACAGCAACGTCCGAACTGAAACTTTGTTGACCCCTTCTATCCCCTACTGTAGGCTCCGTAAAATCCTTCTGTCTTTTCATATAATCCCAGATAGGCTCAATGATGTTGAGATCAGGGCACAGCATTCACAGCACTGCAACGTTACAGCCTTATTCCAAAATGGAATAAAAGTACTACCTCACTACCTTCATTAGTGATGTAACTGTAGCCCATGACCTTTAGTTCACAAAGACATTATAAGAGACCTGAACCTGAACAGATCTTATTCAGGAGGTGGTTTGTTCCCAGCACAGCAGTAACACTGAGGTGTTTGTAACGTGTAATCTGCAGCTGTGAGCGTACCATTCTTTGTAGTGTTACTCATCCTTACACCAGTGTCATTTTCACACTTTGCTGTTGGATGGATATTTTCAGTTTCACAGCAGGGACACAAGTTGGTTCACTCTCAGATAGTACTGAGGAGAGAGCCATCATGTCTGCTTGCTTCACAACCTTCAACACAAACGGTGTAACACGTGCTGCCAGATGATGCAGTGGATTAAAAAAGAAGCGAACAAAGGTGCAGATACATCATCCATAAATGTTTAGTATTGTAGTGTAGGGGATATGAACTCGTTCACTCAGTCAAGTGGTAAATTAGTAATGTTTTTTTTTTTTGTTTCCTCTATGTTTTTTTCACTCTGTGTGTTGTTGCTATGAGACGTGCAGCCTACCGCTTTGCCGCACTATGATTGGTTATCACGGCCGAGCCAATCAGCATGAAGCCCGCTTCCCATCCATGTAATCCTCTGTCCCGCAGTCTCTCTGTCCCCCTCCCCCCCCCCATCCCCCAACACCACCACCACTTTATATTATCAGCGAGGCCTTTCCGCCTCTTTCTTTCGTTTTTTTTTTTTACGCTTATCGCGTCGCAGGCGCTCCCGGTTTGGCCGTTAATCCGCCGCGAGCGCCATGTTAATGCAGACGCGGCGAGCAATGGCGCACCGGGACCATAGCGAGGCGCAAACACGGGAGGATGAAGAGACATGTAGGGATTAGAGACGCTCGGACGGCGCGGTTTTGAGAATCGGGTCGGAGAGGATCAGATCGGATTCTCGGAGCGGGTCGGAAAGGGCACTCGTGTCCTCGGCGGAACGGTGCGTAAATTTTGCGCGTCGCTAAAGACGCGTCGGTGCGTCCATCCATTTCTTTTCTTTTTTTTTTCTTCATGGCCTCGGAAATACTACAAGAAATATTTCTGCAGATTTGGGTTGGTCGTCATTTGCTTATTGTTATAGTCGCGCGCGCCTCTGATGGACGTGCGCTCTGTTGGATGATGATGGTGATGGTGATGGTGATGATGATGGTAGTGATGATGATAAAGACGGGCTCGCTCATTCTTTGCCTTCTTGTGACATTTGCACCACAGATCATCCGAACCAACAGTTCGTAGTAATAAAACATGGCTGCTTTATTGAGCTGCCCTTCACGTGAAATGAGCTGCACGTGCACACACGCGCGCACAAATCCTTCATGCAAATCTCCGGCTTAAAAATAACTATGCATAATGCATATGCACAAACCCGGACCCTTGCATAGTTATTATTATTATTATTTTAGTTTTGCATGATTATTTTTTGTTTTGCACCTTTTTTGCAGGCTGCAAGACCAAATTCTTCTTGTTTGTTCTGTTGTTCATGTAGATGGCTGTGGCCGAACGTGTCAAGAACAGCATCCTTCCCCAGGTAACTCTCTTTTTTTAAAGTACGGTATTGTGTGGTTTGTTTCTTATATCTGCGTCAGTTTGTGGGTCAACTTGCTGCATCAGCTCTGAGATTCCCAGGCTAGTAGATCACCAGATCACCCTGCTGATCTCTGCAGATTGAGCGAGCATTAAATCTTGGAGTGAATCAAGCATTTGCACGAGACTGTATGGCACAAAAATTTATAAATAAAAATCTGGAATTGTTCATGGTTTCATTTATTGCTTTATCACTTTTTCACACAATCTTCCATACGAAACCATTGTAAAACATATCTTCATGGAGCTGGCTTTGTGCACAGGGAACAGGTTCTGGTCTTCTAGTTCAGGTGAGGGGAAAATTCAATGTGAATTTCTTACTTGGATAAATAAAGTCATCTATCTATCTATCTATCTATCTATCTATCTATCTATCTATCTATCTATCTATCTATCTATCTATCTATCTATCTGCACAGTACATGCATGTCTATTTTTATGCACATGTCAGAAAAAAGAAAAAGCAGTGCATAAATGCTAAGATTTTGGATTTATTCTCACATCATAATTTACCAACATTAATAAAAGATAGTAGAATTGTATAAGTTGCAGAATGTCAACATCAAATGGATCTTTTAAAATCAGGATAAAATCAAAATAAGGAGGGAAACATTTAATACAAATGATATAAAGAAGTGTATCTCAGTATTAAGCAATACAAGGATGATGCATAAATATTCATAGATGTAAAAAATAAAAAAATAAAAAAGATTGTTTATGAGATTTGAACAGAATAATTGCTCTGCCTATAGTATCTGATGATCCTCCAGGTCTTCCTCAGGTATCTTCTAGTCGTAATGTCCTTACTGGACGGGTGGATTCTCTTCTCCACTGATGCGCAGGACAGATTTTTTTTTTGTTTTTTACAGTTACAGCGTAAAGTACAACTTAAGGATTCTGGAGTGCATACAGGTTGCCTGAAGTTGCAGATACACACTTGTGAAGTCTTTACTGCAGCTCTATCTATCTATCTATCTATCTATCTATCTATCTATCTATCTATCTATCTATCTATCTATCTATCTATCTATCTATCTATCTATCTATCTATCTATCTATCTATCTATCTATCTATCTATATCACAATGTTGCAGGTTTAGGCCAGGTATAAGTCAAAATACACAGTAATAGGAGGTGTATATAAATTAATTTATAGTCTATGAGTTAAAGAGGAGCAAAAGTAATTCTCCTTTTGAAATTCATATTTTTTCCTTCAAGTAAGACTTTTTTCCTTCATAAGGTTTCTGTAATATTGATCAAACAAAAGCATGAATTATTAAATATTATATTTATATAATTTATATATTATTAAATCTTGAATGTGGGCTGCTTCCAAAGCTACATACTACTAAGCTAAATACAGTATATGGACAAAGGTGCACTTTTTGAACATCCCATTTCACATTTAGTCTCAATCTGCTCCTATAATAACCGTCTGGGAAGATGTTCCATTAGATTTTGGAGTGTGCTTGTGGAGATTTGTGCTCCTTCAGATACAAGGGTGTTAATCAAGTCAGGTACTGATGTGGGTGAGGTGAGGAGGCGTGGAGTACATTCAGCATTTCACTTACTCCCAAAGGTGTCTTATAGTTGTGTTTCTAGCTCTATAGCAGGAGATCTTCCGCTTCAAACCATGTGAAACATAGCTTCATGGAGATGGCTTTGTCATTGTCATGCTGGAACAGGTTTGGGTCTCCTGGTTCAAATGAATGCAAACGTTAATGTCATTGGGTGCAATTGTATGTGTAAGATCTTTGGGGAAGAATCACAGATAGGTACTTTTAGCCATGTTATTACTCAATCCCACAATATGTTCTCCCATAAGAAGCATTACTATAACACAGAAATGGGGAGATCTTACATTCAACTACTTTAGTGAGCCTATAGCAGGACCTCTGCATCAAAAGACCTCCACTGTAGGCTTTAAATCTTGCTCCAAAACCAAATACTGTAGTAGGTCAACACTGTATTTCCAGATTCCAATGATACTATGTTATAGGTAACACATAGCTACAATATTGACATAGGAGTGGGACACAGGTTCCCATACTTGCTGCTTGAATTTTTCAGAAGGCTGATAGTTAGCTGTTTGGTTGAAGTGTACACATCTAGATGTTGCCAGGAGAACATCTAGAACCTACATGCAATCTAGAGATGTGACCAATTCAACAGATAATGTGTTCAGCAACTTTTAGTACACCATGGACCTGTTACATTTTGAAAATTTCCTCATCGACTGGCTGGTAGGGTGTGTGTGTGTGTGTGTGTGTGTGTGTGTGTGTGTGTGTGTGTGTGTGTGTGCATATATATACATTATGTCAATTTTGTCATGTGAAGTTGCCAGAAAGATTCTGGTTGAGACTACAAGTGTGATACAGTACAAGAGGGAGTTTTCTTTTTTTATATGCAGGCTAGAGCAAGATATGGAGCTTACGGGACAAACAAAGGCTGGTGCATCTACAGCCTTCATTGCAGCAGCTTAGTAGAATTATAACCAAACAAAATGTGTTTGAATATAGCATCAAATAAAGCGATGTAGCTGAAGCAGAGTTGAAAACTTTCTTCATTCAAAGCATAGTGATATGGTTACATTTAGTAAAGTAAAAGTAAGATGACTCCAGGAAAAAGCCACATTCACTTGATATTTAAATTAAAATACAGATACTTGGTGCCCTAATCACATCTACTGTAAGATAAATAATTATGCAAAATTCTGCGTCAATGTTTCTCTACACAAAAAAATCATTACCATTTTATTTATGACTCCGATCAGAGAAAAAAGGTGGAATAAATGCTAAAAATAGTATTTGGCTCGGCTTGTATAACCTATCATAACATTTCAAAAACACATTTACATAAAAAAAAAAAACATGAGCATGGAGACTATTTGTGAGATCGTTGTGAAACTAAAGAGTCCTCTTGTCTCTCAGACGTCCTGATTGCAAGAAGGAGGCTCATCAGCCACTGTTGCCACGGCAGCTGTCGTGGAGGAAGAGAAGGAGCGGCTGTTGCGGTGGCGTCACGCTCTGCTGGAGGGGATGGAGTACCACAGCACGGGAACCCTGCCGCTCCTGGGCAGCCCGCGCTACTGTCCCGGTGCCAACAGTGCCAGCGGGTATCTCTGCCAAACAGGCCACTGCTGCGGGGAGACCGGCTGCTGCACCTATTACTACGAGCTGTGGTGTGAGTTCAGTTTATATTTACACTTCACACCTATTTGACACAGCGAACAGACAATGCCAGTCGACGAGGCTCCCAGACGGAGTCCATATTTTCACCAGACGTCCTTTCTCGCTAAACACGGACGTATTTGAAAATGTACCAGGAGGATATTTTCGTGGGTAAATACGTCAACGCATAAATAACAGTAATGCTCAGATTAGATTTGGACGTGCTTTAATAGGAGTCAGCCTACTCAAATTCTGTCATTGCTTATTTTCATTAGAGTTCACGGAAATGTAAAAAAAAGTTCATGTGACACATTTAAGCTATTTTAATAACAAAGCCGCAATCGGCCCACTCTTAATGAGTGCTTCTATTTATTCCGAGTGAAAAGGCCTTCCATCATCCAGCTTTCATTTACAGCATATTCCTCGTCAAAAGTGACACATTGTCTGGAAAAAATCCACCCTAAATGACTTGAATGTTAATCTCCACAATCAAACTTTAACAGCGTCAAGGTTGAAATGTGTAGTTTTATCTTGTTGCATTGACATTTCTTTTTACCTTCCTATATTACCCACAGTGTTCGACTTACTGCAGCTTGTGGTGCTGTAGGATTCTGGGATTCATGAACATTTTGCTTGTCACTACTCGATTCATACCAGAAACACGATTTGTAAATCGCAAATGCATCTACTTTCTGTCTGAAGTATGTTGAAACAATTTGCAGCAGTTTCTGGTATTAATAATACTGTTTTTTGTTAGGTTTTTTATATTAAACTTAAAACGATACACAACAATGCCTGGTGGAATAAAAAAGAAACAGTTACATATAATAAAATATGTAATATGTAAATATTAATAATAATTTTAACCACCGGTGACTCTCTTGATGTTAATACAATTAATACAATTACAATATACATATCAAATTTAATAAAAAGAAAAATTGTATTCAATTGTTTAGACCCTATTTTGGGGAATACAGATGTTTGTTGGTGTGCATGTTCATTACATTTAATAATTCATTTTCTAAAGATATGTTTTACTTGACTGTTATTTTAGTCTACTATAGTTATTTATTTATTCATTCATTCAATTCATTTATTCAATTAATTCCTTCCATCCTCCATTCATTTATTCACTCCTCGGGATTGTCAGGAATGTCTCCTTTTTAACAGAATTCTTGAATGTAAAAGGGTTGGCAATGACAGGAAATGGCAGCATTTTCGCACATGCACAGTAGAAATCGTGTTTCTGTTACGGATTGAGTAGTGACATTGCTCAAACAGTTTCGCCTCCAAAGCCTCAACCCATGGATTCATAGCCTGGAATGTAATTGTCTTGTATAGCTGCATTGCAGTCATTAGGTCTTTCACCTCATCGTTCTCCCATTAAAAGCCATTGTAACAGTGCCAGTGATATGGGCTGCAGCGAAGTAAAGAATGCACATTTGTAAGAAATAGTGCGATCTTCCTGGCCAAACAAGTTAGCTAACATTTTCTAATAGTAACTCACAGTACACAAGTACAACAGCTCAGCGAGAATGTCCCAGCGAGCCTGCTAAGATACTCTCTTAGTTCGCGATGCAAACATTTTGTTAACACAACATTAAACTAATTGGTGTGATTGGGCAGAGAACATGTTAATTCGATCCTGATACCTTTTCAATCCATGAGCTGTGTTGTGTTGTGTACTTCAGATTAAGCGTATCAGGTTATGAGCTAGAAAGCAAAAGAGCACTTGTTAGGAAACGGGGGTCAGAGGGCAGCCATGATATAGGGGACTTGGCAATAGCTTGGCAATATCAGAACTTGAACCCCAACCCATCCAGTCAGTAACTATAGACCTTAATCACTGAGCTACCACTTTTCTGTTACTGATGCTAGCATAGTGCTTGGGCAAATAAAATATAAACATGGTGGTTAGCTTGATAAATAGTACGAAAGACGAATTATCAGTTTGTTGGGCAGGCAGTAAGATACTGTTTTTTATTGCAAGATGTTCAGGAAAATCAGGAAAACCTTAAACTATAAAGGCGCATAAACAATGCAGAAAGGCTTTGCACAAAGCACTGGTTACAAAGCGCTGGACTGGAGACTCCTGCCAAAAAAAAAAACATAAAGTTTGAAGAAAGCTGCCACTCTTGGGTTCTTGAGCAAGGCCCTTAACCCTCTATGCTCCGGGGGTCCCTTACAAGGGAAATATCAAGGTCCGTGACGTCGGTGTGACGTGGGGCCGCCTTCCCGTGGGCTCACCACCTGCAGGAGGGACTGTAAGGGACGGTGCTGTGTGGATTGGGCAGCAGTCGAAGGCGGGGGCCTGCTTAGACTGCAGCCCCCGCGACCCGAATTACGGATAAGCGGTAGAAAATGAATGAATGAATGAAAAAGTTTGAAGAAATCAGGTCTTTTGTTCTACAATCCATTACATACAATACATACAACTACTGGTCATTTTTACACTTACAGTAGATTAGGTCAAGAGTACACCATTAAAGTCCCTGGTAGTTGTAACAATAGATATATACCCTATTAGAAGTGTTTTGTATTAGAATATTATCAAACTTATAGTTGATTTTAACAAAATATTTGCAAGGAAAAAGTTGGTACTAATAGTATATCTGGATCCCGAGGTGATGGCAGGAAACCTGTACATACATAACTCGGTTACGGCACTGGAAATGGTGAATTCTGTGGCGAATATAATCACTTTAGAAACTAATTAGCAGAAATTAGCAGAATGCAGTTTGGGGGCTTCGGTTTTCCTGTCAGGGTATGTTATATCTGCTGTTTGTATGTATGTGTGTGCGTGTGTGTTGCAGGGTTTTGGCTCTTATGGAGTGTATTGATCCTGTTCAGCTGCTGCTGTGCGTATCGGCATCGCCAGGCTAAACAGAGAGTGCAGCAGCAGCAGAGACAGCGAGAGATCAACCTAATGGCCTACCATGGAGCCTGCAGCTACCCGTCCTCCATGCTGGACCTCAGTACACACTCTTTTCTTTCTCATTCGCTTCTCTTGGGCTCTGTCTCAAAGGCTAGATGTCATCTCTAACTAGTCATTGCTAAATTCCTGACTGGGCATTTATTTTTTATACATAAATTGATTTTGGTTCCAGAATAAGCATCTATGTTTGCAAACAATTTCATGTGGATACCAAAAATCAAACCACCCAAACTCTGGCATTTGGGACATATGCATCACATTGCCTGTCTTTGCTTACTTCCAGTCAGTGATGCTAGACATCACCTTTCTTGTTTAATTTGCAGGTTTCCTTGCGTCACTCAAACTGCCATCCTATGAGGAAGTAGCAGCACAGCCCAGCACCCCACCCCCTCCCTACAGCTCGGTGGCTTACCCGCGAGGCTTAGCCCACCCAGGTCCAAGTCACATGCTGTCCTCGCAGAGCTCTGACAACTACACCAGCTGCTCCTGCGACTCCTGCTGCCCGTCTTCCCCCTGTAGCTCCTCCCCTTCCTCCGCCCAGCTCACAGACGAAACTGACACAAGCCACACTTCTACGCCATCTCACAGCGAAGCAGTACACATCAACTCCGGACATGCCGCAGAGCGCCACCTTGAGACTCTTTCGACGCCGCCTCTTAATGACCCTTTCCCCACTTCCTCGGCAGGAATGATGGTGGACTTGCCAGATTCTGGCCCCCTAGACTGCAATGGCAACAGGACTGTTAAAACAGTCACTCATCCGACAGTTAGCAACAACAACGGGATCAGTGATGCTGAAGAAAGTGCTAACTCAAACAAAACCTGTAACGTGACTCAAACTAGTAACTCGAATGACGTTCATAACTGCAGCATCAATGAAAGCACTAATGTACCTCAGAGTAACAATGATATTAGCAGCAAGGGTCGAACGTCCAACCTCAGTCCTACCAGAGACGATAAAACCACAGACTTCGTCGACCTCTTTAATCCACCCAGCAATATTATTCAAAACACTCAAAAATCGTATCCCCCAATCGCCATCCCGTCATCCTCTCCTCCATCCTGTTCCCCCTTGTCGCCATCCTCTCCTTCTCTCCCTCCACCTTTATCCCCAATCTCTGATCCACTAGGCGCTATCTCCGAGCAGCAGACCTCTCCTGTGCAGTGGGTGGAGCCAATGCAGACACACAATTCAACCCCTTACCGACATTCCAAACCTGCATCTTTTTCACCTGACTTTCTGGAGCCGGAGCGGCGCGATTCGGCGGTCTGCGACCTTGATGTGGACCAAACGCACTTTCAGCAGCGACGCCTTACCGGAGACTCTGGGATTGAGGTTTGCCGTTGCCGGATCAACCACGAGGGGGAGGAAGAGGAAGAGGAGGAGGAAGATGATGAGGAAGAGGACGAGAGAAATCGTTTAGAGGACAAGCCCAGTCCTGTGACAAGCAATGATTTTCACGACAGTGCCGACTGCTCCATCCGTGCCCAGCTGTCCCCTTCCGAGCTCGGGGACACGTGCGGGTCGGGCACCACCACTCCGGTGCACAGCGACGCGGTTGTTATAGCCATGGAAACTGTTTGACTGACAGGCAGGCTGTTGAAATCCGGGGCACGTGAGCCGTGCGTCAGTGGTGCCGAGAGAGCCTTCGGCTACGCAAAAGGGGATTGCCATTTAGTCCGAGTTCTAAACTAGGCGTGCTGTTGCATTAGGACTGACGTCGTAGGGTGGTGAAAACGTGAAACTCTTACTTAATAGCATAGCATAGGAAGGTCTCTCCAGCTCTTCCTCGTCCTCTTTCTCCCTCTCATTGTCTCTTTGTCTGTCGTAGGATAAATGTCCTCGGTTCTCCAGCGCTTAAGAAGAAGCCTGTTTTGTGCCGACAGAGAAAGACTGATGTTTGAGCCACACACTCGGGCCTAATCCACACACTTACTCACACACACACACACACACACACACACACACACACACACACACACACACACACACACACACACACATACACACACACACACACACACATACACACACACTCATGTACACTGAAACAAAGTAAACTTTGTGTATGACACTATCTGGGACGGAGACATGGTGGTCCCTTTGTGAACACTTCTGTACTCGGTAGCACATACAACAACCAACTTTCCTTTTCCATCTCTCTCTTTCTCTCTCTCTCTCTCTCTGTCTCCCTAGTTCTTTCTCGATCTCTCTCGCCCTCTTTCTTGTTTCTCGCCATCATATTTTCTGGCGCAGAATTCGAAATCTAGTCTGTTCTGTTGCTGTGTTGTACATGTCGAAAGATTACAAAGTTGCTTGAACAGTAAACATGCAATAACACACTCTAACACACACTCTAACACACACACACACACACACACACACACACACACACACACACACACACACACACACACACATCTGTCCTGGGTACCTCTGGGTAATGTAGTTCACACTAGGTCGGGCAGCCATTTTGCGCTTGGTGTTATCTGGAGCTTATCACCTGAATGTAGGTTCACGCAAGCACATACACACACACACACACACACACACACACACACATACATATATATGCCTGTGTATGTGTGTATATATGTATGTATATATATATATATATATATATATATATATATATATATATATATATATATATATATATATATATATATATATATATATATATATATACCAGACTGCATTCTTCTTGTTTTCCCAGAGTTTCAGAACACCAGCTTGGCCAAAACAAATGCTGCACCTCAACCATGGAAAAAGAAAAGAAAACCTCAGGACATCTTTTTTTTTTTTTCCGTTTGTTACTTTTGTTCTTAATTTTTTTTTTTTATTATCACTTTCTTCAGTCTTAATGTGGAAAACACAGAAACAGCATTGCTTATTGGTGACAAAAGCAGCCTAAAGACTCTGAAGATAAATATTAATACCAGAAATACACGTAACTAATAAAATATATATGTAGGTGAAGATTATATATATATATATATATATATATATATATATATATATATATATATATATATATATATATATATATATATATATATATATATATATATATATATATGCGCTCTGTGAAATAATATATTTTCTAAGCATGCCATGTCATTTGGAGTGCAGCGCTAGAAGCCGGTGTGTGTGTACAAAAAAATAATCTGTAATCTGCGGCTGAGAGATTGTGTGTGTGTCGACTCTTGTGTTACTATGACATCAGTACCGAGTTACACTTAGATTACTATGGCGTTCCCATGGTGATGCCGTGGCGTTTCTATGACAACTTTCTTTAGTCTGAGCAATAGAGTATGTTTGATGTCCCTGTGAGGTTGTGAAAAGGTGTGAAAATGTTATTACAAATGACTTTACTATTAAACAAGTCAACTAAATTTTCTGACTTTGAGGGTTTTTTTGTGTGTGTGTATTGCAAAAAATACTTTAAAAACGTTTTTTTTTTATAATAAAATAATTTTATATATATATATATATATATATATATATATATATATATATATATATATATATATATATATATATATATATATATATACAGTGAGGAAAATAAGTATTTGAACACCCTGCTATTTTGCAAGTTCTCCCACTTAGAAATCATGGAGGGGTCTGAAATTGTCATCGTAGGTGCATGTCCACTGTGAGAGACATAATCTAAAAAAAAAAATCCAGAAATCACAATGTATGATTTTTAAACTATTTATTTGTATGATTCAGCTGCAAATAAGTATTTGAACACCTGTCTATCAGCTAGAATTCTGACCCTCAAAGACCTGTTAGTCTGCCTTTAAAATGTCCACCTCCACTACATTTATTATCCTAAATTAGATGCACCTGTTTGAGGTCGTTAGCTGCATAAAGACACCTGTCCGCCCCATACAATCAGTAAGAATCCAACTACTAACATGGCCAAGACCAAAGAGCTGTCCAAAGACACTAGAGACAAAATTGTACACCTCCACAAGGCTGGAAAGGGCTACGGGGAAATTGCCAAGCAGCTTGGGGAAAAAAGGTCCACTGTTGGAGCAATCATTAGAAAATGGAAGAAGGTAAACATGACTGTCAATCTCCATCGGACTGGGGCTCCATGCAAGATCTCACCTCGTGGGGTCTCAATGATCCTAAGGAAGGTAGGAAATCAGCCCAGAACTGCATGGGAGGAGCTGGTCAATGACCTGTAAAGAGCTGGGACCACCGTTTCCAAGGTTACTGTTGGTAATACACTAAGACGTCATGGTTTGAAATCATGCATGGCACTGAAGGTTCCACTGCTTAAACCAGCACATGTCCAGGCACGTCTTAAGTTTGCAAATGACCATTTAGATAATCCAGAGGAGTCATGGGAGAAAGTCATGTGGTCAGATGAGACCAAAATAGAACTTTTGGGTCATAATTCCACTAAACGTGTTTGGAGGAAGAAGAATGATGAGTACCATCCCCAGAACACCATCCCTACTGTGAAGCATGGGGGTGGTAGCATCATGCTTTGGGGGTGTTTTTCTGCACATGGGACAGGGCGACTGCACTGTATTCAGGAGAGTATGACCGGGGCCATGTATTGCGAGATTTTGGGGAACAACCTCCTTCCCTCAGTAAGAGCATTGAAGATGGGTTGAGGCTGGGTCTTCCAACATGACAATGACCTGAAGCACACAGCCAGGATAACCAAGGAGTGGCTCTGTAAGAAGCATATCAAGGTTCTGGCGTGGCCTAGCCAGTCTTCAGACCTAAACCCAATAGAGAATCCTTGAAGGGAGCTCAAACTCCATGTTTCTTAGCGACAGGCCAGAAACCTGACTGATCTGGAGAAGATCTGTGTGGAGGAGTGGGCCAAAATCCCTCCTGCAGTGTGTGCAAACCTGGTGAAAAACTACAGGAAATGTTTGACCTCTGTAATTGCAAACAAAGGCTACTGTACCAAATATTAACATTGACTTTCTCAGGTGTTCAAATACTTATTTGCAGCTGTATCATACAAATAAATAGTTAAAAAATCATTCATTGTTATTTCTGAACTTGCAAAATAGCAGGGTGTTCAAATACTTATTTTCCTCACTGTATATATATATATATATATATATATATATATATATATATATATATATATATATATATATATATATATATATATATATACTTTTTTCCCAACACTAATCCTGATCCTTACAGGATTTGATAATCCACCTTTTGTTTTACTTATTTTTCTACATATTTTTCATAGATTTTTAGCCCAAATTTTGCCTAAGAGTAGTATTAATAATTTTTTTTTCATTATGAAGAAATATATCTTAAAAGATCCCTTTTCAGTCAAAAAAATATATTTACCTACAGGCCTACAGGATTTCCTTGCATGCTATACTGACCTTCTATTTTTGAGTGAAGTTCAAACCTGAAAACACATTGAATTAACAAGAATACACTTGACATCGCCACGGATGTCATTGCTTACTGCTCAGTGACGCGGTTTTACTATGACCGTGTAGCGTTTTGGTTGAAGCACCACTCCAGAACGGCCATGCAGGTCCGGCAGGGAAGCTCCCCAAGGGACGCTAAAATGAAACTTTTGCAGGAGACAGCTGAGGAACAGGAAGAGCTCGATCCGGGCCAATGATTCCCCCACACACACTCTGGGCCCTGCCCCAAATGGAAGGTAACTGGGTGGAGTTATCCTCTTACCCATGCCATCCAGGAACCTGTCTGAGAATGGCCAAGGAGATTAGAACAGTTCTAGTTAACTGGTGACAATCCAGAGCCAAGGCCAGGGATCATTTATGAGCAGCAATATATATAGGGGTGTAATGGTACCCGTATTCGTATTCATACACGGCTTTTGGTTTTAACGTGCGAAACATAATTAAAATCTGAGTTCCCTCAGGAACGTATTACGTGGCAGACCGCAAGTTTGTTTAGTCTCCACCTGGGACTTTGAGTGCATTTTTTATTATTAAACAAAAAAAAAAAAAGCTTCAGGAATTTCCATTAAGGACTGACAATTCCTCATATCCAGGGAATGGATGGATCAAGAATGAAAGAAATTATGACATTTGTTAAAGAATGCTGAAATAAGCAGAACGGTTAAGTAGAACATATCCATAGAAAATTTTAATTCAATTAATGCAATTCACTTTTTTATTAAATTGAATTGCATTAATTTGATCTATTCAATTAAAAAAAAATGTTTTTTATAAAATATTATAAAAAAAAATTTTTATGTTGTGTGAGGAAGTCATGTGTGGTAGAGAAGTATGTGAGGGTGGTGCAGGACATGTGCAGTGTGAAAGCAGTGAAGTGTGCAGCAGGAACGACAGACTGGTTCAGGGTGGAGGTTGGACTGCATCAAGAATCAGCTCTGAGCTCTTTCCTGTTTGCAGTGGTGATGGACAGGTTAACAGACGAAGTCAGACAGTAGACTTCATGGACTATGATGTTTGCGGATGATATTGTGATTTGGGGTGAGAGTAGGGAGCAGGTTGAGAAGAGCCTGGAGAGGTGGAGGTACGTGCCGGAGAAAACGGGAATGAAAGTCAGTAGGAGTAAGACAGAGTACATGTGTGTGAATAAGAGGGAGGGCAGTGGGGTGGTGAGACCTGCTGTGTTTTATGGTATAGAGACAGTGGCACTTACTAAAAGACAGAAGGTGGAGCTGGAGGAAGCAGAGCTGAAGATGTTGAGATTTTCAGGATCAGAAATGAGATTATTAGAGGGACAGCGCATGTAGGACGTTTTGGCAACAAGGTGAGAGAGGCGTGATTGAGATGGTTTGGACATGGAGTATATGGATAGAAGAATGCTGAGGATGGAGCCGCCAGGAAGGTGAAAAAGAGGAAGGCCAAGGAGGAGGTTTTTGAATGAGGTAAAGGAAGTCATGCAGGTAGTTAATTTCAAAAGAGGCAGATGTACAGGACAGGGGGGGTATAGGGGGGGTATGAAGACAGATGATCCGCTGTGGCGCCCCCTAATGGAAGCACCCGAAAGAAGAAGAAGAAGATAAAATATTATTTTATAAACATAAAAATTATATTTAAAGATGCAGGCATTTTATTTCAAATTGATTTAAAAATTTAAACTTTTGATGTTCACAAATGTTAATAATAATAAGCTGCGTTAATAAAAATGACTTAAAAACCAAGGTGCAAACCGAACCCTGAATTTTGTGTACCGTTACACCCCCAATATATATATTGCAATACACTTGTAAGTTAACATGACCATCTGTGAACAGCTGATAACCTCAGCAATGAAGACACCTAGATAAGGATGGGTTCCTCTCAAGGTTTTTCCTTTATATCATCTTAGGGTTTTCGCCTGTCACTTTAAAATAAATTTGTAATCTATAAATTGATCTAAAGCTGCTTTGGGACAATGTAAATTGTAAAAATTCTATAAAAAATATATAGAATTTAATTTAAGACGAGGGAATACACAAGGTATAAATACAGCATACATAATACTATTGATAACCTTTAATAGACACAAAGAATGAGTTATTCACACTAAATTGAATTAAACAATGCTAAATTATGCAATTTCTGCTGACCTCAGTATGGCTACTGTGAACATTTAGTAACTTTCTCATTTGTGGTGTACCATGTGAGCTGTGTGTACCTGGTCTGAATTTATCCGGTTGTTCCCAGTGTTTTGGGTCGTGGTGGATTGCCCAGATGTTCACCAAGACTCTCGTTCCTTCAGGAACATCATGACCTCCTAAACTGCAAAAGGCAAGATATTTGGCTGTTTCTGAGATTTGACAGTGAAGATTCTTTTACATAAAATAATTCACTAGCACTAGTGTTGCTTAGCATACAGCTCTGGACAATTTTTTAAAATCAATTTAATAAAATAATGCCTTTCTCTCATATGCTTTCAAGAAATGCCAGAATCTGGTCACTTCCAAGTTCATAAGTTTTAAATGTCTAACAAATTTGTAATTTCTGAGAATTGAAACTTTGCTGTATTCATGCAGTATTTTGTTTCTAATGTTAGCGATCAGATTTAAATTTGCATTCCAGTCGTATCTATAATCTTTGCATCACCATGGTAACCAGAAGTTGGTCCTCTTTGGTGGCACTAGTGGTCTCTGCAGCATTGCCATGGTTACCTTGTGTCCTGCATAGCAACATGAGGGATGAGGATAGGACTGGCAGGGCGAATTCTCATAACCTCGCACAACACACTCTCCAGGAATGGCAAACCCGTCCTGTCACTCAAAGAAGGGTGTCGCTCTCTGCCCACACACTCATCCAGCTCAGCGTGAAGACGTTCTTGCACCTTCAGCAGAGCGGTAAGAATGTAGTGTTTTTAGAATACATGTTTCAACATTGTGTTTATGAGCTGTGTTCAAGTGCGTTTTTATACTTCTGGATAGTGCAGTAAGAAGGCTATAGTCCAGAGTAATGTAGTGGATGTTGTCTCCACACCAGCTCCAAATGCTTCAGCTGCTGTCATCAAAATGTGATCGTCTGTCACACCATCCTTACCACCTGACCCACTCAGGAGAGCATCTAGGAGGTCACGTGGTTCCCCGGGTGTGAGAGTCATCTGCCAGGATTGATGCAATTGAAGTTTAGACATATTATGATTTTGATTGAATACCAACAAAAGTCAATTTTCCCACAAAACGTTAAACAAAATAAACACAAACAAGTACTGATCTGTGTGGTCCAAGCATCCTTTGCAAATGGTAGCCCTAATGGCCAGTTTTTCCAAAATACCTAGAAAACCAAGTTACTTAGAGACTGTAGTTGGACTTTATTTGTAAGATATTGTTCTTGTTCTTGACATTTTCTTGTTAACCCAGTAAAATGTTTTCATGCTTCAAGGAGGTAAATATACACCAGTTATCACAGTACCCTACATTAAAGAGATTAAAAATAACATAATTTCAACTTTCCACTTGCCAGTTAAATCAAGCAGTAATCATCAGAAATCCAATTACAGAAAATCCTATTACAAGGATGCAATCTACCAAATTTAAACTTTATTGGACTTGTACTGTAGTTTCAATGAGAACCCTGTTAAATGGATAAACTTAAAATCCTTTCCAGGAAACACTTTTTGTACAAATTTATGAGTTATATCGGTTGACTAAAGTTGGATTGTAAAAGGAAAATGACAAACAGTTCTGGAAAAATATCTCTAATTGTCCAAATGTGTGGGTGACAGTTTATGTTTTACCTTGTGCTCCTCCAGTTTTGTGGTGAGTAATTTGTCTCTGATGAACACACACTGTCTCAGTTTGGCCAAGTCCTTATTGGGAAAAATCTGTGAAAATATGTACAAAAATGTCCATTTTTAAATCACTTCAAAATTTACACAATGAGGGATTTAAAAAACAAACAAACATAAAAACCCAATATATATAAAAGCCCTGCCATTTTTCTCAGAAGGAATCTGTTGAAAATAGCTCTACACACGTTCCACACAAATCTCGATATTACAGTGGGTTAAAAGTACATGTAAATTAAGCTACAAACCTGTAACCAAGGAAATATATCCACCAGGTTTCCACGTGCAATGGTCTGCACAATACCATCATTATAATCTATGACCTGCTGGAGCTCAGGGTCGTGAGGCTCATAGGTCGACCCAAAAACCAGCCTGCATACCACGTTAGTTACGGCTCGCATTAGGATCGGACCCATATCCACAGCCTGACCCCTGCAGGCCTGCAGGTCCGAACACAGGTTATCTGCAGCGTCTAATACTGCAAACACAAAATACATGATGTGGTTCAATATTTTTTATATATAAATTTTTTTTTTTATATATTATAATCATATTACTAAATGTACTGAGTTAGCTAATTAGAATTAACAGTAGGTACCATTTGGCTTGTTTTTTGGACATAATAATACAATTTAGAAATACAGTGAGGAAAATAAGTATTTGAACACCCTGCCCCACCCACCCTGTTCTCCCACTTAGAAATCATGGAGGGGTTTGAAATTGTCATCGTAGGTGCATGTCAACTGTGAGAGACATAATCTAAAAAATCCAGAAATCACAATGTATGATTTTTTTAACTATTTATTTGTATGATACATCTGCAAATAAGTATTTGAACACCTTAGAAAGTCAATGTTAATATTTGGTACAGTAGCCTTTGTTTGCAATTACAGAGGTCAAACGTTTCCTGTAGTTTTTTTACCAGGTTTGCACACACTGCAGGAGGGATTTTGGCCCACTCCTCCACACAGATCTTCTCTAGATCAGTCAGGTTTCTGGCCTGTTGCTCCCTTCAAAGATTCTCTATTGGGTTTAGGTCTGGAGACTGGCTAGGCCATGCCAGAACCTTGATATGCTTCTTACAGAGCCACTCCTTGGTTATCCTGGCTGTGTGCTTCGGGTCATTGTCATGTTGGAAGACCCAGCCTCAACCCATCTTCAATGCTCTAACTGAGGGAAGGAAGTTGTTCCCCAAAATCTCGCAAAACATGGCCCCGGTCATACTCTCCTTAATACAGTGCAGTCGCCCTGTCCCATGTGCAGAAAAACACCCCCAAAGCATGATGCTACCACCCCCATGCTTCACAGTAGGGATGGTGTTCTTGGGATGGTACTCATCATTCTTCTTCCTCCAAACACGTTTAGTGGAATTATGACCCAAAAGTTCTATTTTGGTCTCATCTGACCACATGACTTTCTCCAATGCCTCCTCTGGATCATCCAAATGGTCATTGGCAAACTTAAGATGTACCTGGACATGTGCTGGTTTAAGCAGGGGAACCTTCCCTGCCATGCATGATTTCAAACCATGACGTCTTAGTGTATTACCAACAGTAACCTTAGAAATGGTGGTCCCAGCTCTTTTCAGGTCATTGACCAACTCCTCCCATGTAGTTCTGGGCTGATTTCTCACCTTCCTTAGGATCATTGAGACCCCACGAGGTAAGATCTTGATGGAGCCCCAGTCCGAGGGAGATTGACAACAGTGGACCTTTTTTCACCAAGCTGCTTGGCAATTTCCCCGTAGCCCTTTCCAGCCTTGTGGAGGTGTACAATTTTGTCTCTAGTGTCTTTGGACAGCTCTTTGGTCTTGGCCATGTTAGTAGTTGGATTCTTACTGATTGTATGGGGTGGACAGGTGTCTTTATGCAGCTAACAATCTCAAACAGGTGCATCTAATTTAGGATAATAATTGTAGTGGAGGTGGACATTTTAAAGGCAGACTAACAGGTCTTTGAGGGTCAGAATTCTAGCTGATAGACAGGTGTTCAAATACTTATTTGCAGCTGTATCATACAAATAAATAGTTTAAAAATAATACATTGTGATTTCTGGATTTTCTCTCACAGTGGACATGCACCTACGATGACAATTTCAGCCCCCTCCATTATTTTTAAATGGGAGAACTTGCAAAATAGCAGGGTGTTCAAATACTTATTTTCCTCACTGTAACTTCATATTTGCAGCTAGATACTAAGTTAGCTTGTTTGCTAGCTAATGTTCTATATATAGTTATGTTTTTTCTTTGAAGTCTTAGCTAGGTTAAATTATTAGCATAAAGTTTATTCAGCTAGTTTTTCTTACTCTTTTCTGTTGAAATACGTTTTAACATAGCCCACTGCTAACAGTTTTTTAAATAGACACTTATACAACATTTCTCTGTAAATATTAACTCAATTCTGATTGGTCAGATGCCATTGATGATATACTGTGGCAGCAGCTCTGACAGAAATTTGACTGCAAATCAAAGATTTATACCTACAGTGTATGAACAAAAGTTTTTAGACACCCTTTGATGTGTACTTTTTGAACATCCCATTTCACATTAAGTTCCTATTTGCTTTTATAAAAACCTCCACTTTTCTGGGAAGATGTTCCACTAGATTTTGGAGTGTGCTTGTGGAGGTTTGAGCTCATTCAAATACAAGGGTTTTAAAAAAGTCAGGTACTGATGGAGGTGAGTTGAAGAGGCCTGGGGTGCTGTCAGCATTTCAATTCATCCCAAAGGTGTTTGATAGGTTTGAGTTTGAAAGCTCTATAGCAGGAGATCTTCCACTTCAATCCAGGTTTGGGTCTCATAGTTCGGTTGAGTGGAAAATGAGATTTTATTGCATGCAATAGTTCTACACAATTTTCTGCGTAAGATCTTCCGGGAAGAATCACATTATGGCTGGAAAAGTCAGGTACTTGCAGTTATGTTATTAATCTGTGCCACAATACAGTATGTTCTCTTATAAGAAGCATTATTATAGCGCAGAAATGGGGAGATCTTACGTTCAATACCATTTATCTACCCATGTTTTCTATTAGGAGGTTATTTAATGGGATTTTTTAGGACATTACATGTAACAATTTATGACCATTGGATAAATAATTAGACACATAATTGCTAACATGATTGTTCTAGAACTGCAAGTCTACCAGGTTTCATTACTTACACAATACTATTAATGAATAATTAATTATGTTATAAGAAATACATGATGTACTGTTAAATGTGTAGTAATTTTCTCATTCTGTGTATGTGTGTTTGTGTTTGTGTGTGTGTGTGTTTGTGTTTGTGTGTGTGTGTGTGTGTGTGTGTGTGTGTGTGTGTGTGTGTGTGTGTTTGTGTGTGCATGTGTGTGTGTGTGTCAGAGGTGGCAAAAGTACACGCATAGAAGTAGAAGTATGTGTACTAATGTTTTAAAATATTTTTGGAAAAGTTAAAGTACTTAATTTTAACTTAAGTTAAAGTAAATAAGTTTTGGTCCTGACATGTACTTAAGTAAAAAGTAACCATTACTACTACCTTTTTTAGGTAACGCTGGTAAATGGACCTTACATCATATTAATATTATGGCTGTCAATCGATTACAAATATTTAATCGTGATTAATTGCATGATTGTCATGAGTTAACTCATGTTTAATTGCAACCTAATCGCACATTTTTATCTGTTCTACATGTACCTGAAATTAATACCTTTCAGGTTTTTAATACTCTAATATACATGAGCATTGATAAATATTGATACTTTATGCAAATGTATGTTAATTATTAATGTATAAAATATTATTGTAAATATTTTAAAGTAATTATGGTGTTTTAAATGAAGTTGATCAACAGGACACCAAACGGAACCGGTGCTATGTTTCCACAAGGTTAATGGGGTGCTTTTCATGTTTTCTATTTATATATTTATTATGGCTGTGAGGCCAGTATTCATTGAGATTCCGGTTGTTTAATTTGTGTCTGTGAATAGAGATGACAGAGACACCAGTGGTAGATTGCCGCACAATGACAGGAAATAGGTGGTTAAGCTGAAAATGGCGCCCAATGAGAAGAAAAAATAGACATGTCACCAAATAGATTAAAACTAAAGCATTGAGTCTGGTTTGAAAATGTAAGAAATAGAGAGTACAGATATTTGTGTAAAAATGTAATTAATGAAATGAAAAAGTTAAAGTTAAAAAAGTTAAATAGTGAAGTAAAGTACTGATACCAGTAACTGACACCAGTTAAGTAAGGTAACATATCATTTGTACTTTGTTACTTCCCACCTGTGTGTGTGTGTGTGTGTGTGTGTGTGTGTGTGTGTGTGTGTGTGTGTGTGTGTGTGTGTGTGTGTGTGTGTGTTTATACCCATAGTCTGGAGCTTGCTGGAGCCCTCCCCAAACAGTGCGAAGGAGGACTGCACTAGTCTGCGATGAGTCCTCCACACTGTGTTGTAGTCTGCAAACGCAATATCCTTCCCTCCACGAGTCAGCACATCTGTGGTAACCTTGACAAATGACAGAGGACAAGGTTTTACAGGAAGATGATTTGTGTGTGTTTTGGTGATGTTATGTTTGTGTAGACAGAAGGGCAGTGTTTACTTGGTGGTAAAAAATGTAGAACTACGGTCATTGTTGTAAATATTATCTTAGAAATATGCACATGAAAGGTTTAATTGGGTCCCAGAAGCCACTTGACTGCTCAGTTTGTATGTCATCCGAACCAGACATGGTTCTGTTGTTATCTTAGATGTAAAATCTACTGATTTACTGAATTAAAATTGAAAATTTAGTTTTATTATTCATTCAGCAATATGATGAATATATGATTATGAATATAAATATGAATGACTTCGGTAAAACATACTTTATAACTTACAGTGCATTTTCCTCTTCAGTATAAAGATCCATGTACATCTTAAATGCTTACTTTTCTTAAGTTTGCATGTTTATGAACACCCTATTTAGAATTTTATTTAATAAAATTTTATAAAATGCTTTTGAGCTCTGTAAGTGGGGAGTGGTAGCTCAGTGGTTAAGGTGCTGGGTTACTGATCGAAAGGTTGGGGTTCAAGCCCCGGTATCGCCAAGATGCCACTCTTGGGCCCTTGAGCAAGGCCCCTAACCCTCTGTGCTCCAGGGGTGGCGTATCATGTGCTCTGACCCCAGCCTCTGAGCAAGCTGGGATATGTGAAGAACGTATTTCACCGTGCTGTAATGTATATGTGACAAATAAAGGTTATTCTTCTATAATAAGCAGAACTTACCAATATTCACACACAATTGATGCTATACTTTTCTAAGTCTTTCTTGTACAGACTGCAAAGAGTATTATCTGTATAGTGCCTTTAACTACAGACAAAGAAGCTTAACAAAAATCACAAAGGAGATTTGGAGCCCTAATACACAAAGGTGGAGGTGAAGAGAAAAGGGAATCTGTCATCTTCTAGTGGGATTATAAATAATTTTATCATACAGATGTTGAACAAAGACATGGAGCACTATGTGTTTTTTCAGCACAAGCTGATTGTCCTGGGATAAGCACAAGAAAATAAGTATGATTCAGGGAGCAGAGTATTAATTTACACTATTTACATTTACTCTTGTTTCATTTTACTTAGGAAATCATTTAGATTTGTACTTTGTATGGGATAATTTCCCAAAACTCACCACAAACAAAGCCATTCTGTGAACTTCAAAAAGCTCCAAGCAACAATACTTTGTGCTCACCATTTTGGGCCGTCCGGCGAAGTCTTTGCCCCTGTGCAGCAGCACATCTTTGGCCAACGTCACTTCGCTCACCACCAGCGTGTAATGCGGCCCCATGTAGAGGCTGAAGAGTGACCCGTATCTGATGGCCAGCTTGGAAAAGAGCAGATGTGGAGGAAGAGGTGAGAGCAGGTGCAGCAGGCTGCCTAGGATGGGAACGCTTGGCAAACACGGCATCGCCGTGACACCTCCGGAAGTCTGGCACCGTCCCAGAGTGCACTTCAACATAAAATAAAGCAATAAAACAGCAATGCAGAACAGTGTCAGAGTATCAGTAGTGCTGAGAATGCTGTCCATGATGACTCTGTATAGGTGGATCAAGTGTATAAATATCAATGTGTAGAGAGTCTGTGTGAAATGAGGAAATCAAGGCTCCAGCTCACAGCATTTATTATGCAGAAAGAGGTGGGATATTTGCACAGCCTTGGTCAGGGGTTAAAGGTCACGGAGACTCTGAGGGCCACTGAACTGATAATAAATCTGCTAATGTGGTCTCATTACAAGAAGTTATGTAAATACATGAACATATCAGTGTAAAAAAAAAAGCTTGCATACATACATAAATACATACATACATACATACATACATACATACATACATACATACATACATACATACATACATGCATACATAATATACGAGGAATTCTTTATTCTATTATTTCAAAAATCTTATATGTTTTTCAATAATTTGCAAAGTACTTTTATGGGAAATACCAGATTTCTGTAGATTCAAAGTTATTCTGTAGAAAATGATTTGTGAATAATTTATTCACTTTTTAATTCACAATCATATATCCTTCATTCACAATTCATATATCTGGTCTTTCAAAATTTTTATCTGACTTTGATCCACATTAAAGCTAAAAAACGGTTGCACAGATTCTATACATATAAAAGAAATGTATATATAAAGACTTATCAGATGCTACTGCAATACATAAAATGAACTCCTTCTTTATTATTCTTTTATTCCACATCAGATTTAAGAAATATTTTGGGTATATGCCTTTTCG
Organism: Silurus aristotelis; assembly: GCF_946808225.1. NCBI lineage: Eukaryota > Metazoa > Chordata > Actinopteri > Siluriformes > Siluridae > Silurus > Silurus aristotelis. Next base: position 21,507,764 of record NC_139592.1, read on the forward strand.
CCAGGCACATGTGTCCAAATGGTTTTTCCTTTTTGTATAAAAATGTTCTCATATTTGAAAGTAGTAGAGCGCTATAAAATGTTCTATATTTAATCAGTGCTTGGAGGTTTCTGCTTAATGACTTTTAAAGCTTTCCTTTTCCTTTTCTCTTTTGCTTCATGTAAGAAGCTCTTCTGTGTCTAGTTTGGGAACCGTGTGGACTTTTGACGCACGTTCTTATGACTGTTGATGCATTTGTGCCAGATTTGCTTTCTTAGTCAAGGGCATGTAATCTCATAGCCAAGGACTCACACACACACACACACACACACACACACACACACACACACACACACACACACACACACACACACACACACACACACACACACACACACACAGAGTTATACACATACAACATGGACAGAGGGAAAAACAGCTCTGTAAGATGAATGTTTCAGCTCTAAATATAACCCAGTGTGTCAGAGATACTCAGATGTCCACATGAAGGAGGACAGAAATACAGCATCTCTATGTGCGCTCACATTCTTCTAGCAGCATGAGATGGAGATATGATCGGCTTTTCTTGTTCTGAAATCTATTCCTGTCCAATAATGATTAATTACTGATAAAAAATTAAAGCGGGAACAGCATTGAGCCATGCTTACAGGTTTGTCTGGCCAGAACAAAGCAAACTTACTCAAACATGGCTGCCAGTGCAAGATTTTTATGGTATTTTTTAATGGTACACAAATTAAAAGAAAAATTAAATAATTGCATGATTTCTGGCCCAGAACCCCATTTTAAATGCAGCTTTAAATACATGTGTCAGATTATTAAATAAAATAAAAATAAATGAAATAAAGACTTTTTGGGATTTTTCTTCTCTGCAACATGAGATTATGTTGCCTTTGAATTGAATGTTAATTTTTCTACCATAAGTTGTCTCCAAAGGCATTTCAGAGAATTTGGCAGTAGATCCAACCGGCCTCGCAACCGCAGACCACATGTAATCACACTAGCCCAGGACCTTCACATCCATCATCTTCACCCCCAAGATTGTCTGAGACCATCCATCCGGACAGTTGCTGCAACAATCGGTTTGCATAACCAAAGAATTTCTACCCAAACTGTGAGAAAGCGTCTCAGGGAAGCTCATCTGCATGCTTGTCGTCCTCATCTGGGTCTCGACCTGACTGCATTTGGTCGTCCTAACCAACTTGAGTGGGGAAATGCTCACATTCGTTGGCATCTGGCACTTTGGAAAGGTGTTCTCTTCACAGATGAATCCCGGTTTTCACTGTACAGGGCAAATGGTGGTCACACCAGATACAGATACCCCCCGGACCCCCAATTCAGTACAACTGCACATTTTACAGTGGCCTTTTATTGTGGCCAGCCTAAAGCACACTTGTGCAATAATCATGCTGTCTAATCAGCATCTTGCTCTGCCACACCTGTGAGGTGGATGGATTACCTCGGCAAAGGAGAAGTGCTCACTAACACAGGTTTAGGGAGATTTGTGAATAATATTTGAGAGAAATCGGGCTTTTGTGTACATAGAAAAAGTCTTAGATCTTTGAGTTCAGCTCATGAAAAATGGGCGCAAAAACAAAAGTGTCGCATTTATAATTTTGTTCAGAGTTAAACTGGTGTAAAAATAACCCACTGTATTTAAACTCTGAGGGCTGGATGGTGGATGTGGGCCTGACATGGAGCAGACACATTTCTTTGCATTAGGACTTATTTTCTGGATTTTTCACAGCACCTGTCAAGCTGCAGAGAGGCAAGCAGAAAATAAGGAGAAAGAAGGAAATATGGCTGGAGGTAACCATGTAACATGGTCAGCAACTTTTTGTAAGTAAAAAGTTAATATAACATTTTGAATAAATATTATTACAGGTTACGTTTAATTACTTAATCTTAGTCGCATTAATCGAATAAATGGGTTGAAAGGAAACTAAGATGCCAGTTTAACCTCTTAACCAAATTGTATTGGGTTAAACCAAGAATATAATGAATAATGAATCCAGAGCTGCTTTTCCAAATTGAAAGTGGTGAAAAAAAAAATATATACACCTATTGCACATATTAATCCGACTGAAATGCAACGACTGTGTTATTGTGGTTTGTTCACATTGACATCCTTTAGAATGTCTGCACAAAACGTCTATTTTTGCAGCGTGAAAGACAAGACGCCTGCTGTCTTCTGAGGGTTCTCACTAAGCTGAATAAGGCAGAGTCGAGCTTACTTCAAATACTGCCATTTCCGTGTCTGGAGGAGAAAAGAATGGAAGGGAAAGAAAGGGAAAGAAGGAGAAGGCAGGCTCTGTGGGCGGGGCTATTTTGGGAAGGGAGGTGCGGAAAAAGCCGCCTCGTGCTGACAGCTCGCGTTGTGTGTGAACGAGAGCGGGTGGCCCCGGTAATCTCCCACGCACGGGGACTCACACGAGGGAACCATCTTCAACCAGAAAAGAGCGTCTGAAAGCACTGTGAATCACCAACGTCTCTTTTTATGAAGGGTGCAGTACCATTTATGGTCTACATAACACCGGAAACAGAAATATATTTTGAAATTCCAACGTACTGTTAAATTTGTTTTTCATTATTATTGTTATTATGAATCTAAAATATATATATATATATATATATATATGGTCACAATTAACAAACCTAATAACTTTAATTCATAATTGATCATTTCAAGTTAAACTAATTTTTCCCCAACATTTCTCTATAGTTAATATCAGAATAATAAGATGGTCTGTATTTTTTTCATTATGAATCTAAAAATCCATTAGTTAAATTCTAACCCAAATGTCTTTTCACTTCAAAAGCCATGAAGACCCTTAAATATTCACAGCTAAAAGATAAGTGCGCACAAATCCTGAATAAAAAACCTGTAGCAGATATAGTGCACATTTTAGAATGACTGGAACTACGTGTTTCAATTATCCATATCAAGCGTGAGCTCAGGTTTTTCTCAATGTCTTTCACGTGTCCTTCTTGCGTCTTCATAGATTCCACTTGCGTTTTCTTTCAAATTCCCAAAGAAATTTCAATTGCTTGATTTGGAGAATGTAGGAGTGTCAATTGTGACCTTGTAGACTGGCCCATCTCCCCATTTAGGGGATTCAGAAATTGGTCTTGATCCACAGTCTCCCTGACCTTTTCATGTACAAGTGCCATAACATCATTATCATCACTATCCACTAAGTCATTTTCTATACCTCTTACACAGGGTCATGGAGGAGCCAAGGGGGATTCCTAAAAAACTTGGACAGGATGGGGTGCTAACATACTACAAACAGTTGGAAATTTGAATCAATCTACTGCACATCTCATGTTATTGGATTAGGGGAGGAAATCAGAGAACATGCAAACTCTAAACATACAGGAGGGGGTGGGTTACAAACCTCAGGAGTACAAGGCAAATTATTATTGTTGTTGTTGTTGTTGTTGTTGTTGTTGTTGTTGTTAACAATAATACAAATTATTTTTATTGTTGTGTTATTATTACTACCTGCACATGTTAAGCATCAGTGACACAATGTCCACAAATATATTATCAGAATGAATGCATGAGTGTTTATTTATATACTGCAGATATTACAAAAAAAGTTAATCAGAGTTACTAATGTGATGCATCATTTAAGGACAGTGTGTTTAAGACCAGTTCTAAATATCAAGACATGTTTAAATAAATCTAATCTAAATAAACTAATCGTTATGGACACGACAACGTGAACATTGCATGTAATTATACAGCTCACTCGACTGTGACTATTCAGAAATATAATCTAAAGTAATCTGGAAAACCGCACAAAGCAGAAGTACTGTTAGACCAACCAGTGTTTTATTGATCACGGTGTAAAATCTCGCGTTACATAACACGGCGCCATGCTTCACTAATCTGATTCCATGCACACCCGTACTGTAAGCGTGGCTGCGGTACAGATTTCACCACTTGATAAAAACACAGGCTTTACATGCATCCCCCTGTTCAGTTTGGAAGTGGTCTAACAAATGGTTTAGCAATAAATTACAGTGGATTTGATGTTAATCTGAAAAGGGAGGCTGTGAGGATGAAAGATGAGAGCGCAAATGTCGGATGCTGCAGCCGCAGTGATGTGGTCGCTGTCCGCGGTGCTGAAAAACTACACACAGCCCGAGGTTCTGCTGCAGACGAGGCGAGTGTAACTTGTGGATCTCAAACCAGCCTTTTGCATGAAAAATTTCGCAAGACAAAAATAATTCCTGGTATTATGTTCATGTTCAAAGCTATAAAAGTCACGCTATGTAACGCCAAAAACACCTACAGGATTTAAGCATCATTCATCATCTTCGGTGGATAAATGACATTAAGCAGGACTTATCTGCATTCATCTGTATCAGATTGGGTTTATAAAATCACACACAATGGAGCTGATGTAGGCTCGGTTGTGATTATGATTATTTTTTTAAAAACAAATAGTGAATATTTTTGCATTAGTGGTTAAATAGCAATCGATCTACAATCAGCTCAGTCTCCTGTTCAGTCTGTTTTACCGCATCGGTCTTCAGGACAATCGGCTCTGCGTCACATTCCCCCGTGCCCATTTTCGGAGGGGGAAACCCCGTCACATCCTCTGCCCATGTATGGGCAGCAGTAGACCGAAGTCGGTACACGGCGGGGAATCCTCTTGCCGACGTAGATGAGCGAGAGGCGGAGTCCCGGTGAAGCTGACCAGTATAAAAGAAGGACGAGGGATTCCGGTGGACGTAGCGACGGCGAAGAGCGACCAAAGACCCACCGAAAGACTCACTGTCTGACGGGCACGCAAAGGGAATCCCGACAGCCAAACGCGGAGATTGATTACACTTCTCAATTACGCACTGGCGAAATTGATCCTTGCTCGACACGAGACTTGTGGATTTGCATCGTGCTTTTGATTTATTTCTTCTCGTCCAAGGAAAACAGGATGATCAGTACAGTGGACTTCAGCGCACTCGACTTTCTATGCGCAGCAACCGAGAACGGCGCTCAAACCGAGCGTGATGCCGGTAAGTCCGTGGCATGCATTCAAACAATCTTTGCATAGATTAAAATAGAATAAAAATAAATAAATAAAAAACAGTTTTTTTAGCATTTTGACTTTTATAAACAGTAAAAGAAATATCTGTAGTCTAATCTATCGATATAATCGATGCACTGATTTTATTAGACATAAAGCAGTGACTCATATAGTCTATGCATCAGTAGGTGCAAGCTTATGTAATGACACCTCTTTTTCTCTCTCTCCCTCCCTTCCTTCCTCCGTCACTCCCACTCGCGCAGACTTTGAGGGGCTTCTGAAACCTAAAGTTGAGCAGCCGGATCCTTCTTTTCTTCCAGACCTGAGTGAAAGCTCGGGTGACGGTCTGCCTCCTTCCCCACTCACATACACCGGCACTTTTCATGCTGAGACAGCCGCGTGCAGCGCGGACGCTCTGTTGAACATGATCACTGAGATCGTGGGCATCTGCACAAATCCCATGTACGAGAGCCACCGCGATGACTTCTCGCAGTCGATAGCAACGAGCTCAAGCCCCCGCGGCGGTGTGCTCTACAGACAGGGCTCGGTGGGCTCCACGGGCAGCTCCACGCCCTCTCTGGGATCCCCCGAGCCGCTCTGCAACGACCCCTCCGACGACTTCATGGATGTGTCCAGCCAGCAGCAGCTGTTCCCGGTGACTGTTAAGAAGGAGCGTGAAGAGGACTGCCGCGGCTGCGACTTCTTTGATGTGTTGAGCGTGTCAGACACTCGACTCTCGGATCAGGACGCAGACCTGGATGACATCATCGACCTGCTTTCCCCACTCTGTCCTGAGACGGACTCGTTGGACACTCAAACTCTGGACACTTGGATTAAACAGGAAGCGGTCTGCGTGGAGCAGTGCTCACACAGTGCGACCACATCTAACCAAACTCCCACCTCCGCTCCATCAACTCTAACTGGAAACGCGTTCTATAGAGCAGCCTTTCCAAACGGCCAGCTGTTTGATCTGAACTGTTCCTCGGTGCTGGACTCTCTGCTCTTCTCCAACACTTCAACCACCAGCAGAAGCCGAGGTCAATCGAGTAAATCGGGCACCAGGAAGGGCGCCCCGCGTGAAAAGCCCTTTTCCTGTCCAGTGGAGAACTGCGACCGGCGCTTCTCGCGCTCCGACGAGTTAAACCGCCACGTGCGCATTCACACGGGTCACAAGCCGTTCCAGTGCCGCGTGTGCATGCGGTGCTTCAGCCGCAGCGACCATCTGACCACGCACATGCGCACGCATACCGGTGAGAAGCCCTTTTCGTGCGACGTGTGCGGCCGCCGGTTCGCCCGGAGCGACGAGAGGAAGAGGCACTGGCGCGTGCACCTCAAGCAGAGGGAAAGGATGCAGCAGAAGGCTGAGCTCTTGGCAGCACGCGCTTTCGCCTTACCGGGTCTCGTGTGAGCGCGCGCTCTTGGGTCCAAAAAAAACGTGTGTGTTCACCTGCTACGAAGGGAAGCTTCTGGTTAAAGTAAAGCACAGTTTACCGGCGCGAGACGGTTCACTAGATGGAAGCGTGAAAAGTTGCAGTCACGCAAAAAAAAACATATAATGGGGTAAGGATCGAAGAGAAAAGTGGCCTGATTTTGGCACCACTTTCAATGGACTTCCGGTGCGCAGATGCCGTGGTGTCCCTTTGACGAGGTCATAACCAAGACTGCACATTACTTGGATATTGGACTCTTCGAGTCTCTCGAGTGTCGTATATTTTTGCTGTTGAAATTAAAAATGCATGTTTTCTTCCATATGTTATTAAAACTGTTCGGCGCTGCTAGACCATGTCATGCATGCACATGATCCAACTTTTACTAAATGGTCATCGTGTTGTATTTTGATACTTCATTGTGTATAAATATAAGACTAAAGAAACCTATATTTGTATATTTTCGATGGGTATTTTTTTACTGAACAAAATGACAGAAGAATATAGAAAAAAAAATCTTCTTAGAGATTTTATCAGAATGTTGTATTCAACTTTTTACATATGGAGCGCTTGACTGGTTCCCTGGGAACCAAACGCAGATGAAGACATCAACATAGTAGTTGAGTTTCAGTAGCACACTTGGTTGTGCAGATATCTTATTTTGTCTATTTGCATTTTTTTTAATGAAATCAAATATTACTGTGCAATGCCACGCCGTTTAAAGCCTAATGGGTATTTCAGATCATTTATGAATGAAATAAAATGGACTGTTTATTGAGTACATTTGTTACATTTGATTAATTTACTGCGCACACACACACACACACACACACACACACACAAACCCACTCCACACACACACACACACACACACACACACACACACACACACACACACACACACACACACACACACACACACACACACACACACACACACACACACTTTTTAATGTATGTCTCCACAGCGCCCTCTGCTGGTCAGCATACCAAATCCTCTTTTCTTTTCATTTCCAGACCTGCAGATGTGTGTGCCTCCTTTTTCCAGAATTTCATTGCCCCCCTTTAAGGATACCCCTCAGTAGTGTGTGTCCTTGTGATAATTAACATGCATGATCCTGATCAGTGTTTGCCCCATTTTTTCTTTCCATTAATAGTAACATTCTTCCACACACCTGACTCTTATGGCTAAAACGTGACAGCACATAATTACTATATTAAGGTCTAGTATGTTAGAATTAGACTATTGTAATTCGAATGATTTTGTATATATAGATTTCTCTACGGTTCTGGACCAGTCCATGTGCGCGCTCCCGACCGAGCTGACATGACGTCAGAAGCGGCCCTGACAGATGAGCGCGCTCTCGGTAAGGGCTCTCACGTCGGTTGTTCTTGAACAAAACACACACGCACACACACACACACACACACACACACACACACACACACACACACACACACACACACACACACACACACACACACACACACACACAAAGAGGGACAAAGATGGGTAAGAGAAGGATGTCTGAAAGCTATACCATTCCGGCTTCAGCTGATGCGCTCCGGTACGCACAAGAGAGCGCGCACGCGTGAACGCAGTTGTGTGTTTTTATGTGCGAGGCGCAACGTGCGGCAGAGACACGCGGGGAAACCGAGTAAGTATCCTACCGGCTCTGTTTGTCTATTTCAAGCTGGTTCCTAAAGCGAGCTCTGCTTAAGCAGGCTATGATCGAAGGGTTGGGTCGGAATGCACTGCATTGGCGTCGGTTCTTATTCATTCCAGCGATTAAATGGTCGATAGTGTACACATGGTGTCATACTTAGACAAATAATAGACATCATGCCCATTCGAGCCTTCGAATTCAAGTCTATTATTGGTCAGCAGGTTTGTTTTGCACTTCCATGGCTGGAGGTTCGACCCCCTGCCTCCTCCTGTGTGTAGAGTTTGCTCTTGTGCTCCAGGCTTTTCCTCATGGTATTCTGTTTTTCTTTTCCAGTCCGAAGCCATGTTAATGACCACTTCCAGTTTGTCTGTAGTGTGATCTGAAAAATCATGAAGAATAGAATTGATGTATGAAATATTATTTCTGAACATAATGGAATATAGTGTGATAGTGATGAATAGTTTGATGGTTTGCTATACACACACATGCACATATAAATAATATGGCTGGTGTATATTTGTTTTATAGAGGGTGAATGTGTCTAAATCATTCAAATGTTTGCATGTAAAGCCCTGGGTGTTTTCTAGGGAAAGTTACTAATGTATGCTCAAACATCACTAGAAGTCACAAGAAGATCAATATTTTGCATATCGGAACATAAGGAAGTCAGGAAGTGCAGGGCAGTCACTCATGTCTACAAATGGGTCAATAATAGCCAGTTGCTGTAGTTATATAGTTTTTTAGTGACCACATTTGACTATAAAAAGGTTTTATAAAAATAAAATAAAATCTGTAAATGCTAAACCAGATTTGGAACTACTACGGTATGTAATGGCCCAGCATTGGGCTTGGATTTAGACATTGCTCACATACTTGTTCACTGCACTCCATAATCACTGCATGGACCTAGGAAACAGGAGTTTATTTATGCTCATTCATTATTTCAGACCCACTCTAATTAGAATTAGACAGCATGTGGGGGTGAAGATGAAGCACTGCTGCTTCCATACTGTGCTAAACAGAAAACACAGTCTGACCTAGTTTCTGTTCGGCTCCTTTTCCATAGAAGGTAAAGGCATGGAGGAGAGACAATACAACAGAAGAGAGGTAATAAAGGAAATACATTGTCAGATGTAGAGCATGCACATTCAGCTCAGATCAACATCTGTAGATCAATAGGATAATTCACGTCCTGGGACAGCGAACATCTGAGATGGTGCTGTATCATGGATAGAAAGATGAATGAGTAGAGTTTTCCTTAAAGTGCACTAAAAAGGCTCACATATCATAATTATAGCCTTTACACTTCCTATTTTTTCCCTAATAGGCATTTCTCAATGTCTATTTATATATTGTTTTAACAGAAGGGAACAGGTTGCTTGGGTGAATTGTGAAAGATTGTAATTTGTGATGCGCTTTGCAGGCAAACAAGGATGTCGACTGCTGCTGAACAGCCAAAGCATTGCCCAGACTGTGGAGAGCTGTGCGGTTTTGGTGACATCCCGAAGAAGCACACTTGCCAAATGATCTGTCTGACTCCAAGACGTAAATCCGAAGGGGCCCTGATGGCTCTTTCAGCCCAGACACAAAGCTCTTCCTCCATGGGGAACATCGAGCTCAGCCAACCCTCACATCTGGAGCTCTTGGACGCACTAAGCTTGGCTCCTTCAGCCACATCTCCTCTTGCTCATTTGCTGGTTCACCAATGTTCTCCGACACTCCTGTCCTCTACTGCCTCTTCCTCATTGTCTCCATTCTCCAGGCCTGAGCAAGCATTAGCCCAAATGAGCACACCATGGCAGGCTAGGTTAGCCATGGAAGCTGGGCTCCAGCAGCTGACCCTGGAGGTTCAGGAGCATGTATCCATACGGCTGGGGTCCTTGCAGGACGAGGTGAGGAGGAGGAACACAGAGGTGCACAGGGCTCGAAGGGAAAGCGAGAGAATGGAGAAGGAAAAGCAAAACGCAGAGGAGAAGGCAGCAGAGCTGGAGCGCCAGGTGGAGGTTTCTGTGGAGATGCTAGCCAGCCTGAGGAAAGAGCTGATGGAGAGAGAAGAGGAGCTCAGCCTCAAACAGCAGTAAGTGTATTTAATATGCAAAGGTATCAAATACTGTAGATTGATAACTATGCAATCTTAATATATAAAATTTGATGTGTATACAATATTTTGGATAATTTATTTATATTTTAGGTGAATGGGAAGTATTTTATGATAAATTTCTAACCATTGCAGAGTATTTAATTAATTTTATCCATTAAGAATGTTACCAGGGGAATGATGGAATCAGTCGAGGCTTTTGTTAGGTATTTTTGTTTAGTTTTGATATTAAATCTAGGCCAGTCAGGCAGGTGGAGGATACAAATCTTGCTCAAGGGCCTAATAGGAGCTCCTTAACCCACAATTCCCCCAGGACCACCAACCTGGCGTTTTACGACTGTATTAGCCACTCTATATTAGAGGCAATAACATCGATCATTAAAATGGTTATAGCAGCACCAGAATCACTCGAAAGGTCTTAAAAAGCCGTAAGCTAAAGGACGGGGTCCAAAACACACCACCATTGGTTAATAAATGGTTATAAAATAACCAGGCACCCCCTCTAAAGGTCTCGGAAAGCCGTAGAACAAAAACAAGGTGTCAAACAACATTTAGACTATCATTTCCTAAAGAGGAGAGAAGAAAGACCGGCAGGAATTTCGAGCTAAAAATATTGTATTGAATCAATTTCAGATCATAAGACGGCTCCTGAACGTGTTAAGTCTGAGCTGGTAGTGTGGTTATTTCTGCTTCATTTCTCCCTCAGCATATGTCTGAAACAGCACAGCCCGCCCTCTCTGGAGCCTGTAAAATTACATGGTGCTGGAATTAACATCCTGTTGCCATGGCAGCTTTTCTCATGGATTCACTTGATTTGCGGGCGTCCGCCTCACTGCCTGTAGAAATGCAGCTTGACAGGGCAGATGGGCAGAACCGCAGGGCGCTGAGTGGCATGACTTGACACACTCTGTATGTGTGTCTGTGTAAATAGGTCACAGTCTTGACTCCTTTTTTGGAAGTGAGTGAGCATGGGATCAAAACTTATACATACTGTAGATAAGACTAATGACATTGTCCAAATGTAGTGCAGAAGTTCCGATTGGTTCCAATGAACAGTTGTGTCACTTTGACATGGCGGCATATTGGAAAGCAGATGCTGTTACCACCATGTAGTTTTAATCTTTGAAAGAATGAAAGAATCAATGTTCAGATTAATAGGTTAGATCAGGGGTCACCAACGGCCAGGACACGGCCCGGACTGGTATATAATTATTTATATATAATTATTTGTAGATGCGCTATACGTTTTGATTTCTCATTGCTTAACTGTTTCTCAAGCACCACCAGTGCTACATGAACATGACGTATCACAACACCACAAAGTGTCTTGAGGCGTACAACACTTGCCTGAAAGTCACATAAATTATAGATTAACATGGCAGAGGTAGAGCTGGATCTTTCTGGAGACAGAACAGGAAAAAACCTGTCCCATATTGAAAAAAAGCATAGCATCGTTTTTTTCCCATTGTATCGTATTGCCCTAAATCGCATTGTGTTAAATCAAATCGAAATCGGAGTGCATTTCATTGTAATGGGGTAAAATGAATTGCATCGGTCTCGGGTATGGAAATGCACATCTCTGATACTGGAGACTCCGCTCATAAACGTTATATAGACATCTCCTCTTTCAAAACATGACTGTATTATTGATTATAACGTCTTATAATAATGTATAATATCTTATTATAGGTGTTTGCGGATTATGCAAAACTATATTATGATCACCTGAGATCAGAGGGGTCACATCACATTGTTTGTGTGCTCCTGAAAATAAATATACTGAATTTATTTACTGTATAAATACATATTAATAGATTCGAAACTAACACCAAACTAACAGCACTTATATTAGGATGTTAGCTATTGCTCTCTTGCTGTACTGGCAAACGTAAATGCTACCAGAGAGACAAGATTTACATCATTTTAAGACAGAAATACATCATAGCCCTGACTGCTAGCTGTCTACTGCAGAGTCTTAGCATAGGTCTGTGTCAGTCCATATTTTGTTTTTGTGTCTAAAACTTCCTGGTTTAGTTCCAAACCTTTGTTTTCCCTTTCTCAATTTTCCCTAGTATGTGTTGTCAACTTGTGTCTTGACGTTTATCGTAGAATCAGTGTGACTTTTCAGTCTGGCATTACCATCTGGCACGTTTCAATTCTGAGAAAAAAAAACAATGTACACTATAGACCGAAAGTGCTGTGTCTCATGTGTGTGTGTATCAGAGAGGTCTGTGACTTAGACAGGTTTGTCCAAGAGACCGCTTTGAAGGAAGCGAGCGCCAAGCTTCGCCTGCAAAGCTTCATCGAGAATCTGCTAGAGAGAGCCGAGCGAGCCGAGCGACAGCTACAGGAGCTGCACACACCCTCACGTATCACATCACCCGAAGGCTCCTTCACAGTTGCTGGAGGAGCGTTACACCAAGTAGGAGAGCTTACGTCTAGCCGGTTTAGCTTAATAATCAAGAGCTCAAAATGATTGTACTGATTTATGTGTATTCTTCCAACTTATAGAGGTGCTACAGTGAATCTGCCATTTCCAGGTGCTGCTATTCACGATGTGATCACACAGGAAGCCCGGTGCATAGGTAATAATGGCACTGCAGATGAGCTCGAGTTTCTTTATGTATAAATATAAATGATGATAAATGAGAAATACTTTTAACAGCAGGTTCAGGGCCAGCTTTTTTCTCTCTACTATCACCCTACTGAACTCTAAACTACACTGTTAGGACACTGAATAAACATACATACAAAGTACGTATTGCATATTGTAAATGTATATTTTTCTTATTTTCTATACATATTGTGCGTTACACACAACGTGCACTGATATTTCACATATATGTGAAGTACTTAGTGTGCTCGCTCATCATCTTTTGCACATTTTACACTGCCATAGCCTTTTTATTTAATTGCTCTACATATATTTACATATTTATCTGCACTTGTTAATTTTCACAATTGCTACTGTTTTGCATTTTGTTGCTGTGTATCTGTACTTTGCAATGACAATGGAGTTATCTCTATCTTTAAATTATGATATTGTATATCAATAAATCTTATTGTGTTTTTATGTGTGCATGCCCTAATCAGATCGGAGGTGTGTGAGGTGCTTTGTGAAGTGCAGTGTTACCAGAAGAACCCTTCAGACATGGAGGCTGATTCAGACAGCTGGTCTGTCTATAGCACCGAGTCACTAGAGGGTCTGAAGCAGCATTACAGAATCTACAACAAGAGAGGTAACACTAATACACAACCACACACACACACACCAGTGCACAAACACAATGTACTACCCGGGGTGTAACATTCAGATTTCCCATAGTGCAATTGAAAAAAATGTATAGACAATATGTTTTTGATTCCTAAAAATCAGATATGATATCGTATAACTCAGATTTATAGGATAATGGCTTTAAAAAAATCAGCTACTCTATGATTTTAATTTAAACACATCAATTCACGTTTGCAAAAAAAAAACCCAAATCAAATTGGACACCGTGACACTGCATTGACCAACAACTCAACAGCAATCTTTCAAAAAGGTATCTTGTATACACAAATAAAATTACAGTATCGTGTCACAAAGTAGAAGAACTCTTAGCATTCTATGGAGAAATAAAATGAAAGTAAACAATTTCAGATAAAGTAAAACCAAATATTCAGAGCTGACTGTAATTTGATGCACCTCAAAGTCTCAGAGAGGGAAGGTGCCTTCAAAAGCACTGATCTACATTTACAACCTAAATTGTAATATTTGTTCCATGAAATTGTATTAATTTATTCCCATCAGTTTATTCTCTTCATTTCGTTGTGTTTCTCTCGGCTGCACTGCTTCCAGTATGTATATGTGGATGTTGGATTTTTTGTCCAATCAAATTTCAGCCTCTATGTGCTGCCATGTCATTCTAATCTGCCCAGGGCTTTCAAAGTCAGTACTGCTGGCCCTTTTACCAAAGAGAATATAACCAACAGGTCTGCTTCTTCAACCAATCAGATTTCATATTTGCCTCACAGGGCAGCTAGCTGGCCCAGAATAGTGTCAGCATTTTTACGTCCTCTGATTGGTTGGACAGAGGGAAACTGTCACAGCCGACTGGCAAAAAGAAGTGTAGCGCTGCACACATGAATACATCTAAATTATGTACGAATACGGTCATTGTGAATTTAAATATAGTGGAGTAAAAAGTACATCTATTCAAAAACATAAATGTAGTTGAGAAGAAAGTAAAAGTTGGTCATATCTTTGAAACAAAGTTTTATTACATTTAATCAAATACTTTACAGCACTGCATACAAACCATTCACACACACAACTACACACACCCACACACACTGTACTTTAGACAACCACTGACACTGGAGATTCCTTACAGAATTGTTATTGTTGTATTACATGAAAACGTCACTGTATCTGTGAGTAAATCTGCTTTTTTTTCTCTGCCGCGTTATCGTGCACAGAAAACCCCGCCTTCCGGCATTACAGCCGTCATCGTGGCAACAGGCCTGACCGATCGGCAATGTGTTTGAAGCAAGTGAAGAGGAGGGCGTGGCTTTTCTGCGTCTTTCCTTACCTAGACACACACTCACTCCTCACTGCTGCACAGGTGTGTGTTGTTGCACTTTAACCATTTTTATGGGTGTATATATTTTAGATGAATCGTAAAAGCATTAGTGGTGATAAAACGTTTTTAATAAGTGTCTACGTGTATGTGTGTGTGTGTGTGTGTGTGTGTGTGTGTGTGTGTGTGTGTGTGTGTGTGCTGTAGGTGTGTAAGGATTGGTGGAGTGTTGCCCATCACCCTGCAATGTGGAGCAGAGTAACACTAGAAAATAACCGCATTTCATCAAAGGTATGGCACACACACACACACACACACACACACACACACACACACACACACACACACACACACACACACACACACACTGCCTATATTTAATTTGATTAAATAAATAAGTTATTTGAATTTTATTGTTGCATTATGCAACCTTCTGTATAATGTTAAAATGTGTGTGTGTGTGTGTGTGTGTGTGTGTGTGTGTGTGTGTGTGTGTGTGTGTGTGTGTGTGTGTGTGTGTGTGTTTTTGTGTGTGCGTAGTTTATGGTGAATATGGCTCAGTGGTGTAGTGAGACACACACACTCGTTCTACACAATCTAAAACCTCGTTCACGTGCCAAGAAGGAAAGTAAAGAAGAGTATTTAAGGAACACAAGGTATGCACACACACACACACACACACACACACACACACACACACACACACACACACACACACACACACACATGCACATGTTAGGTACACAAAAAACACAAGTTATTTCGGACACAAAGGACATGAATATTAACCTCTAGATGCTCAGCATGGCGTATTTTTTCTGTCCTCCTTTTTATAGAGGGTGTCTGGAGGCGGGGCTGGAGGCGGTACTAAGAGCAACAGGGCGGAGTCTTGTGGCTTTGACCGTCTCTCATTGCACCAACATTTTGACGGACAGGACTCTGTGGCTGGTCAGTTGCCACTGCAGAGCTCTGCAGACACTGACATACAGGTGAGGGTCTGATTTAAACATCCATACGTATTTGCATGTCACGCATACAATATCAAATTACAGAGTGTATATGTATATGTGTGTGTGTGTGTGTGTGTGTGTGTGTGTGTGTGTGTGTGTGTGTGTGTGTGTGTGTGTGTGTGTGTGCGCACGTGTGTGTGCGTGTGTGTGTGTGCGCACGCACATGTGTGTGTGTGTGTGTGTGTGTGTGTGTGTGTGTGTGCGTGTGTGTGCGCACTGTATTTGTGCATTTAGGAGCTCATCAGATCCTGTGGGTCAGGAGGTGATCTGGGCTTTAGGGGCAGGATGTAGAGACATCACCAGTCTAAAGATCGCACCACTCCAGCCATGGTAAGTGTTCATCTTCATCATCATCATCATCATTATCATCATCATCATCAAGCTGAGCATTAAACCACTACAGCCATGGTGATGTTTCTTAATCATCACCATCATCATCATTGTCATTGCCATTATCATCATCAGTAGTAGGAGCATCAGCATCAAGCTAAGCATCAAACCACTACAACTATAGTGAATGTTCTTCATCATCATTATCATTGTCATTATCATCAGCAGCAGCAGCATCAAGCTGAGCATCAAACCAATACAGCTATGGTTAATGTTTTCTATCATCATCATCATCATCATCAACCTGAGCATTTACCAATACAGCCAGGGTAAGTCTTTATCATCATCATTATTGTCATGATCATTCTTCATCATCATCATGAGATTGACTGCAGTGCATTGGAATTGTAGACACTTTCTTGGCTTGGTTTACATCGTATCTTTCTGGTCGCACTCAGTTTGTTCAGGCCAGTTAAAATTTAAATCTTCAACCATCCTGTAGGTGTCCCACAGGGTTCAGTTCTGGGCCCCTAATTATTTATTGGCACTTGGATGTATCTTTTAGAAACATAGTATCCAATTCCGGCAACATCAAGCTCTATCTAAATCTAAATCTATCTAAAGCTCTATCTAAATCGCATCTCTAAACCTTCTGACCTCCATCTTCTCTTTCTAACTGTTTGTCTGAAGTTAAAGCTTGGTTATCAAATAATTTTCTTAAACTATACAGTAGTAAAACTGAAATAGTCCTTCTGTGCACAAAAAAACAGGCTAGTATCTAAATCTAAAGGCCGGTAGTTTCTCTAAGTGTATTGCAGGTTCCTCTATTGTTTTCGCAGCCAGCAGCCAAGTCGCTTTAGTAACCGCTGCTTGCAGACGATTGGTCGATGCTGGCCTCGCCTATATCAGGTGGGAGTGGGCGGAGCCGGCTGTGGTCTTCAGGGATTAACCTCTTTGGGTGAGAGTTAAAGGTGACATTTGGAAAATGCAGATTAAAAGCACATGATTATTTCCTTTATTCCCTGTATATATCATGCGTCTGTGCAGTGAGGAACTGCCCTGGTGTGTGTGTGCTGGAGTTGGACCACATGAGTGAGTTGAGCCAGCAGGGGGCAGCAGAACTGTGCAGGGAAGGACTGCAGCAAATACACACACTCATCTTTAACTACACACCTGTTACTGCCAAAGCCATCCTGCACTTTCATAGTGAGTAGTGCGCGCACACACACACACACACACACACAAACACACACACACACACACACACACAAACACCACTATATAAACTGTCAAGATATTTCTCAGTTGGATTTTCCCCATTCCTCTTTTTCCAGGTGTGTGTTTAAGGCTGAAGTGTATCATAGTGACCATGAGTTCTGCAGATTTCTTTGATGACCATGAGAGTCAAGAAACCAGGAGAATTTTTTATGAGATGGTCACCAGCCTGCAGGTCACACACGTTTTTTCTCTCGTTTTGGATCTGTGACTTAATGGTCAGATTTTTCTTATTAATTCTTCTCCTTTTCCTCTTTCTCTTCAGGCGTTGAAAAAGAGGCCTGGGTTGTCAGACATCCTTTATGTCAGAGTGGACCAGGGTGACAATCTACTGGGCTCTTAAAGAAACCAAACACACACACACACACACACACACACACACACACACACACACACACACACACACACACACACACACATATAAACAAACAAACATAATCATTTAAGCAAGCATCACGTTTGGGCTGTATTATACTGTAATATTTAATGTCAAACATTTACACACACACACACACACACACACACACACACACACACACACACACACACACACACACACTAACATACATCACATTTTAGACTGTATTCTCCATGCACAGATACATGCCTGCACCTGTATACAAACAAACACACACTCTTACACACACTTATACAAAAACACACACCTCCACTGCACTCACATACATTCCTATACCTATGCACACACACACACACACACACACACACACACACACACACACACACATACACACACACACACACACACACACACACTGCAATTTATTTTTCCACGTGAAGAAATGCACCCACACATAATGTAAATGAACAAACACACACACACACAGATTACAATTTAATATTTTATTATCAACAGATAAACACCTACACCTATGCACTCATTCTGTATATAAACACTGACACACACACACACACACACACACACACACACACACACACACACACACACACACTGAACATTTAAAGATTTTTTCTGCGTGTACAGGAAAACACCTACACCTATGCTTTCACATACAAACACCACACACACACACACACACACACACCCCCCCCCCCCCACACACACACACCCCCACACACACTTTGCTACACTCCTCCACCATTGTACACACACTTCCTTTACAGGCTTCTGATTTTGTATGAATGAATTTTTGCTTCCTGTTTTATTTGACTTTCTATTTTATTCATCACACACTTATATAGCGGTGCAAACTCACATTCTCTTCCACGTCTGCTGTGTTTAGCACTGATGTAAGATGCTACATGATAAACTTTGAAGACAGAAAAACGCTATCCACAGCTGAATTCTTACTACAGTGAATGATCCTACATGGAATAGAAGTTCACCATGTAGACATGTATATTGGTAAAGTGCTTTTTTCTTGATTAGATTTGACAATCAGCTTCCATTCTTCAAGTGCTTCCGTACTTCTTATAAATAAATCTGAGCGAAGTTCTAACACTATTTTGGTGCGACCTCAAACCTGAAGATAAAATGGGGATGTGAGAAATCGTTGTGTCTGGTATAAGTATGAACCTTGTAGTGCTTTCCTGTTAAAAATAAATAATGGCAAGATGGTGTGATAATAGTAACACAAAGCACTTCATCTTATACCACAGCACTTTTTCAGCAATCATAACTTTTTATTAATTAGAGAACAATATCATATTTTATCAACGACCCCTCATAATTCTCATGATACTATGAAATCACGAAGCACAAAGTCTTCTGTTGTGAGGAAATGGACAATGAAGATTCCTTCTGTAGGTATTCACACATCACAAATGTACACCTTCACAAAAATTAGACATAAGTTGTAAGCTATAACTCTTGATTCGATAACGTAGCGTTAACGTAGAACGAGTGCTTTTACTGTAATATAATATAAAACAACCAATAATCTGACACCGGAATGAGCTCTGTGGTAAAAAATATTATAACGCAAAACAAATCTCAGATACGACCGCTGTCTAAAATGTGTCCCAAATCTCACAATAAGTGCTAGCTCGAGGTTAGGTAAAGGTGTTTAATGCTGAAAGGTTGTGTATGATATAAAATGCAAGATATTACCAAGCTGTAATTGCTGGGCCCCTGAGCAAGGCCCTTAACCCTTAACTGCTCACTTTATAGGATGCAAGGATGCCGGAAATGTGATGCAAATAAAGTAAATTGTCTAATGTTTCCTGAATATTGTGGTGAGACAAAGAAATAAAGGTCAGCATTTCCAACACTGTGTGTTTGTGTGTATTTTGTGTGTTTTGCGTGGTGGGCTTAAAGGTCTGTATAATGATAAATAACATTAGAACATAATAGGGATACTGTGTAGTAGACAATGGAGCTCTTAGCTATACTGTGTCTGGACAGTGATGCTAACACGCGCACAGTAGTGATGTGTCGTTTGCGAAAGAGCCGGCACTAAGAGTCGATTCTTTGACATCTGGCATCTGGTATTCTTGAATGCCAACCAAAAGACTTTTATCTAAAATGTCATAATGTTAAGAGTTTGGTCTTTATTTGTTTGATTTGGTAGCTGCGGTTCTGTATTCAGTTGTTGATTTATAGGTTTGATTAAAAAAATAAACAATAGTAATTGTGTAACCTGTGTGTAAATTAAAGAAGGCTACAATTAATAATGAATGAAAAGCAAGTTGGGAGCTTCTAAAGGAGCCGAGGCAAAAGAGCCGAATCTTTGAACAGAGCCGGTTCTCCACTTCTAGCACTAAGACCCAGCGGACTCCAGTCTCTAGGCAGAAGCCGATGCGCGCTCCCGAACGGCCGCTCGCCTCCTGCGCGCGCCTGGATGAGAGGATCTGCGCGCTCCCGTCAGCGGCCATGCTGTTGCCCGGTCACAGCGCGGCGCGCCCAGCACCTGCACGCAACGAGCATCCCATCCGTTCGTCCTCCACGAGGTCCTTCAGAAGCGGTTTAGATAAAGCCAGGAGCTCGTGTTATCGTACCAAGCTTTCACTGAAATCGGATTTGGGGATTTGGGGATGAAATCGGACTTGTGGATTAATTCTTGGTGAGAGCGGCGGCGTACCGGATGATGGTGATGGTGATGATGATGTGTGACCTGTTCATGGAATAAACTGCTGAAAGAATATCAGGTGCAGGTGTAGGTAGAATTATTGTGATTCCTCAGTAGATCATGTTTACGTGCAGAACGACGCCCCTCGCTCAGAGGGGGTCACGGTGGTGTCTGAACGCTCTCCGGTAAGGCGTGAGGGATCTGCGCGTTGTGAAGCCCCGGGAGCCGGTGACAATAAAAAGCGCATCGCATCGCTTTCCTCGACCAAAAAAAAAAAAAAAAAAACCGGTAACAAAAAAAACATGGCTTTGAACAGAAGCATCGAGCTCGAGCACTTTGATGAGCGGGACAAGGTCCGGCGCGCGACGCGAGCCACCGGCACCGGTTCTCCGTCGGGGTCCCGGGCGAGCAGTCTGGTGCCGAGCCCCGCTCAAAGCGCCAACTGCAGCTTCTACCGGACGCGCACGCTCCGCGCGCTCAGCTCAGAAAAGCGCGCGCGCAAGGTGCGCTTCTACCGCAACGGCGACCGCTACTTTAAGGGGCTCGTGTACGCGGTGTCGAGCGACCGCTTCCGCTCCCTGGACGCGCTGCACGCCGAGCTAACGCGCGCGCTCACCGATAACCTGCACCTGCCCCAGGGCGTCCGCAACATCTACACGGCGGACGGCAGCAAGCGCGTGACGAGCCTGGACGAGCTGCTGGAAGGTGAGGACAAAAGGAGCGCGCACGGGGGAAACGTGCACGGGCCTCAACGACACCAAACGCGCTGAAATGATTAGTGTAATTAGTTCGGATTGATTTATATCACTAATCTAACGGAAATTAATACACAATTTACACCAGTAAATAATTACATAATATTAATAAAAAAATTAAATCACACAACCACAACCCATATTACTGCAAAATGAATAAATAGTATATAAATTAAATCAGTAATCAGGGGTTTTGGCATGCTGCATGGGTGGTACCCTAAAAAAAAAAAAAAAAAAAAAAAATATATATATATATATATATATATATATATATATATATATATATATATATATATATATATATATATATATATATATATATATTCATGCCACCCCAAATGCCATTCCAAATCCGACTCAATTTTTGCTGTAATTCTGCTGAATAATAATAATAATAATTATTATTATTATTAGTAGTAGTATTATTATTATTAGTAGTAGTATTATTATTATTATTAGTAGTAGTAGTAGTAGTAGTACATATGTTGAATATGTACTCAGGGTTTTGCCATGCTTCATAGGTGCCAAAAATCATGCCACCCCAATGCAATTCCAAATCCGACCTATTACTCAATTCCTGCTTAAATTGTCTGAGACATATAAAGCTTGTGCTGGTCATTTTTATCTTCATCATCATCATCTTCATTATCATCATTCCTGCCCTTGTGTAACCTATAAAGCAATACAGCAACCTCGTCCTCTACACAATTAGGTGCTGTAACCTCTTAAGTCTAAAATCCTAGGCACGTACAGAACTATGCGACTTTAGAAGTAGCCAATGAGATCTTCTGTACGGTCACCATGGTAACCCGGCGAATTCCGTCCAACAGAGAGGGAATCCAAATTTCATTCTGCGTGAGGTTCAGCTAAGGGCAGACCGAATGTAAAACCAAGGACCTGGCTGAGATTAGTGGACACACACACACACACACACACACACACACATACACACACACACACACACACACACACACACACACACACACAACCTCCCCCCCTGTCCACACCCACCCCTGGGTAATTTGCTGACAGCAGCATGTCTGGTCTGACAGTGTTGTAAACACACAGGCATGAGTGATGCTAATGGTCGCATTGATTTTAATCCATGAAATTGATTTGTCATTTTCCAAAGCGGATATTACTTTTAAAAAGGATTTCAGTCTGTTATCCTGCAGCTATTTGTGATACAAAGCTTACATTTTTTTTCTAATTTAGCATCCACTATATTAAAGAGGATTAGAGTTTCCTTTACTTCCTCTGATAAAAGTTAGGGAATGATTGTATACAAAATTACAGCCATTTATCTCTATTCATTCATTTCTCATTACAACACATATTCAATCTGTATCCTCGTTCATACGTGTGTGTTTCTCTGTCTTCTTGCTGTGCTTTCATTTTCTCTAATCCTTTATATGCTTAGAGTTGCAGAAATCCTAAATATGACATTGTCCCATCTCTCTCTCTCTCTCTCTCTCTCTCTCTCTCTCTCTCTCTCTCTCTCTCTCTCTCTCTCTCTCTCTCTCTCTCTCTCTCTCTCTCTCACTGTCTCACTGTCTCTAATGCAGCAGAGTAGCACAAAATGACCCCACATACACCCTGTGGCCGGGGCGGGGGTTGCCAGTCGTTTTCAATCCCTGCTTTGCACTTTGTCTTCTTTATTGTCACACTTGAAACCCGATTCCTTCACAAACCACAACTACCTGCTTTTTCACTGAAAAGACCGGCCTGAACCAATTCCACCTTTTATAGGGGTGGCATATAATTTCCTTTCCTTATATATTCAGCTCACAGCTGTGTGAAATGACATTGAAATAAAGAATAAAAAGTTGAATCAATTCCTTTTTTTAATCCGCCTTTATGAAAAAAAGGGCAGTAATTTATGTACATGTAAATATAATGGGCTAAATAATAAGAATTATGTATAGAATATATTTTAAGTAATATATTCAGAATAAATGGAGGCTGGAAATTTGTATTTCTTGTGTGTTCCAGATGTTTGGTACAAACAAACAGCTGCTTCACAGGTTTTTCGAATCGTTTTTGAAGTTAGACATGCAATATTGTGAAGACTTCTGTAGGAAGAGATGATCTTTAGACCGAAATTTGCAACATATATTTGGAGCCATCCACAGAGCACGTATTCAAAGTGATTGATTTTGACATTAAGTGCCTCGAATAGCATTTAGATCAATACCAGGGAATACATTTACGTAGCAGTAGGATTCTCCTACACGAAAAGGAAACCAATCCATACAGAAACCGCAGCTGTTGCACAAATATACAATCAGTTCAACCTTCTATGTGAATATAAATATATTTAATCTTTTATATTTTATTCCCAAGCCTGGTCCAGTCCATTAAAGAAATGTTTAATGCGTGAACTTCATTGAAAAAACTTCTCCTTTCATTTGAACTCTATTCAGATTTCATCTTCATTCATTCATTTTTGAGTTGACTTTCATTTGACATTAATTAGATTTTTATTAAGCATTCGTTCGATTTTCATTCGACCTTCATTTGACTTTAATTTAAATTAGTTTGACTTTAATTCGACATTCATTCAATCCATTAAAGGTTCTATTCAGCATTTATTACATTTCATACATTTACATGAGTCCATTTTATTGGATAATCCGCACATGTTTATTTGAGTTTCTTTTGCTTTTTGCTTTTTTTTTGTTATTCTGTGAATTAATTATTATTTGACTTTGGTTCAATTTTCATTTGACTTTTATTTTATACATGTTCCATTAATAAATTGACTGATTTTCATTTGGCTTTCATTTGATCTCCATGACTTTTAATAGACTTTTTTGGGTTATTCCATGGACTCTAATTTGACTTCTATTCAACTTTTTGTATAACCTTCAAATAACCTTTTTTTTTTTTTTTTTACTTTTCATCATATGTTAATTTGACTTTTATTAATGGTCCATTAAAAAGACTTTTATTCTATTTTCACTTTGACCTTCCATTTGACTTAAATATTCAGTGGACTTCTATTTAATAACATTACTCATTACAATTTTTGTTTCGTTTTTTGATGTGTGTTTAAGAGTGTGTGAAAAGCTTTTTGAAAAGTTAATTAAACAGTGTTATATAATATAAATTTTTTAAATGTTCTCGCCCGCAGGTGAGAGCTACGTCTGTGCATCGAACGAGCCCTACAGGAAAGTAGACTACACTAAGAACGTGAATCCTAACTGGGGCTCTCGGCTGGCTGGAACAGGCTCAGTAGCTGGGGTGGTCCGTCAGGGTACAAGCGGGGGCCAGCGGGGCCCCGGGGAAGGTAAAGAAAGTAAAGACTTTATCAAACCTAAGCTGGTGACGGTGATCCGGAGCGGTGTGAAACCACGCAAGGCGGTTCGAGTGCTGTTGAACAAAAAGACAGCTCACTCTTTCGAGCAGGTGCTGGCTGACATCACAGAGGCCATTAAGCTCGACTCTGGAGCCGTGAAGAAGCTGTACACGCTAGATGGCAAGCAGGTGGGTAGGAATTTCCATGTGACGTGACGCGTACGAATGTGCACAGGATATGAATCCGCTTAGGCTTTGTGCTCGTGTGAGACGTACCGTGATGCAACTGCTATTAAAAGTCCACACTCTTGAGAGAAATGTGTGATACTGCTGTATTTTTAATACTCAGCAATGCAGGAGACTATTTGTTTAGTTAAAACTGTCTGCAAAGATGGCAGTTCTCTGCAGATAGCTGGGAGTGGTAGCTCAGGAGTTAAGGTACTGGGTTACTGATCGGAAGGTTGGGGGTTTAAGCCACTCTTGGGCCCTTCAGCAAGGCTTTTAACCCTCTGTGCTGTATCATGGATGACCCTGTGCTCTGACCCGACCTGGTCAGTTGGGGGCCAAACTGCCACTCTTGGGCCCTTCAGCAAGGCTTTTAACCCTCTGTGCTGTATCATGGATGACCCTGTGCTCTGACCCGACCTTCTGAACAAGCTGGACAATATCTGTACAAAAAATGTCACTGTGTCGTAATGTATATGTGACAAATAAAGACTGAAGGGGAATTTCTGACGCTTCATGATGACTATAATTTTGGATCGTAGGCTTTTTGCATGGAAAGAAATTGGCAAATTGTTTTCTTGTTTTTGTTAAGTGGCATTACAGTAATAGTAATATAGTAGTAATGTTTCCTGTTGTCACAAAAAAAACAGTGGCTGGTCCTTTTGAGTCACATGGCATCTTCCAGGGAATGTAGACAGTTTTTGGCCAGACCCTAAACCAGAAATTTAAATTTGGAATTAATAATTCAAGTCACTTGGCTTCAACCTCAGCAGCCTACATTGTGATTAATGCCATTTATGAGCACACCAACAATACTGGCCCTCATCCTACACACCAAGGGGTCTAGTTAGACCCTGAGTGTGCATATTTTCTGGAGTTTCCCTACGTTCTTCATCAGCGTGACACTTGCTGTCCTCGGTATACACTAATAATCAATATGGTAAGAGCATAAGCTTACTAAGCAGTGTGTGTGTGTGTGTGTGTGTGTGTGTGTGTGTGTGTGTGTGTGTGTGTGTGTGTGTGTGCAGGGGAGGTGGGGATGCAGGAGAAGCCCAGTTTGGCTCTGGCTGCTGGCCAGTTGCTATGGTAACCATTCTCCGCTCCTCTTGGGTGAACTCCCTGAATGGCTCAGCAGAGACAGAAACCACACAAGTTGGTGCCGTTGTGTGTGTGTGTGTGTGTGTGTGTGTGTGTGTGTGTGTGTGTGTGTGTGTGTGTGTGTGTGTGTGTGTGTGTGTGTGTGTGTGGTTGAGGAGAAGGCTAAGGCTCATTTGTATGCCACACATTTTTTTACTGCAGAGAAGGAGGGGATTCCTTGAAAGACTTAAAGGGAAAGGTGGGTCCCCATAAACCAAGATGATTGTTATTTGGGGGAAAAGTCCTGATAAACCACACATACCAGTATAGAGGTGTGTGTGTGTGTGTGTGTGTGTGTGTGTGTGTGTGGTTGAGGAGAAGGCCAGGGCTCATTTGTATGCCAAACCTTTTTTTTTCTACAGCAGGGAAGGAGGGGATTCCTTAAAAGACTTATTTGTTCTTTGGCGAGACGGAAGTGTTTTTGTGTGTAAGTGTGTGTGTGTGTGTGTGTGTGTGTGTGTGTGTGTGTGTGCACGTGTCTGTGGTTGTGGGTGGGTTGTTGTATACCTTTCTGTGCCTTTCAAGCTAAATCTGCTGGTTTCTTATTGCAACTGCATCTGCCTCAATGGCGTCTCACTGTCAAACTACACACTGTGTATAAGAAAGAACCCGGAACTGGAGTCGAGAGAGTGATTTACCATTTTGTGTTAAGATTGTGTCGAAAAAGGGAGCGAAATTCCATTGTTGTGATGTTCTTGCTAGATCATAATACTAAATAGTTCACACCGAGCTGCTTACAAGCCACAGTTCAGTCACACCTCAGAGTGGAAGCTAAAATCTGTAATGTAATTAAGGGGTAATGGTGAGGGATACTGGTCTGTTTGTAAAAAACGTTTTAGTGTATGATTGTGTATGAGTATGTTTGATATTAGAGACGAATTTGAACTGACCTTCTGTGCCTCTAGCTAACGAACCTGCAGGACTTTTTCGGTGATGATGACGTGTTTATTGCATGTGGTCTTGAGAAGTTCCGCTATGCCCAGGACGATGCTGCAATCGGACACGCGGGGAAAGCATCGGCCACCGCATTTGTTAACGGTAAGACGTGGGGTAAATACAAACATGCAAAATCTATGTTAAGTTTAAAACCAAGAACTGGCCAAATAATAGTAATGTATGTGTAATTGGCTGATTTTCTTTTGTTATTTCATTTATTTATTTATTTTTATATCGCCTTCTGTGGTCATAGTTTGCTCAACAAATCAGCAAGACTTATTGCTCCTAAACCAACCCCTTATAATATACCAAAACCCATGCAACTAATATGTTTACTTCATCAGAAATCTTTGAGTGTTTGTTGCTAATCATTCAGAATAGACAGCCCAGAGTTCATAGTTTTTTTTATATCTGTCTCTGCTTTAGAGTGTAAGATGAAATCATCAAAGTCATCAGCTCCTGTTAAATACGCTATCCCGAGAAGCTCCGGCATTTTCAGGTCCAAGTCACCCCTGTTAGGTAAACATGAAACGTTCACAGAGATTGGACATTTTGAATTTATTTTGTGCCCATTCCCCTGATTTATGACCAGCTTGTCTTCTTTCTCCATTTCCAGCCAATGAAGTGCCGAGAAGTGAGAGCCCGACTGCGAGGTCGTCGAAGTTGCCAACGAGCCCAGCAAGTCCATGCAGTCAGAAAGTATGTCAAATAGAACTTTATAAAGGCTTCTGAAGTGTTTGGGAAATCTTGAAAACATATACATTGTTGTATATGCAAATACACAAAAATGGGTTAAATAGCATTCATGTGAATGGTTATGGTCCAGTTCTCATGATTCACTTCATATCATATCTGTTTAATTTCATCCATAACGTCAGCTTTTACTTATTATTTATACCTCCTGCTTAACGGCACGCCCACATCCACTTTTTAGTGGAGAGCAGCTTCACTGTTTATATAGTTCATTACATATGAGGATGTCTCAAGCTTTGAGATCAATTCTCATCAATCATGAATCAAGCCTATGCTATTCGTTTACAGTTTTGCATTTTGTGTGTGTGTGTGTGTGTGTGTGTGTGTGTGAGAGAGAGAGAGAGAGAGTGATTGATTGAAGCTTTCTCTGTCTGTGCTTTGCAGATCTCTTCCCGTCATGTATCTCCCTCCCCTCCCCCCTCCGGAGAACTAAATGGAGAAGAAGACTTGAGCCTAGAAGGTAAATCTTTCTCTTCCTCCCTCTCCCTCCCTCTCCCTCCCTCTCTCCTTTGCTCTCTCTCTCTCTCTCTCTCTCTCTCTCTCTCTCTCTCTCTCTCTCTCTCTCTCTCTCTCTTTCTCTCTCTCTCTCTCTCTCACACACACACACACACACACACACACACACACACACACACACATAGAATGACAGAGAGAAAGGATTAATGTATGCAGTGTAAGTGAGTGAGTGATGGAAAAAAATTTTATTTTGCTGAGCAAATGAATATGCAATATCAGAGTGCATGCGCATTGGGGTGAAAGGCTTGCGGCATGCTGGCGGAGATTGGGAGGTGATGTTACACACAAATTAGCATCACTAAATAGCATCACACAACCTTCCTCAAATGAAAAATCCACCCTGAACAGCTTTTCAATGAACAACATATTTAACTATTGAGCGTAAACGACTTTCGATTCAATCACCTGCTGATAGTGGTGCAAGTGTGGATAATTAGAATACAGCACCGATCGACAAAAAAGCAGCAGAATTGATAAACATCTTTCATATTTTAGGGTGAAGGGTGGATGTTTTGTTAAACGGTAAATGCATTGTATAGTCTAAACATCTAGTCTTATTATATATTCATCTTCCCCTGCATTTCTCCTTCTTCTCATTCTCCCTCTTACTCACGCCACCCCATGTGGTGGTTTAGTAAATGGAAATAAACCGCAGTCGTCCATCATCACTGAAAAATACGACGTGGGGAAAGTCATCGGAGACGGAAACTTTGCGGTGGTCAAAGAGTGTGTGGAGCGGTATGGAACTAAAGCACACACACATTATTTGTTGTGTTCTGAAGCTAGATTTTGAACCACAAGGGCTCGGTTATCGGTTATATATATGATTGTGTGTGTGTGTGTGTGTGTGTGTGTGTGTGTGTGTGTGTGTGTGTGTGTGTGTGTGTGTGTGTGTGTGTGTGTGTGTGTGTGTGTGTGTAGGGCCACTGGGCAGGAGTATGCACTGAAGATCATAGACAAGGGAAAATGCAGTGGGAAGGTGAGCTATATGTTAATTGACCATGTGGCAGCAGCACAATGAATGACATCATGCAAAGATTTCGTATATGAGACTGGAAATTCATTGATTGTACAAAATCTATACTTGATTCTGATTGGTACAGGTGTTGCTTATTTAGTGGTTAGTGAGTATAGTTAAATATAAACTTTTCTGATTGGTGCTCTGTCATTTACAGGAGCATCTGATAGCCAACGAAGTGGCGATATTGCGCCGGGTTCGGCACCCCAGCATCATCCTGTTAATTGAGGAGGTGGACACGCCCACAGAGCTCTATCTGGTCATGGAGCTTGTTAAGGTACTTTGCATCCTTGGAGACATTTGAAGCAGAATTTTGCGTTGGATGAAAAGATTTGGAGGAGGTTGCTGTCGTCTTTGGAATAGAATCATGTAACTGCAATTCTCTAGTATTATGCGTTTTGCTTTCCTGGACCGCTGCCATCATAGAAGTTGGACCTACACTTTATATTAGATCTATTATATAGATCCATGTTCAGGAGTTGTCGTGAGCTCTGGTTATGTATTTATGTTTTGATTTGCATGAAGTTAATCCATTTAGAAGCCAGGAGTAGGGAATTTACTACTTTACACAAAACTGTTTTTCAGTATTGTGATTTCATGTCTCTGATTATAATGACAGTATGAGGTTAACGGCTGAGGTAACTTTTCTAGGATCATGAAGAAAGAGGGATGATGTGATAATGAGAAGTTTCAAAAGTTGAGATGGGTCAAGGTCAGGTTCGTTAATCAGGAGTTTAATAACTGATAGTCATACATAAGAAAAAGCACAAGTTATGGATTGGAATCTATAGCAAACAGCATTACCAAATCAACTCTATTTTATAGAGTATGTGCCAGCAACAGTTTAAAGAGTGTAGCACACACACTCTGTATCATGGTCTAATTTCTATTTAGGTGTGTCTGTCTGTGTGTTTAATGTCATGCTTAAACAGTGTTTAACCCCTTTTAGTTCCAGTGAAGAGAAATAGTAATGTTACAGCACACTATAGACATTTTATGCAATTGTGTGCATCCAAATCTGTGGAAAAGTGTGGAAAAGCAGCATGCGGTTGTAATGATCAGGGGTGCAAATACTTACTTTATGTAGAGTATTTTAAAAAATCTACTACGGTTTAACAATAAATGTATTTAAAAGAGAAAACATGAAGGTTTACAATAAGAGTCTACAGTTTTATTTTATTTTTTTTTTTACTTCGAGAACAATTTTGGACACTGAAAAATATGTGAAGTTACACATAAATAAACTCATGTTTACCTCAGAAATTATATTTTATCGTTCTTTCCACTGAGGAAAAAAACCCCAAATCCGATCAAAAGCACTTCATGATAAGCAATTATTGCATTATACATATATAAAAGCATATTAGTTTGGATTGTCAGCCTTTTAGGATTATTGCTGATCACGCTGTACGAGATTATCCCAAAATGCTAACAGTGATAAAAAAAATGTTTAATTAAAATCACTGAAAAGGAAACATTTAGCAGATTTGGATGTCTGGCATGTTTCAGAAATGAAAAAAATACACAGTCATTAACTGTACTAACCCTTTATCCTCCTTTTTGCACCGATTTCTTTCCGGAATCATTTGTGTTTGTGCATTTTACAGGGAGGAGATTTGTTCGATGCCATCACCTCGTCCACAAAGTATACAGAGAGAGATGCCAGTGCCATGGTGTACAACCTGACCGGGGCTCTCAAGTATCTGCACCGCATGAGCATAGTGCACAGAGACATTAAACCAGAGAATCTACTGGTACACACACACACACACAACAATCTATGGTACACTAATATTTGTGCAGCAGATAAAAAAATGTAACACTCACATTAAAACATCAACTCACATTACTGAAGGTCAAACACACACACATGCAGAATGTACCACAAATCCGTTATAATACAAATCTCATACATGTCTGTTTTTGTGTGTGTAGGTATGTGAATATCCTGATGGTACCAAGTCTCTGAAATTGGGGGATTTCGGTCTGGCAACTGTAGTGGAAGGACCACTCTATACTGTGTGTGGAACACCCACTTACGTTGCACCTGAGATTATTGCAGAAACAGGGTACAACTGTGTGTGTGTGTGTGTGTGTGTGTGTGTGTGTGTGTGTGTGTGTGTGTGTTACTGAGGTTAAACAACAATAATAATAGCCAGAAGCAGGATTTTTTTTAATTGGACACGTGTATATATTATATAGTTGTAAGACTCTGTACTGTACATTGATGACTGATATACAGAGGTGGAAAGAGTAAAAAAAGATTCTACTCAAGTGAAACGACTGTTGCTTTTATAAAATGTTACTCAAGTATAAAAAGTAAAAAGTAAAAATAGCTAATTTAGTAAATTTACTCAAAGTAAGATTTACAGCGGGGGGGTGGGGTGGTTTCTAGTGTAGTTAAACAAAAAGACAAGGCGATATGAATCTCAAACTAGTTGTTTTTAATTGGAGGAACATCCTTAAATATTAAGTTGAAACAAAAAATAAATAAAATTAATAAAATACAGTCCATGACTTGAGTCTAATATGAGTTATGCAAGAAAAAAAACTAATAATAAAAAACTTATTATAATGTTATTTACGATAATGAGAGAAATCAGATTCAGAATTCAGAGAGTAAATGCATGCAGTGAACAACTTTCAATTCAATGGCATTTGTCCGTCTCCAGGTATGGTTTAAAGGTGGATATCTGGGCAGCTGGTGTGATCACGTACATCCTCCTGTGTGGTTTTCCTCCATTCCGGAGTGAAAGGAACCAGCAGGAGGAGCTGTTTGAGCAGATCTTAAGGGGACGACTGGAGTTTCCTGCCCCTTACTGGGACAACATCAGTGTCAGCGCCAAGGTCTGCAACTAACACATGCCAGCACACATCAACCATCTAATACGCACCCAAACAGTAATCCAAACAGTCTCGCCACAACGAACACACACCAAAAAGGTTAATAAAACCACCACACTGACCCACATTATCTCTACAATAGAGATGGTAAGATCCAGCGATTTGCATCAGTGCAAGTAAACAAATGTGATACATCAATTTTAAAACGTGTGCATCGGACACAAGTTGTTATTTGTATCACGATGCATCATTTTTTGACATATTTGAATTGGTAAAAACAATGCTTTTATATATGATAATTAGTAGATGCGATTTGTTTTTGCATTACAAAGGCCTGCTTGTTAAAGGGAAATGCATTAGAAGTCGGAAGGCATTTAAGTAAATTTATGATTTGCTGTTTGTCTGAACCAATGAAATAAAAGCAAACTGTCTGTACCATACTGAATTGCAGAGCATCATATTTTTCCCATTGCATCGTATTGCATCAAATCGCATGGTGTTGAATCGAATCGAATCGAAATTGGATCTCACTAAATCATAATTGGGGTGAATCATATCGTATCTCATCGGTAGCTGCTTCATATTTATGTTTAATATATTGTAGCTTCGGCTATACAACAAGATGCGAATCGATCAGACTAAGTTATAGAGATGCACATTTCTAATATACACTAAAATACACCACACCAGCACAAACTCTTTACAACACACAACTATACACCAACATATAATGTTTCTGTCACACACAATTATACCACACCTACACAAAAGATGGTAAAAATGGTAAAATATTCATTTGTATCCATGTTTCTTGACAGGATCTGATTGGCAAGATGCTTCAAGTGAACGTGAGTGCACGCTACACAGCAGAGGAGGTTTTGTCTCACCCATGGGTCCTGGTAAGTGACACACACACACACACACACACACACACACACACACACACACACACACACACACACACACACACACGTGTACCCGTGTATCCATCCATTCTCACATTTTAACATACCTTTAATTCTAACTTCATGTAATTCCTTACTGTACCTCTGTAGCTTTGTTTTTTTTTTTTTGCTTATCTGTACTTTACTGAAGTATTTCCATTTGGGAAAAGTTAATCTTCAATACATTTTAAAGTCAAATATATGTTTTGAACTTGTGTTAATTGGGCTTGGTGTATCTACTCATCACCAACATAAAGTTTAGCATCAGTTCAACAGCAAGCGGAACATTTTGAGAGGAATAACTGATGGATGAAACTCCTGACTTGAACTCACCACAACACACGTGGCCTTATTTACACCATTTTTTTTTTAAGTAGTTAAAAAAATACTACTCGATAATTGGGCTTATGATAATTGCATTAGAAATCAATCAGTGCTTGACTTAATAATATCATTCTATTAATAGATTGGTGTGCTGAGAGTTCGTTCCCTGGCTTTACATTCACTATGATGTTTGCATGTGTATGTGCAGGATGATGCCATGCTGGAGAACAATGTGCCATCAGATGCGCTCAAAACCGAACCTACATCCGAAAGCGCTGAGACGCATGTGAGACAACTAGCATAATTAAAATGTTCTTTTCAGCAATGTATCAATATTAAATGCAATATATATTACAATATAAATTATAATACAAATTTTCCTTCATTATATTGCAGTTGGATGAGCTGCAGAGTAATGGTAAGAGCTAAAGTTCTCAAAAATCTATCATATTCGTAACGTGTATTCTGATATTAATAGTCCTTTTTTTTATGTGTTTTAACATAGAGCAAAGCCCAAGGTAGACAACAAGAGGACCAGCAGAAGACAAGACCCGCTCACTCAACAAAACACAAAAAGGAATACTTTACCCGGAAATGCTAACATGGCCTACAGATGCTAATTAGCGCCAACAATAATGCTGTCTATATAGTCGCGCGCTAGTTTCTATTTTGTAGCTAAGGGCCGTATTCAGAGTTGAGCTAATATAATGTGTGGTATCATACAAAAACTGTGTCCTCAGACCTCAGATTTACCCACATTTACACATTGTTGCATTGAATCTTCTTTCTCTTGCTTCTATGCTACATCATACACTATATGGACAAATGTTTGTGGATATCTGACCAAATTTAGTGCCTGTTCGCTGTTATAATAACCTTCACTCAAAAACTTTCACTAGATTTTCCAGATTTCTGCTCATCGAGCCAGAAGGGCTTGATTTGAGGAGGCCTGGGATGCAGCTAGCTAGCATTCCAATTCATTATTTTATAGGGTCAGATCTCTATAGCAGGCCACTCAAGAGCTTCCACACCATGGAACAGCATACAATTGTGCGCCTCCAAGTGTCTCAATAATGAATAACAAATGCAAAAAAAAAAAATCTATTTCCTGTTTTTCAGGAGCTCCTGTTTAAACCACAGGTGACAAACTCAAGACCCGCAGACCAAATCTTGCCCACCTGTGCATTTTACGTGACCCGCAAGAGCTTCGAATGCGCATGATTGTCTCAAATAAGGTCTATGCTAATTTTAAATGCACATTACCTATAAACTACGTCTCCCACAATTCACTTTGACTTCATGGCCCCACGAAGTGACGTCCTTCAGCGAACAGACATTAGAAATATCAACAATCGATCCCAAAATGTCCATGAAGAGATAAGTTGACACAGAAGGAAGACTTGATGCAGTTTTAGTGGTGAAGGAGTACAATATACGTCTGCATTTTCACACCAAACATGAAGTAAACAAGTATGCTAAATATACCCTGAAATGTTTACTAAAGCTACAGCTAAAAACTTTCAATCTTAAACAATTTGGTCCCCAAATTTGGCCCTTATGAGTTTGGCACCCCTGGTTTAAACGAACACTGATCTTGATGATGTTCAAAATCCGTTTTGGAAAAATATGGCAGTATCAACATTTTAATCATTCAAATAGCTTGTTCTTAACCAGGTGTATAACCCGACTCTGAATACATGGAACCTTTCCCTTTTTTGGGACTCTGAATACGGCCCAATGTGAGCGTTTTTGGGTGAAATAAGACTTTCAAAGCTGGATGCTCAACTCAATCCAAATCCACTGAGCTGTGATGAATTACACCAGACCAGCAAGATCGCTTTCCCGCGTTCTACTTTCTTACGTTCTCCTGACCCTGTCTTATTTGATTCAGTCAAGTCCTTCCCTCAGCTGAACAAACGTTTCGTTTCCTGCTATGGACTTTTTTTTTTTTTATTTTATTTTTAAGAGGGCTGAACCAAATTGCACAACAACAATATGAAGAAGACCAACACCTGTATTTCTCCATTCTCCTGGCCTGCGATCAGGGCTCCTGGTGCGTGATATCTCACAGATTCTCCAAACAAACCAGCAACCTCATTTATACTCCGCTGTGCCATTCTTAGCCTATCGTTTTTTGTTTTTTTTCTGTATATACAGTCTCTCGATGTGAAAAACTATTGATCCAGAGTCAGTAGATTAATCCATTTCAGTATACATAGAACTAGGGCTGGGCAATTTGATATAATATTGATTTCGTCATCAATTCTATCCTGTTCCGCCTTCCTGAGATAAGCATTATGCTTTTTTAAAATATATATAATGTAATTTATTTAATTATATTATATATATAATTTATTTAATTTTTCAATTTAAACGTTGTATCATTAAAATGTTAAAGTTGTACATCACATTTAATTTAAATTGATTTGTATTGTAATTTTTTTTATTATTTTAAACAATTCGTCAGACGTCCCAATTTTTCTGTATCAATATATCGTAAAACATGCAGCACGTCGAAGAAAATTGCGATACAATATTATCATCGTATCGCCCATCCCTACTTAGAACCTTTAGCCGGTCCTTCAGTATCAAATAGACATCTCATTTCTTACATAAAAAACACATCCGATTCCGTGTGCAGCACTGAAGGAAGCATCCGACACATTGTCCCCTTTGGCAACCTGAAATGACAAAGCGTTTAATTTGCTTGCTTCATGCCAAAACGTAAACGGGATTTAAAGGATGACGAGGACCAAAATGCAGTAATGTCGGTGTGTCCATGAATAGGCGCCTTGTAGTCTTTCTCAAACGTAGTAATCCATTTTTTTCCCCTCATCGGAAATTGAAAAAAAATAAAAATAAAAAAGACAAAATAGGAATGCAAATGACATGGAATGATTCTCATATGTGTGTGTACCAGTATTAACTTTTTGTACCATGATTTAGGCCAAGTGTTTTCTGTCTACACTGTAGGATTGTTATCTCATGTTTTACTTTGTACTGCGACAATACATCATTAGTAGCTGGAAAAGAATGTGTGTGTTTCTTGAAATGTACATAAGTATAAGTATATATATATAAGTATATGTATAAGTATTGGCGTATCGATATCGATGATACAAGACTTGGTATCAGATCGAAAGAAAAATAAGTGGTATCGCTCATCCATAATGTCGGGTTCGATCCAACAAAAGAGCTACTGTTCTGTATGTGAAAAAAAATTTTTTTTAAAGAAATTGAGTAAAATGCAGCAAATACGATCGCCTAACTGTTTGTTAGACTTACCCACCAACCATATGCATAAATAAATCTTTTGATTTCAATAGCAATGAATATGAAAAAAATAAGAAATAATGATCTATTAATAATCTGTATAGATCTTGAAAAGTAATGCTCATTTGTCTGTATAGTGCATAATAAAAACTAGCATTAGGAGGCATAATGAATAAATTATAAATCATAAAATCTTTACAATAATACTGCCAGTCACACCAGTCTGTGTAAATTTTCTGTTCCAGACAGACCAGGCCACCATTAAAAGAAAGGAAAAATTATGTGGCCCCCATTAAAAGTTTGGGTACTTTGGATGATCGTTTGGTTTTTTTCTTGGGGCGTGTTTACAGGCAACAAATAGTGTTTACTGAAATATTGCATGCTTTTACGTAGGGAATGTGCAAATACACACAAACCCTTAGAGATATTAGATAGTAGATTGAAAATGCTATTATTTTGAAGTGTATAGAATTATTAAAAAGTTATACTGTATTTTAATTAATGCAGGTGGTCCAAAAAAAAAAATAAACCAGGAGGATTACAGGAATATACCAGATGCAATGTGAACTGAATTCAATTAAGTCTTGGGCCCTAAGAATAGGTTTGTTTTAGAGATGCTACAGAGACTCTGATCATGGATCATGATAATACTACACCACCATGACTGCTCAGAGCTTGTTTTGACAACATAAGAGGAACCTACACAGTATTAGGTGTATGGTTTTAATGTTATGGCTGATCACTGCACTGGTACTACAATCGTCCACTATTCTGTGGTAACTGTTACTGAGGTAAAAGTCAGGCTTCTGTGGTATAACAACGCAATGGCATAAATGGGATTTGGTTGCGATATCAGAATCATGAAGCTACAATATTGAGACGAGGTGCTGTAACAATTCAGCTGGTTAAGCCTCCTGCTGACTACTGTACATGGAATGTACACAAACCCACAACTTGAACATCACATATGCAGCCTGACTGCACATTGCAAACCAGCCATCAGTACAAATTAAAAAACCCTTAAAATTAGACTCAAAGTCTTTCTTTCGGTGTACTTGAACTTGTTGAACCAGTAGGAGGCAGACAGTTCTGACTAGGATGTGCTATTGAGTTATATAACGTTTGCATGTATACACATTTATAAACTCACCTGCTCTTTCTTGAAGGTTGCAATGATCCTTTATCCAATAAAACTTGGAGAAAGGACCTTCATCTACAGTACTGAGGTCCCGAGGTTCTTCTGATATCTGCCACTACATCTTGCCCTCGTTTGTGTTGAACATTTTCATACTCATGTGCCCATCAGTGAACAGTTAATAGCCTCAACATTGATGGAACTGTATCAGGTTCCTCTCAAGGTTTCTTTCTTATTCCATCTCAGGGAGTTTTTCTTTGCCAGCATCACCACTTTCTCAATCATTAGAGATCAACTTAAAGAGATTAATTTGTGGTGCTAAAATGGATGCCCATAAAAGATTTCATTCTGTAAAGCTGCTTTGGGACAATAGTTAAAAGCGCTTTACAAATAAAATCGAATTACCAAACATTTTACCTTTATATATATAGTGAGGAGAGGATTATAAAATTATAAGGATTATAATTCTCTCAAATTGTCATGACGTCAGGTTGCATGAAAATATTTTTTCACACACTGTACCTCATAATTATGCTCCTGTGTCACAGTTTTATATGCATTTTGAAAGGTGTTTTATACATTTGAAATCTTTACATTGTGACTAAGATTTTATTACAGGAAAAGGAAGAGCTTTAAAACAAAGCGCTTTCCCAGCTGCTCTACATATGACATGTTTTTAAGTGATTCATGCACTTATAATACCTCAGTATACGATTCTGCAGAGAAAGAAATGAGTGAATTCATGGCTTTGAGATTATAACCAGTCTCACAAAGTATAATAATTTATCTGGATTCATTCTGGGGTTAGGATTCTTTGGATTTTTCTCGCCACATAGTGTAAAAAGTACCAGACTATTAAGGAGATCAGTGGAAAATCATTATTCACAGTGTCACTTAGTACAGTAGGGGGAAAAAATTAAATTAAAAAAATTAAATTCGTAAAAAGCCAAATCATTATTACATCTAAAAGCTTTTAAAATCTAGTGTTAGTCTTAAATCTCAGGCTTTCTTCACAGTCCAGTTACATTAAACTCCAACACAACATGGTCATTTGGCTTTGGGATGGATATAAAACACATTAATAAACAAACCGGTCAGTGAGTGAGGAATGGGCCCTCTACAGTCTCTACTTGATTGTGTTGGAGTTCGTTAAAGTAGCAGTAGGCCGAGGGTACGAACCACAACACTTTTTTCTTTCCGCATGTAAACATTCGCCCTCGTGTCCATCTTGACCTCGTTTTAAAGCACCTGGATGTAATTTTTCGGGACGATGCCACGTCGACCGGCAAATTCCCCTACGAACCACTCCTCGTCCACCTCCTCCAGGGAGGACACGACGTCCCCGACCTTCACGTGCACACAAACACAGTGAGAAAAACACTCAATTAGAAACAGACAAACTGTAAAGCAACATAGATGCCAGTACATACCAAGGATAGACAATAAGAAGTTTATGGACACCTGAGCATGTTTTTTGAACATTCTATTCTACAGCTAGTCCCCAGATAAGGTCCCCATTTGCTCTTATATTAACCTCCACTCTTCAGAGAAGATGTTTCATTATGTTTTTGTGCTTGTGGAGATTTGTGTTTATTTGGCTACAAGGGTGTTCATAAAATCAGGTTGATGAATTGTGAAAATTCAGGTGTCCTGGTACTTTTGTCCCTACAGTGGATGTACATATTGATACTGTATAGGAAAGGTGGTACAAAAGAGCTGCGAATGAATCCATGTCATCATATAACCATTATAAAATGGTATTTATTTTCCTAAGAGAATGAATCACAGTGCTGTTTTGTTGCTCATATAATGCACTTAGTACACAATGATCAGGCATACCATTATGACCACCTGCCTAATATTGCGTTGGTCCCCCTTTTGCTGCCAAAACAGTCCTGACTGGTCGAGCATTAACCCACAACTGTTCCTTCCTTGGACCACTTTTGATAGATACTGACCACTGCAGACCAGGAACATCATGCAAGAGCTGCAGTATTAGAGATGCTCTGACCCAGTCCTTACCTTTGAGAACAAAATTATAATTTGCAGCCTAATATCCCACCCACTAACAGGTGCAATGATGAAGGGATAATCAGTGTTATTCACTTCACCTTTTGGTGGTCATAAAGTTATGCCTGGTCGGTGTACATCTCTCCTCCTGAGACTTGTTATAACCTAATCAGTGAGCATATATAGTGAATAAGACGCCATTAAATATTTTTTAAGGGCTGGGGAGGTGGTAGCTCAGAGGTTATGAATATATGTTACTGATCAGAAGGTTGGGTGGTTAAGATTCGGTCTCACCAAGCTGTCATGCTTGGGGCCCTTGAGCAAGGCTCTTAACACTCTGTGCTCCAGGGGTGTTGTATCTTTGCTGACCCAGTGCTCTGACCCCAGCTTTCTAAAATAATTTCACTGTGCTGTAAAGTACATATGACAAGTCGAAAGCACCTTCAAATATCCAAAAATACCAATTGAATATCATCTGTAACACTGACTTCTTTTTATTTTTTACTTCTTTGGGTTCATACTATATATGATTTTTTTCCAGAAATATAAAATGTACAGTACGTCCACCAAGAGAGGGATTCTTCAAACCTTTCACAGCCACGGATTGAGTTCAATCTTGGACTTAGACAAATCGTGAGGATGATTCATGAGATGTAATGAGATCATGTTGAAGCTGTAACAAGGTCTAGAAGGAGTCGGGAAAACACAGGCAAAAGAAATGGTGAAACAACACAAACACACACCTTGAGGCAGAGTTCATCCTCAGACTCGGGAGTGAAATTGTAAAGCGCTCGGCCCGTCAGCCCTTCCTCTACACACACGGCAGGGTCTACAGGAAGACAGAAGACAAAAAATCCAGCATTTTAATACGAATGGAATCTAAATTCCATGTCAAGGATCAATAATTATGCAGAGGGCATTTACCACCACAATGTTGACACTTTTCCAATAACAGCATGCTCACTCTTCTTCTATTACAGTTTTTACCAGCAATTGTATTGACCACAATGTTGACACTGGAGATTTTCTTTAAAAGAAATGCTAAATAAAAACTCTAACCAAAAAAAATTTCTCAAGGATTTATATACAATGCCCTAAAGTCCCTTCAGAAGCAGTTGCTATGGAAACAATGCATTAGAAAGTGCACTGAATATAAATCAGGGATATGCAGATTAAAAAATCCATCAACGGCGTGTTGTATTGTGCATAAAACATCATTACGTACCTGGTGACTCAAGTGTCAAAGTCTCCGCTTGACTTTCCTGAATGAGCTCGACAAAATTCAAAGGGAAGAGCCCCGTGCATCCGTTGAGGCTGCCACGTCCCCACTCATCATTCACATACTCCGATAGCGTGATGACATCGCCGGCACGCAACGTCAACTCGCCGTCTTCGCCGTCGAACGCGAAACGAGCTCGATACCTGAGGATAAGGATGGAAGAACAAGAAAGGTTTAGAAGGAGGTGATGGAACGATACAAAAAGTGTGTGTATGAAATACACGAAAAGCGGTATAAACCTGACACTGGTGTTCGTCTCAGGCTGCTGCAACACCGTCTGTGGCTCTTTCTTCAGCGGTTCGTTCTGATGCTGACCTTTCCCAACTCCTGGAATGCCTGGTGTCTTGGTTGGTCCTGATGAGGCATCGAAAAAAACAAGAAGGCTCTCCTTCTGTAGAAAGAGGCACAAGAACAGACGTTCACACATCTGATATTTACAACGTGTCTGTGGGAATGTTTCATGTAATTACCTGCAAATAGGATTCTTCAGGATCACTGCTAGGGGGGA
This sequence comes from Silurus aristotelis, assembly GCF_946808225.1. NCBI lineage: Eukaryota > Metazoa > Chordata > Actinopteri > Siluriformes > Siluridae > Silurus > Silurus aristotelis. The sequence goes on from NC_139592.1 coordinate 21,549,167, forward strand.
TTTCTATGGTGTTAACTGGAGGGATTTTGCTCTACAACACACACACACACACACACACACACACACACACACACACACACACACACCTCTGTTCATTTGTCTTGTCTTGTCTGTTTTGCCATGTATAGGTTTAATTTATGTCTGTACTTTTGAGAGTCACTAACAGCTGGAACCAAATTCCTTGTGTGTGTCAACACACTTGGACAATAAACCTGATTCTGATTCTGATATATCTCTTAAACTAGAAATTATGACATTCCTCCCAGCTTTCTGCAGCTATATTAAAGAAAGCAGGACTTACCGTATACTCCCTGTAGAGAGGATGCCCAGGTTTTGGTCTCGGGGGCAGCAGCGGCCCTTGTTTGACTCCCCTCGTAGAGAAACCTGCGGATTTGCTCGACTTGATTGGAGGCGGACGCAGAGGAAGCGGCTTGCCCTCATTGGCGCTACAAAAAAATAGAGTTTATCATTGAAAAAAGAGCAAGAGTGAAGGATTAGGAATAGTTTAATGATCAGCTAAAAAGGGGACAGAGCTGCTTACTAATCAGTACTTTATAACAACAGGCAGCACATACACATAGAACTTTACACTTAAATGTGTAAAAAAAGTGTGCTAGACTTACTGATGTGGTGGTGATGGGCCAGATTTGGTAACAGTTACAGCACTGACAGCATCCTGAAAATACACAAAATTTTTACAATTCTCTCATACTGACCTCTAATTGTTCAACATGGCACCTCATGGTAAAGACTCTTTGAGGATTTTAGAGAATTAGATTTGTTGCGCTCCACAAAGATGCCCAAGGCTATAAAAACATTGGTAACACCCTGAAACTGAGTTACAGTACAGTGCCAAGGGTCATACAGAGGTTTACCAATAGGGGTTCCAAACGGAAAAACCTAGCAAATGTCTATCAAAGAAGTTGAGTTGAGAAAACGGTGTTCAAATTGAGTGCAAATTGTGCAAGAAGCCATAAAAACGGCAACAAGAAACCCTAAAAGGATTACTAGTATTTCATGTCTCAATAACAAAAGAAAAGTAGCGAAAAGGAAAAAAGAATATACCTGTGCAGGAGTGTGTTTAGGAGTGTGTGTTGGGGGTTGTAACCTCCTCTGGGACTGTGGTTTAGCTGGACCTGAGCACATTAAATGCAAAGATCAGAATTCAGAAAGTAAAAATTCAATCCAAAATAGCCCAGTCAAGGCGATAATAGAGGTTTACATTAAAAACACCCAAGGAGCACATGCTTACATTTTTCCCCGCCTCTGCTGGAGGATGTGAGTACTACAGGCTTCCCAGAAGCAGCCGTACTCGAGTCCTGATCTTCTGAACTTTTCCTTCTTGAGGAGTTAAAGGGCATTTCTCCAGGCTGAACTACATCTTCCTGAGTAAAAGCTCCAGACTTGCGAGCAGCTAAAGGAGGTCTGGGAGGTGGCCGAAGTCGATAGGGCTCGTTTTTTACTTCGGAGGAACCCTGCTGCTGATATACGGGTACTTTTTTCACGAGGGGTCTAGGAGCAGGAACTGGGTGAACCAATGGCTTATTTTGTTCTTCTAAAGGAATTCTGGTGTCCTCCACATTTGGTGTTGGGTTATATGGTTTTGCAGTGACCAGAGGTTTGGGATTCTGGGTTCTTGGTCGTGGTTCTGGTCTTGTTTTCGTTTCTGAAGGTTCACACACAATAGTGGAATCCAAACAGCGTACAGTAGAAACGCTTTTCTCTTCTACACTCTTCTCAGTTTTCTCTATTTCATTAATACGGTCGTCCTGTTTATCGCAGCCAAAGACGTCTAACAGGTCCTGGAAGTACTTATTAGATGCGATGTCTAAAGAATTATCAGTCAAACTGGAAAATACACTCTCTGTACCATTGTCTTTAAGGCGCACCAAGGTCTGGACTTTGACCTCTCTGGTTTCTGGCTGATCCAGAGGCTCCTCTTTAATCACTGAGTGCTGTAGGGCTTTAGAGCGCGGCCGTGGCCTGGGGTGTCCCGTAACCTCCTGTTTCACTGGGACCTTCGGCTGAGACTTATGAGTAATGTTGGAGGAGTCAGCAGTGATGGGAATCAAGGGTTCCAGTGTGTGAGTGAAGTGAGTCTGAGCTCCACCAGGAGGGTGTGTAGGAGTGTGTGTGGAACAGGAGGGATCAGGCTCGTCTAGTTCAATCAAAGAGTGCATGTGCATAAGGACTGGCTCGGCAGGTTTCGGAGCGAGTGGGAGGGACGGACGAGGTGGTTTTGGGGGCCGGCGCACTGAGAAAAAAAACAAAAAACAAACACGTTTGGTTCGAGTTTGGTTTTCAGCTAAAATATAAACACAATTTGTCTTTCACTCAGTATGTAGCTGAATACACAAGGATTTTTATGCGTGAAGCTTGTTTCTTAGAGCATTCTGTACAAACATTTATAAAGTCTTCTCAGCTTGACAAGCTTTGTGTGGTTTCTGATGCTCTACAACAATTATTATGAACCCAAAACCTTTTCAAATACTTTTGAAATGGTGCAAGACTTACTCTGGGGTCTGGTACAGCTCTGAGGCTCGAGCGTCTCAGGGTCGGTCTGTGTGGCGATGGTGGTGGTATAACGTGGCGGAGCAGAGGATGACGAGTTTGATGATAACGAGGAGGACGGCGATGATGATGATGAGGAGGAGGAGGAGGAAGCAGCGACAGAGGAAGTCTGGGTGTTCTGCTCCCGACTTTTTTCTCTAATCACCTGTTCATATGATGGTGGTGGAAGCTGGGGAAAGAAAAAAAAAAATCAGCTGGTTTATAAGAAACTGTTTGAATCCAACCCTGTTGTGGTCAGTGTTTTTATTGCTTAGTCATGGTTTCATCAACTGAGAAAAAAGACCGGTATTACAGCTTTCCTTACCTGTACTGTAACAGAGCCAGACCAAGATGGCTGAGCAGGGGGAGGAGGTGCAGGGGGAAATGCCCCAGGTGCCCCTGTGAACCAAGAGTTTGTGGCCAGTGGTTCAGCTGAAAGAATAGTGATCTCAGGACGCCTGCAGAATGAAAAGATCATACAGATGACTAGATATTTAATACCGGATCATTTTATAGTGTGGCTCGATTGAAAAGGAAAGTGGAAGCTCTGGGTTACTGATCAGAAGGTCTGGGGGTTTAAGCCCCAGTACCAGCCCTCTTGGGCCCTTAAACAAGGCCCTTAAACCAATATGCTCCAGTGGCTTTCTAATATTGGATTTCCCTGGGCTCAAGATGTTGGACTGCTGATCAGAAGGTTGTGAGATCAAATCCCCTCACCACCAAGCTATCACTGCTGGGCCCTTGAACAAGGCCCCTTAACCCTTGACTGCTCAGTTTTATAAATGAGATAAGTCTTTCTGAAAAAATGTGTCTTCCAAGAGTCCTAAATGTGTAAAGCAAAAAAAATAAAAGGAAAGTGATACTAATTGGTCAGAAAATGTTAACTAAGAACAGCCGAGTCAACTTTTACAAATTCTTCAAAATTTTATACATTTTCAGAAACCTTCCATGGAATCTTCATCCGGGGAATTTTGGAAAGATTCCAAGATTAAAACACCAGGAATTGATAGCAATTTGGGAAAAATATCAACTGTATTATATACAAGTGTAACATACAAGTAAATATAAACATTGTGTTTGTTTGGTCATAAGCTGACATGGAGGCAAACTAATACAGATTTTTTTTAAAGATTTAATTATAAGTAGAATTATGCAAGCTTGATGAGTGTAAGAGACTCATCAAAAACATAACAACTACTAAAGTGTCCAAACTTTTGACCAGTACTGTTCCTTCTGCATGAAATCTGGGTAAAAGGTAAAAAAAAGATCATCACAGCTTGAGCTAGCTAACCTTATAAATTCTCAATGAAATAGCGCTAGATTGCATTTATACATATACACACATTTAACACACATTTATATACACACACACTGTATAAACACATTCTGGAATTTGCTGGGCAAACTTTAATACCATAGATAAAATATATGTGTCCGAATAATGATCAAACCGAGAATACAACAGCCTTTATCACGGCACCCCTGGAGCACAGAGGATTTGCTCAAGGAGCAGCAGCTTGGCGATAACTGAGGCTTGAACCCCCAACCTTCTGATCAGTAACCCAGCACCTTAACCACTGAGCTACCACTACCACTTACTTGAATGGATGAAATCTTCGGACTGTGGCTCCAATTTTCCTGCGGCCCTGCAGTAAGTGTGCTGTGTGCGTGTAATTGATGAACGTGCAGGGTAGAAATTCAACTGAAACTGCATTGCATTGGGTTGTTTTCACCTAAATTATCCTGCAAGATTTTATTTTCAACTACATTTAAATCAGCTAACTTGCAATTTTGTGAATTAACAGTTTATTCCCATATTTTCCTGTTAATGCCCGTGGAAAGTTTCCAGGAATTTTTCAACCCTAGTGGTGATTTTAATGTATTTTTTGGGGGGGAAAGGAGTCTCCAGTTTCAGTATGTGGGCCATAGAAAAGTCTGGACAGAGGGCTTTCAGGTTTCCGTGTGCACTAGTAACTTTAATGAAACATGACAGAACAAACCGAATATAACACAAAAAATTAAAACACTACAGGGCGTCCTGTTATAGTATATGAACTTCCTGTCCCGGAGCTATGACATCACTGATTATTTCCCTTTACCCTATAAACACTCCCTACTGTGTTTTATTCCTGACATACTGATTAGATTAATATTTCACCACGCACTCGTTACCGAGTTCCAAAACAACACGAGATACTAAGCTAAATAAAAAGCCCTTTATGAACACAAACACAATTCTGTACCCAAAGCGATAATGTTTTCCTTACTCACCGTCTGTCTCTGTGTGGGTCAGTCGGAGCAGGCGTTCTGGTGGACGCTAAAAAAAAGTCAGAGAGGAAAAAAAAGAAGACATCAAAACACAAAATAAGCGTTTGTGTCGCAAACGCTAAAAAAACCCCAGAGGCGTACTCACTCCTTTTTATCACAGCCCTGATGGACGAGAGCGCGCCTTGAGTGCTGAAACAGAAAGAAAAAGTTCTACGTGAAACTCGTTTTCCCATTCCTGCTTCGGAGTTTACTTTAGAGCATGAGCACAATTATCCGTTTCAGTGCTTCCAGCTGTGACTCATTTGCTCGGAGTGAACTTTGTTTTCCTCGCTGGCTTATGCTGAGTAATAGGAAAAACATTTCCATCATTCCATCATAAAGTGACCGACCACACCAAAATTCCCCATCCAACCCCGACATTCTACCAGCGACTGCTGGATTCTCGCGCTCCCGACACTCCATTTCATACCTTAAAGCCGTCTCGAGTCTCCTTAATTAAGGAAGTGTTGTTTTATAACCACAACAGCACTACTGTATCATTCCTACATTATGTATATAGACTTGTATGATGGACCCTTCAAACCAGCTGATACTAAATGTGGTGTAATTGTTAATACTGATGATTTCTTCAAGAGTGGCATTTTCCTTAGTTTTAAGGGTCAAACTGTAGATTTACGTTCTCCTCAGACAAGCTGAAGAATTTATTTTTTGGATGAAATAGTAAAAAAAAAGAGAGAATCCTGAGGGCATGGTTGTCTTCATCCATCATAGCAGGAGCAAGTTAGAACAAGATGAGGCGTGTTGTTCTTTTTTTTATAAATCTTAAGAAGCAGACTTTCGACACCTTGTCTATTAATATTAGAACAAGCAGGTTATTTTCTCTCTCAGTATTTCAATCTAACCATTTTAGCTTTTATAATTGAAGGTATTATATCTCCCTTTCCTCAGAAAACCCATCTAAAGCTCGGCACCTACAATCCCTGAGCATTACGTAATGTAACACGTAAGTGCTTCTCTCAGACAAATTACACCTCTCCCGCGACCCGCTTCGACACGGCCAGAAAACCAGACGTGAATCCAAACATGACCAATTATGCTGTTACGACAAACAACCCCATACCTTGTTTTTCTTGACCTAAGTCAACAAGTATTACAAGCAAAGAAGACCTTCTACTAAACCTCCTACTAGACCTTCTACTTCTAACCAAAGAGTTTCTACTGTTCCACCTTGAAATGTCTCTTGATTCATTCCAGAGAAGTGCAAGAAGTGCCAGAAACTCAAACCAGGGGTTTTCTGAAGCTCTCTGGATTTTGGATTGGGGAGGGGAGGTTAGAAAACCTCACACACACACACACACACACGCGCGCGCACACACACACACACACACACACACACACACACACACTATCAAAACCAACAGTGACAGTATGTTTAGTGGAAACTGTTTTTTCTGTCTTACCTGGATTGGCGGTGTTCAGGCTTGTTCCTATCTGCTCGATCTAAACACAAACACACACATATCAAACACACTATCCAATATGGAGATAGAAGATACACCGATTTCAGCAGATGTGAAGTAAAAAATTTAAAACGGACCTAAAATTAACCAACACGACATATTCATAACATATTCGAGCCCAAGTGTAGTATAACTTGTAACCTGTAATAACTGTAACCACTACCATTAGCCAGAGGTTTCATCAACAACATGAAAGAAACTAAAAAATGACCACTGCACACTATTTCACTGGTTCAATCCCTAACTAGAAATCCAGGAAGCAGGAAAAAGAACTGTACAAACGTCTCAACTGCCATTTACAAAATAACTGAATGACTGTGTGCCAAAGAATCTCGCAGCACAACCAGCACTATTTTATGACTGTAGCAGCTCCAGGGGAATCAAAACAAAGCCCATTTTACAATTTACAACTACATTTTTGTTTGGTTTATAACTATGTACATTTCAGCTCAATTCCAGAAACCTCACTTTAAACCATCTGGCCACACCCATGCTCACCTTTAAGGTGCAGCTGTGAGGAGCTGGATTTTACAGGAACGCTTCACGGATAAATCAGCAACGCACATTATCTTTAAACATATATACTATATATACACATTTACACTGGAATTTAAGCCTTAATGTGACAGTGAAAGGTTTCGCATCGACCTGGACTTGGACTTGCCACTGACTTATTACCAGTTGTATATGGACTGGCTTTATTTCTGGGCATTAGTCTTTCAATATTGTTCATGCAGTCTTTTCTGTTCACATACACACCTTGTACAGAAGCAATATTATCTAGAGTGGCCCAATTATGAGAGCAATGCATGAAATAAAAGGATTCAATGATGGAAAAGCCATTTTTCAGTCCAGGTCAATACAAAACATCTGGAGATCACTCAAGACTTGAATTCCCATGTAAATTGAACGACTTAAGCTGAAGTAAAATCATCACCAATGAATAAAAAGACATATTTCCATTGTCGTCATTCCTTTATATACATCCTCTAATGCAAAAACTGTACATCTGCAATCCACTGGTTCTAATAGCAGTCAGAAATTATGGTTATCATTTAACATAATAAGAAAAAAAATTGTAAACACCAAATGACAAGAAAAATGGATGAACATATAGGAGCAATGTCTTGGAGACTTGGAGGACATTTTTGATCACATGACTGCTGGTTTTGGTCACATGACCCTGAAGGGTTCATGGCTCAGGTTTTAATTGTAACTCAAGTCTATATAAAGTATATATTAATGATGGTAAAGAGTTGAATGTATTGCATTTATTTGTATGCTTATTGTCTAGAAAGGGTGTAGCAGCATGTCCGGTCATTCCATACACCGGAGAGAAAGAAAAAGACAGGAAAAAGAGAGAAAGAAAGAGAATTTCATGAATTATTTGGAAAAATTGTTCGAAATATAAATATTTAGACACATTTGTAAGTAACGTTAGGAACCGTTCGGCTTTTCGGAGACACCTGTATATTGTAATATAAGTAGAAAAAAAGCGAAACGGAAATAGTTCACCTGGTGCGGTACTGGGCGCTCGCTGGTTTCGTCTCGCGCCGACGGCCTCGCGCGTCTCACGCAAACTTTCCTCTTCATCCTCCGCTCGCGCTTCGGCCATGATCTCAAATGGATACTGGGAATATCTCTTGTTTCACCACCAAAACATAAAGAGCATTTCTCTAATAAATAATCGTATAAACCCGGCCGCAAGGGGAAAGTCCGGCTTGTCCCTATAAAACTCTTTTACACTCAAACTCCAAATCGGTTTAATCGCCTATTAAACTGTTCGCACTTCTCCTGGAAAATGTCTTTAGGGAAAGAAAAGACCAGGCGAAAGCTCCGATCGCAATAAAAACAATGCCGCTCATTATCTGAAACTCCGACACGCTCCGATCCGAGTATCAGCGCTCGGGCGTTCAGGCGCGCTCCCGAGTCATGACGTAAACAGGAAGTTCTTGGAGGTGCGCGTGCACGTATAGCGATTCCAGTATCAGTGCAGGAAGAGTTCAGGACTTTGTGTTACTTTTAATGACATGATATACAGATTATAATGCAGGGAACATTGAGTAAGAAAAGGGTTTGAAGTTTCTAGATTGTGGACTAATCTGCAAATATTCACTTAAATGCATTTCAAGATTCAAGGATACAAAAGAAAAAAAACATGATTTGACTTCTAATTTGTTGTGTTTAGTTTGAATAACCTCATTTATCACATCTATTTATTATATTATGCATTGACACGGACACACAGATGTATGAAGATTGTATTAAAATCCTTAACTGTTTGCACAAAGTGTCTGTTTTCACACAAATTGCTGTGTTTGAATGTACAGTATTTATTATTATATGGACAAATCATTTGCATGATCACAAATCTACTGTACTGCTCAAACGTTTCTCCATCTTTTAAACATTCTCACTCCTGGTCTGCTAGAGTTCGAAGATACTAATTACACTTGTTAATTAGTCACGTTTTATTTTATATTTTCATGTATTTTCATGTATTTTATTTCAGTTCATATTTTCAGTTCACTGCCTTTCATATAGTACCACACAGTGTTTAAAAAATAATAATTATAATAATAAAATACAAAATTGTTTAATAAATCGTATGATAATTTCCAAGACCTCTGACGAAAGACTTTAGCACAATTCAATATGAAAAAAAAGAGAAACGCTGCTACTATTTTGTTACTTTTAAATAACTATTTATTATTTCTAAGCGTGATTGTCAGCTAGTAACCACAAGATGGCGGTATACACACGACATACTTCAATTGTTCGTTCATTTGTTTATTTTGTTTTTCTGGAAATGTAGTGGATTGCCACAAAATTTTAGTGCATTAAATATACAAGTTTTTGGATTAGTAATGTATTATTAATAATGTAATATTATTAATGTATTATCAATGTATTCATGTATCGCCTCAATCGACGAGGAGGAGGGATTAGGTCGCTTTTTATTTGCATATGTTAACGAGTGGGCGTGGTTTACGGGGAATCCTGAGTACCTTGTGTGACCGGCGGGATTATTCTGAGCCTCAGCCGGCCGACATGAACAACGCGGGATTTTATTACCATTTATAATGTTATTTTTCTTTGTGGATCTGTTTATTTCTGGTATCATGTGGATCGTTTGAAGTTTCAGTAGGAATGTGTGGACAAGTGTTTCATGGATGTTTTTTCCTCTCAGCAGACTGTTCTAACGGGTGAGGTTTATTACCGGATTAATTTACTTAATATCTGTTTATTACAGTGCATTTAAAGGAACTTGATTTTTTTTTTTTTGTGTATTTACAAAAAGTGTCTAAAACAATAACAAAAACAGCTGTAAACGAAATATAAATCAATAAACAAATCTCAGAGGAATAATGGAATATAGTCAAATCATATAGATAGATAGATAGATAGATAGATAGATAGATAGATAGATAGATAGATAGATAGATAGATAGATAGATAGATAGATAGATAGATAGAATCCTTGTATTTTATTTATTTATTTACTACATAATTTTTTATACATTTTATAGTTTAATTTTTATTAATTTTCTGTATTTGTCTTTTAATATTCTATATCTATTTTTATTAACATGTCGGTCATAAACATTACTACACACGTTTTATATATATATTCATATATATTTTTATATATAGATGCATTATTCCTTTTATATAACAGAACTAATCTTGCAATATATACACATGAGACAATGCAGGAAAATCAATGATCTGCATATCAGTACCTCTACTTTGCTTCAGGACCACTGTTCTTTTGTATGTGGGTTTTTTGTTTGGTTGAATAGAGGATATATACAGTATAATATATATCTAATAACACTGACCCTGAGACCTCATAACATATGTAAAGGAAAAAAAAAATCTGTGTTGTGTTCTTGTCAAATAGAAATTACAACAGTGTTGTGAATTTATTTTTTAGTTACATTTAAAATCTTGGAATGTCTGAGCAGGTTCATTCTTTATCTTATACCACTAATTAATTTAGAAATGAAAAACATGACTTTTACAAAGTACTGAGAGTTAAGACTTCTTCCATAAATACCAAGGATGCCATGGATCTTCTCACGGAAACCATTCACCATATTTACAATTAGTCTCTATAATGTAAGCTACACATACACATGTATGTTGTCCTTGCATTTACATGCAACAAACTAGGTCATTTAATGTTATGAAGCTTTAAACTCTCAGTTAGGATTGTACATATCATATATAGGTAATAATTTTCTAAAGTAAATCCCTGGGTAAGTTATCTAAAATCAACAACATATCAGAAAGAGTACATAAAAAAAAAACCACAAGCCAGAAAAGTGCCAGTTTCAGGAAATGAATCAACATACAATCATCAACATACCTCATTCCTAACTTTTCATCTCACAGTTTCATTATCTGGAAACTCTTGTCCCTAAGGTGTTCTGGGCATAAGATTCATATCCTCTTAAGATCCCTGATTTCCTCGTCCCTACTCAGACATGTAGCATGTTATTGTTTGCTCGCTTATAAACCTCCCTCTTTTTCTTTCTCTCCGTCTCTCTGACGCTGTTCTCTGTTTCTCCCGGTTTGTCTCTGCCAGGACCTCTCCCTGCAGTTGTGGCTTTGCTGAGGTAGGAATTTTGGGGGAATGGTGAGGAATGCTGGGAATGTCAGATCCGAGCCTCCACCCAATAGGGACAAGCTAAGAGGCCGCCTCAGACAAAAAAACGACAGGGAAGTCAGGATGTCTTAGCTAGATCCACTGTAACACATAAACTGTACATATATTATAGTGTGTGTGTGTGTGTGTGTGTGTGTGTGTGTGTGTGTGTATATGTATATATATATATTACAATTCCTTAAATAGATTTTTTTCTAATTTACACTCAGTATCACATAATGACAAAGTGAAAAATTGTAGAAGTGTCTGTACATTACTTTCATATAAAAAAAACCTGAAGTATCATATGTACAGACGTATTCAGACCCTTTAAAACTACACTGGAACTGTCTACAGAGCTCAGAGACACAGATCTGGGGAGCACTAAAAAACATTGGTGCTTCACTGATGTTTCACAAAAGCACAGTGGTCTCCATAATTCTCAAATGGAAGAAGTATGGCACAAACAGGACACTTCCAAAAGCTGGTCGCCCAGCCAAAGCAATCAGGGGAGAAGGGCCTTAGGAAGAGAGGTGACCAAGAACCCGATGGTCACTCTGAGTAAGCGCCGGAAATCCTGTGTGGCTAGACAGAAGCCTCTGTAGTAGTGTAGTTTGACAACAGTCATAAGGTTTAGTCATAAGTGTTTAAGAGATACACCTGTGTTCAAAATTTAATTGTTATTATTGAGCTCTAAGCCAAAATGCTGTTGAATTCACCATCTGCATTCTTCAACTCATTACATTTACCTTATGTTGTCAGACCCCTTCATCCAGACTGACTTACAATGATTTTAATTATACAATGGAGCACTTGAGAGTTAAGGGCTTCGCTCAAGGGCCCAGCCGTGACAGCTTGGTGGTGCTGAGATTTGAAATTCCAGTCAAAAGTTTATCTTGGTTAAACATCTTCAACAGTGATCCACCGCTTCCCTATCTTCAAGCAGAAGAAGTCTAGTGACGGAATGACTGCTAATAGCTACTCAAACCTAAGTGATAACAGGAACTTGTTTGGCAGACACTCCACACCATTCCCTGTAACTATAAATGAACAAGTTCCATCATATGTAATGTACAAACCTGAAAGTACAGAGTGTTTATTACAAATTTGTTGTATTGATATGTCAGATTTAGTTCAAAGTTTAATTTAATTGAAGTATTAAATTGTAAGTGGTGGAGGAAGTGCAAAATCTATGTAGCTGAGTTAAAGTACAGATACGTAAAAATGTTACTTAAATACAGTAACTTCTCTAATTTGTTAACCAGGAGGACACCTGGTATCTGGTTTTACTACTCTCGTTTGGACGTCATGAAAAGGAGGCAAATGCTAGCTGCATTATGGTTTAGCTCCTTCGAATCACTGGTAAGATGATGACATCTGTGGTCTCCAATGGTACTAGGGGGCAGACCCTGAATCTTAGGGGTGTAGATCCTGAAACATGCATGATTGTCTTCAAAAACCACTGGTCACAGGTAACACAATCTAAAACCATCTGATCGTCTTCTGTTAATTTGTATATAAGTTGTGTTAAGTTGTATATGATCTAACACACTAATTACATTGTTAGGTTTTGCGGATCCTGGAAAAGCACGAGCCGATCCGGAACAGTGGGCTTCTTCGTTCAGGCCCGATCTCTGGCGACGAAGCGAGCGCTGTTCAAAACTATGTGGAGCACATGCTGTTCCTCCTGACAGAGGAGGAGTGTGGCATGGGTGGAGCCATGGGCCCCATTCTGGAGTTTGTTCTGCTGGAGAACGTGATGGAGCGCCTGTTTGTATGGAGCCTGCGGCGTGACTTTACGGAGGCGGCGAAGCTCGAGCAGCTGTGTATGTACGAGATGCTGGTGGCCCGTGCACGCCAGCCCCTGCTGCACCACAAGCCCATCCTGCGTCCCTTCGTCATGTTGCTGTCATCCTGTGGCTCTAGCTCGAGCTCAGCACTGGTGGAGGCCGAGTTGGTGCGATTGCTCCACCGGCTGTGTCACATGCTGGCACGTGATGATTCCGCCCTCCAGCTCTTCCTCTTCCACAGTGGGCAGGATCAGGGTGCTGCCAACTTCCTGCTCTTTTCACTGCTGTTGCCTTTCGTGCACCGCGATGGGCCGGTGGGTGCGCAGGGTCGGGATGCTCTCGCCCTCATTGTGGCGTTGTCAGCGCGCGACATTACCGTGGCCAATCACATCACCCAGAACACCTACTTCTGCCCGGTGAGTGGCATCAGTGTATTATGGTAAGAATCACCAATTCGCATCGGTGCATTAGCATGAAAGTTAACGATGCATCGACGCATCGATTTTAAAAGTGTGCACCATATACAAGTTGGCATTTGTATCGCGATGCATCGTTTTTAACATAATTGCAGCGGATGAGCTGCATCTTTCTAAATACAGGGCAGGAAAAGAACGTTTGGTTTTACTTTTTTCTTTTTTTTTAGCACCACAAAGGCCTGTTTGTGAAAGGGTCCATGTGTTAGAGGTCAGTTTGTAGTTTCCAACAAGATTGGCAACTGATTTCCTCAAAAACATAGTATAATCATCCTGGATGACAAATAAATCTAATAAGCCTATTCAACTGTTTAAAAGTTATGGCACCCCATTTAAAAAAACATGTGTGTCAATAACTAATACACTGCAGTGGTTGAGCTACATTACTGGAAGTGTTAGCACACACTGCATTTATTAGGTCCTGAATGTTTTGACTGCATGGACATTGTTTTGGCTTTTCAGCTCATCTAATGGACTCCCCTAAAATGTATCAACATATGGAGCGCACGTATACAAGTGTGAAGAATGTAAGTGCTTCCAAAATACAAAAATTGGTGTTTGGTTTGGCGTATGACAACATTTCCAGTATTTACGACTTCACTGACAATGAAGCTCATTAAGTATAACTTTTTTAATAAAACAATTTCATCTTGTATTTTTTGTAATTCAGCATCTGGGTGAAATGATTTCATTCGCTATGCAACGGTAAATACTCTAAGACATATGTTTATTTTAAGTGCAGAGCCAGGCACAAACACTCAGAAATACACACACACAAAACCCTTACATAACAGTGTTACAGTAATGACAGGAAAGAGGAAAGGGAGGGGAGGCTTAGTGTGTGACGTCCAGCCGTTCTCCTAGAGAGGACGAGAAAGAATAATGGATACTTACAACAACGAATGGAATGAGACAAACGCCAACATCGAGTTCAAACCATTGAGCCGGGAAAACATAACGAAACCTTTGTGAGAAATGCCGAATGTCTATGACAACATTAGTTATTTGAATGTTTATTGCCATAACTGGTGATGTCATGTCATGTCGGATTTTATTTCATCCTGTGAAATAATATCATGCTGAGGGTTCGCTCAGATCCCTGGTTCAACGCCATAACAACAGCACATCCCCACCCCCACCCTCACCCCCTTTTATAATCCGGGCTGGATGTTAATCCCATACACAAATCTCTGATCTTGGTATATGGTGTGTTTTTTCTTGTTCACAGAAAGATCTAGAATGGTTGATAAGGTGAAAGGGACTTTTGAAACAGTTATGAAAGGCGAGAAATTAGTGGACGCATTTTCACCAGGTGGTGGCCACCTCTGGTGCAGCTGGGGATGGTTTCTCATCAACGCCCTGGGGTTCCATGAAATTACGGAGTAAGAACGGGAGCTTTGAGGGTGAATTTGGACTGTAGTTAATGTCAACATTCTGCTACACTGACTCAGGACTACAGTTTACTTCTGATCACCATCACTGTACCCTGCAATATCGTTTATCTGTAATAAATGGACATTCGGTGCAACCCAGACAAGGATGGTTTCTCTCTTGAGTCTGGTTAATCTCAAGGTTTCTTTCTTATGCCATCTCTGGGAGTTTTTCCTTGCCACAGTCAGCACCGGCTTGCTCATCAGTGGACAAACTTACACTAATAAAGAACATCTTATTTATTTTTCCCATTAGGGGTCGCCACAGCGGATCATCAGTCTCCATACCCCCCTGACCTCTACATCTGCTCTTTCAAACCAACTAGCTGCTTTGAGACAATGTTCATTGTTAAATGAACAGAATTGAATAATGGGTGTGCCCAAAGTAAAATTCATACGAAAGTGAAAGTGTGTAATTCTTTCATTTTTAAACAGTTTTTTTATTGCCAATTAGCTGTAAATTTGAATGTGTAGTTATAAAGGATGAATAAAGTTCACGATGGTGAGTCTCGCATCACACCGGTATTGAGATGGATGCTGATTCTGATTCTATGATACTGGGCATCCATCTCAATACCGGTGTGATGCGAGACTCACCATCGTGAACTTTATTCATCCTTTATAACTACACATTCAAATTTACAGCTAATTGGCAATAAAAAAACTGTAAGGGACTCTTCTCTCTTACAACATGCTAAACCTGTAATCTTCCAATATATTTGTGTGTAGGTCCTGGCCACAGGGTTGAGTGGTCTTTATTCCTGGCTTCCGGCTAAGCTGGAGGTCTCCAGAGAAGGATGGCATTGTTTGGAGGAGGCGGATTGGATGCAGGTGCCAGGACTTGTACAGTTTCTCAACTCTTTACACTTCTGTAGCACGGTGTGTAAGGTGAGGCCCAGGTCAGAGATCCCAAACTGTAAAACTTAGAAAACTTTAGTCCTCATGGCACTGTAACACAGATGTTTCAATGTTTTTTGTCCTCTATTGCACAGATTAGAACATTCTACCTCAAGTTGTCACTTTTCAATAATACACTTCTGTGTTTATCTTCACATTTGCACCTTATACATATATTATTTGAAGTATATGTTGCACCTTTGCACTCCCATAATGCGTTTATTGTATACACATATGTTTATTTATATATATATTTTGGATTTATGCACAGCCCAATATAATCAAACAGCTATACTTCTGCTAAGATTGCTTTGTAAATCTATCATCATTAGGGCATGATGTTTATTTCCATTAACGGTTTCTCAGGAGCCAGTCAGTTACAGTTGAATTCTATTGTTCTGTGATTTTCTTTTTCAGGTAGCTCATCACTCTGTCAAAGATCAGCTGCTTGGGTACATCTACAACGGTTTCCTTGTGCCAGTTATGGCTCCTGCATTACACAAGGTGCTCACTGGTCTTTAACTAACCCCTAATCATTTTGATCTCTCACTGGTCTAAACTTGTCTTCTCTCTGTGTGTTAACTAATAAGTCGACTTTGGAGGAAGTGATGACAACCACAGCTTACCTCGAGCTCTTTTTGCGGCATATCTCCGACCCTGCCCTCCTCCAGACCTTCTTACTTTTCACCCTCAAGCACCGTCATGACAACATCAACGTTCTCGATACGCTCGTCAGCAGAATCAACACTCCTTTTCAGGTATACAGGTGGATATTATATATCACACTCAGCGACGTACACTGTCGCTAGCCCCGCCCATAATAGCCTTATTTGTAGAAGATTTGCCTCTAGAACTAAATTTTTTTCCCTGTGCTGTAGTTGGGAACGGTATCTCTCGCTCTGTTTCGTACCCTGATTGGCCTCTACTGCGAGGACGTCATGCTGCAGCTCATTCTCAGGTAAATCTTATGACTTCCTTTATGTCCTACGTTCTTCACGTTGAGTTCAATACGCGTAGTAATGCAACTATCTATGCAATTTATCTACTGTATATATATATTTTTTATATTTATATAATTTTTTTCTTCTTGTTCTTCTCCAGGTATCTGATTCCGTGCTCTCACCTGCAGCGTGAAGGGTGGCGTAGACTTCGACAGCGAGACTGCTACTCTTCCACCGCAGCTGCTTTCCTCACTCTGATTCCCTCGTTCCTCATGGCCAGACCCTACTCTTCGCCAACGTTGCCCCCTAAACCCGACTACGTCCTTTGGTCCAAGGTCACCGAAGGGCTGCTAATGGGCAACACAGGTAATGACCAAATTTCAAATCTCACTGCTGTCCAGAAATGAAATATTCAATATTATTAATAATCTGTGCTTCCAATTCTCTCTATTTTTCTAACACAATATTTTGAAGAACTTTCCATAGGTGTGGATATTTCCAGGACCTCAGAGCCATTGATGTGCAAAAACTACCTCCGGTACCTGAGCGATGCCCGCAGCATCATCAGCACCAGTGTGCAGGCGTGTCGGGTATGGTCTGCCCCTTACGACGGACTCAATCCCTCACCCGACGACTACCGAGCAACCGAGGAATTTGATGAACACCGGTATGGAGAGAGGGATGCAAATGCAGAGTGTCCACCTCTCACCACTCCTTCTCTCCAGCCCCCAACCCCAAACCACAATCATGTCCGCACCACGACTCCAGAGCTGGAGTGGGACGACAGTTATGACGCCGCTCCGGACGAAAAGGAGAACGGGGATTTCCCCTTTGTCGAGCAGCCGCAACCTCCGGAACATATTCGAGAGATGCAGAAAAATGCAATCATGCTGATTCACGGTTCTTATGTAGAGGAATCAGAGTTTCAGGACGATGTATTGGTTTATGATTTGATTGCGCAGAGGGACGCGAAAGATGCGTGGATTGTGTCCTCGAATGTTGATCATGGAAGTCTAAATGAAACAGAAACAAACACTGGTAAAAAGATTGATGTTAACAACGAGGTAAACAATCAGGAGACAAAAGACGCTACACTTTTATTAAACGACTTCGCTGATGAGATGCAAAGAGATCTTTCGAATGATCAATCTGCTCACTCCTGTCAGAAACAGAGCACGGTTTTGGAAGAGCGACATCAGGATACGTCCAGCACCTTATCCAATAGAGAGGACTTTATTTCCCAGTGTCTCCAGGTGATAAACTGGGATAAAGAAAAGATGCTGGATGGTTGTTACCAGAGGCTGTTCGCGCTCTTGCATGACGAAGAGACAGAAACCGACTACAATTCTCTTTGCACCGACGATGATGACGAGGGAATTGAACGAGCAGATGAGAGAGATGGCGATACAAAGCAACATGTCCCCTTTACAGGTAAGGTTAACTAGATGACCAGTTTGTGTGAATCAGAGACACATTGATTTACTGCTTTTTCTCGTGCAGGCCCTTTCATCAGCGTGCTGCTCTCTCGCTTGGAGAACATGCTGGACAACACTGTGGAGGTGAACCTGCTAGTGACGGGGATCCTGGCCCAGCTTGCTGCATATCCACAACCTCTGCTGCGCTGCTTCCTGCTCAACACCCAATCCGCGTTCCGACCCGGCGTCTGTTCTCTCTACCAGGTCTGGTTCTAAATTTTTTTCAGTACTGCATCAATCTTGTAGCACTATACATATACACACTGTATCCGATTGTAATGACGCACACACATTCGTATTTTAGGTGCTGGTTTCTGTCGGTTGCCAGATTGAGCGCCATGCAGCATCCAGGCCAGAGTTTTCACAGATGGTACGAGATGTTGCCCGGTATCTGCTCATCACAGAAGAAGCCCAAAAGGATCGAGGTGAATAGGAATACAATTCAGGGTTCCACTATATTTCTGATTTTTTTATCATATATTTGCGATCACTACAAACAACAATCGCATATCTGTGCAATTTTTGGGTGCTTTTCAAAAGTCTTATTGATTTGAATCTATTTTGGGGTAAATAAATCAAAAACATTAATGCTTGTAATATAATTAGAACATAACTTTCATAACACAAACACAGAGTCTCACTCAAAATGAAACAAGTTAATATTCTAATCTATTCTTAAGCTCCACCCCTTATTGACATTCTATGACATTTCAATTCAATATTTATGTATAGCGAATGCATGTTAGCAATGATGGGTGTGATTTAAATAGGGTGTGGCTCAATTGTGGTGTGTCTGAAATGTTGTGTTTCTAAAATATTGTGTGGCTAAACTGGGTGTGGCTGAAATATAGGGTGGCCAGAATGGGTGTGGCTCAAATTTGGGGTGGCTAAAATTAATGAAATGTTGTTTGTGGCTGAAAGGTTAGGTGATTGAAATGCAGTGGGGCCTAAATGGGTGTGGCTAAAATGTGGTGTTTTGACAAAATGTGTTGTGGCCAAAATGGGTGTGGCTGAAATGTGGCATGGTCAAAAAGGGTGTGGCTAAAATGTGTGTGGCCAAAAAAGGTGTGGTTCAAATCTGGTGTTGCTGAAATGGGTGTGGCTGAAATGTGGCATGGCCAAAAAGGGTGTGGCTGAAATGTGGTGTGACCAAAAAGATTGTGGCTGAAATGTGTGTGGCCAAAAAGGGTGTGGTTTAAATCTGGTGTGTCTGAAATATGTTGTGGCCTAAATGGGTGTGGCTGAAATGTGGCATGGCCAAAAAGGGTGTGGTTCAAAACTGGTGTGGCTGAAATGGGTGTGGCTGAAATGTGGTGTGGCCAAAAAGGGTGTGGCTGAAATGTGGTGTGGCCAAAAAAATTGGTTGTGTTGTGTATCTAAAGTATAATGTTGGAGAAATTACTGTGAAGGAAATGCTTGTGGCTAAGAAAAGTGTCTCCAAACACATTAGTCAGTGGTTAATAGAGATCTGCAATCTGTGCAACACTGTATGTAGATTGCAATTGAAGCAAATTGTATTTAACATGTTCATGACATAAAAACAACCTTCCGCTGAAGCTTTATTTACGGGGTGGCTTAAGCACCTAGTAATAACCATAAAACCATTTCCTCCATTTGCCTGTCCTTGCCCTCACCCCACTTAACCTCACTGTCTCGTAGAGTGGGATTTCCTGCAGGGAAACGGACTCGGCTGCTTTCTCAATGGCCACGTCTCCGGGCGGCTGCTGAAATCACTTCCTCCATGCCCCAAGATTCCACCTCAGGCTGAAAATGGAGTGTTTGCCACATTCCTTTATGGCGAGTTCCTGAAAGAGTTGGCAGCCATTGCACAGGAACACTCCATACGCCCGGACTTCCTTATAGAGGAGTATAGAGAATGAGAGTTTAGCTTTTTTATTTCAAATGTTATTCAACTCAGAAGGGTTTAAAAATCCAAGCGGCTCTTTAATTGGCCTAATACTGTACATTGTTGCCATACAATACATTATAGATGCTTGTACAAACTGTGTGTCTGTGTTAATTGTTAATTTAGAAAATGCACTTACAATAGTAATATATCTGAATGTAATATGTATGTTATTTGTTTTGTTTTACAATGTTTGCCACGTTTTTGGAAAGTAAACCAGAAAACAAAATGAATTTTTGATTGCGGTTACTTTGCAATAATAATTTATAGCATTGGGACACATGATTTTTCCAACCAAATGTGGTTTATCTTAAAGCTGCACAAATTTGGAAGCACACAATTGTATAGGATTTCTTTGACTGCTGAAGAATTCAATTTATCTTTCACGTGCATGACATGACAATGCACTTCAAGCATGACAATGCACAAAGTCAGCTCCATGAAGATAGGCTTTGCATGGGTTTTTGTGAAAGAGCTCCTACTATAAAGTTTTTAACTCAACCCTAATGAACATGATGACCTCAGGTGAATGCTGCACCTCAGTCCTCCTCACCTCACCTACATTAATACCTGACTTTACTAACATTTAATTCCAAGATTAAATTTGGAATGAGATGTTCAAAAGGCACTTATGAATATTATGCTCAGGTGTCCACAATCACTTGTCCATATAGTTCTTTTTCTTCTTTCGGCTTCTTCCATTAGGGGTCGCCACAGCAGATCATCCATCTCCATACCCCCCCTGTCCTCTACATCTGCCTTTTTCAAACCAACTACCTGCATGTCTCTCACAACCTCCATAAACCTCCTCCTTGGTCTTCCTCTTTTCCCCCCTTTCTGAGGCTCCATCCTCAGCATTCTCCTACAGATATACCCCATGTCCCTCCTATGCACATGTCCAAACCATCTCAATCACCCCTCTCTCATCTAGTCTCTCAAACGTCCTACATGCACGATCCCTCTAGTAAACTTGTTTCTAATCCTGTCCATCACTGTAACTCCCAATGAAAATTTCAACATCTTCAGCTCTGCTACCTCCAGCTCCACCTCCTGTCTTTTACTCAATGCCACTGTCTGTAATCCATACAACATCGAAGGTCTCACCACAGTCCTATAAACTTTCCCTTTCACTCTTGCAGATTCTCCACCTCTTCTCCCTGCAACTGCACCCCTTCACTCCCTCTCATTCACACACATGTACTCTGTCTTACTCCTACGGACTTTCATTCCCCTTCTCTCCAGGGCGTTCTTCCAACTCTCCGGGCTCTTCTCAACCTGCTCCCTATTTTTTACCTAAAATCACAATATCATCCGCAAACATCATAGTCCACGGTGACTCCTGTCTGACCTCGCCTGTCAACCTGTCCATCACTACTACAAACAGGAAAGGGCTCAGAGCTGATCCTTGATGCAATCCCACCTCCACCCTGAACCAGTCTGTCGTTCCTACTGCACATTTCACTGCTGTCACACTGTCCACATACATGTACCCTCACATACTTCTCTGACACACCTGACTTCCTATGTGTATGTATGTGTGTGTTAGTTAAATGTAGTAATTAAACGTTTTTGTTTAGCCTTAGGATGCATTTTATACAAATTAACTCCAAATGTAAACAATCAGCTGAGATAAAATCAAATTCTATTTTATTTTATTTGTTTTCTGCTACGAGCTGAGTTGGTGAATGGGAACGACTAGCAACATTTTTAACAAAAAATACATTTAGGTGTTTCTTTATATTCGAATTCTCCCCCAATTTTAGTTCCAGACTCTACCATTTGAACAGATTCAGTTTTTTTTAACCCAATACTCGATACACGTTTTTTTGCTAGTAAATCTACCCCTAACCCCAGATACTGGGTTGCTACTATTTCTAGACTTAATGGTAGCTCTTTTTATGTGCAGCTAATTTTAATTGATTCATAAAATCAAATGAGCTCAATAGCTGCCAAAAATATGTGATGCAAATTTCAATTTAAGGTGAATCTCAAGTCCACAGTTCATATTAAGAGTAACATCAGGAACACTGCACATATTCTCAAACATCCATATATATATATATATCACACACACAAAAAAACACACATTGAAACATTATAATTCATTTTTATTAAAGCTTTGGCCATAAATACAAACTGCAACCCTGTCATTTTATTCAGGAGACAATATAACACCATCAGTGCACCTAAGCTGAACAACTTTACAATGCAAACCATATAAAATGCCACTAAAATGCACAACAACACATATGCAAATATACAAAGCCTAAAGTCTGAACATCGGGATGCCACGATAGAATTTCAAAAACACTGCAATTAGACCTTTAATAAGAACAGTTTGCTTTCATTTTGTAGCCTATAGGACGTATTTTAGAATGTGCTGATTGTGTTTATAGCTTGTAAATATGCTAAGCATCGGTTCTGGATGTGTGTGTGTGCATCTGTGTGTGTGTGTGTGTGTGTGTGTGTGTGTGTGTGTGTGGTGTAGGTTTTGCCGACATGTGTTTTATCTATACCCCATAACTATGACTTAACTCCTGTGTTCTGGTTGGTAGTGGCAGTAACTGTGTAACTGTCGCTCCTCCAGGAGGAGGGGTTAAAGCCAGTGGGGGCGGAGCGAGAGCGAGGTGTGTCTGTTTGGCCGAGGCCTTGGTACTGCCCCTTCGGAGAGGCGGGGACAGAGAGTGGGTCGGCTCCAAGTCGCTCGTGAGATGCCCCTGAGAGGAGGCCGGTGTGCTCGCCCTGCACAATGTCCACTTCGGAGCCAAAGAAGAGCTTACGGGGGCGTCCGAGCATTGTGCGCCCTGTAACACACACACACACACACACACGATACATAATAAATGATAATTGAATAAAACAGCAATTAACAGATATTTTTACAAGAATGGTACAATAAACTACAATTAAAAACAAGACTGAACGTGTGAGAGAGACACAGAAAGACAATCAGAGAGAGAGAATGAGAAAGAGAGAGAATGAAAGAGAGAGAGAGAGAGAGAGAGAGAGAGAGAGAGAGAGAGAGAGAGAGAGAGAGAGAGTAAGAGAGATAATGAAAGAGAGAGAGAGAGAGAGAGAGAGAGAGAGAGAGAGAGAGAGAGAGAGAGAGAGAGAGAGAGAGAGAAAGAGGAGAATACAACGAAGAAGAAAGATACGTTATAGAAATAAAGAGAAGAGAAGTGACAGCCAGATGAAGATACAGAGAAAAACAGACATTGTATAAAGAGAGAAAAGAAAACAGACAGAGAGACTGAGACAAAAAAAAGAGAAAAGCATTGCGAGAGAGGGAACGGAGAAGAAGAAAAATTCATAAACAAATTGAAGAAAGAGAAAGTAACGTAGACCATTTTGTAGAAAGAGTAAGAAAGGCAAAGTGAGTGGGAGACACAGAGTGAAACAGACAACCAAGATCGACTAGAAGACAGATACATACCCACATGACGGACTTGCTCTGAAATATCAGCTTGTATATCAGAGAAGTCCAGCATGGCGAGGAAGGAGTCGAAGCAGGAGCCTTCATCGTCTTCACGCACGTAGGGACGGTAACTGAAGCTGTAGTGATGCGCAATGGCAGCTACAAACATTTCAATGCAAATGACAAAGTCCTACACACACATACACAGATCCATTAATAACACTCATACATGCTGAACCCTGCAGATGTAAAATATTGCAATTCTTTTATTAATATTAATTGAATACTAATTTGTTTGTTGAGAAAACAACATGGGAAACCAGACTTAGAAAACTAAAAGCAGACTTCTTTCTAGTACGGTGGTGTCATTAGCTCTTGGTTGTGTACCTGTAACCCTGTAGCCACAGCCTCCACGCTCTCCCACTCCCATGTACGCTTCTGAGAGATGACTCCAACCTTCACCAAAAAGGCGATGAGCACAGCCTGCCTGCAGAGGGAAACAAAGAGCTGAAAATAACCCACAGAACCCTACAATGACGCCTAATTTTCTCGCAGTTGTTTTCTCATGATCCTGAGAGTTGTTTTCATTTGAACTCAGCATAACAAAAGTAGTTTTCCCGTTATCAAGACTTAATTTTCTCGTGATCAACATGTCTGCTTGTGATTTGCTTGTACTTTTTCTATGTAAAAGCTCTTTTCTGTCAGTGATTACCATCTTGAGACTGTCAGGTCATCAGAAACATTCACAAGGCACGAGATTTTCTCACAATACAATTACGTCATGAGAAAACTGGTTTTGACATTGAGATCACAAGAAAACTAAGTTGTGATAACGAGAAAACAACATCTGTTATGTCGAGATCACAAGAACGCTCTCATTAAGTCAGGATAATTAGAAAACAACTTTTGGTATGCCAAGATCACGGGAACATTGAATCGTGATTATGAGAAAACATTAAAGAAAAAAATTCATGCATGACATCTTAGGACTTCCTTAGTCATCTGACAAACTGAGCAGTTTAGATTCTGACACACTTCGGATGTCACAAACAATTTTAAAGTGTTTATTAAGGTTAGCATGTAGTGAACCATAGGCGTGCATCACTAATGTTAAGGCTAGTGTGCAGAAGCCGGGAATAATCTGCATTTGCCATCAGAAGTTCAGTAGCTCACAAATGACACAAGCACCACATTTCTACAGTGTCAGACAAAGAGGGTGCAGATGCTGAGCTTTTTAGTTCACTTTGGAGCTAAATTCTCTGGCAAAAATGGCACATCGGGCGTATATTTTATGTTTCAGTTGCTCTAAAACAAAGGAGCTTATTTAGTTAATAAAATTTTTGGTAAACCGTGCCTTGGGAAACTCTTGTGTGATTGCCCTCACCCCATCCTCACTGTAACCAAATGCTTATGGAACTCAGTACTTAGCACTTAGTACTTACTGGTGCTCGTTTGAAGCGGTAATATCACATACATTAGACACATACTGAAATTTGGTATAGTTGGCCATTTTTATGGGCATACGGTATACGGGATTTAAGGAGTAACACCATATCAGTACAAACTTGTACTCACTCTGTATATTTTACCTGCATGGCAAAGGCACACAAAGAGCCTGATAAGCCCAATTCCAAAATCTAGCGGCATATCGCATGTATATTATGACAGAAACATGCTAAATAACCGAGCATAAAATTATCAAAAAGCTATCAATCATCAACTGAACACTGTTGGAGATGAACACGAAATAATCTGTCCTAAAAAGATAACTAACAGGCTCCAAAGATCATCTGGTGTAACTCTTGCTGAAAATAGATAGCGTAAAAATCCCAGCTATTCCACCTAGAGAGCGCTATCATGTTTCAGACTGCTTCAGACTTGGTGTTATTTCTAAGAAAAACAGATTGTTCAACAAGAAAATAATGTAAATGTTGAGGCAGAAACGAACCAAAAGGAGGCGAACACCACCATTTTGACACAGAGGAATTTCCCGACGGGTTTTAAGGGGCTCAGCTCTTCCTTCAGTGTGCGGTAGAACAGCAGCAGGCAGTACATGGCAAACTGAAAACACACACAGTATATGTTTATATGTTATGACCTGCATTGGCTTGAGGGTGAAGTATTGGACAAAAAAACATAACTCGGTCACGTTACAGAGAAACGACTCTTATTCCTTTGTTTTGATGGAAAAACAGCTTTTCTTTTCCCAAATCATAGACACAGAGACTCCCATCTGAGTCAATTAATATACTAATGAACTGTTTTTAAGGTAAGAAGTTACATTGGAAACATGAGTACCAGCTGGGATACGTTGTTGACGATGACGAGGTAAGTCCAGGCATTCCTGAAGCTGAAGTTTCCCTCATCATAGACTCCAAACAACTGACACACACTAGAGATAGAGATTACACAAAGCCACAGTGGTTTTTGTCCACATTGTCCACTGGTGTATTATGTGTGTTATAGAAATCTTTTCGAAACATTTTCACTCACAGCGCGATGACAGTAGTCACAGGTCTGACGACAGTGTACTGAAGAACTCCCAGTTTACACCTGAACAGAAGAACCCTGCGAATAGGAATACAAATTACACAAGTTTTTTAAATTGGAGCTTTACGAGTCAGACTATTTATACAATATATATATATATATATATATATATATATATATATATATATATATATATATATATATATATATATATATATATATATATATATATACAGTGAGGAAAATAAGTATTTGAACACCCTGCTATTTTGCAAGTTCTCCCACTTAGAAATAATGGAGGAGTCTGAAATTGTCATCGTAGGTGCATGTCCACTGTGAGAGACATAATCTAAAAAAAAAAAAAAATCCAGAAATCACAATATGATTTTTAAACTATTTATTTGTATGATACAGCTGCAAATAAGTATTTGAACACCTGTCTATCAGCTAGAATTCTGACTCTCAAAGACCTGTTAGTCTGCCTTTAAAATGTCCCCCTCCACTACATTTATTAACCTAAATTAGATGCACCTGTTTGAGGTCGTTAGCTGCATAAAGACACCTGTCCACCCCATACAATCAGTAAGAATCCAACTACTAACATGGCCAAGACCAAAGAGCTGTCCAAAGACACTAGAGACAAAATTGTACATCTCCACAAGGCTGGAAAGGGCTACGGGGAAATTGCCAAGCAGCTTGGTGAGAAAAGGTCCACTGTTGGAGCAATCATTAGAAAATGGAAGAAGCTAAACATGACTGTCAATCTCCCTCGGACTGGGGCTCCATGCAAGATCTCACCTCGTGGGGTCTCAATGATCCTAAGGAAGGTGAGAAATTAGCCCAGAATTACACGGGGGGAGCTGGTCAATGATCTGAAAAGAGCTGGGACCACCGTTTCCAAGGTTACTGTTGGTAATACACTAAGACGTCATGGTTTGAAATCATGCATGGCACGGAAGGTTCCCCTGCTTAAACCAGCACATGTCCAGGCGCGTCTTAAGTTTGCCAATGACCATTTGGATGATCCAGAGGAGTCATGGGAGAAAGTCATGTGGTCAGATGAGACCAAAATAGAACTTTTGGGTCATATTTCCACTAAACGTGTTTGGAGGAAGAAGAATGATGAGTACCATCCAAAGAACACCATCCCTACTGTGAAGCATGGGGGTGGTGGCATCATGCTTTGGGGGTGTTTTTCTGCACATGGGACAGGGCGACTGCACTGTATTAAGGAGAGGATGACCGGGGCCATGTATTGCGAGATTTTGGGGAACAACCTCCTTCCCTCAGTTAGAGCATTGAAGATGGGTCGAGGCTGGGTCTTCCAACATGACAATGACCCAAAGCACACAGCCAGGATAACCAAGGATTGGCTCTGTAAGAAGCATTTTAAGGTTCTGGCATGGCCTAGCCAGTCTCCAGACCTAAACCCAATAGAGAATCTTTGGAGGGAGCTCAAACTCCGTGTTTGTCAGCGACAGGCCAGAAACCTGACTGATCTAGAGAAGATCTGTGTGGAGGAGTGGGCCAAAATCCCTCCTGCAGTGTGTGCAAACCTGGTGAAAAACTACAGGAAACGTTTGACCTCTGTAATTGCAAACAAAGGCTACTGTACCAAATATTAACATTGACTTTCTCAGGTGTTCAAATACTTATTTGCAGCTGTATCATACAAATAAATAGTTAAAAAATCATACATTGTGATTTCTGGATT